>NC_136824.1:2007506-2607506 GCF_951394365.1 Tetrao urogallus | reverse complement strand
TTTGGGAGGGACTTGTTGCCTTTATGGCCTATAGGTATGGTGGGAGAGCATGAAGTGTTCTGGCTTTGGGATATTTTTAAGGAATTCTTTCCTATGAGAGTGGTGAGGCATTGGGAGAGGTTGTCCAGAGAAGCTGTGGCAGCCACATCCATGGAGGTGCTTGAGGCCAGGCTGGATGAGGCTTCGAGCAGCCTGGTGTAGTGGAAAGCGTCCCTGCTCATGCTGGGGAGGTTAAACTAGATGATGTTAAAGCTCCATTTCAACCCCAACCACTTGGTGATGCTATGAACTGTGGCACAATAGGAAAACTCTTCTCCTTGGGATGCTGGGGAGGACACATCCCTCAGTCCTTGGGACATGGTCCCCAAGATGCTTGTGGGTGCTTTGTGCATGCTGTGTGTTACTCCCTACTGCTTCCTTTCTTCCCTTCTCTGGTGCTTAAAGGCTGACATTTTGGCGTGCCCAGAGCATGGGCAAGATGCCCAAAGTGACAGCTTTCATGATAGAAGGGAAATGTCACTGGGGGAGTGTGCTGCCAAGCAGTACCCTGCTCCTCCTCGCCCCGTGTGCTTCTGCTTTCTGCCCTGGTTGCCTGCCTGCACGGCCTCAGCTGTGGCACTGAGGGACATGGCCTGGTGGGGATGGACTGATGTTGGACTTGGTGACCTCTGGAGGTCTTTTCCAACCTTAATGACTCTATTGATTCTAACCCTCTGCTTCAGTGTTTCTTTCTTCAGGAAGAAGCTCTGATTCATTTTCCATAGCGTTTTTATAGCACTGTGCGTGTTCAAAGAGCCACACAAGTGGCTTAAGAGCTTAACGGAACCTCAGGTTAATTCAGAATATTGTTGGTTATTCAACACAACACTCGCATTAATTCAGCTGACTGCATCTCACCACGTTGGGAAACACATGCTGAAATCAGCAGGGAGCACAGAAAACAAGCACCAGAGTTGGCTATTAAGTATTTTGATGGCTCACTAAGATAGAATGCATTCATTTTCCTATTGCCTTTGAGATCAGCAGTCCCAGAGGGGGCTCTAGAGCTCCAGAGAACAGCCAGGGCACCAGCCCATGGTTCCCTGCCTGCAGCCCCTCTCTCCTGTGGGTCTGCTCAAACCTGGGAGTGGAAAAATCCACTCTTTGGTATTGCTGGTTTAACACAGTGCTGGTTTAAAGCCAAATAAAAGCCCAGACAGACACTGGGAGATAGTGCTGAATGGCCACTATGCATTAATTCATTCTGCTTATCCTTCAGGAAATTTCTCTATGCAAAGGAGCCTTCAAACTGTGCCGTGTTTCTTCCCATCTGTTCCTTCTGCCTGGCTGCTGGGCTCCAGGTCTGTGCCTTTCCCTGCAGCAAAGCAACCATCCATCAAACAACTGCTGCTTCAGCCCCTTCTTTTTCAAAGGGCCCTGGATATCCCATCTGTTCCCAAAGATGTTTCACTTGCAGGCACACACCAAGGCTCTTACCAACACAGTACCACCCTCCAGACAGCACCAAACAGCTTTAGGATTTCTGCCTGGCATCCTACCTACCCTAAACCCATGGCACATTAAAGATCACTTGTTGAAATAGACCAAAAGCAGGCAAAAAAAAAAAAATCTCAGAAACACAATGCATGTTTCAAACCCCGAGTTCCTGGATTAAAATATCCAGCCACTGTAGCTGAATCTGTTGTGCAGTAAATTGTTGGTTTATGTATATTTTAATTGCAAATCAGAGCTATAATTAGCACGTATGTTTGGTGGGCTGTGGCAATGCAATGTGCTGTACCAGTGAGCATTATTAATGGACTGTAAAAGGCAATGGGGAATTGGACTATAATGTTCTTGTTTTGCAAGCTGTATGGTGAATAAATAAATTGGTCTTGGCAGTAAAATTAACTGGAATAAACGCTTCCAGCTCTATCCACCAAGGAGAGGGGTTGCTGTTATGTGTCCTCAGAACTGAGTTAGGAAACCTGATTGGCAGGTTGTCATTTCTGGCAATTAGGTAACAGAATAATGTTAGAGAAAGAGAGAGAGATTTGAAATATTTCATGAGTAGGGTTAGTAATCATAGACTCCTTTGCTATGGATATGTGATGAGATCTTGTTCTGGTTAGCTCCAACCCTATAAAGGCTGCCAGGTGGCTGTGCATGGAACCCTTTACCCTCTCTCTTCCTCCTGTGGAAAACAGAAGTGGAATGCAGTCTGACAGCAAAACGCACATTCAGTATTGATGCTGAAGTGCTCAAGTCTGTCTGATCTTATGTGCTAACCAAGGTGGGTCGTGGCTGAGAGCAGCAATCCTGTATGTGTTCCATTGGGGAGGGGGGGCGGGGGGGAGGGGAAGGATGGCACTTGGGTAGAAGTCATTTAGTTTCTTCCATTTTGGTTGCTGTTTTATTTCATTTCTTTCTTTCTTACAATCATTATGCTTAAATATAAAAATTAATGGTCAAAATCATAGTCTGCTTTAAATGTGAACCCACCTGCATTGATACATACGAAACATCTCTACATGCAGTTTCTGAAAACAAATTTGGACTTTGACATACAGGGAGAAACTCCCTTCCACCTAGTGCAAACATTACTAACTCAATCTGACAGAAAATAATGACAGCAGAATATTTCCACACTTAGTTTTCATTAATTTTAAATAACTTTCTCCATGGACCCTTAAGAATCAGTTCATGCTAAGCTGCACTATTAAGATCCTTCTCAGCTGTACTGGGTGTCTTCATCAATCACAGGAATACAGAAATAATAACTGGAAAGTGCCAAACATCTTTTATTTCCAGAGCTCTGGAACAGATGCAGAGCTTGGTGGATTCCTTGTTATTAAGGCACGTAGTGAAAACAGCAGTTTATTGTCTTGGAGGGCAATTCATCCCTCTGAGTGAAACATTCTGTGCCAGTAGTAGAGGAAGGCTGGTGAGTTGCTGGCCCCAATCACGATCAGCAGCAGGAGGTACAGCATCATTGCTATGGCAAAACGGTGGGTGGAAAACCAGGACTGACCTGAAGGCCTGAAAAGGGAAAAGTGCATGGGTTTCATGAGAGATGCGGGTCTCTGCAGCTTGTTCCCGTTGCTCTTTCTCAAATAGGGTATGTTTATCTATCTGTTCCACCATGCTCATCAATCTAGGTGGCTGAGCTCTTACCTCCTGTGCTGTTTCTGTGAATAGACCAGCAAGTATTTAACTCGGAGGAGCTGATTGTTGGTGACAACAAAGTATTTCTGTGGCACGTCACCACCTTCGCTGTTCTTCACTCTTGCTCTTTTTCTGTCTATTTCTTCTGAATCTGCATGGGAAGGAGAAAGAAGAGCTCTTCAAGGAACAGAACAGCCAAACTCCCATGTGACTGTAAAACAAACAACCTTCACACGCATGTACGCCCACAGGGGTGGGAATGAGATAATCAAAGATCTCAGCATTCCCCAGAATCCTTTAGCATCCAGGAATAGACTGAAAAGTTTGCTTGAGGCTACACCACTCCTAGTCATCCCTGGTATGGGTGGCATTCCAGCACAGACCAGGGTGAGATGGAGGCGGGTCACACACAGTGCTGGAGGGCTGCTCATGTTAACAGGGAAAGAAAAACAACGCTGAAGGACTGAGTCCTGCAAGCAAAAAGGAGATGGACAACCTGAGCAGAGGCTTCTTAGTCTAGATATCTAAGATAGTTCCTTTTTGCTACACTCTGATGCTCCTGTCCCACCATCATAGGCATCAGGGAAGGTGAACTTATCATAAGAATAAATGATGCAACCAAATTAGTGTCTATCCTTCAAATATGCATCTGAAGATAGTATTGCAAGGCTTATGTGTGCTTGTTGAGGGGTCAATCAGAAAAGAAAGCCCCATATACCACGCTGTCTAAGGCTGTGTATGTGCCCAGAGCTGAAACACAAATGGTGCTGAACAAGGGCTGAACTGTTTGTAGTTATTACTGCAACAGGCTCACCTTTCTTCTTCACCTGGCACTTGACGTCAGGGTGGTCGATGATCTCGCAGACAGCAACGCAGCTCAGGATGGAGCCCAACGTGCTTCGCTGCCACCCGAGGCCGTGTGGGCTGTAGAGCAGAGCCAGGCTGAGGTCACTGGTGAGATAGGTGCCTTCACCAAACAGCGATGTCTGAAACAGCACAGAAATGTATCCTAGTGTCCTGCAGGGCAAGTTATAAACAGCACGCAAGTGTTCTTTACTGTCAGTCTGGTGGCTCTGTTTCTTGAGGTGAATTAACAAAGGTTTTTCTACCCACATTTGGCCTGATCCTCTGCAATGCTTTTGTCCTGGCACAACTTCCTGCCCTCTCCCATCCCTCAGATTAGCTGTTTGGCACAGCCCCTGGTGAGGACAGATTCATGCTTTCCCGGATTTGGATTGAGCTCGCCAGTGTAAGCATTTTATATCAACATGACTGCACTGCTGTCAGGGGCATTGCACTGATTTATTGAGACTGCCATCATTCAAGTAATCCAGCCTTCATGTACGGACAAGGCTTTAACTCACATTTAAATCCCTGCTTCACAGGAAAAGAGGGGAGCATGTTTCACTTGTGAATTCCTTTCAAAAATAACTGTTTCAATAACTTTGAATCAGAGGATTTGCCACGCTGACTGCAGTTATTAAGCCAGTAGATCTGGCATAGCTGAGGAGCCTTGTTCACAAAGGGCATCCGGGGGGTGGGGGGGGGGGGAGGTGGGAAAACATGGTCCAGGTTGATGGGAAGGATATGCAGCTATTGTGTCAGAACTGCTTTACAGACAGTGGAGTCCCAGCTTCCTTTCTGTTGAAATCAGAAGGGCTGAAAATCCTGTGGGATATTTCCCTTAGCTGGGCCACTTAGAAAGGGATCTGCAAGTGGCATCTGAAGCTACTTGACCTGACCCTGCAGCCAGGTGGGGAGAGAATTCCCTGTGTTCTCTGGGTTGCTGTTTTGTTCTGTGCACAGGCATGTTCCAGCTGCAGGCTGCCAGAGAGGCTGCTATTTCCAGAGGCATTACACCTCCTTACAAAGGATAGACAGAATTTGTCACGCTGGAGGAAACTATTTCATGCTGCTTCCAGTTTTTACCCTTAGGCTGGAACAGAAGACTGAATGCAACTGTAGGCCAAGGCCTACACTGAAGTGAAAACAGGAGTAACTCGTCAGCATGCTTTGTGCCCTTCCTTAAAGAACTCTGCATCCAGTCCAAGTGTTACTGGCTGCAGGTGACCAACAAGAGATGGTGCCCATAAGGGGCATCAGGAGCCTCACCCTGTTCAGATGGCAATGCAGGCCGTTGTGCAGAATGGAATGGAAGTTCTCCAGGCGACTGCCATGGAAGGCATAGATGAGGTCCTGCTCACCCCTAGTCTCAGCAAACTTGGCATTCATTTGATCACAGTATGTGACCTCAAAGAGGAAGTCCGGAGCAGGAACAGCAGCATCAGACATCCCAGTGAGCTCCTGGATCTTCTCATACTTGAAAACAGGAAGGAACAGGAGTGTCAGTTGATGGGGTTGGGCCATTCACTGGAAATCCTCTTTTTCATCCCTTCATCTTTCAGGCTGCTGTATGTATTTTGATCGTGCCTCCTGGGTTAGAATTCAGTGTTCCCAGGGAGAACAAGTGTGTACAGTCATAGTTTTGATAGGTTTTGCTCTTGACTGATGTTAGAACATCATTGTTCCACCAAGCTGTGCTGGCTGCTAAGATGACCCCACATCACCTGACCTTGGAAAATGTGAAAAGAGAAGTTTTCTTGCTACTAATCCCTACAACTATTTTGATCCCTGTTACAGAAGTGCTCTTAACCTTTCTGTTTTTGGGCCAAGCATGCATGACACAAACATGTCTTTGAGTAAGAAACAAGGCCCAGCCCTGGGAAACCTGAGCAGGACTATCTTGGTCTGGTACAAGCACATACGCATCCTGTTAATGGCAGCACCCAGCTGCAGCACTGCCAACCATCAGCTACTGATAGCAATAACTATTTCTTCTACTTGCTTTTTCTCAAAGCTATTAAAAAGAGAAATCCTCTCTACCTCCAGGAAAAATGTGTTGAACAGCAAAGTTGCCTGCAGACAAATTCTAATGGGCTGTTTGAGTTCAGGCCTTACCTCCTGCTTCTTAATGCTTTGTATCGTGAAGGTCTTAGATGACAAAATCCAGCTTAGCAAATCCCAGGTCCTTTTCTCTGCGTTCGGGACGGCTCCCAGAAGTTCCTTCAGGCTGGGCAGCGCCTCGGTATCTGCAAGCTGACAACAGGAGCTCAGCCCGAGCTCCTCATCGTGATTAAACAGAGACCTCTAGTGAAAACAACCGAGTATTTCAGCCCAGCGGGCTGGAATCCGAGACCAGTCTGTTTATCGGTGGCGTCAGCGCCGCGCACGCAGGGGCAGGCGGAAGGGGAGCGGTCCGGGTGCGGGGCCGCGGCGGGGCAGACACGAAGGGTTGGGGGCCGGGGGACGCGGACCGTTCCGGCGTCGTTCTCAAGGCACACATGTAACAGCTCCGCATCCCCTCTCCGGGGCAGCGCGGCGTTCCCGCTGCGGCTCCAGCCGTGCCACCCCCGCCCCACGCACGGCCCTCCCGCCGCCCGGCTCAGCCCTGCCCGGCTCAGCCCTCCCCGTCCCCGCTGCGGGCCGCTCACCAGCGCCTCGAAGTCCTTGGAGGCGGCGTCGGCGCCGCCGTAGCGGCTCGGGAAGGGCCGGAGCGCCGAGTCCCGCCTGTAGCTCTGCAGCGCGGCGGCGAACAGACTGCAGCGCAGCTCGGCGCCCAGCGGGTCCCTCCGCACCGCCTCCCGCACCGCCTCGCCGGGACGCGGCGGCCGCATCGCTCCGACGGAGGGGGAGGGGAGGGCAGAGCCGCGGCCCTTCCGCCTCGGGGCCGCCGCTCCGCCCCGCGGCCCGGCGCTCACCTGCAGCGGGGAGCGGCCGTCAGAGCGAGCGGAACGAGAGCTTCGTGCCCGGCTGCGGAGCTCGGGCGGTTACTTACCTGCGCGAACGGCTCGGGAGCATCGGAGCAGCGCCGGTGCTTGAAGGCAGAGCCTGGTGGATAGCAGGCTGAGCACGGTTGCGTCGCGTTGACGGCGATTTCACGGCGATAGGTGCATTGGCTTGAGTTGTGGCTTCGCTCAACGGCTTTTATGAGAAGTGAATCTTTTAATAAGAGCCGCGTGAGCAGCTCCCATTGAGCTGCTGGTGCTAAGGCAGCACGGGGTGGGTTCGGCAACCCTTAGGGTCTCCTCCAGCTTGGAGATGCTGTGACTGTGAGCACGGAAGCAGGCTGATTGTAAAGGCTGCTTTGCTTTACATCACTCAAATTGCCGGATGCAATTTGTCTCTAAACCCATCCTGTGAGCTCAGTGCTAGCTTTCCCTTCTTACCACACTGGATGTGATTGTTGTGTGGGCTTGGGGTGAAGGTTTGGAACCTGGATTCCACCCTTTCCAGATGCTGCAAACCCACACGAACTCCGTGCATTCATGGAGGCTTGTCTGAGTGTCACAACTGGTGCACATAGGGTCATCAATGACTTGAAATTAGCCCCCAACAGGACTAAAACATTGCCACCATTATAATGGTGAATGGAGATTCTGAGAGCACTGATCCCCAACTGCTCCCTACCTCTGAATTTCCAATGGACAGAGCTTCCATTACAGCAAGCTGGGCCAAGTTGGGCAATGACAGCTATTGATAAGTTTGCTGTGTTGAAGCCGGCTATCCGCTCCCGTTCCTCTGCCATTGGATGAAACCCCATTTCACAGAGCAGCCACTTTGCTGGAGATGAAGTACGGAAAGCTTTCGGTGCTGCTTTTAAGGGAGATGTATCCTTGTGTGTTCTATTGCTGCAGGGCTGGCTGTGGCATGGGCAAGCAGCTGTCCTCCTCTTTCTTCTCTCAGACAAGTGCCCTTCAAACCTATTTACCTTTTCCCGTGTTGTTTTTTGCTAGATAGGAAAGCTGCCCTCGGTGCTTTGCTGCAGCTCGGTGCAAAGATGGCTTTGTAAGAGGGTCACTGCCAGCACAGCAGATCGAATAGCACTGCTGTTCTGCTCCTCATGAAACTGAAGATCTGATTATTTAACGTAGGCTGTAATAAAAATAGTTTCTGGTGTCGGTGGATGCATTTCAGCGTAGAAACAGGGCTTAAATGTCTTCATTTAATTCCAGCGTGTTTAAAATTGATCTCACGGACCGGAAAAGAGATTTTTTTCCCCTCCTTAACTAGGGCCTGTGAAGGAAATTAATATAGGGAAGGGAAAATAGAAATACAATACTACACTCAGTAAAACAAATGCTTATGGCTGAGGGGTTCGTTACTAGCTGGTAAGGCTGGAAAAGCCAGCTGTATGAGGTATGTTTTATTATGGAATTAACCTTGACCCAGGGTTCAAAGAGAAAGGTTAGCTGGAAATAAATCAGTGGTACGCTCAGGTCACTTCAAAGAGCCTAAAGCTGAGCTTGAAGATTACATGCTGTTTGTGTGTATGCCATTGGAAGGGAACATATGGTAAAGATAATAGATGTAAACTATTTATCTCTCTTTTTCTCCCTCTTGTAGGGTTTAATTTTTTTTGTCCTTTGCCTATAAGTGCTGCAGGGTTTGGCCTGGCTCCCTTTTCCCCAGTGCAGTACATCACTGTGCAGATCGTGGCATGTTTTAAGATTCACGATGGCCTGATTTTTTTTTCCACATTATGGGGAAATCTGATGATTTTCCATTTTAAAGTAATTGCTGAACAATAGGAAGGAGTCCACTTGTTAAAAGTGAACATAAAAGCAAGCTGCATCTACCTTAGGGCACTGCGCCTTTGCTAGATCTGCTCCTTACAGCACTCTTTAATCTGCCATGCTGGGAAATGAACACAGTGGGAGATTGGAGGTGGGATATACAGCAACTCACCTCTGGGTCATAGGCTCTGATGCAAGGCAGGTGAGGAGCTGGCCTGCAGGGCAGCATGGAAGGCAGCAGTGTCCTTCTGGAACAGCACTGTTGGGCTTGCTCTGCTAGCAAAACACAGCATCTCCATCAGTCTCTCTTTAGTCCTGCATTGCCACGTTTCAGCGTGGGGTGAGGTGTTTGATGTGGACCAGAGTTCCTCATCTGATTACAGATGACTGCAGTACAGCAGCCCAGTGCTCTGAAGCTTGAAGTTTGCCCCTCCGGGCTTGGCAATATGGGTTGGCCACCAGCGCTCCTCTGTGGCTGCTGCTCCTACAGCCAGGGCAAGGAGATGTGGTAGGGGCTCAAGGAGAACCAAAGGCACTGCTGAGGTTTACAAATGGGACTCACATACCTGTCCTCAGGTGGGAAGCTGCCTGGTGGGTTGCTAGAGTGAGGGTAGCCTTACAGTCAAAAAGATTAACACAGTGGAAAGGTGATACAGGATAAACAGTAAAAGGGACTAACACAAACAGGATGGCATTACAAAGAGAAAGTGCTCACCTGTCTCTGAAGGTCTAAGCTCACAGGGAAGCTCTACAACAGAGGGACCTCCAACCACAGATCCTTCCCCAGCAGCAGTCAGTCCTTAAATGAGGTCTAAGAGAGGTGAAGTTGGGTTCCACCCCTTCCTGTCTCACAGCTGAATCGCCTTCACCTGTGCTCCCATGGCTGACCGGTCCTTTCCCAGGTGCTCAATCAGTGGTTCAGGCCATGACTTAACAGTTCCCATACAGGTAGTATGGTTAGGTTGTGGCTGGGCTTGATGACCTTGAAGGTCTTGTCCAACCTGAGCAATTCTGTGAACCCCAGAGTGGATTCCTTCATGTGTTGCTTTATAGTCACCCTGCCCCAAAACCTGACTCTGAGCTGAGAAGGAACGTGGGAGAAAAATAGAAATCAGGTGTAAGAAGTGAAATGCTCAGGGACCTTCAGTGCTGGGGAAGGCATTTGTGTTCTGTCTGATGGTTCCAAAAACGGGGATTTTGCTGCACCTCGGCTGCATCAGATCTGAGAACTGGTTCTGTTTTCCCTCACACCAGAGGCAACTGCCAAGGTTTATCTTTGTGGGTTTTTGTTGCAGAAAGGGAAACGGGAGCGTGAAAGGTCCAGAAGCCTCGTGTAGCTCTGGCCAAAACCGCATTGTCTGCAATAGCAGGTTATCTGAACCGTGGCCAAACCTCACTCTGCACCTCTCTCAACATCAGGCTAGAGCTGTGAGGATAGAGCCAAACCCTTAGAGCAGACCCAGGCTGTTTGCTGGGGGCCTGCACAGCTGAAACGTGGGTCTCTGTCCCCAGAGGAACAGTCTGGAGAGGCTCCAAAGGAAGCTGAAGTTCTCAGTGCAGGTGGCAGCAGCCTCCCACAGCACCCTGTCTGCTGCCATGCTCCTATTTGTGGCCCTAAAGGGCGCTTTCCTTGCCCCAAGCAGGATCGTGCCCCTGTGCTGGTTCTGTTTGCCGGATGATGGCAGCAATGCATCTAACCTGGAGGCAGCCGCTCTGCCTGCTCAGAGCATCCCTTTCCTTTGCTGCTTCCCACCAGCCTGTGTGAGACAGCCGGTGTGCTGTATACAACATCATGTGCTGTATTTAGCAGCTGGACAAAAACGTTGTCAGGTAGAACTTCTCTCTTTCTCTTGCCTGGGCTCATCCCAGACTTGGGAATCTCAGCACAGCATTGAGCAACAGCGTGCTGCTAAGTCTTGATGCTCATACAGGTCTTTATCACACCACCCTGCAAAGTTCAGGATGGGTTTTTAAAGCCTTTTGATGACGTTGCTATTTGGAGCAGGACCCCTTTGGTGTGGGGTTGAGTCGCTCATAGCCGTGCTGCTGAGAAAGGACAGGGAAAAATGGGGCAAGAGGGAAAGAAATGCATGCCCTATTCCAAGGAAGTTACCTTTTCACCTCCCTAAGCCTCTGAGGTGAAGCTCTTGATAAATTTTGGATTAAAAGGAGCAGTATGCCTGCATGGACATCTGATCCATCATCAGTAGTGATACTGGGATCTGTCACGTAGGAATTGCCATCTGTAATCTGGTTGGAGGTGTCCCAAAGGGTAGGGAATGGGAGGTGTAGTAGGGGGTTGAAATACAGGGGTGGTTTGCTGCAGGGAAGAGTGACTACAAGCCTAAAAAGTGCCTGTGCCCTTTCTTTCCAAATCACTCCATTCCTCCACCAGCTTGAGGAAAAAAAGTAGAAAAACTCAGGAAAAAAAAAAGGAATTTTTCTATGGGATGGGTGCTGCATCCATGGGACACATAGGCACCCAAGATTAATCCAACCACCAGCCATCAGCTATTTATTTAAAGAGGTAAATTCTCATCTTGTGTTTTAGCCATCAATCCCCATTAGTTTCCCTCCATGGTTGATTGAATAGTCCATCGGCTGTACTAATAAGCACCCATTAGCTGTCCCACGGAGCTTTCATTTTATTAGAAACAATTCACGTCAGCCTCAGCCAGATGGAATGCTTTTAGCCCAGTTGTTTTGATTGCATTATTTGGAAGGTGCAATCTGAGCGCCTGGATGGCCACAGAGGGGCAGGAGCTGTGGGGCCATACAGGAGCTGTGGGGCCGTGGGGAGCTGTAGGGCCGTGGGGCCTTCCTTCATCTCTTCTTCTTTGGACCAAACAAACCAAGAGACCTCAGCTGCTCCTCACACCTTTTGCCTTCCGGACCCTTTCCCCATCGTCATAAGCCTCTTTTGGATGCCTTCTGATAGTTTTATATCCTTGTATCGAGGTCCTTGAGGCAATGCCTTGCTTGAAGGGATGAGTTTCCTCCAAGGATTTGCAGCAGTTGTTTCCATCACCTCCCCTCTGTCTTTGGGCTTTGGAAAGCCCACACCTCAGGACTCACTGTCAGTGTTCCTCATCCCATTTTGTCCTGCTTCTTCATTCCTCAGAGCACAAGTGCAGAAGTTCCCCCTTTTGCAGTGTTTCAGGTTGGGGTAAGCTGTTCCCAAGCAGTTTGGCTCACTGCTCCACAGGGATTGCTGCAAATCACTGCTCAGCTGCTCTTCATCACGCAGGCCTGGCTTCCATCTACCCAACAGTCCTGCTAAAAGGATAATAATGCTTTAAAAATTAAAGTCAGCCAAACAACTACTTCATAAATTCATGGCCTTGCCCTGATCCTTTCCAGAAGTTTTTCTTTTGGATGGAACCCGTATCAGACCTTGGATTCTTTTCCTTTGGAAATGCTGCTGCTTTTCTCCTTTGAGAGCGTGCTGGGTCACCCGGCTATGCAGAGGGGGTTACCAATTATCTGTCATTAGCTCAACACAAACAAGCCTCACTTCAGAATAATCTTGTGATCTCTCCTTCAGAGAACACAGGATAATCTCTCCGTGATATTGTCTCATTGTGGGATTTTTGTCCTTGATGGATAAACCAGCCCTGAATCCTATTAAGAGCTATTCTGCATCCCTTGAAAACAGACAAACTCGTGGGAGAGGCAAATCCCAAAGAGACTCTCAGTTCCACCTACCTGATGAGAAGCAGCTCTGTTTAGCAGCAGCTGTTTCTATCTGAAGTGCTTCTGAAAGCAGTTTAGGTCTGAGCGCAGCCCTGGCTCTTCCGTGGGGCTGATGGTCCTCAGCTCTTCAGATCTGGCCACCAGCAGGTAACCATGGCAGATGAACTGAGGGCCAGTGGAAGGCAGCAAGGCTTGTCTAATGGGTGATACAGCATCTTCTCCATCAATGACAGGTCCCCAGGTACTAAGGCCTTGGAGCCCCCTGCAAGGCGCATGGCTCACAGCTGTGGGTTTCAGCCCAGGCTTTTCCCATGCTTTGCTCTTTAGGAACGGGCTTTTTTTTTTTTAAATCATCCTCTTGCATCACCACCTGACTGAGGACTGCCCTGATTCCCAAGGAGATCCTTGGGTGGGGACTGATTGAACACGACGTGCAATTTGCTGCTAGGTGTGCCAGCGGGGGTCAGGTGCCTGTTGCATCTAAAAGAACCAAGGAATTGACTTCTGAGTACTGAATGTGAAGCTGTCAGTGCCTTGGCTGCTTTCCCATGGCAGCTTCATGGCTTTACACTGGCGCATAGACTTCAAGGAGCAAAGAGACGTTGGCTTAGCAGGAGTCTCTCAGACACCACTGCAGTAAATACAAGTGGTAAATTTTTGGCAATCCCTGCTTTCTCTTAAAATCTGTGGTCTTTATATCTTGAAGAGAGTTATGACAGCGAAAGAAAAACAAATCCATCAGCCACGAGGGGAGTTTGGAAATGTTTTTTTTTTAAAAAAACAACACGTAGATTTGATAGGAAATATTGAGCAAAGTGTAAAAGGGAAAATCTCATCTTGTGGAAATCTGACAGCTCCAGTAAAGTCAAATTGCTTCTCAAGGGATGTCAGTGGGAGGAAGGAGCCTACTAAAGCCTGAAATTCGTTAAAAAGAAAGAAAAGGGAAAGAAAATTGTCTACCTTGCCTTAGATATTTTGTTTTTCAGTGCTGAGGTCCCAACAGTCTTTCTCTTCCCAACCTCTCCTGGTGCCACCAGCCATTTCCAATCGGTGCAAAGAGTGGATCTGATTTTTAGCAGTGAGTGTTCCAAAGGGTTTAACCACGGTGTTGTGCTTTGTCCTCTGGGTCCCAGGGGATGGGGCAGCATCCTGGGCAGCTCCTTGCCTGGGGATGGCTAATCACACAGTGGTTTTCAGCAATAAATCCATTGCAGGGGCAGAGAGTGGATGGGGATGCTGAAGATATAAAAGTCATGTTATAAAGGCCTGTTAAAATATGCTCGTAGGGAACTACAGCTCGTAAGAGCCCTGTTATCTGATTACTTCTGCCAGGCAGAGAATTCTGGGCAGCAATTATTTTTAACCGGACCACTGCTGGAGGAGCTTTCTTGCTTCTCAGCACTTCTTAAGGGCAAAACGAGAGGCTCTGCAGAACAAACCTCTGTCTCAAAGGGTTCATTTTTCACTTCTCCGGTGTCTGAAATTCAGGTCGCTTCTTTCTTTTTCTGGCATGGGATTGAACAGGGCACATCTGCACCCCAAAAAGGAACCAGGTGTTTGGGCTGATGGTCCACACAACCATATGACACTGGCTGGGCTTCCAGCGCCTGCATGACCTCACGTCTTCCATCAAGCTGAGAAAAGCTTCCTAACCAAATTAATTCCTCTGTCCCGTACAGAGAGATCCTGGGACAGCATCTCATCTTACAGAGCACTTCAGTCCCAGCTCTTTGACCCGTGCTTGGGGAGCTGCCCCCTGTTTTCTCAAGGTCTTTTGAATATCAGTGGGGACGTTCATCATCCCGGGGCATGCAGGAAGGTATCGATCACATATGATGAATTGGTGCATGTGTCGTGCAGGAGGAGTGATTAGTTAATGGACGAACGATGGCAAAACTTGTGCTTTCATCCCTAATGGCTGCTTGTTCCCCTTCCTGAGGAGGAGGAACTTTGGGTTTTGGGGTGAGGGAAATGGTGCTGTGAAACCACGAGGACCTCACCCAGCAGATATCACAGGGGGCCACACGGCTCTTGGTGAAATCAGTTTCTCTTCCAGCTTCCCACCAGTGCAATGGAGCCCTCCACAGACCAGCGCCGATTCCCCCCTCTACCCCCTCATTTTTTTTTTCCCCTATACGAACGTTTTGGAAGCAAAGCACATCATTCCAAATGGGATTAAGTCGTTTGGAAGAGGATTACGGTGTTTTGGGAATAACACCCTCTTATTCCCGAATGAGATCAGTCACACAGGGAGTTAATCGGGGGCTCTGCTAAGCCTGCAGCCCCACATCAATCCCAACCTTGGCATCATAGCAAGCAGCAGCAGCCATGCAGCCATGGCTTGCATCATCCCCCAGCGTGATTTGTTTTTTTTCTTTCATCCTCTGATATGTATTTATTATTGAAAATTAACGGGTTTCCTAAATTTTGATTTCCAGGCTGGGACCAAACACAGCTTAGGCAGTTAGCGATGCATATTTATTTCCATCTCGAGCAGGAAAAATATAACTTCTTTACTCGTGTTTCTATAATTTCTTTTCTGCCCATATGCAAATTGCTGGTTTATTTGTGCGAGATTTATGCAGCTAAATGATGGGGAATTATAGAGGCAATTCAGCACTTAGAAAGGAGAGAGACAATTGCTGCAATTTGCTTGTGCCGTGCACTAATTCCTTCAGAAAATGCTTCTGCTCATTTATTTGCACCAATTTCTGCACCCCTAAGCAAGCTTGGAAAATCTTCTCCAGGGTCAGTGCGCAGCAAATGGTGTATATTTCTTTCTGCCCATGCCATCGCCTCCCCATAATCCTTTATAGCAATTAGTAACAATAATGAAATATAGCTGTGATTTCTCAGTGCTGGCTGAAGAAACGCAGCCTGTGCTGTGAATCAAGCACATTTTCTGGTCAAATTGGCCATGCGAGCTCGCTGCTCAGGAAGCTTTAAATCCTCCTCTGCATTGCTACGAGCTAAGCTCAGCAGGGGGAAAAACAGCGCTAGGAGCAGAATTGTTCCCTGTTCCTACCCAGGACTTTGTCCTTGCCAAAAACACTCCACCGTGCAATGCTCACTTTTGGGACAACATGGGATCACAGAATCACTCTTGGAAGAGAGTTCTAAGTCCAACCCATCCCACGTGGCCATGGGATGGAGATGGGACGTGGGGCAGAGGAGCAAGGCTGCAGGTCCTGCAGGGGGACTTGCTGTGCTCGGACATCACCGGGCAGCTGGAGGCCAACTATGGGAGAAAGGGAAGTGATTTAGGTTTGACCATTAGCAGAAAAACATGTGCGGAGGACGGGGCAAAGAGAAGAGCAGCCGTTTCCTATTAGGATAAGAGTAGGTCAGGTGTAGTTAAAACTGAGTAAATGGAGCAGGAAATGTGGCCGTATATTACTCACCCAAGATATATTGCACACATTAGCTCTGTTTGATCGGGCTGTGCTGAGGTGCGGGGCTGTGGGGTGGCCAAAGCCCAGCTTTGTGCTCTATTAAAATAAATATATGGCCGGTGTTTAATAATGCCGCTGCGTTTGGATGTAATCGAAAGGCTGCGCGGGCTCTTCTGGAAGGCTGTGCCTGTAATGAATCCGTGCCTTTTGAAGGCGGAAGGTGCGATATTAATACTGTTTACATAGCAAAATAATTTATGGATATTCACTTAGCAACGTCACTGACTTGTAATGCGTGTCTGCTCCTCCCAGGAGCAGCTGGGGCGTTTCTGGGAGTTGCAGCTGGGCAGAGATGAAGCTCTGCTGCCTTTATTTTTGCTAGGAAGTAGGAAAATAATGCACTTTTTTTTTTTGGTTAAAAACCACACGTGGGGTGGGCAGCATCAAGGGTGAAAATGTGCTGAGATTCTGGTGATGGAGCTTGGGCATTGAGTCTTAATGGAGAGTTGTGCTGCTTCTCAGCACAGAGCGGTGGGGATGGGGCTGTGCAGGACAGCCACTACGGACGGTGCAAATCCATTTGCAAAAATAATTGGAAAATAATAATAATAGAAAAATGCCAGCATGGGCAGAAGGTGCGATAGGTTCGGGGGAAGGACGCTGTCGCCCCAGGGAGACGCCGCCGTGTCCTGTGCGCATTAATGAAACACTTTCTTTCCGGTTAGGACTTGAGTGATGCTCATTGAAAATCAGGCTGCCATGGAAACCGGAGGTGTTTGGTCTTTTGGGAACGCTGTCGGACGGAGGTGCGGGGAGGGGGAGGAGGCGGCTCTGCCAAATGCCCCATTTGCTGTTCCCGGGTCCCCATGGCCGTGGCTGGGGCGGGCAGCCTCATGATTTTCCTTTCTCTTTGCACTTTGGTTTCTGTCTCTGGGATTTTACAATCTCCTTTTGGAAGCGGTTGGTGGTGGGTTGGGCTGAAAGGTGACGTTGTTTCCCAACGGCCAGAGCCGCTCTGTGCGCTGCACTGCGAGGATTCCCAAATCTCCCAGTGCCTGCGGCTGTCCTCCCAGGGAGGGGCTTTCCTTCCGAGGTTCCCCCAGAGAGCGCGCATTAGAAATACCCTGGGAGAAAACAGAGGCTGTAAACCGAATCTGGTGATACTCAGCCTCTCGCCTGTAGAGATTTTTCCTCTTTTTTTTTTTTTCCCTCCTTTTTTTTTTTTTTTTGAATCCTATAGAACCAAACCCAAAGCCCCAAGCCCAAAATCACTGTGTGTTCAGTAGGTCTCTACCCCTAAACCCACACGTGAGGGCTGAATTTGCTTCCACCCTGAAGGCTTGTGTTCCCTTCGGGGGTGCTGGGCTCTGCACATCCGGAGTTGGACTCAGTGACCCTTAGGGGCCCCCCTTCCTCCTCGGGATGTTCTGTGGCTCCACGCATCCAGAGCCACATGTGTGGTTTTCTGTGGGCACCCGTGTCCCTGCAGCTGCTCGAGGTTGGTCTGTGTGTTGCATGCAGCTTCGTGTAGTTCTGCTGTAGCAAATACAGAAATAACGTGAGGGTTAAAAAAAAACGAAAAGTCTGGAGGATGGCATTGTTCGTGCTGGCTAAAATCCTGTGAACAAAGCAAGCGGCGTCATTTCACTTGCAAATCGAGCAGCAGAGCAAAATACCGTTTATGAAACTGTAATTTATTCTTGGAAAATCAAGCACTTGGAGTGTCTGCTCATCGCAGGTTACGTTACAGAAAGGGAAAAAATAGATTAATGATGAACGTGACAACATTTCAGGCTCAATCATTGCAGCAAAATCCTGCTCAGGTTGGGTTTCTGTGGCATTAAGGCAGCGATTGCTTTAGGGTTGGAGACGTTGATCCCATTGGCAGCTGGGGACATTGCCAAACCACCAATGGGCACCAAAGCCCATCACTGGGGGCACTGCAGGAGGTGCTCCATGGTTCATTTAAGGTCTCCCAAAGCCTGCTTTTGGCACTGGGCTTTGCTCCCCGTCCCTCTCAGTCCTTCCATGGCACAGAGCAGTGTGGCTTCCTGTTGTGGTTGAGTCTGGTGGGTGGCTTGGCACTGCACAGCTGTTTGCTCACTCCTCCATTCCCGGTGGGATGAAGAGAGAATGGGAAAAAAACAGAGTATAACTCATGGGTTGAGGTAAAGCTATTTACTGTGATAGAGAAAAGGAAAAGGAAAATAGTTATGACTGTATATACAAGTGATGCACAAGTGATTGCTCCCCAACCCCTGATGCCACACTAGTCCCTCAGCGAGTGGAAGAGCCACAGATGAACTCCCGCCCCTTTCAAAACTCTCCTTCCATATGGTATGGAACATCATTTTGGCCAGTTAATTCAGCTGTCCTCATTCTGTTCCATCTATATCTCCTTGGGCCCTTGGCTGAGAATAACGGCCTTGGCTCCTTACAACACTGCTTAGCAGCACCTATAAACATCAATGTGTAATCAACATTGATAGACCCAGAACACAAACCATACCAGGCACTGGGATGAAAACTATTCCATTTCAGCTGGAACAAAGACAGTGCCCCCTTCCCTGGAGGTGCCCGAGGCCATGGATGGTGCCTTGGGCAGCCTGAGCTGGTGGGGCAACCAGACCCCAGCAGGAGGTCTGGTTAGGGTGAATGGACCCAACCGTTCTGATTCTTACTGCAGGTGGCGGCCATATACCCAGTGCTCAGCCCTGGTGCCAGCACTGCACTCCCCTGGTACTGCAGGCGGTGACTGTTGCTCCGTGTATCCCTGCTGCCTGTGATTGCCACTGAGTGCCCTGAGATCCCAAACCCCAGTCCTGCTTTTCGGGCTGCTGGTGGACCAGTGGGAGGCTCCGTGTGCAGGAACAGCACTGGGTTTTGGCTCTGCACCCTGGAGCTGCCAGCTCAGTGCACTCTGTAGGGTCCCACACTGAGCTCCGATGGAACGGAGTTCGCGACCTGGGGAGCTGTTGCCAGTGTAATAGTGTGTCACGTATTAAGGGAGCATGTTTGAAACCACATTATATTATTAAAATTCATAGCAGTGATTTATAGGGTGTTTTAAAAACAGCAGCTTGCCAATATAAATTGGCTTAGAAAAGTCAACTGTAATCCACACAGGTCCAAATAATGACATTTCCTCCAATACATCGAAAAAGCTGAAAAGCAGAAAATAATATCCAGGCTCCAGAGATAAGGCGAGTGCCCAAGGGAGAGAGGACTCTGAAATATTCATGCAGTTGTAGATTGAATGTTGGAAACGGCCGTTCCCAGTGGCTATGTTTAGGGACTGATGAATTTAGTTACTGTACCTTTATATTTATCGCTCAATAAACAAGACAAGCTCCTTTACAACTCCAAGCAAGACTAATTTAGCTGTTTTAGTGCTTAGGAAGTGGCTTTCTGGACCACGCTAGGGTTTGATAAGGAGTGAATTTCATAGGAAATTAGGAGAGCTTTAATTCAGCCCGATGGGAGGCAGAGCACTGGGGTGGAGCTGTACATAGCTGGGTGGAAAACCCCAATTTGAGGGCTGTGATGGTTAAAAACCAAGGAGGTGGGAGCCAGGACCCCCCATGGCACACGTGTGGCAGTCAGGGCACCCAGAGCCCAGTTTTGTCCCTTGGTGAGCACAGGACCAGCCCTGTCAGACGGCGCTGATGAAGATGTTCCAGCTCGTGGCTTTTAAAGGTTATTTTTCGAGGCAGAGAACAGTGCTGTAAAGGTTTTACGGCAGCTGCGCCGGAATTAAGCGGCGATTCATAAAAGTGTCACAAATGAAACTGTAATGCCTGAGCTGTATTAGCGCTAAAATGACCTTTCAGATAGAGAGGGTTTATGGGATATTATAAATTCCCAACGTGCTGCAGGGTTACACCTCCAACAGCAGCAGCGGCAGCATGTGAGGCAGGAAGAGGGAGGTTGGTGCCATTGGCCACACCAATGAGGCCATGGGAACGTTTGGGATCCCTGAAACACCCATCCTGAGCATCCTCCTGCTGCAGGGAGCGGGGGACATCTGGGGACCTTTTTGGGGTAACTTCTTGGGAGCGCTAATCATCCCAACAGCCCCAAATCAAAGAGATTTAGAAGTATTGCTTGGCTTCTTTTTCTTTCTTTAGTTTCTAAGGCGTTAGCTTAATATCATCGAGCTTTTTGTTATTGCTCTGAAGGCAGGGGAAGTCCTTTTTTAATGAAAGCTGAGAGCTCTGTGTAATACCCCGACTCCAAAGCCGCGATTTGAAGCACCGTATTGCACAGAACTTACAAGAAAATCCCCGGAGTGAACCAGCTCTGATCTTTCTTCACCTCTTGCGTTGCCACTGGGAAATAAGATCAGTTTTTATGCCCGTGTTTATTAGGAGGTGTGTGTTCAGCCGGCGCGTGGCAGGGAGCGGCTGCGGGGAGCTGTGACGCGGCCCTTTGCACTCACTGCTTATTGAAGGGCTCTTCCCAGGAGCGTCTGCCTGAGCGGCAGGGTTGTGTTCCTGTCTCCATTGGGACCCACTGTGCCCCAAAAAGTCAATGTTCAGCCCCGTATCCAGGCATCCCCCAGAAAGCAAAGGGCCCAGCACGGTGTCTCCGTTGCAGCTCACAGTGCTCAGCCCATCCCAATGGGTCTGCAACCAATCTGCGGTCAAGGAAGCACTTTGCTTAATTGCCAAGACTTCATTAGCTGTTCTTAACCCAGTTAAGAATCGTCTGCCCATCCCCACGCGCTCTGCTCGCTGCCGGCCCCCTCCCTCCCTCCTTCTCCCCTGAGACGTTGGCTGAAAATACCATTCTTCAGCAGGTAGAGGAAGGAGCTCAAAGCCTCCTCCGATGGCCGTGGGGCCGCCGATGGCTTTGTGCTTCCCAGCCGGTTCCCAGCCCCAACCCTCAGCCCTTGCTGATGGCCTTTCGGAAGCCGTTCTGTACCGAGAGCAGCCAACCCAGCAGCCTCCGCCGCCGCCATCCCGGCACACCGCGCGCTTCCCACGCTGCCGCCATTCATCTGCTGCGGCAGGAACAAAGCACGGCTCAGGCTGAATAGCTCTAGCTCATTTATTCTAGCTTTATTTTCCTTGTACAAGTAGACACGGGCTAAAATCTAAACAGAGCAAACTACAAAAAAAAAAAAAAAAAAAAAAAAAAAAGAAGAGGGGGTTTTTCCTTTTTTTTTTTTTTTCTTTTCCTTCTTTTTTTTTTCAATACAGAGCTAGCAATTGTAGGATCAATGGGATTTCAAATATCAAGACAGTTCAAAGTAAGAAAGGTAGAAAATAAACAGTAGAAAAAAAGTGCTTTGCAATTTGGGTTTTTAACATTACTCTTTAACGGTAGATTTCCAAAAAGGACCGGGACAAAAGCTGAGCATCATCTTTTTTATTACTTTCTTACAAACTCAAGGACATTGCAAGTTCCAATGACGCAATGATGACCAAAGTGAAATCCCTCAGCTCTGCAGGACTGTGACCACAGCTCTTAAAATCTTTTCCCCTATCTCTGGGCTTTGCCCTGGCCCACCACCCTTCTTGTACAAAACGAGTTGACCAAACATTGCTCCAGGGGTAACCCTGGAGCTGCTGCCCTGGGTTGCACCACTGCATGGATGTGATGCACGTTGGCAGCCCACATAACCATGTCCAGAGGTGCTTCCCTTCCCCTATTTCTTTTTAATTTGCCGAGGGAGGAAAATAAATCAGCCGGTGTTGGGTTTGCTAGATAGGATCTTTAATCTGCCTCGAACAGCCCAGCATCGGGAGGGATCCGTTTCCAAATCCTGTTTGCACAGATGAAGGGAGTCAGTCGCTCCCCCTGTGCTGCTTGTTTTCACAGGGCTTTCATTTCCTTTTCCCCTCCTTCCTGGGCAGCTCGGCGAGGATCCCAACGCCTGATGGGTTTGAGGCCATTGCAATGAGCGTGGGCAGGGATGGAGGAAAATGCTGCGGGCATGGAGATGGAGTATGCATGGCCACACTGACTGCCTATCAGTTTGAGTGGTGGTGGAAATGACCGCTCAGTAATTCTCTAATTAGCAGCGTGTTTGTACATACTTACATAGAATAAACCCGTCGGTGCAATTATGGTCTGATTTTGGGGTGGTCCCATGTGGAGCCAGGAGATGGAATCAGTGATCCCTATGGGTCCCTTCCAATTCGGGATATTCTATGATTCCATGAAATGTATTACGTTCAGCTCTGCTTTTGCAGCCCTGCACCTATCTCTCTTATGCACACACCAAGCAGCTGCCACCCAACTGACACCAAAATGTCTCTGGCACAGCATCTCTCATTGTATACTGCCAACCAAAAACATACCATCTGGGGTGGAACCTTTAAAATTCCCAAATTGGTCCAGCACTTAAAGATTTCAGCATCTTTCCAAAACAAGGAAGAAGAAAGGTACGTTAAGACAAATAAATACCTGAATCCAACAGCGTGAAAATACCCTGTCACAGCATCAAACTAGTCCCTGTCCAACTAAACACAACGTGGATACTATCCCTGAGGTAGCAGCCATCTCTGGTAGACTTGAGAGCTCCGAGAATAGGTTGTGCCCATTATGGGTTACAAAAAAATATAATAAAATGAGAGTCAGTTTTTGGATACCTTAATTCCTTGCTGCAATTTCATCTCACCACAGCCAGAAAAGTGAGGGGGTTTCTGGATGTGCCCTGAAAAGGCAGGTGGGGTTGAATTAGTGGGATTATTTTCTTGTAAAATACTTCAGGACACGACTCCTGCCCCAACCATGGGTGATCGCCAGCAGCCGGCTTGGGATCCAGAGCCTGCCCTTATCCACTGCTTTTTGCATCTGTATAAAACAGTCTGAGCCAAGAGGAAAAGGGAAGAAGAGAAGGAATCCAAAAGCCGGCAAGCTTTGGGTTGAACGTTTAGGACGTGGTGGAGCACAGCAGTGGGGCTCATCTGCATCTTCTGGAGACCCAACACCCAATGCAGAAACAAAGCCCTGGTGACACAGTACAGGGAAGGGCTCACAGAACACCTGCGATGAGCATTTTGACACCAGCAGCCTCCCCCCAAAGCCACGTGGGGACCTGCTGTCCTACTTGTCCTCCCAGTGGCAGCACAGAAATCCCATGGTTTCCAGCAAAAACAGGGCAACAGTTTGGATGAACCGAGGGCAGGCTTGATCCTCTGCCCCGAACTGAAACCAAACACAAGCTCTTATTTTTTCCTCCTTCCTGCTTTACAAATTAAAGCCACTCCAGACAACACTTCCCTCACTTTTTCTGGCACAGGTTTGCCTACAGCCTGGCTCATGATGACCCCACAGACCGGCTCTTGCCACCTTTTGGAGGGTTTTTTTGCCCAGTTTGGTATACTCAGGAGGCTTTGATGAGGTGGGGAAGGCTGCATCCTTCTGGCCACACAGCCTCAGCCCTGCAGGGCTGCCCCACCATCGGCATGGGTTGACAAGAGCGTCAAAGAAACCCAACAAGAGGAAGAGCTACACACCTAAAAACAGCCTTTAAAGATTCACATCCATCTTCAAGCGTCTCAAACCAACCCAGAATCTGCACTGGTTTAAGCCATTACATATCTGCATAATTATTTAAAAAGAAAAAAAAAAATCTACTCTCGACGTACTACCATATTCCAACTAGTCAAATGGCACAGCATTTCCCTTTAATAAAAGGAAGTAATGAGAAATACTATTACAATATCACAATAATATGATATTAAATTAATAGCATATTCACAGCTCCGGGGATCCTGAGCTGAAAGCTACTCTAAGTCATGGGTTCACTTTGGCAACAGTACTTCAACGTGAGCTTCGGCGTTCCGCGCAACGACAAGGAAACAAGAAGCGGGGCCGGGAGCAGGATGGGAAGAGGTTTGGGTTTCTGGTCACGGCTCAGCTCCGGCCCTGTTTCAGTGATGGATGGATGGTGCTGTCCCCATGGCACACCGGAGCAGGAATACGGCCAGTGGGGTGAGAGGGGCTGCTTGAATCTGGTCTGGAAGCACAGGGACCCGCTCACACCTGGCCCTCGCCATCCCCAGGATGCAGCACACGGGACAGGACTTTCCTTACCATCCCATATATTGTATTATTTACACACTTACTGGCAGCATCCCGTTGCCAAATGTGAAGGTGGTGGGGGATGCTTCTGACATAAGAGACTCTCCCATTGGTACCATTTAAAAAAATACAATTATTATTTCTCTTAAACTTATTTCTTTTCCTGATTCTTTTTGCTTTTCTCTGCAAACACGGTGACGTTGGATTTGCCACCACCTCTACAAGAGTTCAAACCTTCATGCTTGTCTGGTTTTAATAACCACATGGCAGGGGACCTGATGGGCAACATCAGTCACACACCAAGCTGTGAGGCTGGGACAACATAAAACAGGCTGCCCAGTGCTGTGGGTGCCCATGCTCAGGATGGATGGGGCCCTGGGCAGCCTGAGCTGCTGGAAGGCAGCCCTGTCCCCATCAAGGGGGTTGGACCTAGATGATCATGAATGTCCCTTCCAACCCAACCGTTCTGTGATTCTAAGAATCTATGAATCCCAAAATGGTGGCAGGTTGGTGGAGGTCACAAAACCTCTCTTTGGTGTTGCTAGCCCTTCTGCATTGCAGTCAGAGCTCCCATACTCCGTCCTGACAGGAACAACAAGACCTTGTTGGCCATGCATGGACCACGGTGGCCACTTCAAGACGAGGTCTTGCTCACTGGAAACCCATTCAGGAGCATCTCAGCGGGTTCTGGAAGTGCTGAGCTGGGGTTTCCACGAGCTCCTGGCCAGAGCACCCATCCCACATACACCCAAGGATGGGCCAAGACAGCTATTTGGGACCACCAAGTGGGCACTGTGAGAGCAACGGTGCTGGCAAGCCGCAGGGCATCAACCACCATGTGGGCCATATCCGTGATGGTCCCCAGAGTCTTTAAAGTAAAAAATAAGAAACACGACACAAATCTCCACCAGGCGAAATCCCACCGTGCCTAAAATAAAGCTCATAACACCAGCTGCCTGCACGAGAGGCAGGAGGAGGGGGTGAGGACGCACACACACGAATTTCTCGCACACTTGAGGTAGAACATTGCTTTCAAGGTTTGGAAGTGCTTTACACAGGAAGGACGACAACAAAAACAACAACGATGCGGCAGGTACAGAGCGGGACGGCTGAGGTAGGACCAAGCTTGTACTGACCAAGTGCTACACTACTTGTTTTTGAACACGAAGGAAGACGCAGGCATTTCTGCTTCCCAGAAGACATTCATTCCGGTTGAGGTAGGTTCTGATTTCACTCGGGTTGTTCATCCAAGTCTTTCAGTAGCCCTCAGGCAGGCTTCCTCTGACACATTTTTTTTTCTTTTTTCTTTTTTTCTTCATATTCTATAATCAATCAGCAAAAAAATATCCTGAGAAATAGTGAAAGTGTACAAAATCATCCAATCCACAGAGAAATGGCCTTCCCAGGCCTCAATTTTTGGAGTCAAGTTAGAAGGACTGCTCCGAATCCAGTCTTCTCAAAATAAAAAATAGATCCAAAAAGTAGTCCTAAAGCTGCTGGTCAGGAAGAAGTCTGTGATGCCAAGAGACCGAGGCATCCCGGGCCGTCGGGGACAGGAGTTTGCCAGGCTCTGCAAGGAGCCTTTTACTTAGCAGCTATGGGAAAACCAATCATGACCAGTCTTGGTAAAGCCATCGTTGAAAGAAATGCACCAAGGGGCCTGAGACAGGTCAGAAAGATAAACTTCACAGAGTTTCAAAAAGGCTGTATATACACATACATATATATATATATACTTATATATATATATATATATAAAAAAATAAAGCAAAACAAAAAAATAACAATCAGACTGCAGAAATCTTCAATTGACCTGAGATTGATGAATCATTGTAAAGACATCACCAGCTGCAGTTTTGGTTTCTGGTAACTCCTGCAAGAGGGTTTGAGTCTTGGCAGTTTATCCTTCATTGGCAGGGCCGTGGCGGGGAGCCGAAGCAGCGGGGCTGCCATTGTGAGGGCTTTTGGGGGGAGAGGCTGGCTGCTCCTCAACAATGCTGAACTCGTCCATTGGCAACGTGGATATCTGGGTGTCGTCGTGGGTGGCAGGAGAGCTGTGAGCAGGCTGCAAAGAAAGAAAGTTCACTGATGGTGGCAGGTGACCAATGCTCTTAGGCATTTCATGGAATCGTAACGTCATTAAGGTTGGAAAAGACCACTAAGATGAGCTAGTCCAACCAGCAACCCACCCCCACCAGGTGCGCTCCCACCTCGTGCTGCTAGACTTACCATTATCCCCTTGTCCTGCTGCTCTGGACATGGTGATGCTGGGAACAACCTCTCCAGCTCGTTCATGTCCAGCTGCTTTCCGTTCAGGTCCCGCTCGTCCCTGTCCCTGCGGGCGGCTCCGTTCAGGATGATCCCCGCAGCGCTCCTCTGGCTCCTCGGGATCTGCGGAGTCGACAGCTGCTCCTGAACATTTTTACACATCAGCAGCCTGAAAAACAACGAGGCAATGCCTGAGGGTGAGCAGAGCCAGTGGCTCTCCTTCCTTCTCCTTCCTTCTCCTCCCTTCCTTCTCCTCCCTTCCTCCTCCTCCCTCCCTCCCTCCGTTCTCCTTCCCTCCCTCCCTCCCTCCGTTCTCCTTCCCTCCCTCCCTCCCTCCCTTCTCCCTCCCTCCCTTCCTTCTCCCTCCCTCCCTCCCTTCCTTCCTTCCTACCTTCCTTCCTTCCTTCCTTCCTGCCTGCCTCCCTCCCTCCCTTCCTTCCTGCCTGCCTTCCTGCCTTCCTTCCTTCCTACCTTCCTTCCTCCCTCCCTCCCTTCCTCCCTCCTTCCCTCCCTCCCTCCCTTCCTCCCTTCCTTCTTTCCTTCAAGCTTAAGTCTGCCTTAGCTTAAATCTGCCTTATTTCTTAAATCCCAAATTTCTTAAAAATTCTTACAAATTTCTTAAATCCCAAGCTTAAATCTGCCTTATTTCTTTGCTACCTTCCTTCACTATTTAAATCCC
The DNA here is from genome assembly GCF_951394365.1 of Tetrao urogallus. NCBI lineage: Eukaryota > Metazoa > Chordata > Aves > Galliformes > Phasianidae > Tetrao > Tetrao urogallus. The sequence continues at coordinate 2,580,723 of NC_136824.1, read as the reverse complement.
TCCTATAAAGTTACATGAGGGTCTGTGTGCCTGGGGGGAAGGCAGGGAACACGGTACCGACATCACCAGTGTGGCATTCCCAGGGCTGTGCAATGATGCTGCAGGATGCACAACCCACTGCATGGTGAGCAGCTCTTACCTTCCTCTGTACCCAAACATGAGGAAAAGGACGCAGAATATGATGCACGTGACGCCGATGTGGATCCCAATGATGATACCAGTCGCAGAGGTTTTGTTGTTCTGCTCATCCTTCATGCAGTCGCACGGGGGGTTCAGCACTGCCAGAGGAAAGCGGGGGCAGGAGGTTAGCAGTGAAAGTTTCCTTTTTCTTGGCATACATAAGCATCTCCCCTGCTCCTGGTACCCCATAGAGGCTGTAGAGAGCCATCCCCATCACGCAGGCTGCTGTTATCAGACTTTCCCTGAGTGAGCACGGCACCTGGCAGAAGGCACAGAGCTGGCAGCTGCCAACAGGATGAGTATTTACTCTAGCATAGACAGAGGAGTAATACCTCTCTCTTGGAGATATTCCCACTGGAAGGCTTAAAAGAACGGTAAGAGCAGCAGGATGTTTTTTACACATAGGTGAAAATTAAAGGTGTGAGCAGTTAGAGATTCCCTCTAGAGATTTCCTCTTCTGCTTCATATTGTAATGCTCTGCAGCCCTTCTTCTCAAAGCCACGTGACCTCCTTCCTCACCACCAATAAAGCTCAAATGTCCGTGGGGGCTGAGCAAAGATGCTCAGTGCGCCATGTCTCTCCTGAGGACAGCAGTTTTTACCTAATGCTTTGAGGTGTTGGCTTCTAAACCTAATGAAGGGCAGCTGGGATGGATCGTGGCAAGGGAGCCAAGTCCTATCAGCACAGCATGGTCCCAGCCCCACACACTCTCATCATTTGTGAGGCTGAAAATAACAGTGACTGAAAGTGGTGCTGTCTGGGGGATGTGTTGCCACTTGCCTCCAAATGGTCTGATTTTTGAGTGGTCCTTTTGAGTCAGGTAATGATCCTTATGGGTCCTTCCAACTCGGGACAGTCTATAAATCAGTATTCATTAACTACAACTGAGAACAGCCTCGTCCTACCTGTCCTCTCCGCAGTTTCCCTCAAGGACACAAAGCGGACGGTCGAGTTTCCATCCCCATGCTGGTTGTAGGCAAGGAGTTTGACCTCATACACCATTGATGCATCTGTTTGGAGAAACAAGAAGGGTATTTCAGGCTTCATCATCAGCGTTCTCTCCACAGCACAGCAGTTCTTTAGGAAACACACGTCACCAACACCATCACCAACGAGATGCTGCAAACAAGTCACAAGACAAACTGCACCACCTGCAAAGTGCCCATAAACCTGAGACAGAGCTGCAGCACCCCCGGCTCAATGGCTGAGCCCTCCGGGTGTCAGGAGGTGGTGCAGATGGAGCAGTCAGTGCACTCACCCAGGTGGGTGATGTTGTACGCCGTGACGTTGCTGGCCAGCAGCACCGGGCCCGTGTACTGGGAGAGGTGGACTTTGCGGTAGTAGAGCTTGAAGCCTTCGTGCTGGCCCAGTTTGATGGAGGGCTCCCACGTCGCCTGCACGGCCGTGCTGTTAATGACTTTAATAAAGAGGGATGGCATGGCTGGGACTGAAACATACAAAGAGAGACAGTGGGTTGTGCGCGCTCTGTATCTGTACAATGAGAAATTCCCCACCAGCATTTCTCTGCAGCCACTGCGACAAAGAATGTGCTAGATGAGACTGAGAAAATCAAATTAGACCAGGGCCCTGGTTTAACAGCATAGACTCTCTTCAGGGAGCTGTGTGAATTTCCAGGGGCTCCCTGTGCTCAGCTCATCCGGCACAGAGGCTACTCTGACAAGCAGCTGCAATCCGATGCTCAGCCCCGCCGGGTCAGGGCAGGAATGCAGCCACTTTGGAAACGCATTCTCAGCTTCCACTTTTCTGCCCTCACCCCGAGGGCAGCGAGGACCTTTCAGAGTGATTAATCCCCACGGGAGGAAGGAACCAGAAAGGATGGAGCCGGAGACATCTGTCTTAAAGCAGAACGTGAGGTATGTATGCTGCTGCCTGGCTGAGCGCACTTGGTACCTGCAAGGGCTTGCACGGTGTGCTGGGCTGCTCTCCCTGCTGGCTTTCAGAGGGACATTTGGTTCCCTGCTGGGGGAATGAGGAGGGAATGGAGGCATCTTCAGTAAGAGCCCTACTTCCCTGAGCAGCCTGAGCTCCATGCACAGCTGTGGCTGGCACTTACCTGGCTGTAAGGGTGCAGGGGGATTTAGTGGGGAAGACGGCCATGCTGCTGCCCACTGCCACCAAGCCCTGAATCAGAGCCCACCTGGATGCCTTCTGCTACCATCAGTGGCACTCTGCTCAACAGACCCAAAATCCTGCCTTCGTTTTTGGGGTTACAAACAGCAAAGTGTCATTGCCACTTTGTCCCCAGGTCCCCAAAAGCTGCCCAGTCGCATCCTGCCCCATCAGGCCAAGGTTTGCAAACCAGAGTCGTTTTCTTTGAATCAAATAAATGTTTTCCAAAGCTGGTTCTGCACAAAACCCCGTGCAGAGCGGTGGCACACAGCACCACGTGCCCCTAAGCATCCTCCTTCCCATCTCCCTCCCTCTCTCCCACACTGAGCACATCAGTGCAGAGATGTGTCTCAGCAGGACCTTTCACTGATGATTTTTTCACTTCATTTCCACACAGCTCCCCCAGGCCAGATGCTCCCATCAGCTCCTGTGCCTTTTTCAGAAGGTGGATGGATGGCAGCAGGCACTGTGGGCTCTGTCTTGCCCAAGGGCTCTGCTCCCACACGGGTTTTTGGGCAGGGAGCTTGGCTAAACCCAGCACAAAAATCACCGAGCAGAACAACAGCCCTGCTTGTCTTTCAGCCTTTAGCTAAGAGAAGGCTTTGAGGCAGAGTTATTTTCCAGTTCTGAGTGATTATAAGCTCAAAATACCCCAAACATGAGGGCTGGTGGACTTGCATTGCACTGACGCTGCTTTTTATCTGGTTTTCCCCACAGGTCTCTAAACGATGAGCAGTGAAACCCGGCCCTGACACTGTCCTTTGGCACAGAGTTCAGCGCAGGCATTTAGCGAGCACTGCTGAAAAGCAGATGAAATGTGGCTGTGACAGTCTGAGACTGACAAGAGCTAAAAAGGGCACTGCCTCCATTTAATAGGAAAGTCAGAACAACACAGCACAACAGTTGGCCTGTTCCCGGGCACTGAGAGCCCAGGTGTTCCCACAAGGAGATTTAGGGGGAGGCGAAGAGATTTCTCCTGGTGAGTATCCCAAAAAGATGCCCTTCTTCTCTGAGCCAATGGAATAACAGAAACACGTTTAATTTCTCTCAGTTCCCATTAGGGCAAAACAAGGAATCGGATCTCCCCTCCGAGAAGTCGAACCCTTGCTCAGAGCATCAGTTCCTGAATCATCAGTGCAAACACCACAGGAAGGGAAATTGCATTATGGAGAAAGAAATACTAGCGTGGCCCATCCTGATTTGTGAAGAGTTGGCTTTATTTTATGGTTGCAGAGCCTTACATTTAATAAAAACCACAAGAATCTCTCCCCTTCAAGGTATGAAATATATAGTATTTATTCAAACTCTGAGTATATATAAGTATAATATTGATTAGATGGACGTACTTGTAGGATGCACGTGCTGCTTATAATGCCATTACACAAATAAGTGTATACAGATGGAGCACATCTGTGTGTGCAGCAATATATGTACTACACACACGAGTGTATATGCGCTTCACAGAAGTATATATTTAAAACATAATATGACTCTAATATAAGTAAGGCATCTCCCTCATGCTAAGGGCTGGGATATTCGTTTTCCTCTTCTGTGCTGTTTGGAATTTTCCCCAGGTCATTTCAACTTTCTTCTTGAAGGCGTCTTTAGCCGAAGGTGACTAAAGGAACAGTCTTCATCCTAGAGAAATGTCAAAAAGTCCTGGAGAAAACCCTAAAAAGCATTAAAAGACAAGAACAGGACTGCATGCTGCTTAATGAAGCGCACAGAGTCTGAGATTTAAAATACCGTGGCATAAAGAAGCCCTGAGCTGGGCACAAGAGCTCCCAGAAAAGCACTGGGTTGCCAAATTGAGGAAGTCAAAGGGCTTTCTATGGCGAGTGCTCCCTGCCTACCCAGATCCCAGCACCAGCACAGGACGGGCACCAGGCAGAAGGGCCACCAGTGCCGGGGGGAGGAAGAACAGCGAGGAGGCGAGCAGACCTTTCTAGCAAGGAGGACAAGGTTGTCTTGTTTGGTTTCTCTGCAGCACCTTGCTGCCTTCCTCTCATCCAAAATTATGACTGGCCACAAAGGAAGGGGCACTGTGCTTACAGAAAGCATTGGGATCTTCAGCCATGTGCACTGTCTCAGCATATTACTACCCTGAAAAGCAGCCCTGCTCTGAGAACCACACCAGCAGAACACGGTCAATGCAAGGTGGGTCTGAGCAGTTCCAGCTGCCCACACCTTTGCCTGCAGCTCTGACAAGCTCTGTGGAGCTGAGCTATATCCTGCAGCCAAAAGGAGCCCTCAGCTTCTTTCCAGCAGAGCAGGACAACTCTGCTCCCTTCCAAGGCCGTTTAACAGTACGGCTTCACAGCTCCCCAGATACAAAGGATCACTCACTGCTCTTTGGTGTAACCTGGGGAGGCACAGTGTGACATGGCTTGGCTGTGCATGAGAAGGGGCATATCTGCAGCAAAACTGAATTTGGTGGCCAGAGCTGCTGGATCCTGGCTCCCTGCCCCTCTCAACTCTGTGAGCAAGAGTGAAGCAAAGCAAAAAAAATTCAGAGAGAGCCAGCACTGTCTGCACCATGTCTACTTACAAATCAAGACAGAAGTGGGCTTGTAAATCTCCTTTTATCATCCTGGGAGGCAACCCCAGGTTGAGTGATCTTAACCAGGCCAGCCTGTCCATCCTGAACACGTAGCTAATTGCTGCAGGTTCATTAACACAGAATAAGACTTTTTGAAGGGTAGCAGAGCAGGACAACGATGCTTTGCAATTTCAGAGAGCCTGGAAATTTATGATCCCATTACCAGATACTTAACTATTCCTGCTGTGATTGAAAGTAATAATGACAAAATGCCCTATCTTGCTTGACCCAAACTTCAGCAGAAGCACCAGACTCTGTGAAGCATGGCTGGCTTTTAGCTGCAGTAGCTGAACTCAGAGCATCGGGTCAAGGAATTTCAAGTTGCAGCTTGGTCAGTTCCTCTGTCTCTAAATTGGAAGGAAAAACAAACTCAAAGGGTGACTGATTTCCTGTGGAGCACCAATAAAATAAACTTGCGAGGCAAGTGTCTAGTGGTGGTGTTGCTTAAATGCTGTAGTAAATGGCAGCAACAGCTCAAGATGGAAGGAGGGCCGGATTCCCCACCTGTAAGTCAGCGTACTCTTTCATTTAATCTTACATTGTACCTCATGCCCTTCCTACTGCAAATTTGTAAATACTGAGTGTTCAGGAGAACAACGGCAGGCTCCTAGGAAATGATTCTCAGTGAGACAAGGATTCAGAGGTGCTGGAGAGGCACATGAGATGGTAGGAAAACGTCCTCCAAATGCCAGCAGCTAGATGGGTGATGTTTGCAGATCACACTCAGATTGTGGTTTCTGGCTGGTGTCCATACACAAAGTGCCCTGCATCAGAGTTCCCACTTTAACTGGAGAAGCCAACCGGTGGCCACATCTGGGAGGCCAAGGCAGAGAAAAGACCTGGAGACCTGCCTAACTTCCCACTGAAACAGAGGGCTGCTCCAGGGCAGGGACTCGTGGGCTAGGACAACCCAAGTCAGTGTGCTTTCTCAAAGGCAGAGCATAAAAAGGTTAAATTCAGAAAAGCGTGGCACCTATCAGGTAAGAGCTGTGAGTACCAGAGCTGCAGAGAGAACTTCTCCAAGAGGAAATGTGCATGTAGCAAGCAGTATAGGAAAAGCCCACAGCTGCTGCAAGATGAATGAGAGGACTGATTTGCACTCACACTCTGCTACAGCGTGAGTAAAACACAACATTTAAGGCCATTGGTTGATCCCCATGTAACAACAATAAATGTGAGCTTTAAACAATACCCCACAGTGTGAGAAGAGCAGGAAATCAGGAGCAACAACAACACAGGCTGCATGCCAAGGTGCTGGGGAATGGGTATCAGGGTGAGTGGTGCTGCTGCTGTGCACAGCAGGTTTCAGCATCTGACGGCCCAAGCGCAAAGCGATCCTTACCTTCTCCCAGTGTGCTCACCACTGTGACTTCTGAGGCTTTGCTGGCACCCCGGGAGGTGTAAGCCTTTATATAGAAGCTATAGCTGGTCGAGGGTTCTAAATCAGTCACTAGCTGCTGGAAGGTGCTCTTGCTAACAGCCTCCTGATACTCCATCTCCACGGGATCTAAGTTGAAAGACAGAACAGAGACACATTAGACTTTGCAAGAGGTAAAGGGATTGAAGAGATTTTGTAAGCAGTAAGTTTGGTCCCTAATGAAGAGATTTTTGGGTCCCTATACCCTCTTTTGGGTCTCTATACCCTCTTTTGATGCAATTTGATCATTCAGCTTCACTCTCCCAACCCTTTTGCTACTCATACCACCCCTTATTGCCCGACCAGTCTTTCAGAAAGACGGAGGAGATGGAGTTGATGGCAGCACTGCAGTACAGACCCGGTGCATCTATTGGACCTCACTGCTACATTCTGTGAAGGCTGAGGAACCTCTGGGCAGTGGGCAGACCATACCTGCAGCTTTCCGGATGTGCAGCACGTAGCCGATGATCTCCTTGGTGTTCTGCAGGGGCTCCTCCCAGGACACCTGGATGGTGGTGGCAGACACCGTCTCGGCCCTCACGCTCTGCGGGGGTCCAGGCAGCCCTTCTGCCCACAGGACCGTCAGGCGGGCGCTGGCCTGCGTGGAGCCGGCGCTGTTCTCGGCGATGCATTGGTAGATGGCTTCATCCGCCTGGTTGATCCCATAGATGGACAGAGTGCTGCACGGGGACACGAGAGGGCCAAGCATAGAATCATCAAGGTAGGAAAAGACCTTAGATCGTCGGATCCAACCATCAACCCATCACCGCAATGGGGATTACGTGAGTTCCCAAGGACACTCCTACCCGAATCCATGCTGAAGAGGTGAAGGTAAATACAAGGATCTCCAGATGGCCACAGGTAACCCAGCCACACAGCATGCCAAACAGCCACCAGCAGTGATTCTGTTCAGGCACCGCACATGGGTGCTAAGCCAGGACTGACTGAGTGCAGCCAGAATGCCCCTCGGTGATGCTCTAATTGTATTACAGCATATTAGAGCAGTCTTGGGGTGACAGGAGGATTAGCTGACTTATTCAGCAGGGTTACGTGCTCAGCTCCTAGCTCTGTATTCTCAAAGAAACAGTCACCATGAGCCCAAAGCCAAAGCCTATGAGTACAGTGCAGGTTTAAAGCATCTGCAAAAACCCTCAGTGCATTTCCATGCATCAAAGACAACCATAGGCAGCCCTGCTGGAAAACAACCCTAATAGAGGGAGAAAGCCACTGAAGCACCTCTTCCCCAAAAGACAGTGCTCCTGTCTCTGCACCACCCCTGGTGAGCACACTCTGGGATGCTGCTGGTGGCTTGATGGGCACATAGACAACTGGACTGCATGTACACATGGGCACCTCAACTGTTTCATTTCAGAGGTAAAGTTCCTGCTCGAGCCCCCGGTCCACTTCATTTGAATTTTGGCAGAACGTTTGGGAGACCTCAATGCCTCTCAGTTTTAGCATCATCTCTTTGCCTTGTGCCAAAGCTTACACGAGCCTTTTGTTCACTGTTTTTTCTGCAAAAAATGAGCCAAATCTAACCAAAACCACACCTGCTGCTTCTAGGGAGGATGAGACCAGTTTCTTCTCCTGAAGTGAATTCCAGGTGGACCTCAGAGCTGAGTGCACACGAGTAAATCATGAGCACCTCTGCTGATGCAAGGGGCACTCTGTGGTTTTTAGGGAGTCGTAATCAAAGCTGTCTTTTATGCAAATGAAAGACAGTACATGGGAGGAGGCAATGATAAATAACCTGCCTGGATGACAGAATGAATGCTTCTAATTGCAGCAAAATATTGGTCTTCCAGTGTTAAAATTTATTATCGCTGTTGATCTAACATTTGTATTTCTGCCTTGCAAATTATCCAGACCATGGTGACTGAGCAAATGTTTAACAGCCATCTATTTATGCCCCGTGCCTTTGTTTCCTTGGAAACATTGTAAATGGAATATCAAATGTGATGGTTTCAGCTGATATGGTGATTTTACAGAACAAGCCCTAAGCCCCTCTCATCGCCACGGGCTCAGCAGATCTGATTAAATGGAAGGGGAGCCCTGGCGTGTGGCTCAACTCAACGGCCCCACTCCGGCGAGGACAGATGGCAGCAGGCAGGATTATGCAGTGCAAGAGCTGCACTTGCAGCTCTGCATAAAGCAGATGTGTGCAGGGAGCAGCGGTGTTTCCTCCTGCCCTGTCAATGTGGGGATTATTTCTGCACGGCTGCAGTGCATCTGGGCACCGAGAGCAGGCAGCCAGGGTTGGAGCAGGCAGCCAGGGTTGGCATACACACCGAGAGCAGTGGTAAGCACAAAGCCAGCCAGGAACAAGGACCATTTATCTGCTGCCTCCAAGTGTACTTACTTATCTGCTTTGCATTTAAAAGACAGAGAGAGGAGGGAAAAGGGGAGGATGCTTGAGATGCATTGGCAGAGCCCCGGCCATCCTCTGCAGAGTGCTAGTGGGTGCCACGCCAGAAGGAATAGAAATATGGCAAATTCCCTCAAAGTGATCATGAAGATAGCTTCAAATGTGCCTCTGGCTTTGAAAAGTCCATCTTAATCGTGATTTGCAATGAAAAACAAAACAGCTGGGTTTGGCTGTACAATGAGTCACCTGGAAGGACGCACAAGCAACAGGGTCAGTAAAGCTGCCGGATTTGCAGCTCTGCCTATAAACCTGGGGGAGGAGCACACATCAAGTGAGTGGGATGCCCAGCATCTAAACACCAGCTCTGTGAACACCAGTTTCTCTCCCTTCAACTCACAGACAGAGCCCTACAAGGGGCTGCCAAGCTGCAATATAAGGAGTTGGCAGTGGGTTATGGGAACCCCAGTTCCCATACTCTCTTTGCTGTGCATCCTTTTGCATCTGAACTACTGACACATTCTGCCTACCTCACACAGCACCCCTGGATGCAGAAGATGCTTTTCTAATTGTTCTCTTTTTCTAAGGAAGATCCAACAAAAGGAAAAGATGTGGCTGCTGTGTGAGGCAGCGCAGAGCATCGCTGCGCATCAACCATCTGAAATAGGAGGTGTCCTTTTCTTCCTTCCCGTCACCGGGAAAAATCTGTCACTCCTGGGACATCTGCTGCTGGAAAACTTTCCTGTGAGCGGCAGGCCGGCAGCGCCGCCACCACGGCGAGATGCCAGAGGACTTTGTGCTGCTCACCAGAGCCGTGCGGGCTGCGTCACATCTGGGCACAAAGCCCCACTGGGTGTTGATGGAGGTGGGGAAAAGAAAGGCTGTGGGTTCACACTCTGCTGAGCCAGAGTGAGGAGGGGAGTGGGAGGGCTCCGAGCTGCTATTCCCAAGCTGTCTCGCGGCTTGCAGGCAATCAGGATGACTGATCTTGCTGAGGTCAGGGGTCCGGGCCGTTGACCAGAGATCAGCTTTCCAAAGGCTCCTCTGCAAAAGTCTGAGGATTGAAGGAAGGCTCTTCATCGATTCAGTGGCACAAAGGAGGAGAGGGGCCCAGCTGGAAGGAGATCAGCATGCGCGCGCACGCACAAAGCGGGAGTGTGATGAAATTAATGCAGAAATGCCTGGGTTTGGAGGCTGCCTTTAGTGTAGGCTGAGAATAAGGTGCAAAACATAAAGGGTGACACTCGTTGGCCCAGACGGACGCTACAGATCATTCCCAGCCTTTCACACACATTCTAACGCCCCTAGGAATTAAATGCCCTGCAGGCTTCTTAGGTGGAACCAAATCGCCTGGGTCGTGCTATGCAGGACAGGAGGATAATCCCTTTCTGTGCAGCCTGGCTGGTGTCTAGAAAACACAAGCCAGGATCCCACCCAGCTCTTTGGTTACAGACTCACCCCAGTGCAGTTCCTGCAGGAATGCTGCCATTCCCAAATAGGATGCATGGTGCCAGTGGGAGCCTCCCCACCCGCTCACCTGCAGACAAAAGGGTCACAGCCAATGCTCAGCCCTGCAAAGCTGTCAGACAGAGATGCTGCTTTTTCTTGCAGCCCTGGGAGAGGACAGCTTCCAGCAGGACAGGGATGTGGCTGTAGGATGGCTTTTCTCAGAAGAGGATGCTGTAAAAAGGTACAGCAGCAGGACCACTTCATCCTGAAATGCTCATTCTTCCCTGCTGGCTTCAGGACACCTGGGTTTGCAATGTTATATAGCACTGAGGACATGTAGTGAATGAGCTGCTGCCACTTGCTCTGTTTGAAACTACAGATTTAACAGAATCCCGTCCGAGGCAGGGAGCAGAGAAGGTTTTACATCTACAGAAACACAGAGCACAGAACATCTCAGAAGAAGCTCCTGGAAAGGAGGGTGGATGCCTGTGTTGGTAGCAGTAATACAGACAGCTGAGAGAGCTACTGCTGCTCAATAATAAGCCCTCCCAGGTGTATTTTGTCCCAAGAAACACTGAAGCCCCTGAACTGAACTTCCTGAGTAGAGCAGTAGCAACACAACAGCAGCCACAAGAGGACAGACTGACACCCATCACCACCACCTGCCCTGGGGCTGCAGTGTGACCCTGGCACAGGACTGGTGCCCATGGAAGGGGCTGCCCCACCGAGCATCACGCTGTGTGCGACCGTGCGCAGACCCACCCCCCCACAAAGGCAATTAGGAGCCTGCACAGCCTCCCCACGTGTCTCTTCCAAATGAAGTCAAACCCATAAATTATTCTTAAATCACAAGCAGCTGGTTCGCATCCCGGTCCTCCACGTGCTTATTTGTCATGCTTCTGGGAACTGAAATATGATTTTCAATATCTTCTCATAATCACCCAAGGTCTTTAAGCTCATTGCGTGCACAACCCACAGGCTCGCCTGTCCTCCTGCAAGGCGCCCAAATCCCTCCAAATTCAGGAGCTTGAAGGGATGCACAAATCCCTTTGTACCTCTCTGCACCCAGCTAACATGGATTCCGTAGCCAAATGCCTCCTTGCCAGCAGCAGGCTGTGGTTGCCATGGGTTTGGTACCCAAAAGCACATGAGGGTATCTCCTTGAAGCCCATTCTCCATATCTGCGACACAACCAGTCAAGAAAAGCAAAGTTGTCCTCAAATCTAGGTAGCGGAGTATTTTCTCTGATAATCCCTTGAAGTACATGCACAGCCCTTGAAGTGAGTCATTCCCACTGCACTAAAACAAGGACAAACCAGTGATGAAGAATTTAAGCAGCAGACAGTTCATAAGCAAAGGTCACAAGGAGAGCAAACACCACCTGAGCCTGAGTTCTAACGAAGCCTTCCTCCCGTGGAACAAATTAAGTCCCTTAATTACCATTTTGTAAATAAAATCTTCTTGGAAAATCAATATTTAGAGCCTGCCTTCTCTGAAGATGTTAGCCTTTGTTCCTTGCTATTACAGCAACATAACCCCCACTCCTGGGCTGAAAATTATCCCCCTGAATCTGATTGGGTTAAAGGAAGAAAAGCAATAAACCTCTCAGAGCAGTAATTTAGGTAGTATTTCATGCTTCCTTGTAGATTTTGAAGTAATAACCTAAAAAGCATGATTTTACACAAGCTCACAACTAATACATCCAGTTACCACCCCTTCCTGCTGCAGCAGCCCACATGTGTTAGGGCTGTGTTGCCAGGTGGGAATGCAGCTGAAAATGCCGATTTCTCTTTCTCTTAGGCCAGAGCACTGGTATCACCATCGATCCAAATCACCCCATCAAAAGCAAGGGCAGCATGTCAGCTCTGAACCCAGGGGCACGGCTGAGCACAGCATCCCTCTGACACCTCTCAACCCCCTCCCCAACCCGGGGATCACATGGCAGGACACCCCCCATCATCAGCCCCTCCAGTGCTTCTTATTCACAGATTTTAATGGCAAACCCCACAGTTCCCCACACCTGAGCCTTCATGCATTTTTCATCAACAATTATCCACTATCCCAGAACTGCTTTTGATTTTTGCTAATCATCGATTGGGTATTTTGTTCCCACGCAGCTGGCATTTACAAAACATAACAACCACCTCCGGAGAGGGCACAGCAGAAGGCTGATCTTTAATGCTAATGTGTCAAGAAACCATAAGCACACCAGGCAGCGACGATTCGCATCAGAAGGACCACGAGGGAAGAGGAATTTATTGGACACAGCCAGAAGATCCATGCTTCAAGCAGGGGCTGTGCTTGCAGAGCTCCACCTCGGACACTGCAGGTCCGGATCGCACTTCTAGTTGGGTTCCTTTCCAAGAACAAGGTTGCTCTGAGTAACATACTTTGAAAACAATTAGCACGTGGTATGATTTGGGATGATGATTTGGGATGATGTACTCTTTTTTTTCCTAAAAATCCCTATGGGGGCATTGAGACCTTTATTGCTATATTAAGCAGAGTTTTAATCCAAATGAATTTTCTAGGAAACCATGAAATCTAATTAAGTAGCTCACGGTGCAGTTTAGTAGCTTCATTACTAGTAGATTTGTGATCCATCTTTACATGGACAAATATTTTCCAACTTCAATAGACTGATAAATCCAAGGCACAGTCGCAGATTCTGCCTGGAACTAAGTGAACTCGGTCATGCCCATGAGAAAGAAACAAAGCACAGCTTGAAAAAGGTCAAGAATAAAACACTAATCCATCTTTTCCCTCGATTCATGGAGCACCAAACAACAAACTGGACAAGCAAGAGCATTTTTCAGACTGAAAGCTTTGGAAACTGCCAGGCACGGACATTTTGCTGAACTGGGGGTTGGAGTAGGCCAAAGGTAGAGGAAAAGAAGCCAAAAGTTCAGTATTGTCAACAGCGACGGCCTCGGGGTTCTGCTTCACAACTGCATTACTACAGCTGCAGAAGACAGCACATGTCAGCTGAGCCCAGGAATTGGCTGAGCTCCCCCAGCCTGTTACAGATGCACTGTAATCTGATCGGTTTGCTTGCAATGGAAAAGGCTGCAGCTAAATTGCATTAAATGACTGCCATAAGAAAATGATTACAGCCATGTTCACCGAGTGGCAGTTAACAGGCACGTGGAGCGCAGCTCTGGGCAATGGGACTGGCTGGAAGTCGTGGTCATGATCAAAGACCCTACTTTTGCCTTCCTTTAACAGGGAGGAGGAATGATTTCACAGGCAAGGCACAAGGAAAGACCCAGATCTGGACTCTGTGCGAGTTTATTCATGGCTTTTGAAGTCTTTGATCTCTCGTGACTCTGCCTCCTGGCCGATACAGGGGGACGCACCGATTTCCCTTCTCCCATTTCTGTTCATATTCTAAGGGCAGACATGCCTCAGAAACCCAAGCAGTGAGCTATTACACCGTGAGGATGGAATGAGTGGCACAAAGTTCACTGAAGTTTTCTGAAATCTCAGTATGAAAAACCCTCCACTGATCAAGAAGATGTTATTACATTTCACACCTTGTCCTTCCTGCAATTCACATCCTTCATGGAACAAACCTTAAAAATGCCTCGACCCTGAAAACAAAAAGCTGCCTTACAGAGAACCTTACAGAAATAAAACCCCCTTTTCTCCTAGGGAACACGTGTTGGTACCAACCCAGTCTGAACTGAAGGTCCTGACTTTCCATCGAGGTGGACTTGTGAGTCACATTCATCAATACAGAGAGCAACTGCATGACACTACAGAGTGCAAATCTCTACCAATAATTTAGGTTTACAACACAGGTAATACTATTTTTCAGCACATTGTTCAATGCCATTTCCATAGGAAATATGTTGTCAACTTGCAATTTTCACACTAAGTGCATCCCACCGTATCATTTGCGCAGTGCAAACATCCCCATCCCCTCAAATGGAAATGCAGTTATTTAGTACTCAGAGAAAACACTCTTCCCTGGTGAGATAAAAGGCTGTAGTTCAGTGACAGCCAGCTTCCATGCAAATATCTCAAACGGAGAAATGCATTTGCACACCCAGGCAGATCAGTGTATGAGCTCTTCCACCGTGGAGTGAGCGTGGTGTCCCAGCCAGCATCAGGGACAACATTTGGCCCTCCCAGAAACACCCAGAAGAGGATCAGGACGGTTGCCAGGTCCCACGGGTCAAAGCCTGTGTGAGCTAACGTGCTCTTTATTCAGTTTGATCCCATGTTTGTAGCTAAACAATGTGAAACAGACCTGCAGCAACAGCTATTTCTGGGCCATCAGGTAGGTGATGTCAATCCTTTGTGCATGGCAACTCCAGGCTGACGCTGCCCTTCACCCTGGCACTTACCTGTTGTTATTCTTCAGCTTGATGTGGTCACTCGTCTCCAGGATCTGCCCATTCCTCAGCCAAGTGATCTGCGGGGGGGGCTCCCCTTGGGCCACACACGTGAAGATGGCTGTGGTCCCCACGGGCCTGGAGATGGACTGGGGATGCTGCACGAACTCTGCAGGGGCTGCAGGGAGGAAGAAGGAGAGAAGTCAGGATGATTAGTCTTCATTCTGGCATGAAAAGCAACCTTGTAGCTTGGTTTGCATCGTCTCAGGTACTTGGAAAGAAAGTCCTATTATTGTCAGATCCAGGGACATTTGGCTAAGCCACAGCATAGGCAGCAAATAACATATAAAATGGCATTAGCAAACTGCTTGCAAATGGACAGGAATGTACAGACATGCACATGGCAATCTGGCAGGCTCTTCTGTCCCCAGCAAATATGGGATTTGCTGCACATCATCCTGATGGCAATAGACAGGAAGCCCTTTTTAGCTCAGATCCGCAGCTTGGGACCCTTCTGGAACTGCTGAGCCTTGGAGGAGATCGCATAGCCTGTAACTGCTGTAGCCTCATAACCAAACATTTTTACCTTCAGATTTGTAAACAGAAAGTGATTTCTCCCCCTCCCAGCAGCTCTGAATAGATTTAAAACCATTTATCAGAATAAAACAGCACAGCAGCCTACAGAAAGCAGGGCTGAAAGGCGCTGCCAAACCGGTGAGTTTATTCAAGCAGTTACGCTTCAAAGGGCAAAGTGATAAATACACTCCATGCTGATGCTGAGACCTAAAATCAGGTGGAACCAGCAGCAGCCGCAATGAAGACAAACAGACGAGAGGCATGAGCCCATAATGAATTTACCAACCAGTGCTGCACAGCGGATGGCTGGCGTTAAATTCTTCCGACAAAAGCAAGATCATCCAGGGAGAAACACTCAGTGCTACCTGCAAGATTTTCCATGCATGGGGCCGGTGTGAGATGCAGAGATGGGAGGAAGGAGCAGACTGGTCCAGAAAAATGTGCTGGCTGGGTGCAAGCTGCAGGCAGAAGCAGCTATGCAAGAGCAGAGCCTCGTGGTTCATGGCCAAAAAAACCCCAGAACAAAAACCAAGGGGTTTAGCTATGACAGCACAGCACGATTAAGCTTTTCCCCACCTGCATGCATGCAAGGAAACAGCATCATTATCACTGCAGTAAGGCCAAAGCACACCAAAAGGTGCCTCTGTCTCAAAGCAAAGTCACTGGTTAGAAGTCCTGCAAGCAGAAAAACACAGAAGCTCACTGAAGAGCTCATCTACCTTGAAGGAACCCCTTATTTCAGTTTTAATAACCAAAGGGAAGTGGAGCATGGCAGCCCTGACTTATGTTAGCAGTCAGGGGCGTCCCCCAGCACAGTTTATTGTCAGGCACTCGGGTCTACTAATGAACCTGAGCTCAACAACCTAATGGACACATATTTTCAGAACCTCCTGCTAAACTTCGCCAGGTGCCGATCGATGCATTGTCCTTCTTTTTCCTTTCCACATTTTTCCCCCTAGACTTATAAATTAAAATAAAATTCAGGACGGGTTCGATAAAGCTGAGAGCACAGACAAATGGGGATGAAATCTCCCTTCCCTGCAGTGAACGGTTCCCTTTGTGGCACACACTGAGAGCACAGCACGTTAGGGACCTGATTTTCAAGGCTTCCTTAACCTCCTGCCCCCCATTTTGTGCTGGCGAAGGTTTTGCAGGAGCAATTATTCTGCAAGTGGCTGTGTACCTCCTGGCTTTCATCTGGGCTCAGGAGTCACGCCTGCAATGCTCACAGGTGCAAGATGCAGTGCTAAGGAAGGGCATGGCCATCTTTGGATAGCTTCATTATGGACCCCTCTGATGGCTCACCCCATACCGAGGGGTTGGAAATCACCTCTAAGACCACCAAATCCAATCCCAACCCATCCCCACGGCCTATGTGCCTCAGTGTCACATCTCCATGGATCCAGCCTACCCACATCCCTCTGTAGGGCCTTCCTGCCCCCAGGCAGATCAGCACTTCCTCCCAACTTGGTGTCATCTGCAAGCCTACTGAGACTGCACTCAATCCCCTCATCAGCAAGAAAGGAGCAGCAGCACAGCCCTGTCTTATTTTCATTCATAATTAACAGAGCATCTCATTAGTGCTCAGCACATTGAGGCACAGCGGCCTCAAAAGCTCACGTCCTTCCACCCTGCAGCCAAAAGGCCACTGCAGGTGGTGAGGGGAAGCATCTCAGCCCTCCCAGGAAAATCTTAATGTAGACCTTAACAAAGATCACTCTTCAGAACAGAGGATTCCATCCAAGGAGGAGCAGGCAGGCTCCAGCTCTTGCTTCTGTGGGATGAGGAAACCAGAATGTTGATTCTTCAGGACTTAACGGGAGGGAGGGGATCATTTTTAATGAATTTTTAATGAATATTTAAGGGCATGACATTAGTATCAAAAAGCAATAATGCTTAATGCCACCTTCAGAATCGTTAACAAAGTGCTGCAATAGGTTTTTCTGTGCACAAACTGTGATAGCACAAAGATGCACTGTAACAGCAGGCTGCAATGGGAGAGCTGGGCTGGATCCATCTCTTCCCAGCCCTTGGGCCTCAGATAATGGGGAGCCTCTCTATGCAGCCCCAGCCCCAGCACTGGCTTGGTGTGCAGTCTTTATTGCAGTGAAATTCGAGGTGCCAGTGCCCCTTGCACCCAAAACACTAAGCAGTCATTAATTCTCAATTAGCTACAGTCATAGGTTAAGGGAGGGAGGCTGGGGTAAGGAGGAGGAAGAATAATCTAGAAGCAACAAAACCTCATAAATTAGGCGTCCACAGTGCACAAGAAGGGCATAAAGGAGAAGATGGGTCAGCAGGGAAGTCAGTCAAGCACAGCATCAGATGACAGAAGATAGAGAACCACCTCTCATTTTGCCTCTTTCCACTGCCTAAGAGGATGCACAGATGCTTCTGTGAGAAACTGCGTAAGCTGCAGAGCTGGTGGGACTGCTGGGGCCAAAGACAGAACCATGGCCATGTCACCTCCTGGTCACCTACCTGGCCCAGGGTGGACACACTGGGGCTCCAGCATCACAGCTCACTACATCATCCTAATGGATGAGATCCAACGCCCCTGCTCAGCTGCTTTCCTTGGGAAGGCAACCAAGCAGGTGGGCAGGCTGACCCAGGCAGCGGGTCACAGGGCCAGTTCTGAAGCATGAATTGCAGCCAGGGCTGAGGTGCAAACCACGTGCCACGGTGCTGAGCCTTGACCACAGCAACTGCAGCACATCTGCTGGCAAACTGAGCCCTACAGCAACACCAACACGGCACGGAGATGGAGGAAACACCAGGAAGTGCAGCGGCAGCCAGATCTGTTGGACCGAGGAGCAACGCTCTGTTCTGCCAGCAGAAAACAACACGAACAAGGCAAGCATTGTTGGCAGAGCCTTCAAAACCACGTCCTTAAGATGGGTACCCATTTATGAGATGGGCTCTCATTTTTCTGCATAGCTTTCAGGAGGAAATGAAGCGTGGAGTGGAGAACACTGGTGACCATCTGGCCATTCACAGCCCATCAGTTTGTTATGACACCAAACACATAATAAAGCACAAAAGATTGCACAGGAGGTAGGGAGAAAGCGCTTTGATATGTTTTTCTCCCCTTGCCACCAAAGCTTGCTCTTCCCTTGCACTGCACACACGCATGCCCTATGCTTGGCCGTGCTGCGTTTGGCCCTTCCACAGCTCCCCTGGGAGACTTCCATTGGCAGCCCGGCACAAAGCAATATTCAAATGTCTGCACTGGGATCTGGAGAGAAAATGGAAACTTTCTTGTGTGAGAACCTTACAAAAGAGATCAAAGGAGCCTAAATGGCCAGGGGAGGGCAAGGAGGGAGGGAGGGAGGGGGGAATTGAGGCCTTATCCTCTGAAGGGAGGAGGAATTCCCAGGAAGATAATAAGATGATCTGAAGGAGAGCCTGCAATGCGAAAAGCTGGAGGAAAAGCAGAGCCCTGTGACAAAACACCTCTGTGGCTGCTGGGATGGGGACCCTGGCATCCTGCAGAGAGGCAGAGGCGGCAGCAGGAGGGCGGATGGGGTTTCAGTCCCTGCCTCCTGCCAGCTCCTCGCCTTACAACAGGAAACATTGCTCTTTCTGCCCGTGTTTCCCATCTATAAAACTGTGCCTCCTTCAAAAGGCACAGGGCAAGTTAATTTGTGCCTGCAGGCACTTCAATGGCCCTGTATAAAGGCAGCAAGTACCTGGCCTGGCGCTTTGAGGATTCTGGCATTGTCCTAGCCCTGTACTAACTTCCTCTCCAACCAGGCTTTTGATAGCCTGTTCTTGGCTTTTATTCTCTTTATGGATGTAATCTGCATCGCTGTCATCTCAACAAAGATAAAAATCAGTCTCCCACATCAGTCATTACCGGTGTTTGCTTCCCAGGCAAACCTGAACGGCAATCATTTGTACCTCTCAGCTGGAAAAATTCAGGCAAAATGAGATTCAGATGGAGAAGTTGCTTCTAGAAGGAGGGTGAGCAAAGCCGGGATGAGCCCAGCTGCCTCCTGGGGAAGCACAGCCTGCCTCAACATCGGGCACTTTATGGATGGCAACGCAGGTTCGACTCTTGCACAGCGCAGCTCATGTCCATAAGTGCTTCACAAAGGATATTCCACACCACTGCCCACTTCTCTGCTCATCTCCAGCACTGAAACAACTCCCTTCTATAGTGAGGCTGGGCTCCCTTTTAGGGACGAATTCTCATATTGGTTTCCTAGGTGAAAATCCACAGTAATCCTACTCCAGACAAACTGCTGCTGCTCAGGGGCTGATGTTCAGCTCTCCAAAGAGACTGCTTTGTGGCACTGAGAAACTGTGTTACCCTTTCCCCTCTCCTCCAATTGCTAACTGGAACCCCCAGGTGTATCTAATTTCTGCATTTTTACAACATCATAGATTTTTCAAGTAATTTCTTCTGGCTCTGCCTGTCTGCTACCTAGAAATCAGCTTTGTGCTTGGGCAGCACATGCAGCATGTGCAGAGCCATCTTGCAGCAGCTCAAAATTGTTTGTGTCAGTACAGTGAGGTTTTCTCAATGCTTGGGTTGTTCTCAATGCCTGGGCTGTGTTGCTTGAAAAGAGACTCCCAGGCCAGCTGGCAGTGCTCACTGCACAGTTCAGTTAGAAATGCAACAGCAAAAGAAATGGCAAGTTCTCACCTCCTGCCGGCACCTGAGACCCAGGAGGATCACTCAGCCCTGTACAAGCTCCCCTTCTGCTGCTCCCAAAGCAAAAGGGAACAGGGATGCCAGCACACAGGGACTGCAGGCGGTGCTGGATCACCGCAGCCACTCTCAGGACCTGTCAGGTGAGCATCAGGGCTGGAGCAGGGCACTTTCCCCATCACCAGCATGAAAGGTTCAATTAGCTCGCTCCGGCAGGAGGTGTATAATTTCAGATTCAGGATATCATCAGTCAATAGTTAATGAGTGAACTGATGAGAGCACGCACGATGCTTTAAGTGGACTAGCTTGAAGAGGAGGTGAGTGCCTGTAATCAGGGGCGGATTACTGCCATTCAGAGCACACTGCCAGCTGGGTTTGCTTTCTGAAATACTTGCCTGGCTCCCCTCACCATGGAGACTGGTTACACAGAGCACATGCAGGGGATTTGTTTGGTTTCTTCAGGGCTGAACTCTACTCTGGGCTGAATCACCCTCTCACAGTGACATTTCAGGACAGTTGCTGCAGGGAAGGGGAGCAGCATGCATTCTCTGAGCGTGAACCCAAATGGGGCTTTACTCACACTGGAGCAAGATGCTCAGATGCAGTGTAGACTGCTAAAGTAAACAGTCTTGCTGACTTTCTGGAAATGGCTTTAGTTTTATTTGTGCCATATCTACTCCTGGATATCACTGCATGAATGATGCAGATTTGTCCAGTAAGAGAACGGTGTCCACATCCCTGTATCACTAAGACCACACAGAGGGAAAGAGACAAATCTGGCTAACTAATTCATCCTGTGCTCTCTGCTGAGATGTACAGGTAACAGCAGAAGTCTGCTCAGCCATATACTTCCGATGAGGTGCTAAGACACTGCAACTCTTACAGCTGAGACCTCAGTTCAAGGATACCAAGTTACCACTCACCTTTGTGGGATACAGAAACTTTCACCCACCTGAAGAACCACTGCTAAAAAAGAACTGCTTTGTCTGACACCGTCAGCGAAGCCCAAACCAACCCGTCTCACTGCCCAGAGACACACACAAGCTGTGCAAAGCGCATGGGTACCATCACTCTGCAATTGTGTTACCCCTGCTGTGCTCACCTTGTACAACGAGCCTGCCCTGAGCAGTCCTTCGCACCCGAGTGCCAGGTTTGTTTGCAGCACACACGTAGATGCCAGAATGCTGCACGCTGAGGTCTGAGATCATCAGATTTCCTGTCCCCAGCACCTGGATTCCCTCCACACCAATTGGGCGGCCGTCTGTAAGAAAGGGAAAAATATAAAGGTTGCAAACTGGGCCTTTGTCTGAAATTCTCCAAGGCACAGACTTTCTTGAGGTCCAATCCAAGTTCTTACGGAGTGGTACCACGCACTTGTACTGGGATCTGCCAAGTAAAGTCAATGGCTTATAGCTGATGCTCTTAGCAGAGCTGTCTTTGGAGAAAAACAGCATTCTCAGTTAAGCGTTTGCCCAAAGCCACGCTTTGTGCTGCTTGGAAAACCAAGGCACCATCACAGGAAATGTGGAAGCTTTCAACATCACGTTCAGGTTAAGATGAAGTTCCCAGAATGCTTTTCACTAGAGCAATAAAACCAAATAAAATCATACCAACTTCTGCAAGTCACTGTCCAAGTTCCTACATTGGACTGATGAAGGATTCAACAGACATGTTGTGGAAAGCAAGCAAACACCCTGATGCACTTCCCTTGCCACCAGCAATTTATGACTTGGGGATTTCCTGAGCTAGAAGTGATGCTTTGTGTCTGTTAACCCTTAGTGGATTTGTGCACTGCCTTCAGAGACTGCATGAACATTGGGTTTTCGATTCCTGAACTCCTGAGTACACAGAATAGCCAGGAGTCAAACTCTGAGCTGAAAGGGCTGCCTTCATCCTGAGTGCTGGGTCTGAAGGAGGACGGCTGGAGAGCAGCAACATTTTCAAAACTGAAACACTTAATATTAAATAGTTCAGAATCAGAGAATTCTTCTTTCTCCAACAAAGCCTGCTTTCACTGGAAAACTCTCAGCCAGCTCTAATTACAATGTGTTTCATTAGTATCAGGCTATTGCTTTTTATTGTTTCATTGGTTTGTGTTTTAAGACACTGTCTGACAAAGGCAGCTTTAAATCACTCCTAGCATGTGTCAGGGTGTCTGAGCAGAGGGGCAAGGCAGGGAATTCGCCTTACTGGAGCAGCAGTTAGAAAGCATACTTTCCTCACATGGGAACTGGGAATCCAGTTTAAGGAGCTTACAGAAAAGGAGAAGCAAGAACCACCCTTGATGATTACTGCATCTGAAAACCCCGTGAGCCCTCCAGAATTGTGTGCTTCCCAGCAGAAGAGTCTGTGCCTTACACTTCAGAGCTGTGGTTAGGAAAGGGAAACATTAACCCAAAAAATTTCCTCCCAGGAGCTCTGCTGGTCTGTGCCATAGTCTTACCCACCTCAAGTGGGTAGAAATTGTTGCTGGGGTCCATTAGCACCAGACAACCTCAAGAAAGTCACCTTGTAATGGTACGCTTTAGATCTCATCTTATGCTTTGCGTAATAAAGAATATTATGAGGATTGGATCCACTGGATAACCAACAGGCTCTGGAACAGACTGGGAAAACAGAAAGGCAAAGCAGCACCTGGAAGGAAGGGCAAATTAACTACCAAGACATACGGATCCACTTGGCAGGGCAAGGATGGGATGGGGAGCTCACGCCTCTGACAGCAGCATTGGAGGGATCCCATTTCAGACTGGCAGCATCAGGCTATTGGCAAAACACGGTCCAAAAGCTACCGAGCACTTCATAAACATTTCTCCTGTCATGCTCGTTGTATTGTTTTTCAGGAAATTTTTAAGCTTCAAGGTTTCCTTGCTTCATTAGGCAGGCAATGCTAGATCACTTCATTATTTGCATTGCAAAGAAAAATGCTTGGGTCTTCTAGACAGAGAAAAACAATGTCATTAAATGATTAAATGATCACATAGCTGGCCAAGCCACTGCAGCAGTAAATGGCTCAGTCATAAAAGGGACAATAAAACATGACCTGTCCCGCGTTTAATGAGCAATAAGAAGGAACCATTTCCTTCAAACATCATTTGAACTGAAGTGTAAAGAGGTCTGAATTAAATTCAAATTGAACTTGATTTCATCTTTTAAATTAGACCTTTTGGATGCCTGTATTTACAATGGGTGTAAAAATCAAATCTCCCTCTCGAGGGAGGGACGGGATCAGCAAAAATGCAAAGCAGCCGTATTTGGATGCTTCATCCCATCATTGCCTTGAGAAACACCACAGAAATGTGACTTGAATGTCAGTAGATTTACTGTATTATTTATCATGTGCTGCATAATTTAAGCACAACGGTCCCAGCCTGCAGCAGATACTCCACACAGCCTGAATACCTGCATCGATACTTCCTTCAGTCGTTTCTCTGGCTCCAAGTATTAATTAGAGGTGTGATGCTCTGAAGAAACTCTCCTGTCAACCCAGCATCTTTCATCTCCCTGAGGAACAAAGCCCTCCGAGCCCAGAAGCCCCAAGGGAGCTGCTGTTTGATTCAAATAGCACAGCCACGTCTAGCAGCCACACAGGGTCCCTGTGCCAAATCAGCCCATATGTTTTTCTCATTTGCTGTTTTCTAAAAAGTCCTGCAAGCTTCTAGCATAACATCTGTACGTTCCCAACTTCTTATCCTTCTTGTTCTATTTGCTTTAAGGATAAAGAGGCAGATCCAGCACTCTTGAACCCCAATGGGAGGTCTGGGACACAAGGGAGGGTCATGCAGCACCACACAGCTGTGATGGGTTTGGAGAAATGTATGGAAAGGGCTCTGGAACCCAAACCAGCTCAACCTGAGCCACGCTGTGATCAGTTAGGTTTTCAGCTAATATGAGGTCTAACTTGGTAACACCGACAACGCGTACAAATAATACAAAGCATTTAAATAAGAAATCCTTTGTGCCCAGGAAGCTCAACACATTGCAGAAGTGCTGCGCATTGGGACTGATGTCTCACATCCACTTTGCAAAGACTGACATCTCTTTTAACCTTGTTTTTCTTGCTGGGAGGCTTGGATCAGGAGATTAAGACCCTGAAAACCCACCTTCTTGGCACTGCTTCCCATCAACAAGTCATTTCTCCAGGCTTCAAACTGTTGATCATTTACTGTGACCTTCCACTTATGAACTCAAAAGCAGAACATCTGAGAGCTGAAAACAAGCCAGACTAGGGGGAAATGACCACCAGGTTATCTCTGTCGGTCCTTAATTGCAGACAGATGAAGGACGTGAAGAGCAGCCTGGAATAAACTGGAGTGTTCTCCTAGTGGGAGATGCTCCCAAAGAATGCCTGTTGTGGAGCATTAGAGGCTCCCAGGTTTCCTGTTGGAGCAAAGGCTGGATGCAAGATGCCTGGGCTTTGGGAGCTGCGTTATTTGTTTTTCCAAGGTGTACACGATGCCTTCAGGAGTCCTTTCTCTGCCTGCTAAGAAGTGATTGGCACACTGGTACCAATTACAGGGACCTGTTAAAACACGCCAGGAGATATGAATATGCAACAACACCAACGCCTTTCTTTTTTAAGTAGCAAGTAGAAAGACAGTAACAACTTTCCAATGTTGATCATTTAGGTCTTTTGTGAATTCTTTGTATTGTGCCATAGTAGCCTTCTACTTCTTAGGCACATGGGTCTCCTGCTCCAGCGGACACTGGGCGCACTGGATTAGCATACTTAGAGCACATTGCAACAGTTGACTATTCAGTATGTGAAGTGGTGAAATTTACTCTATTATTTCTAAACACTTACAGGAACGGTGCTCCTGTCAACCAGTCAGCCATCTATTGCAAGCTTCTGTGTCCAATAAGTTACCAATTAATTGGCTCCTACAATTGTTGTATAGTTTACTTCTTGAATGGCTCCCTCTTCAGTAATTTCCTTCCCATTGTGTGACCCCTTCTGACAACTCCTGTATAACGCTATCAGATAATCACTGTCTTTTCTTGTTCGCCTCACTTTTCTGTATCTCTCTAAATAGTGTATTATTCTGCCTTGGTACCTTTTATGGAGGCCAGCTCAGTGGCCTGTCAGTTAAAGGGTAAGGATACATTAAAATCGTCATTCATTCAAAAGGCTTTGCTGGAAGTGCCCAGGATATTCATTTGTGCACACATACAGGTCCAAGCCTGAAGTGCGTAGCTCTGAAAGGAAAAGCCCTATCTTCCCTGAACAAACTCTTAATGATTTTACATTTCTCTCAGAGCCTGCTCCCTAATGAATGTTGACATTACACGCACTGCGACACACAGGAATTCTGTTTGTGGTCAGCAGCTACAACATATTCCCAAGGAAATTAAATTCAAAATTGATCGTGTGACAGTCAAAAACTGGCCCAGAATTATAGCTGCCTTTCCCACTGAAAACCAGCCAGGTTTTAGCAAAGGCAAAGCAGAACGTGCAAATGTTTTTATGGCTTGCTTCCCCTTGCAACAGATAGCTGTAAAAGCAAAAATGTTCTTCTGCTTCTTTCTGATAGAAGAAATGCCACAACATGAAAACTGTGAGCAAACGGATTGAAACAGACCCTCCAAAATGGCAAGACTCCCTGGGCAAAGTCCTGGCAGAACAGCAATGCTGTGACTCTTTCCCTCCAGCAAGCAGGAGGGATTGCCATATATCATTAACTTTGTTTAAATTAAGCCAGGTCTACAGCCAAAGCAGGTGCACATCTTTAAGACCTCATGACCATGGATTTTATCACTTCTGGGAGGGGATGAAGGCAGGAAAATGCTTCTGAAATCCCTGCAAAGAGACAGCAGGCTGTTGAGATTGTTGAAATGTCATGAAGATATCGTCATCCTTTGGATGTGGAAGGTTCACACTGAAGGGTAGGGAAAGTAACGAGATCTCCTTCCTGTTCAGCAGCTCTAAATCCGCTGCTTTGCCGCAAGGGGTGTTTATTTTTGGTGGAAGGCAGTGCTGAGCTCACACCATCCAGACAAATCTAGCATGAAGCCATTACATCTTCATTATTGCACTGCTCTATAGAGACAAGTGTTTTGAAGAAGGTAATAAGCACTTATAATTAAGGCAATTATAACATAGTTTATTATAGTTGAGCACTAACATAGAGCTGCTTTGTGTCCAGGAGAACCAGAACAGTGCTAGAGCTTATCTGGGGAATTTTTAAACCAGCATCCATCTGATGGTTATGGCTCTGGGGGAAAAGTAGTCAGTGGCAGATTTTATAATCCACCAGAGGACGCAAGCAGGAAGGCAAGCATGGAGAAATGCACTATTACTGCTGGTACGTGTCCTTGTGCCCTCACAGATGGCTCTGTGGTGGGACATCACTCCTCCCACAAGCCTCACTTGACCCTAGCAGCACGGACCTGAAGCCCCGCATCCAGCTCAGCAGCAAAGGACAAGATTATCCCTGTTTGTGCTTCAGAGCCACTTGGGGTGACTCGGAGAAATTAGCTTCTAAGAACCACACGACCTTGCAGATCACAAGGCCTTGGGGAATGCTGACTAAACCCAACCCCACAGCACGCTCACACAGAGTTACAAGCTCCAGAAGACAAATCAAAAGCCATCAGCTCTTCGCTCAGCACAGACATCTGTTGGGCAACAGAAATGTTGCTCTGCACAAAGTATTTTCTGAGTATTCCAGTTAGAGCCTAAAATAACCCTTGCTTTCAGACTGGGAATAACGTTACATTCCGCTTGTATGATGCCATCAGACACTGGCCCTGGTTTCCATGCCGATTAAAGAATATCACTGACCTCGGCAGTGAGCATCTGTTTTTTCAGAGCTTCAGACATGGCTACTTTAAGCTCCCTCTGCTTTTATAGAACTCTCTGAACAGGCAGCAAGTTTCTTTTAAGTCTGTTTTACATGGAAGACATGTTTGTGTTGTATGATTCTGTTTCTCTGGGGCCAACAGTGGTGATGTTTTTGATGCAGCTGAAGGAGACGCTGTCAGTCGGGGAAAGAAAATTATCACCTTTCATGATACATCTACAGATTGAACCAGCCCACTCCTTAACAGCTGAAAACAGGATCTCGGCAGAGGGAAAAAGCAAAGCGTAGACAAGGAAATAAAAAGCACTTCAAGCATACAATTAATCACTGCAGGAATGAAAAGAGTGAATCACTTGTTGCTGAGACAGCCAGTGGCACTCCCTGTTTCCCCTGCGATGGCGATGAGGAGACATGAGGCACCCCATCACCCCAGGGCTCACCTAGGCGGCTCCAGGAGACGATGGGCCGGGGGTTGCCTGTGGCGATGCACTCCAGCACTGCAGTCTGATGCACCGTCAGCGTGAGGTTCTCTGGTCCAACAAGAATCATGGGGTCCTTGTAAACGGTGGAGTGGGAGCCTGCAAGGACAGAAACATCATTAGAAGGCATCCGCACGGCCTCGCAGCATTTGATTCTCTCTTGTTTGATGGAAACATAGAGGGCTCTGTTCATCCTCTAAGGACAAACGATGTGGCTGGTGCATCTTCAGTATATTTAGGAAACACATGAAACAACAGGATTGCAATACTTGTGAGGCAGCTGCATTGTCTGAATGTGTTTTAAGAGGGCACTGATATTTCTGGGGAAAACTCAGCCATCTGACAAGCAGTTCTGTTGATCCCTGCACACATATGGTAGAGAGAAGGGAACTGCTCTGCTGGCTGCAGGCCATAGGGCAATCATTCCTTGTCTTCTGCAGCACATCAGTGCTGGTTCACTTCGGTGTACCAGGGTGCATGATGGGCTGCATCACATCGCCCTGAGACAGTCACGGTACAATCACTGCTCATGGTGAGATCACAAGTACTCAGCTGCACTACAGCAGCACCAACGTGCAGCAGCCGAGAACAAAAACCATCACCCAAGATCAGAGATTCATGGAATCTCCTGACATGGAAGGGACCCTTAAGTTCCATTGTGTCCAACTCGTGGATCTACATTAAAAGCTCAGGTGCAAGGACACTGGGACCAGCAGACGCAAAGGATAAGAGACAGAAATCACATTTCACCAGGCAAAAGACAACTAGGGACAAAACCATCACCCTGTGTCACAGCTGAACCTCCTGTGAACCCCAGAAAGTGCCTTATTCTGGGCTGAAGCTCCCATCAACCTTCACCCCCATTTCTTTGGAAGGAAGCGAGAGGAACTAAAGGAGGTACTCTCAGTTCTCCACCAGCGAACAAGAACACTGACAGCTTCCTCATTAGTCTTCACGCTCCACATTTCCAACAAGAGCTGGGTTGCACTCCAGAAATGCTGAGGTCAAGCAACATTTGAGCAACCAAAGCAATCTGACAGCTGCTGCTGACAAAAATGCTCTGTGAAAAACACCTGCAGGGAAGAAAACATGGGCTAACCGCCCCAAAAGGGCACTGGGGAGTGGGAGCAGAGGTCTGCCATAGGCAGGAATGCAGTGCAGGGCCTGTTCCCCACCAAAGAGTAAACCTATCTACAACAGTTCTTCTCCAAGATTTCCTCTCTTCCTGCATCTTTTTAGGGCTACCCTGTCGGAGCAGGGGCATTTCACAGTGGTACACATGGCCAGCATGGATCAGAGCAGCTCGTGTGTTCATCATCCCTGCAGGAAAAAAGCTCTGAGGTTGTGTCTAAATGGGCAAAATGCAAGAAAAATCACCGTGTCGGTGTGACTTAAGAGCTGACTTTCTCATTGAATGCATTTCACTGCAAGCCATAAAATGTAGATTTTTTTGATGAGAACCAGAATGCACAATAAATTCATATGACCGGTTGGCTAACCCCAAGAGATCTGAAAAACAATACCTTCCCCTCAGTATCTCAGAGTGCCTTTAAAACCCATGTAAATTTATTGTTCTAAATCACAATAGTAAATGTTCACGCTTAGAATAATACGATATTATCATCGTATTATATACAGATTTCAGTATTTCAAAACACTGAAAAATGAAACGAATTATCCAAGGTCACCCAAGAATATCAGCAAACGGGAGCTGAGACCAAAGCAGAATTTATAAAATGCTCCATTTTGCCAACAACAACAAAGGAATCACACTCTTTGATTTACACCCTGAGTCCTACATATGCAATCAAGCTTCCAGGCATGGGATCAGCTCCATGAGTTTGGTCAGATCATGACCATCTCTGGGACTGATGCTTCCGCCACTGCCAGCTCCAAAAGGTCCCAGAGGGGACAGTCGCCACCCTGGCCATCAGGGAGGAGGTTTCCTCCTCCAGCCAACATGCAGGGGGGAAGGAGCGACACAGTGAGGGATTCTCATCCTCAATGTTCAAGGCAACGTGAGGGGGATTTCTTCTGAAAGGGAAAAAGCCTCCATTGATGCTTGCGGTCTGCAGGGACTCCGCCAGCAACAATTGCAGAGGATGGGGAGGTCCCCAGCTCTGTTGGAGTGACAGGCACTTCAGCAGTGACGGCACGGGCCGTTAGATCTCGATCAAAAGGATGGCAGCAGAGAGAGATGCAGCTCATGCTGAAAAGGTGTCAGCGCCGAGAGGCAGGCAGCCCCTGGGGAGCAGCTCCGCTAAGCAGGCACTTGAAAATAATCAATCAGCAAGGCTGCAAGGCAGGGCTGTGGGCAAGAGGAAGGGATGGGCTGCAAGCAGGCTGCTTCCTCCCCTGCAGCAGCCATCCTCCTCTTTGCAAACACCCAGAGCACAAACCTGTTTCTCTGAGATTTAACCCACTGCAGTGCG
Source organism: Tetrao urogallus (assembly GCF_951394365.1). Classification (NCBI taxonomy): domain Eukaryota; kingdom Metazoa; phylum Chordata; class Aves; order Galliformes; family Phasianidae; genus Tetrao; species Tetrao urogallus. The sequence goes on along the minus strand of NC_136824.1, from coordinate 2,551,311 downwards.
TTTTCAGCAGGCTCAGAGCATGCAAGAGTGCAGTTACAGCTGTGCTGCTCACATGCAGTAATTGAAGCACAGCCCAAGCCCTTCAGCAGACACTTAAACGCTGAGCCCGTATTCATCATCTGAGTGCTGTAAGGAAAAGAAAAACCACAAACATCGCATAGACAGGAAACCTGGAAAATATCCATTTGCAATGAGGGATGGTAAGACGACAACAGCTAACAGCTTTCTGTCTTACAAGAAACAATAGCTCAGACCAGAAAATTGACACAAAGAACTTCAATGCATTGATAATTTACTGTACTTTTCCCCCCTCCATGCAGTTACTGTTCACAGAGACCAAGAGAACAGGCATCAAAAGCTCCCAGGTCTTTCAGAACCGGCTAACCTGATTTCTTTCTCCACAAGAGCTGACATACACAGCATCACTCACTCCTCAGCTTCTCCCCATTTCACACACACTGCTTTTTTACAGTCTGTAGGGGCTCATCTGACACTCAGTGCAGGTGTAAACCTCCCGCTGCAGGACCAGTGGCCAGGCAGCTGAAGGCAGGCCGTGTGATTTCTAAGAAGAGAGACAATGGTGTCATTCACCACCGAGGCTGGGTTGTATAATTTGACTTAATACTTTCCACTTGCTCATGCCAGGAGCAGCTACTGAAGCACCAACAGAGACTTCTGAAGCTAAAAGCGTTTCGAATTAAAAAGACTGACCGGCAAAGACATTCCTAAGCAGAAGGAGGCAATCTAAAAATCAAGTTTAGAAATTGCCCCACAGGGCTCCAAGAGGTCAGCCTGAGTCCCACATGGATGGCTAATGGAAGATGGGCAGTTGGCAGGGCAGTGGAGTATGACACAGCTATGGAAACGTGGTAGTGTATTTGCAACCTTCTTCTTCCTCAACTACATTCAAGCTCATCACTTCCAGGGCACAGTTTGTGTAGCCTCCTAAACAGATTGAACTTCTGCACATGCAAAGTGTGGATAGGAGTTGCTTTGGTTTGAATTCACAGTAGTTCTATCGCATTGTATTTCCAGCAGCACACAAAAAAGCAGCCAGTATATGGCTTGGGTCTGTGTTTTCTGTGCAGGGACCATAAGGCACTGTCATTCCTTCAGCTGGAGCTTTCAGAGGTGAAAAACCAGTTTTCTGCCAATTGCTTCATATCTGGATGGAGAGCTAAGTCAAAATTCAGACCAGGGAGCTCAGGGCTTTTCCTTCTCATCTTCCAAAAGAAAGGTTAGCTCACTCTGGTTGCAGTGTAACACTAACAGCCTACAGAACATAATTCCCCTATTAGATAAATAATTGATCACCGTGTGTGCTGCAATTACTTCCAGGGTGGGCATGTCTCACAAGGAAATGATAAATCTTCCACGTTTCCAGAAGAATTTATTTAATGTAAAGATGCTCTAACCCTTGTTTGCACTGTCCTCCCTCTCTCCAGAAACTGGCATTAATTTGAAGGCTAAGAGACAGATTTATCTGCTAGCAAATGGGCTAATCCTGAACAAGGAAAGTGCTTTTGCCTGACAGAGGAATGCTTCTCAGTGCTGTCAGCCTGAAGCACTCTTAAATGGTTCCAGCTTAGAACAGCAACAGGTAGAAAAAGAAGGAAAGGCAGCCAGGATAGCGTGTGCTGGTACCGACCTGACACAGTGAGCCTGGCCTCCCGGCTGAACTTCACATTAGCAATATTGGTGGCAACACAGTGAAAAATCCCACTGTCTTCTGCTCTTAGTCCTGTAATCTGGAGGACCCCCTTGGGAAGCAGCGTGTACCTGCAGCAGGAGGAAAAGCTGAATCAGAACCCTGCAAAGCAGGACACGATGTGAAAGCGGGACGTGACATCACACAAGGGAGGAAGGTTGGATCCCTTTTTCATCTTCTGATGCATCCTTGGGAAAGGATGGATTCTGATGGAAGGCTACAAAGTAGGTGTTTCCTACTTACCTGTGGAAAGCTTTGGAAGTGTGTTCTCATGTGAACACAGCTGATGTGTGTTACGTCCCATCAGCTGAAGCACAACGACTGCGAGCAAGCACCAGGGGAAGTGTGCGTTCCACACTCCCAGCTCCAGGCCCAATGCAGGACTCAAACCCATGCAACCTTAAAACCTCAAATGCACGGAAGAGAGTCTTTAAAATAGATACTGTGCAGGCATATATGTAACTGTAAATATTTTGTATATATAAAACAGATTAATTTGGAGCATGCATGCATACACACACACACACGTGTACACACATCACAGGTTGCTTGGCAACTGTGTGTTTAAATTGGCTGTAGTATGTCATTACACTGTGATGAGTTAATAATCCACTTCTGCCTGGAAGATGAGGAATATCTTCTTCTATGGCAGCATATGGTTAAATGCCTGCAACCTGCTCCCTGTGCCACCTTCCACGTGTGTGGCTCAGTGTCAGTGGCAGCCTGACAGCAATCAGTTCTACACGTCCTGAAGTTGATTGCAATCTCTCCGGGACTTTAAAATGCCCGTTGTTTTGGATGAATTATACCACAAGAAGCCTTCATTTTGTTAACAATCTGCCCATAGCATTAGAAGATTCAATTCCAAAGCTATTATTCTGCCTTCAAAGCCTCCAAGTGCAAGACTCAGCATACAAATTTATATACGCGTCTATAAGCAGAATTGTGCCAAGCATGATTAATGCAGAAATTCAATTCAGTTAGAGAAACAACCCTCACCACCTAGGACCACTGGTGTCAGAGATTAATCTACTGAGCTAACAATAAAAATCTTCCCTATAAATGTACTCCTATTAAAAGCCTGTTCAAAATCAGGACACCAAACATAGAAAACCTGCTCCTAGGCCACATCCTGGGCAAGCTCCCTGCCCCATACAGAAGCAGTGGGATGAATGCAGTTCGTGGTGGTCTGCCTCTTCCTCCCCAGTGGAAAAAAAGAGCCCTTATCACACTTGGATCATGCCATAAGTCTGGCTATCCCCACATCAGTAACCTTGAGCTCAAAAAGGGGGCAATGAGCAACTTCACCCATCCACCCATCCCGCAACATCTCACTAGGATGTACACGAGGTGTCAGGCCCAATTCTTCACCTCCACTCCTGCTGATGCTACCTTGGACCAGATGCCCTACTCTGCTACATAGTTGGTTTAGCGCTTGTTTGAGTGAGGAGCCTTCAGAGGAGATTAAATTTAACAAACCAACCATGTACCAGGCTAAAAAAAGCTCAGATGAAAAACACCAAGAAAAACACAACCTGACAGTTGCAGTTTTCCACTGCAGGGTTGGGCCTCTTGGGTCCTTCTACTGTAAGTTCACCGTAGCACTGAAAAGGTCAGGTATTGTTCCAATCCTCATGTTTTCTCCTGCCTCCAAAGAACCCAACCACGCGCTGCAGAAGGACTGACATTTCAAGAATAGAGGCTTTCAGGAAAAATATTTACAGCTTCCTGGTTTCGCCTATTCCCAACACACAGCCATCAGTTGGTGATGGAGGTGTGCTGCGACCGATTGTCTCCCACCGCCGGTCATGAAGACCTCCAGCTGCAGCTGGGAACACTGGTGTGGAGCACGCACTTCCTGCCACCTGTTGGGATGTAGGGATGTTTCCGACACGAATGGAGCAGCCTGGCAAACACAGGAAGTGAGGACGTGCCGTCCCAGGTCCAGCATGGGGGAAGGGGAGAGGTTGGCGTTTCTCTGCTGGAAGATTGCAGGGGAAACAGCAGCACTGTGGGACGCTCTGCAGAGCTTCCCTGCTGCCACCCGCAAAATGCTGTGGTGTAACTCGGTGCTTGTAGAGGTTCAGGAGACACCTGTAAGACCAGAAATCATGATTCTAGCTTGGAAAGAGTTGCACAAAATGGGGCCATAGAGTGATGAGGGGTGCCAGAGTTGCACTGAGCTCTGCCAGGACTGCTGGTGGCTCACCATGCTGGAATGTCAGCCTGGAGGAGGGCTGCCTCCTCTCAGGAGAGGGCAATGTAAGCCTATGCCCCAGAAAAATCAGCTAAAAGGGTTTAACTAGCTCTCCCGTAACATGGAATTATCGAGTTGGAAGGGGCCTTTAAAGGTCCCTACAACGAACAGGGACACCTACAGCACGCGCTATTTCTGGACAGTCTTTAGCCAGAAGGTGCCCAGACAACTCAAAACATGAACTGAAAGAGTTTTCCATGGCAGAAATGGTAGATAAGAGTCTCAGCCCACATCAGTCATGCCATAGTACAACTTTGTCACCTGTTTCCACGGGTGTGGAATAGTGTTATGTGGCTTGGACATGCCCTACCTTTCATTGTCCGTGTTGACCGGCATGCGGTTCTTCTGCCAGAGGATGACGGGCTCAGGGAGACCATGAATCTGGCACTGGAACCTTGCAACGCCCCCTTCCTCCACCACTGCATTCTGAGGGTGGATGTGGAAGTCGGACATGGCTGGAAGACACAAAGAGAGACAAAAATCATAGAATCACAGAATGGCTTGGGTTAGAATGGACCTTAAAGACCATCTAGTTCCAATCCCTACCATGGACTGGTTGCCCCCCACCAGATCAGGTTGCCCAATGCCCCATCCAACCTGTGGATCTCCAAGGATGGGGCATCCACAGTTTCTCTGGGCAGCAGTGCCAGGGCCTCAAAAATATTCACGTATGAAAAGAGATCCATGACCAACAGCTGCACATCAACTACAAATGTCTCAATTTCCTACAGCTGGCAAACTGCATCGCCCTGCATCCGCCGTGGCAGAAGAGCAGGCTGCTTGAAACCTCTTCTCCTACCTCGTGGCCAACTCTTGCTGTACACCTGCACACCGAGCCAACTGACGCACTGCACCTTCTACCTGCAAGCATTCCCAGACTGCAGAGCAACAGGTTTCAGGCAACACATAACAGGCTGCCAGGAGCTCAGCAGCCCCGCTCACCAACGTTGGTGATGTCAAGACCACCCTACAGCGAATGACAGACCCCAGCATGCCCACACAGGGTGCATGCAGACCTGCCCACTGCAGCACAGCCACAGCTGTAACCATTGTGCAGAAAGACGCTGGCGTGTTGTTAGAGCTACATAAATAATACAGTAATTATTACTATTAATTAATTGGAAGGTGCTGCCTGTTGACTCCGCAATAAACATATTCAAGGCTAATAAACATCCCAGTGGTTACTTAGCTCGTGATTCATTGATAGTGCTGCATCTGCAGGAAGATTGCTCACATTATCATATAAAATAAACTCAGAGAGAGCCCCTGCTCCACCACCCCAGCCCCATCACACCAGCCAGAAAGCCCCATCCCCGTTACATGTGTCAGGCATAATGAATGTACCTCTGCTAAGGAACAAGCTGCCCATGTGTCAGGGCAGCTTAATCATTCATCTGCAAACTCCAGTTGGGCTCAGGCAGATGGGAGGTGGCCATTAGCAATCATACATTAAATATGTGTTGCATTAACCCGCCCTGCTCCCCGACCCACGGCTCGCAGCAGATTTGTTAAGAGGATTGCAACGATGCACAGCAAAACCTCGACCTGGTCGTGGGGTCCGAGGGGTTTTCAGCCATACAGGGTTGGGTTGGGGCCCCCAGCCCCGTGCCAGGCTGCACACATCAGCACAAGGCAAAAGATCAGGCACTGATTATTTCCCTTTCCCAAGATGAAAGCTAATGCAAATAGCCCCTCTGGCACGGGGCAGAGCCCAATGCTCAAATGGTAATTTACCCAGTTGCTACAGGTTCAGTCTGGAAATGAGACTGCTCGTGTCCCAGAGCACCCAGCCATGTGGGAAGGGCTCCAAAGGCAGCCGGTGGGTCTTGCACAGCAGCCTCCAACGCAGGCAACCCCTTTCCAAAGTGAAACAAATGGGAATTCTCAAGGCAAGAGAACTCAGGCTGGGGTGAGCATCTCACAACCAAAGCCGATGAATCCTCAGCTTTGAATGAAGAACTGTGAATCCAAGAATTAAAAAGAATGACACAGAGGTTGTTAATAAAGAGGAAAAAAAAGAAAAAAAAAAGCAGGGATTCAGATGCCTGCAGGAAAATTGGTTACAAATGTACAGATGCTCAGCACTGAGGTTTTTTCAGTGGCTGACAGGGTTGATAAGAAGGAGGTGTGAATGAGAACAGCCCCAGCACAGACGTTGCTCTGCTGGCTGTAGAATTCACTGTCGTTCCTTTATTTCAATAATATCACCTCTTATAGGTAAAACTGCAGCAATAACCTCCGCTCCTAAAGACACCAGTATTAATATTTATCATGAATAAAACATGGGAAGTTATAAATAATTCAGTTATGAGGATGTTAAGTAAAATATTACTTTTCAACGACCCTATAATGTGGCTTTGAAGCACGGTTTTATGTTCAATGCCTAGGAAACACTGTGACCCTTGCCAAGACCAGCTGGTTTGCAGAAGATGCATTAAAAATTCATTCACTGAGCTACAAAATGCTATTTTTAACACAGGTTTACGAGTTTATTTACACTTGACAAGACAAAGGCTTTCGTAGCACCTCCTGTAAAACAGCAACCAAACTTAAATGCAGGTGGCTGCCTGGATGCTGCTTTCAGCCAGCAATAAATCTCAAGGTGTGCGGAGAGGAGCGGAACAGGAGCACGGCTGCTTTGCTGGGCATTGCTCAGAGGGCCTCCATCTCTGCTGAGCCACCCAAGAATTTTACATATGTGCCAGGTGACTGTAAACAAACTCCTGCAGCAAAGTGCTTGCTCATGGTTGTCACTTGTCCTTCAGCAGACTCCTGCTGCCAGCACACACAGAGGAGCTGCACGGCAGCCCGGTGGGGTTGGCCAGCAGCCAGGGAGCTGCATCTAATTTCTCTGCTAATGGCTATAATCATTTAAAAAGTAAATACATGCAATCACAATATTACCTCTTAATATAAGCCCCTAAGCAGGGAGACACCGGGAATCCAGCAGCCCATGTTACCCATCGCTCTCCCACAGTCTCCACCATCCGTGTGCCAACGGAGGGACTGGTGCTGCCCCAGGGCCCTCTGTAGTGTCATCAGGTATCCCATTTATCTGCCCTCTTTCACCTCCTTGTCAAGCACAGTTCCATGCATGGTGAGCACAGGGTACCCAGCAAACAGTAAAGCCAGACCTGGATCCTGCACACAGCCCCTACTCCACGCTGATGCTACAAACCATGGTGTCTCAGTGCTTTTGCTCGCGTCACTCCTGGACTTCAGCCATGGTACGCAGAGGCTGACACAAAGCAGAGAGATAAAAAACCAAAATGCCACAGAATAAGGCTTGCAGAAAATGGGGAAACACAGAATCACAGAATAGAATCATAGAATCACTAAGGCCGGAGAAAACCACTTACTCAATCCATCACCACCACAACCACCCAACCATGTTCCTCAGTGCCAATGGCTTTAACAGCCCCTCCATGCTACTGATGTAGGTGCACCTTCCCACCTGGGACAGACGCCAGCTGGGAAGTCTAAGGCTTGAGGGAAAGGAGTTACTCTTCCATTCTTTTAATCTTGGAGGACCTCTGTCAAAATGGAGTTGGTTCCCCAAAGAGAAGCCCTCATCCCAGTACATCTCCTACAGACACAGCTCCAAAGCCACAGCACCACGCAGGTGAGCAACAGCTCTCATCCTCATCCATATTCACAAGGGATTTGTTCTGGCAAACAAGCACGCTGGGGCTCCTTTAATCAAAGAGCAAACACACTCCCAACCTATCAGCTCCCGTGAAAAGGCCAATGGAATAAAACTGAGAATAACTATCAAATGAAATTTCCTTGACTCCATGAAGAACTAAATTGAAACCATTAGTGGCCAATCCTTTTTTGCTCAGCACAGCATTACTGCTAAGCCAGAGATTGACCTAGATTTGATATAGAAAAAGAAAACATTAACTTGGTATGTCAAAGTAAATCCCAGGCCTGCTAGAATCATTAAAACGCAAACATTATTATCAGCTGCAGACATAAGAGCAGGAAGAAAACTTACAAGGTTTGGTGCCAAGCATGGTGTTAGGAGAGTACTGGGAAGCCCACCTAGATCTGGAGTCGCATTGCCTGTTGCTTCTAAATTTCTTGTGGGAAGCAAGTACCCAGGGCTGCGATGCCCGAGGATGCTGGGGAGATGCTGAACATCCCAAACCAAGGCTAGAGAGCCCACAAATCGCAACCCAAGGGAAAGACCTTTTCTCCACATTTCTGCCACCAACCCATTACATTTGAGCCTCTTCCAATGGAGGCACGTGGCTAAAATGCCTCTGAATTAATTCAGTACATGGAACAAGGAAGTACCTGAGCTTCCAGCTGCTCCTGATGAGGAAGGCAGGCTTCGTTAGCTCTATTACAGTTGAGAAATATGAATCCTGAGAAGAACATGGTGAGAACAAGTCACGGGCAGGCACAGTTCTATCCTGGTGCTGGTAAGGCTGCTGATTTTCATACCAATATTTCCAACTTCCTAATTAAACTGAATTTCCCTTTGGGCCAGCAGAAGTCAGGGTTGTTTTTAAATCACCACAGCCCACCATACCAGTTCAACACAGTCCTGAACTGGTCTCAGATCAGGCTCACAGCTGCAGCAGAACCAACCCTTGGTATGGCTGAGGCTCATTAAATACCTGTCCTGGTTGGCACCACATCAAGGCACCTGCCTCAAACCACAGACTCGTTGAGGTTGGAACAGAACTCTCAGATTCCCAAGCCCAACCCACCCCCCCATGCCCACTGACCATGTCCCCAGCCACCACATCTCCATGGCTCTTGAACACCTCCAGGGACGTCGATTCCACCACCTCCTTTTCCAATACAAGCGGAGAGAGAAGAGCTTCTTCCACTTTCTCCCAGCCTAAGTCACCTTCCCACTGCCAGACTGCTTCCTCAGTCTTTAAGACAAGACGCTGCATCTTCTTTCCCCATGCTTTTTAAAATAAAAGATGCATTTATGTACAAAAAAAGCTGACACCACCTCAGCCCGGTGGCAGCTCCAGCTGCAGAGCTGCCCTGCGTGTCTAATGATGCCATTGTGCGAGGCCGGCGCCCAGCGCTGAGCGTCAGCCGCTTTGTGCATAGCGAAGCGTGAATGGCAGCGCCGCCCATTTGGCTGTTTAATTCTCCAGGAGGAGCGGCGGTAAGAAAAATCGCCTTTCTCTCAGCTTTGGAAAGGGAAAGAAATCTTCAAGAGCAGCTGTACTGCTCCCAGCACAGCGAAAATCCCCTCTGCCCCTGCCCGCTAATCAGAGCGCCGAAATCCTCAATCTCTATTGTCCGTGCTGGGCCTCAGATCCCAAAAGAAAACAGGCAGCAAGACTTAGGAGTCAAGGAAGACATTTTGGAGTTTAGCTCACGGAAGAGAACCCAAAATGCATGGGGGTAGGAAAGAAGGGGAAGCCCATCCCGCCCTCTGTGCCGGGCAGGTGGAAGGAGGGTCACACTTTGCTCACAGCCTCTGCACCAAACGCTCTCTGCCTGCTGCTGTCCTTTCCTCCCCAAGCTGGCGCAGGCTCTCTGCCTTCCCTGCATTCTGGGAGCTCCTGTTTGCTGCTGTCACACACTGTCGGCCTCAAACAGAGCTGAGTGCAATAATTTAAACGAGGTTGGGCGGTGCTCCCATTGGTCACGCTCCTCTGGCTGAAGGATAAAGTTCCCACCTGGCTTTTCTTCCCTGCCTTAAGCCCCTGGGACAGGGATGAAAGGGAGAACGCAGAGTTAATGCCTAGCAGCAGCTGCCCACAAGAGGCAACATGCAACAGATACTTTTGCAAGAGGGGAAAAAAAACTATCGGTTGCTTTGCCCAAAAACTCCAGTCCACCAGGAGGCAAGTTGCTGTAGATGCAATTCCATTCAGATGCATCTCAATTGCATTGAGATGGTAAATCTCTGCTAAGCACCAACCGAAGGAGGAGTGAGGCTTTGGCAACATCTGCAAGCTCAGTGCCACCCTTTGGATTGCACATGGAGCATCCTCGATGCCCAATGCCCACGGTGCCATTGCAAAGCTCCCTCTGAAACCCAACAAGCAGCCAAGGCTCTGTGCATCCTCTAACCTCTCCTACAACCCACCTACCTTGTTATAGAGTAGATGGGCACAAAGTGACACCCACAATCACGGCCCAAACCCAAGGTCCATCCCTACCAAGAGGCAACTCCATATATAAATCACTCCAAAAGATGCATCTGGGCAATCTCAGGGACCGAAGGCCTCCCTCCCTCCCCAGCACATCCCACCATGTGCACCCCATGTGGCCATTTGCCTTCCTGCACCCTGTCCTTGCACAGGGGAATCAAGTAATAACCAGTGCCTTCAGCACTCTAAAATTGGTTTCAGGGAGGGAAGTTTCTGGAGGAGAAACAGAAAGATTGGGAGAGACCTTTATCATGCAGTGCTATTGCAGTAATTTTTCAAGATGAAATTGCTCTCTGGCTCGTGACAGCATTTAGTGTATCCTGAGGCGACCATTTGTGACGCCAAACCTGTGGTCCTGCTGCCCTGCTGCTGGAGGGAGGGGGGAGTATTAAATGTCATAAACAACTCTTAATTTGCTCAGGAGGGCTGCATATGGGGCCTGCGATTCTGCAGTTCAGGAGGAGGTTATCTGCCAGCGTCACAGCATGCCGGCACCAAGGGTGATGGTGGTGATGAACCACAAAGGGCTCCTGTGTGTCTGTAAGGGGATTTCTCAAGTACAGCAAACCCCAGCACTGCAGGAGGCTCCTGCACCCCAAGCAGGTCCAGCATTGCAGCATGCCTCCTGTTGCACCCACAACTCACTGTGCCCTGTGCCACTCCAACGTCTCACCATCTGCCGGGCTTTCTCCAAAGCACGTTTGCTCTTTGCAAAATATCTATGTGTTATCCCACTGCAATACCAAGGAGATGGAGGGCACGTTGCCCCACAGACTGCAGGAGGCTGCAGGAAGCAACACGTGGCAGCCCTGCCAGCTTCCAGCGTGGTTTTCCCACTCCGATGCAGACAATTAAGGCGAATTACAGGGTTACCACTGTCATTTGTTGCACAATCGTGTTTTTCAGCCCGCTCCCAAATGTTGATGTGGATGGTACAAGAGGAAGCTCCTGCACAGCCATTTTTGGCTGCGGAGCATCTTGTTTGCAGCCAAGTGCTCCTGACAGCAAGCACAGACAAACACTCCCACTTTTAGCAACCCAGAGAGGCTGTGAGCCATCCCAACATTGCACAGAAGAGCAGAACAGTGCCAGGCGCTCTCCAGCCCCACTGCAATACCCCCATAGGAGCATCTCCATGTCGGTATGTCCCCACTCAGAGCTCCTGGCTGGGTTGCACACATAGCACTGCAAACCCTACAGCTGTGCCCATCTTTTTGAGCTTACAATCATTTCAGTAGCTCCAGGGGATACAGTGGAATTCAGAAAGGTGAAGGACAGGAAGCATCCCATCAGCGCTGCCCACGGAAATGCCATTGGCCCCACTCGCAGACTGGGAGCCAGCCTGATTTACAGGCTAATGAATTTTAAATGAGATGCATTTCTTAATTTTTTGTTGTCAGCCCCCATTTTTCTGCTAGCCATCATTCCAATAATAGCTTTAAATTTTCAGCATCTGTTTTTACCAGCTCTCTTGTAATTAGTTTACTAATGTATTTCAGTGCGCCTTTGTTATTTTCAGAGAACTGCCTCGTTCCCAGCTATCAGAGATAGCGCACTTCAGTCTATAAGGAGTTTGGCCTTTGTTCCCTCCTGGTTATTCACAGGGGGGAAGATGGCACGGTGAATGACAAGCCTTTCTATCACCGCACATTCTCCATTTAATGTCTTTATACCGGCTCATTAATTACCACAGAAAACTCCTTTCCGAATGGAACCTGTGATTTATAGGAGACTTGGGCAAGGTGCCATTTTTATCAGGCCGACAGCAACCAGCCCCGGCGCCGCTAATTCACTCTGCATTTCCCCTCCTGCTGCAGGGTCGGAGGGACTTCTACACAACATGGGCTGCTCTTGGCTGTAGGACCCCCAGACGTGTCAGGCTTGCAAACATTAGGGCCAGACCAAGGAGAAGAGCTGCACAAAGACATGGAGCAAAGCTTCTGCAGAGCTAACCCAGGTTGAGAGCAGATCCCTTCCTTCCAAAGGGAGCAACCTGAACAGCGGTCTCTCTGTCCAAGAAAAATGAGCTGAAAATCCCTCCATACATTGCTTCTTTCACCACTCCCATACGCTGCGTTGAGCAGAACAAGCGTCCTCTTTTTTTTTTTTTCATAAGTAATGAAGTGGAGGTAGGAACGGTGCACATGCTGACTAAAGAAGTGATTCAAGGTGGAAAATGAATCGCCCTGGATGTATTCCCATGGCTGGATGCAGAGGAGCCACCTCACAGCACTGCATGGGATCATTCAGCATCCTCTGTGCAGAGGAGGGACCAGGGGCCAAAGGACCAAATGCAGACGCAGAGCAAAAGGCACAGAGTTAGCATCACAAAGCACTGCCCTAACACTCCTTTCCATTCATTTTAACACCCAATTTCTCTTGAGGGTACGATTTTCCAACATGTTCTGCTCCCATCCCTGGTGGCAAGCAATGCCATTGTGTAACGGTGCTACCTGATCCAGACTGAAGGTGATAACGATAAGATTTAGAAAGGACTGAGCTGCTGTGATATCGAGAAAATACAACTTCCTCCACGGCTTGCTTTCCTCCGAGCAGCGGCGAAGCCGTCAGCTGTCATCTCTTCCCTGTGGCTGCGTTACTTACATAAATTCCTGTTCGCTCCTTGGCAATAGCAACAGCTTCCTATTTTTCTGGCAGCCATCCAGGGAAATTCAAGCTGAATTACAGCCATTCTTCAGAAAATAGGCCAAATCCACGAAAGCGGCACACATGACCGCGGACGTAGAGCTTGTCCTTTTTTTTCCTTTCTATTTATTCGCAGCGAGGAGCCCCGGCGGCTGAAAATAGCTTATCTCTGGAAGTTCCCTTTTCCGTTCGCGGCTGCCGCTCCTGGCTGCTGGCCAGACCATTACCACCTCAAAGAGAAAGTTCACAGCCGAGGCACGTCGGCCACGCTGTGCAGTGGCTGCGTTCTGATGTTGGCCGTGATTCCTCTCGGTGAGATGCAGATTGCGTTTCGGCACAAGCGCCAATGCCTGTTAGCTCCTTTCTGCTCCTCCACTGGGACGGCTGCGACCCCAGGGCTGAACCCATTGCAAAGCAGGGCCTGTAGGATGTCTGCATATAGGTGCGTGTGTGTCAGAGCTCTGCGGACAACAGGAGCTAGGCTCTGAGACCAGGTGAAGTGAAAGTGAAGTAATGAGATCCCTTCTGACACCCCAGGGTGTCTGAGAGCTGTGGCTTACCCTTGTGGGGTCCACAAGGAGCAGCTGCTCCATCCCACAGCAGTTCTGTGCCTGAAACGAGTCCCTGTCTCCTCTACCTGCACCACAAAAGATCCTAAATATGGTTGGGAAATGCATCCCTACCCAGAAGCACGCAGAAACACAAGCAAGGGACAGGACAGTGATGTGGAGGATGTTAATGCTGAGCATGAAACTGATGGCAGCCTTCAAAGAGGAGTCAGAACCTGCAGATCCCACCTTGCTATCACTGGACCATCACCAAACTCACAGACACACTCCAGAAAACATCGTTCTCCAAAGACAGTTGGCATCTGGTTGGCAGGAAGCAGGGAGGCTTAGCTCCCAACCTCTTCATACAAGCTCTACTGATCAAATTAAACTCATCAGATGTATCAAATCAAACTCCTCACCTTTGAGGACTCCCCAGAAAGAAACGGATCAAGGAGGCACTGCTCCCACCATCCCGCTGCGCTGCTCCTGGCTCTCATCGCCTCCAAAATCATCAGCAATGCCACAATACCCCAATATCACATCGAGGCAGAACCACAGCAAAGGTCAGAAATAGGGGGATGCACAAATCCACTGCGAGTGCTGAGGTTTCCACAGGTACACACACCATGGAGTGCTGTGGATTTCCCGTCCATCACGTGGCATAGAACTGCAGCAAGGGAGGGCCAGTAGCTGGCAGGGCTGCATGGAGGGACTCTATCAATTTGCTGCAGGAGGAGGAGGAGGGATGGGAAGAGCATGCACTATTTCCTATTGTGGAATTATGTGGAAAATATTTTACCCAAATGTTTGAGGAAGCAAAAACACATGAAGAAGCGTGAGCACCCCTCCAGAAATACACCACCACTTGCCAGCATTGCTTCTCAACATCTCCTTGGCAGCAAAATTCATGAGCAACAGACAAGAGGAGATGCACCATGGTCAGCCCAGAGGAGGACTCAGCTCCTGCCAAAGGAAAGGCACAGAAGGAAAGCTGAGCATGATGATCTTAGTTGGACTACACGATCGTAGTGGTCTTTTCCAACTTCAATGATTCTTTGATGCTACGAAAGCAGCCAAGAGATCCCAGTCTACCAACCAAAGAAACGACATTCAAGCAACTAAGCTCCCTGTCCTCATGAGGTTCCATTTTAGTTAAGGCGTGTTAAAGGTTTGGGATGCTAAGTAACAACGCTGACAAAACAATTTGGGTTCTGGAGAGCAGGCAGGGGTCGCACACTGTGCCTGGCCAGAGGGGCTGCAGGGGGCATTATTACTGACTATGAGCTCTGAGCTGAGCTTTAAGCTTTGCAGCACAGGGGGGAAATCAGAGCCAAAATCTTCTTGGTTTGCTCCTGTGTGAGCCGAGCGCTCCCCAAGCCTGGCTATCAGTCCTATCCCTTCTGAAATCTGCATCTTCGTTGGAAAAAATGCTCACACCTCAACTTCTGCTGTTACCCAGAGATGGAGAGCCAGTAACAGATGTGTGATTGAGGCACAGACTGCCAGAGTGCTGAAAAACTGCTGGGACACCTGAAATAAACAGGATGGCGATGAAGTGCATCTTAACAAAACCTCGTGGCACATAATGGCTCCCTGGGAGACTGATGGTGACATCCGAACAACTTGTTTATGTGACCAGATTGTCCAATAAGGGGTTTTGTGCATGCACAGGGCAGCACATCCTGCATGTACATTCAGGTGGGGAATAAAAGATAGGAAGCAGGAAAATCAGTAAGGTGCTGGCCCGGGACAAGGCACAGGAATCTGCATGGAAAACATCAGTAGCGACTTCACAGCTCTCCCAGCCACGAAATGAAACAAATAAATAGAGATCTCCAGGAACTAGCTGCAATGGTGACAGCGATGAAAGAAAATGAAAGCAGAAGGGGGAAAAAATAAATAAATCCAGCCAGGCCAGCTTTTGTGTCACCGCACAATGGGGCACGTCAGCCCTGGAGCCTCCGCAAGCCATCACCCGCCATCTGGCACTGGGCTGGGCTGCTAATGGGGGGCCCCGGCCCCCAGCTGACTCGCAGAGCCACGGGGGAAATCAAGCTGACGAGCTACCCGCATTAAGCCATCTAAATGAAGGCAGATGCGCGGCCGCTCGCAAGAAACTTGGCTGGTGAGCTGCTCGGATGGTGCAAGATCGCTGCAGCACGCCCTGGAGCATGCACAGCACCGGGGCTGCAGCAGGGTCAGGGTGTGTGCAAGTCATCCCTGCCTGTTTGTAAGATGAGCTGCGTGCAAAGGGATCCCTTCTTACCGTTCCCAGCTTGGTGCAGAGATGCACGATGGTCCCCACATGCAGATGTTGGGATGCAGCAGCCCAGCTGAGCACTGTCTGTTCAATGCACTGTTCTCAAAAGCAGCCTCCAACTGCTGCTCTTCTAACACTTCATCAAAGCAGATTTGCTAGGAGATTGCTGTGCAAGGGATGCATGCAGAGAAGGGGATGAAGGTACTGATACAGTGCCAGGCTCACCATCCTGCAGAGACGGAGGGCAGCACCTCATCCCTCTGAGCCAACCCCATTGATTTTGGCAGGGTCATCGCCACAGAGGAACACTCATCTCATTTCCCCAAAACTCTGTGGTACTGAATAAGGGTCCCAGAGCCTGGCACTGCATCACAAGAAGAAATTCTGCACTGTTCTGCTGAGGCAAAAGGTTGGCTGAGTGCCTCACGGCCCACACAAGGTCCGGCTTCAGTCCTCTCCCTGCCAGCTGCTGCACAAGATCAGAACAAGCCACTGGGGATTAAGGATGCACGGCACTTCCTACACAGGGAATTACAAGCTGGGGAGCACATCTTCATCCCATGGAGCATGCACTGCTCTGAACAAAGCTTAGATGCCAACATTTCAGCATTGCTATGTGCACTCGAGGAACCTCCTGGAGGGCAGCAGCACCTCACAACAAGCAGGTATTTGGGATCTATCACAGCTGCTGACAGCTGAGCTCCCGCTCACAGCACTGAGGCTAAACCCAGAGCCTTTCAGCAGGCAGCAGCCTGAGTGATTATGGTCCAGCTCTGCAGAGCTGCTATCAATCGCAGGGAGGCAGAAACACCCATATTTTACCTAATGAGGAGGGTGGTAGCATATGGTAAGCGTGGGTTACACTTGGCCCCAGGAGCAACGCTGCAGCTCCTGCACAGCTCCCACTATCCCCACATCACATTCCAGGTCTGTAATGTCCCACCAGAAGAGAAGCAGAGTTTTTGCTGGGGTGAGAGAATGGGAGAAAACCTCTCCACACAATTAATTTGCCTCCAAATTGAGGGTCGTTGAAATAATCTGTTGGTAAACACAACACACCACTGGGATAACAGCTGAGCAGAGGCTCGTGTTAAACAAGTATCTCCAGATGAAAATATCACTCATCTAAAAGGCATCACCATTCATTCATGCTCAATAAAACACAAAATGGTTACAGATAGAACTGATGGAAAATGAGAGCGAGAAATGGAAGCAAAGGTAAACCTGCCAGGCAGAAAACGGCGTTGGAAAGGAAAAACAGAACTGTGAAGAGGCTGACTCGGCAGCCTGCTTTAGGAGAATATTCAAAGGCGGGTTTTAATACCTAACAGAACTTTCCTGCTGGCTGATGGAAGCGCAGGAAGGGACTAACAGCCCCAGCACCCCACAAAAACACATTTCAAGCAGTGTCACTTTACTAAGTCCTGCTGCTTTTAAGGACATTAATGGTTCATGTCCATCCCTCAGTGCCTTACACCCACCCCGAGCATCTCCTCTACCTGCCAGGCAACGGCTTCACCCACGGCTGAGCTTCTCCAGCTCACACACTGTCACAGCTGTGACACTGCTGCAAGGGGCCAAGCGTGAAGGATGACAGGAGCCAGCCAGGACTGTCCCCTCTGAGCTCTTCCAGCCAGTACTGCTGCCTCTCAACTGCTTGGCTCCCTTTTGCAGATGATTTCCCCATCTAATAAAGAAGCAAAACATTATCTGCCACTGCTTCTCTTATTTCCCAAGGAACAATAAGGCTGGCAACAACATCTTTTTGTCTTGCTAATAAAACCTTTACAACCTTCTTCCCTGACAGCCCCTGAGCAACAGCATTTTCTTAGACAAGAAACATGGGACCAGTGGGGAAGGAAGAAATGCACTCTGTGTTCAGGGACCACCCCAGCTCGGGTGGGAGTGTGAAATGCCACACCAGCACTGCAGACAGCAAAGCTCTTCTCCCCATATCTCAGCATTTCCAGCATTGTCAAGCTGGTGTAGGTACAGAGGCAAAGCCATTCAAAACACAGAGCAGGCTGTAGCTATCATGAGATAGAAGATGATAGTAATTTCTCCAAAAAGCATGTGGTCATCAACAAATAAACCCAACGTGTATCAGTAATTTCCACTCTGCATTTCCAGGAAGGAGACACAGAACATAAAGGGCTGTCAGAATCTCTGGGTCGATGTCAACTGAGAAAGGAAGGGGTTGGCTATGGCAGATAATTACTGAGAAGCCCTAATTAGAAGGATGAACGGGGAACAAGGAGGAGAAAAAAAACACCCAAGGCAAGATGGCTTAATCACACAGGAGGAGCTTCCATTCCGGTCCATCCACACATGGATGTCTTTGAAAGCATTTAAATCCAGGAAACTGCTCCTGGCCACAAGCACAGGTCAGAAACAACAGCAAATCCATAAACCAGGGGGAAGAAAGCTGCAGAGGAGGAGGAGGAGAGCAGGGAACATTTTCTTTTTTTAATCACACAAATCAAAGGACAGAGAAGACTCCATGTCACAGAAACCCAAAGCTCAGCTACTCACAGTCATAAAGCCCAGGAAGGAAAGCGCTTTCCTTCCTTTCCGCCAAATGCTTTTTTTTTTTTTTGGCACAACTGGTTTTAATTAGCAGCCTGCCTCTCTGATGCCCGTCCATGAAGCTGAGCATCCCAGCAGGACTCAGCCCTGCTCCCAGCGGCAGCTCGTGCTCCTGGACCCAAACCTGAGAGCAGCAGGGGAGCAGAGCACGGGGTTGGTGTCAGGACGGTCAGATTTCTAAGGGCTCTCCGTGCTTCTCAGCAGCCTTGCGCTCCCCAGCAAGCTCCAGGTACAGCTCTGAGCTCCCTCTCCTCCCCACTTTTAACCAGTTTCCACAGATCAGCAAGGACACGGCTAACACAGCACTGCTCCTGCGTCAGCACTCCCTGGACATTGCCAAGAGCTCCACTATTAATGGCCAATCCCACGTCCAACCGAGTGCCCTCCACGTGCCAAAATGTCCACGCCATTTCCTTGGATGCTCCCTAGGTTTACGGACATGGTTTAGTGGGCATGGTAGTGATGGGTCAACAGCAGGACTAAATGATCTTAGTGGTCTTTTGACCACAATGATTCCATGATTCTAGGGTTCTTGCTCTTGTCCTGGACCACAAGTTGCTCAGATCCTAGCTTGGCATGCTGCGAACAGCTGAGAAAAAGCTCCTGTTGGAGATAACATTATCCTTTCCCTGTAGTCATTCAACATATCTGATAATAAGAACTACTGGTTCCTAAAAGCACAGTCTTGTTTAGAAGAGCACTCACCACTTCCTTCTACATTAAAATAGCAACCTGACCTCAATAAAGTACAGAACAATTAACTTACTAATTAGTCAACAAATAACTGTTTCACCCAAGTAGATACTAAGTTGTTAGGAAATCTATTAGCATTTCCACTGTAATTTCATGCTTTGCTGATGATGAATAAAACAAGGTTGAATGGGACCTATTCACAACCTGAGCACAACGCCCATTAGCTGTAAGGATGCTAGTAGGAAACTGCCTCCACAGTGCCACGTGGAGGGACCTGAACCTCTGACATGGCATCACCAACACCACAGCAGTCCCAAAAGCCAGTCAAGGTGAGTATAGTCAAAAGGAAGAGCAAGGGCTAGGAGGGAGCAAGCTCTCCCTGTGCTCCCCATGGAATCTGTAGGGCAAGGTCATGCATGCAGTTGGGCCAACGCAATCCTATTTAAATGAACTGTTTTAACTATCCCAGCCAGCCCCATCGTAGGCAACAGAAATTTTACAAGACAAAAGTTGGCTTTTTGACCATCCTCCTTTTTGATAGGATCAGTGCTCCATTCACAAAGCACAGCTGCTATCGCACTCACCGCAGGGTGACGATGCTGGGACCATCTGCAGCTCTGCCATCCAAGAGCCCACGCCACCCAGCAACGTGCAACCTCACAACACAGCCCCGCTTTCCTTTTATCCCCATGTACGCCAGCACGGGAAGAATTTGCATGTTAGAACAATTAGACGTGAAACATTACATGCCTTATCTCGGTGATATTACATAATTGGATTTGCAGCGCATAGAGATAATGAAAGCCAGAGCTTCCAGCAGCCAAAAATATAAATCATACGCTGCATTTTCTGCAGTTAAAGTTTGGAATATTTTAAGAGGCCTCACCAAAGACACTGTTTACATTAAGAAATCAAATCATGTTATTAGGCCCTGCATTTATCTAGTAAAATCTTTAAAAAGCTCATAAACTCGCTACTATATTAGTTCAGACTTATTATACGTATTTGAAGTGATACTCGGAGGTATTGTTAAGCTACTGCAGGCAAGGGTTATAGGTCTTATGTATTTTCCTTTTGGTAGGACCAGATGCGTAAGGGCTGGTCTGGAAGCTTTGCTCAGAGTAAACCCAAGCAAAACTCTGTGTGTTCCTGCTCCGCTGGGACCTCCAGCATGCTCAGCTCAGGTTTTGGGATAACTCTTCCCCTGCCTGCCCTCCCCCCAAAAAGGAAGGCCACCTGTCCATGCAAACCCAGCTGCAGACCTGCTCCTGAGGTGCTGGTGCCTGGATTCCTTGTGCTAATTAACCCAAATGCATTCCCGCCCTGTCACCGGAGCACCCAGTGTGTGTAAGATCCTGGTGTGACAGAGAACCGTTTACACAGTGATCCATCTCTATCATCCTCTCCGATGCAGAGGTCTTATGCAAATAGATTAGTGCGTTCATTTGCATGTTTGATGAATATGCATTGTCACGCCCATAGAAGTGACAGCAAACATCCTAATTACCAGCTTGTGAAGCAGAGCGGTGCCAGGACTCTGTCAGTAACACCATTACTGCTTGCAGCTCTGGTGGGAGCAGGGCAAAGAGCTCTGATCCTACAGCCTCCTGCTACCTCCCACATGCATGCTTTGATTTGCAGCACTGCATGGGATTCCCCTGCCACCCTGCTCACAGGGATCTGTGGGAGGATGATGGCTGAGATGGGGGGAAATAAAACCCAACCTCAACAGGGGAACCCACAGCATCCTCAACACCCAGAGTGCAAAGCCACAGATCCCCAGAACGAAGGGGATGTTTTCTGATGGCAGTCTTGTTATTTTAACCAGCCTCTCTGATTTTGGGGGCTTGGATTTGATTCAGAAGGGCTTATAACCATCCACAGCAGGAT
This sequence comes from Tetrao urogallus, assembly GCF_951394365.1. Classification (NCBI taxonomy): domain Eukaryota; kingdom Metazoa; phylum Chordata; class Aves; order Galliformes; family Phasianidae; genus Tetrao; species Tetrao urogallus. The sequence continues at coordinate 2,530,589 of NC_136824.1, read as the reverse complement.
GCATGACCATAAGGGTAGAGAGCCCAGTCTCCAAAGGGAGCACCCCCACGAGCCAGAATCATGCTCCCAAGTCTCCCAGACATGTGCAAAACTCTGTTAAATTGCTTTGGGCAGCATTACTCTGACAGAGCCATGCTTTTTCTGCTCTGCCTCTATGTTTCAGCCCCCCCACCCCAAAGCTGGCCCCGCAGTATCCCTCCGGCTCAGTCCCATGTCCCCCCATCCCACAGCAGCTGGGCACCAGGTGAGCAAGGAGCCGCTCAGGGGCTCGCGGTCCCCATGACCCCACTGCTCCTCTCCCCACTCCCCGCCGCCCGCCTGCCTTTGAAGCTCGGCTAATGACAAAATGACATCCTGCCCCTGCCACCCCCCTGCGCAGCCATGGGGCCCCTCTCCTGACCTTAAGGTGTGACAGCTCGTCAGGTTCAAAGCCCGGGGAGGATGCTCAGAGCTGTGGCCATTTTGCAGCCCCAGAGGCGACAGCGCTAATGGCCGGTGCAAACCACCATGTTCTGCCTTTCCCCGCAGCCCCCAAGCACTCAGGAAAACAGTTTTCCCTTTTTTTTTTTTTTTTTGTTGTTTTGCCAGCTGAGATATCAACAGATTCAAAGACAACGCTGGGAGTTTGTCCCTGGAAATCAAGTCTTTCCCACAGAGCTCCCCGTGCCACCAGAGCCTCAATACTTTATAAGGTCTAATTATCGACTCACGCCAACGGGGCACTGATCGCTGCTAAGAGAGGGATTAGATGAAAGCAGCTCTGTTTGATTTAATATACCATTACATCAGGCTCCCCCTACCTGCTTCTCAGCTCTGACACTGGTGAGAACAGCCAAGGCTTTATCTCTTCAAGTGTCTCCTATCTCCTCTTTAAAAAACAATAATTAAAACACTTGAACAAAGTCCTCCCAAGGTTTCTGAGCAGACAGGGAAAACATTTTTAATCTCTCCCTCCGCAGTTTAATATTGGCAATCAGTTACCCTGGGCTCAGATTTATTTAATAGAACATACAGCATGAACAAGCAAGCGTCTCCTATTAGAAGCTGGGGATGCAAAACTCCATCACTGGCGGCTGCAAGTGTCATAAAGGCCATTAAGGGAGCCAGTCTGCCTAAACGCACATAATCAGCAAATTTATGGCCTGTTCCTTCTGTGCAGTGAGGAATTGGCAGAGGAAACTAAGCTGTGAGATGCTCAGGAGCGTCGGCTCCCTGAAACCCGCAACAGTTTGGTGCAGGAATGCGCCATGTGTGCACACCGAGCGGCCCGCGTTGATTTAATGGACTCCCCCAAGGGCTTTGGTATGGGTTTTATAGTGCATAACTAATACTGATAAGCAGGCGTGATAAGGTAGTGTTATTACCCAACTAATGGGTCACTTCATCCACAGATACTTTTTAATTTAATTGAAAACAGCAATGTGAGCTGCCAGCAGCCAAACCTCTGCTACCATCGGCACCAGCACTCCTGGTGGTGTTCTGCTTTCCCCTTACCACCTTCAGTAGCTCCTGAACCATGGCAGATGCCTCCAGACTGTGTTTTGTGACTACAGATTCACAGCCAAAGACCTCTGGATTCAATTCAGCCGTGCAGCGAGGGAGTGCAGCTCCCAGGGACTTCAAAGGGAACTGCATCCATCACTTTCAGCAGGGCTGAATTGCCTTTTGCTTATACCTACCTCCCCAGGTCTGCCCTGAAAAGGAAATTCCTTGAATAACTTTCATGTGCTTAACCCTTCGGAAATGGTAGGCATTAATAAAGCCCCCCCCCCCCCAGCATCCGCTCACCCAACAGAGGTTGGAGGCCATCACAGCAGTGATGCTGGCTGGTCATTAGCAGAACAACACACCTCCATGTTTCCATTCTGCTGGAGAGCAGCGTACTGCTCGCCTCTCCCGAGGACATTCCTGAAGAGCACAGCTCCCATTAAGCAAATTGCTCTAATGAGAGCCTGGCCTCCTTTAATAACAGCGACGAGATCAGACTGAGATATCAGATCAACTTCTCAGTTACTGGGTGCTGGGGGAAAACACCACAGCTTCTGACCCACAGAGAAGAAAACATTTTCTCTCTTTTCTCCCTTTCCAGTTGGCACAGAGCTAGCCCTGCTCCTCGGGGTGCTTCAGCCCATTCTCACCAATCCTCTGCTCGGTTCCATGAGGTGCAGCACATGGCAGCGCTCCGGCTCGGCTCACGCTCACAAATCAGACCAATGCCTATTGCTGGAAACGAGGATTACTGAAGTATCAGAAGTTACCTCTCCAACTTGTGCCTACAAACGCCGTGAGAGGCGGCAAGCTCCCGTCCTGTTTAAAATCAGAAGTTTTCCTTAATTAAACAACAGGAAAGGCAGACCCCCTCATCCACCAGAAAGCACTGAGGTTGGCAAAGCAGCAATACGTCTAAAGGAAAATAAAATGTTTCCCAGCCCGTCTGTGTGTGCATTTCCTTTCATTAGCACTAAGATCAACAATTTAACAGGAGGCAGCTAGGGGATAGCAAGACCAATCCAAACAGTCTTGCTTAAATTCCATCTAAATGAACCCAGTTTTCTGGGCTTTTAGCAATGGAGGGATAATGTATGGCTATTAAAGAGCATGTCAAAGCCCCAGTCACACAGTCTGGGCATTCAGTTAAAGCGAAGGTCACAGATATGTGCCCTGGGGCCAAGAGAAAAAGGCTCAGAGGAAGAGGAGTGGCCATCTGGTCCCCCGCTTATGCAGAGGTCACTGCTTTCTGTCACCCCCCTCCCCGTGGCCTCTGACTTCTAGGACTCAAAGAGAAAAAAAAAAAGCCAGGCATGATGAAAGCGGAGCCCTGATGTGCCGAGACAACTTGCTAAAAGAGCTCTAACTAAAACCAGCCCCGTGCTCCGTGCGGATCAAGGGACAGCTCTGACCGCCGGCGCCCGCTGTGGCTCTGCCGCGTGTTTTTCCACGCACGGAAAACACTTGGGATGAAACCCGGAGCGGGGCAGAAACCTGCAGCCCTCCAACAGCTGCGATGGGGCAGCAGCGACCTGGGGAGATGCACACGAATACAGCGGCAGAAAGGTCGGGCTGGAAAGCAGGGGCAGGACAGAAGCACAGCCAGTTTGCAAAGGTCTCTGAAGTGCCAGATCCTTGCACATGCCTGAGAGCAAGATTGATGTTATTCATGCCCAGCGTGCTCGCTTCCTGCTCAGCAATGGCATGTGCACTGAATCGAATCCACTAATTGTTCTGTCCGCATTGCCATTTGCAAACTGGATGGCTGAGGAGCCAAGAGAAAATAAATGAGGTGTTTATGAGAAGGAAGGCTGGTTTCATACTCTTTATAAAAGCTGAACAGCGCTGATTCTCCGTGCCCCAGCCCGGCTTTCTGGGTGAGATGTGACTTTGAGCTGTGAGGGGCTTTTATCCCTCCGGAGATACCCATTCAGCATTCAGAGCAGAAGGGCATTATAGCAACTCTGCCATTTATTTTCAGAGTAAACAGGTTTCTTGTTCATTAATTACATGGGTCTTCAGATAACACGCACCATTTCCCATTACCTGGGCTCCGTGCAGTTTGTTCCCTGCGTGCCTGAACACTGCAGTCGTTTTATCAAGCAATCCCGCTTCATTTTAATCTGTGATTTATCTGAGGGCCCAGCATTGGTGCCTGAAGGGTATTGTTTAAGTAACAATACTGATGTACACATTCCCACATCAAATGTCAAGGGAGAAGAGGCTGCTCCGAAGGATGCACGGCCTCAAAGGAAATCATTAAAAGCCACTGGCCTGCAGAAACCAAATTGGATTCCAAAAGAAAAACTAACAGCAGGCAGGAAGCCATTGGCAATCAGGCACAGCCTAGGGGGCAACAGCTCAGTTCTCCCCTACAAACTCTCATCACAACCCAGGTTTCATTTTTAGGCAGGGACAGTCCCGGACTTCAATTCCTAGTTGTGTGGATCGGTATCGTTTGAATTTAATTCTTATTTCTCAACATCACAAAAAATCCCTCTGAGGCAATGGGGACCCCTCACCTCCTCACTCCCCAACAGCTTTGCAGCCATTGCAAAGTAGTGCAGTCCCATCAGAACCAACAACTCCAATTCAAAGCTCTTGAGAACCCTTCCCACTTCACATCCCGAACGCACTCCTGTTGCAGCAGAGCCCAAAGAGAGCACAAATCAACCTCAGGGAACACAGTTCTGTGACAGTCAGAAAGGAGTCACCTCGTGCTGCCTCTCTCCCTGTTTGCTCAGGAGCAGTGCTTGCTTCTAGGATGCAACCTGCACCACAGTTGAGTTAGGAGTTACTTCTACACCAAGGAGCAGGCACAGCACTGTGTGAAGGGTTAATCAGTGCAGCTTGGACTGGAGCCTCTGAAGGGTAGCAGGGAGAAGAGTTCTGGCTTTAGTTTTTCAGTAACTGTGTTATTAATGTCTCGATGCTATGGAGGATTTGGGCTGCACTGCAAGCACAGGTGTCATCAGCTCTTTCCCTCCCTGAAGGCCAGCAGTGTTGGTGGTCTGCAGGAGCCAGGGACACGGCTACAGCCAAACTCTGCAGCAGCTTCCAAGACAAAACGGCTATAAAGGTGCTCCTTCCTTTGGAAGCCACTACGAAACAGAGGGAGAAGGGAAGGATGCCCTAAGAACAGTGAAGCTGACAAGAACTGAGCTGGGCTGCGAGGTCCTAGGGGCAAGCATTGCTTTCTGAGCACTGTGAGACATGGTGACACCAGTTCCAAAAGCAACAGCATCACCAGAAATGCCACTTACTGCTCAATCATCAATGGACATCGTTGTTTGCAGCACAGTTGCACTCTGAATTCAAACAGCAGCTCCTAGATGAGTTAGAAATGTAATGGATCTCCTCTCAAAGCAGTACGAAATGCCAATGCCTTTAGGGAAAAAAGCATTTCCAATATACTTCACAACAAGGAAGGGATAGAGGAATTAGATGCTAATTCATCTGCAAATATAATTAAAATCAGCAACACTAAGACTTCATTGTTAATCTACTTGCATGTCCGTGTCATATATGCAACAAATCAGAAACAGGCCCATTAATTTACAACTTTACATATAATATATCCAGAACGTAGCATAAAATGGCAGGAATACAGGCAGTTCCATCTAAAACTCTGCAGTTGGTAAATTAAATCTATTTGCAGCAAAGTAAATTGAAATACATACTGAACTTATTACTGTGTCTAGTTTAATATCTACAAATGGGCTGGATTTCTCCAGGTGAATGTTAGCCATATGCAGCGGAAGAAATTTGGCTCTTTCCATCCCTGCTCATATTGCTCTCATCCTAGGGGTGCTCCCAAACCCTGATGCTGCTGGGGTTTTGGGGTGGACGGTGGGGGGAATTGCCAGCATGCACAACTGCCAAAATTTCACAGTCTTCCAAACGCTAATAGGAATAAATAGCATCTTTTCAAAGCATGGGTGTGTTCTGCAGCATCAGAGTGGAAAAATGGCCGAACCACGGAATGGTTGGGGTTGGAAGGGACCTTAGAGATCACCTGGTTCCAACCCCACACTACAGGCAGAGCAGGGCAATGGGAAAGAGCCTTTAGAATAACAGAGAACGGCAATGCCAGAAAATAAAACGTATTTTGCTCTGGTACTTAAGGAAATAAAAGACAACACAAGATGCAGCAGTAAGGAACACAGCTGTATTGGAACGCTTCCATGGAAGCACTGTTTGGAAACTGTCCTAGCAGAAAACATCATGCTTTTAATTACGCAAACGAATCTACATAGGGGCCACACTCACTAAATACCAACAGCCCTTTTCTCTGGCACTCCCCAGAATCACACCCTGATGCAAAGCTGTTATTATTCTCAAAAAGGAGAAGAGTTTCACTGCTGCGCCTATGAGGCTCAACTCCAGTTGAGCACCAATGCAAGAGGCGCTCCTGTCCTCGTCCTCCTCCAACATGAAAAGAAATGGGGAAAAAAAGAAAATCACAGGCACCTCATGGATATAAAGGTGTTTTAGTCCTCCGCAGAAATATTTAGATGTTTTCACACCCTGGTGACCGGGCACCGAGCCTCCAAACGACGCAGCCAGCCGGAGCTGGGCTGCGCTCTGCTAACTTCAAGCAAAGAATACCAGGAGCAGCACATGAGCCTGCAATCAAATTTAATTTTCAGAAAAAAACAGCCCTCGTTCCACCCCCACCAGCCTGCTCCTGCCTAATGGGCTTTATTTAAACACAGCTCACAGCAGCTCTCCCCCCACCCGCCAAATACTTTCAATCCATAATGCCTGAAAGGATCTTTCCCTGGACCTTGCACGGTTTATAGGGTTAATTGAATGCACACTGATCTACTAAGTGTCCAGAAGAAGAAGAGCCATTCTTTAAGATGTCATTTGTCCCCCCCCCAGCCCCCTCCCCGGTCCCCCAGACAATGCTGTGGGGCTGTGCCTGGCCAGCCCTGGCCCCAGTGAGGTTATTGTTCCAGGGCAGGGGGGGCCCTTCAGAAACAAAGCAAAACAAAAGAATCCCTGACATGCCTAAAAAGGAGACTTCATGCCAGAGCTAACCTTTGAAGATTTATTCCCCGCTGCCCTTGTGACCCAATTCAACCTCCATTACTCAGGAATTCCCCAGACAAGCCCCAAAAGGCAGGGATGGAATTTCGGACTTTCTAACTCATTTGTTTGTGCAGGACAGGGTGGTCTGGCAACCCTGGCCAGAAAGGGGACTTGTGTGCTGGAGAGGGGTGAGGTTTGCATAGATACACATCAGTATTTATAGGTACTTTAGGTATTATATGTAACTATCATGACAGTTCCCTTGCCCTCTGCTTAAAATTACAAATCCCCACCTTGCAAAATGCGACACAATTGTAATAGGCTTTTGTGTGGTTGCTTCCTTCAAGCCTTAGAAGCTGTACGCTTCTAGGGCTGGAAACTGGATGGGGCAGAGGGGGGGGGGAGAGGTTCATCTACATTATAAAACTGAAGCATGTTTCTCTTGAGAATATCTCTAGTGGAGTGAGAACTTGGGAAATGCTCATTTGAGACATCTGCTGCAAAACACACCTTGTGTAACAAAGGCTTGGAAGAGCTGCGGGCAGCCCTTAGAGCAGGGCCACGGGAAATGCCCGGACAGATGTGTCTGTGCTTGGCACAAAGTCAGACAAACCCTACAGGAAAGATGCAAGAGCCATGAAGTCAGACAGACCCACCCTGCTCACGTTATCTCCACATCGCTCTTCATCTGCAGATGGCTCCAACAGCACCGCTGGGGGCAGCGGGAAGAATCCAATTTAAGCACTGAAAACTTGGAGGAAATAGCTTGGGAAGGAGTCATAAAAATGTCACACGCCTGGTCTCATTAGTCCAGCAAAGGGACGTGTCCCACCCGCCATGCTGACTGCAAACTGAGCCAGAGCACGAGATCGTCCTGGGGGGACAAACGGCGCAGCCCTCTGAGCAAGGTCCTTGCAGCCCTGGGGTCTGGGTAGTGCTGCATGAGGTCTGTGGCACAGCACAGCACTGCCTGGTAAGCTAGGCTGGGAATAACAGGGAAGCTGTGCTTGTGCTCCGGCCAGACCAATGCTGCCAGCTGCCTGAGAAGTGCCGTGCTCCCTCCAAGCCTCCTGCAAAGTAATGCAAGCAAGATTTTTAGCCAGTGTTTTGCTCTGGGCTCGCTAATCAGCCGTGGCCTCCCTCGGACCCTTGCTCCAGGATGGCAAGGGGGATTTTGCATGCCTCAGGTGCTGGGAACAATGAGGTCTCGCTCTCCGGAGGAAGGGGAGAATTCTCTCCCCACAGGAAGCAGTAGGTTAGAAAAAGTGCCTGGATGGAAAATAACTGCTTGCATCACCAGCTGCCCACTGGCCCTGTGCTGTGTCCATAGCTTGGGAAGAGTTCAGGCCATATCTTTGCCCAAGATACCATCTCCACACAGAGGAGATCCACTCCAGGGAGCAGTCCTTATCCCAGCCCCACTTCGCTGTGCTTGGTGGAAAAAAAGAAACATTTTTGCTAAGAAATACCAATGGAGCTGCTGAATGCCCCAGAAGGCACAGCCTGCATGCAAGCAAGAAGCCAGCAGAGGTTTTTCTGCAGGTGACCTTAGAGATATTCTTCTCCATGAGACAAGCTGCTCTACACTCACCAGCACAAAAAAACACATCATTGCTTTCTCCTTCCAAAAGGCCTGGTCCTGCCTGCTTATGCTGGGAGTAAGGCAGGAGAACTGAGCACTTGCAGGCCATTGAGCATGACATGGAAATACCCAAAGCCAACTGCTCCTCACAGTACCAGAAAAGCACCACTAGCGCTTGAAGCTCACAAGCACAGTGCATTTAAACACTGAAATCGGTTAAGTGCAACAGTTAATGAACTTTCTGCCACTTGTGCATCTAAAAAAATCTAATTAGAACAGGAAATTTTGACGTTGGCTTTGAAAAAGCATGAATGACTCCAGCAGAGCAGGTCTGAATTCCTCTCCAAGCACCAATCAGTTCCGCAGTAGAGCTCTGGACTGTCTCAGCACTTTCCTACCCCTCCTGTTTCTTCAAGTCCCCTCTGAAAAATGACAGTGATAGCAGTCACCTGCTTTGCTGGCCCTGCAAGCATTCCCTCACTAATCTTGGCACCGTCCTTTGTAGATAGAGAGCTGTTCTCAGCTTGAACTGTGCTGATATACACCAGCTGGATATCTGTCCCATTAAAGAGTAGGTGTTACTCAAGTCTATGTTCAATACCTAGGAAACAGGCTTGGGAAATGAGGTTATGCACACAGCATGGTGCTGCACATGAACTAGTAAAAAGCTTTCCTTCTGCCTCGCTGAGGCAGCCCCGAGTGACTGGATGATTACTGCACCTACATACAGTAAGGCTACGCTGTAAATACGTCAGCAAACAAACCTCAGAAGTGGTAAACACAAGGTGAGAGTATGGAATGTAGAAACAATCACACTTTTTGCTGGCATTTGCTAAGTGCATTGGCTAAATGCCTGAGCTACTGCAGGAAGGAGCTTCGAAGGCGCTCAGCACAGCCCAAATCACAGGCATGGATGCAACACAGCCTGATGTGCTCACAAACCAGGGAAGAGTCGATTGCAAAATTCACCATCGGGTTATCTGAATCTTTACAAAGTTACAACAGACTTACTAAAAGTCCCTCGGGTTTCTTCTGAAACTTCTCTCCCTAAGAAAGTCCCCAGGGGACATCAGCATTAAATTCCACATAGCCAGAAGCCCCCAGCTAAAAGCCCCGCACACCCAAAATGCAGATGTGTCCTCCAACACACACAGGGCAGGCTGCAACACCCTCACTAAGTAAAACTCAATTAATCTCCTGACCCTCCTCATTAAGATAAATGAGGTCTGACTGTCACTTTACCTTGCCACCCTTTCACTTAAAGCTGAGAAGGAAGCAGATTCTTAATTAGCATCCATTACGGTATTCACAGGAATTACTCAAGGAGTAAGCAATCTGCTATGGCTTAGCAGCCCTGGGTGACATTCTCCATCCCTGGGGGATGCCTGCCTTGTGCTGCAGGGGACAGAGCCCCAGCTGTGGCACCAGGGCAGTGCTGCATCTCACCTCCAGCACAGAAGGCAGCCAGGTGCCCACGTCAAACACCTACAAGGTCTGTGTGATCTCTGCATCTCTTCACTGTGGTTAAGGCTTAAGGTTTTCTAGCTCTTAGCCAAGATAACTCATCCACTCCAGTTAGAGCCAAAAATCCCATTCGCTGTCAGACGTGCACGAGCTCTCATTAGCAGAGGAGAGCTGGATGGTGAATGAGCAACCCTGGCTGCCTTACAGAGAGCTTCTTTTGTTCATGCCAGAGAGCTTCCTGCCACAGAATGCAAGGAGCACAGAACAGTTTCAGGAAGGATTAAAGAAAGCAGGTGGAACAGATTCAGGTTTTTTATACAGCCAGGGTTTAAGAAACTCATTGAGGAGCTGCAGCTACAAGGCCACTCTGACACAAACCGCAGGGCCCAAGCAAAACCACGTGTACCTTCAAACATCCCAGTGCCGGCCACCTCTGACCTGCATGCGATGCCTTCTCCTGAAGCACAGCTTTAACGCTCCCAGGGCACGAATGCAAAGTGCAGCCTGCATCTTACAGCACTTCTCACCTGCATCTCAGGGAGGAGCTGCTGCAGGGAACGTTAATGAGGAATAGGAAATCCCTGGGCTGCTGAGGTTGTCTCAGAGCATCACACACCGAGGTGTGACCCAGGCACTCCTGCTCCACCTGATGGGACAATCAGCTCCTGCCTCCAATGAAAGCACTGTGATCTCCATTGAGGAAGAGCAACGGATTTGATCCCATAGGAAAAAAGACCAAACGGTCTACTGGCTGTTTTAAGAATTCCTGACCTGAGGAGGACGGGACTGCGGTTCAATTTTATCAGCTGCTCAATAGGTGCGTTTAATGAACTTCATCGCTGGCTCTCAGCTCAGATGGGGATTAGCATTAAGCTGGGAGAAAACAAAGCCATGTGATGGAAAAACACAACTGAGGGTGGAATGCTATGGGGCCAAACCCATAAAAAAAAATCCCCAAATATTCCCACGTTATAAAGAAAATCATAAATCCCCCACAGTTCACCTTTCAGCAATCCTCCATTTATTCCCCATTAAAATCTCCCGGTTGTGCAAATTGGATTCAAATGAACGCATTTCCATTTGCAGGAGGAACCTCGACGTCAAGCTGTCAAAATGTCACTCTGTCACTCATGTTTTCATTGCTCCCTGTCACAACAGCGAGGCGTTCCCCTCCCCAGCGGCCTCCTTGGACACAAGGGAATGAGTGGCAGGGGGGGGACGGCTGCTGGCGGGGCGTCTCGTGGGGATGCCATGGTGCAAAAGTGTTGTTTGCCCGTGAATCCAGGCCCACCGGGCCCTTACTGGCATTGGCTGTCAGCCAAGCGCCGCCGGAGCACAAAAAGTCAATTTAGATGGGGATTTTCATTGACTGGCTGCCCCTCGTTCTTCATGTTTTCAGGGCGACTTATTACGAAAGCTGGCACCAGCCATACGCGGAGCTCTCGTGTAATGGTTTGACTCCGTTAGCAGCACCCAGGATGGAGACTGAATTATAGCCAGTGTGAAAAATATGTGTTATTAATTGAGGATAATCTACTGTGTGTCAGGGATTACGCTGCTCCTCTCGCCTTCCTTAACGCCAAGCCCATGGGAAAAGTCTTTAGAAACAGACCAGACCCATAAAATCCCTCTGTTCTAAGGGAAGTTTCTGAAAGCAGGAAAAATCTCCAGAACAAAAGTAAATCCCAAGTAGGGCCAAGATTTACCACTTGAGGCTACAGGGGGAAGGGGAAGCAGCAGTGACATTGCATGTGGGCTGGTTATAGGGCGCAGGAGACGACCAGGGACACAACCCAAAATCCAGGAGACAATGCAAAATAAAACTAGGGATCTTAAAGCTCAGATCCCAATTTTTATACACAGCTGCTCTCAGTGCAGAGATGGGAGCTTAACCATGCACGAGAACATCCCATGTTTTATTGATCATACTGAAAAAATACAAAGCACATCTCCTGAATGCCCAAACCGTGGGCACGAGACCGTACCAACCAGAGCCCCAAACCACCCTCAGTTCTGCACTGAGATGTTGCCTTCCAGCTCATGACCCCAAGCCTACGTTGCAAAGACTTGAATGCCATCATCTCACATCCCAGCAGGAAAAGGAAAAAACCACAGAATGAGATTCACAAACCCGTGATCTAACAAGGAAAGAAACTTCCAGTCCTGAAGCAATTGTCAGTTTCTCATCCTGCAAAGCACATGGGACTGCCGCTACACTTCTGCTTCCATAACACCCAGCAGTGATCAGCGTTAGGCCTTCCTAATGTGTCTCTGAAACAATAGCAATTAGAAAGTCGCCCATTCATATCTAAAGGCTTAGCAGACTACAACTTCCCTCAGGAGGCTACAGACATTTCATTGAAGCAATTATATTTATGTTGCATTAAAGTACTTTCCTTAGAGCCCCACAGTCACCTTTATACATAAGAAGCAGAGCGGTAAGGAGGAGCCCTCTCAACCCATCCAACTCCTCCAAGCAGATATTTTTGCCTGCTTAAAGACTGCTAAAACACACATCAGGGTTTCTTGCTGCCTTCTTTTTAATGCTATTATACTCGCTCATCCGTGGCATCTGACATGCAGATTGGAGCCTATTTACATGACAAGGAGCCAAAATGGAAGACACTCATCAGTTTATTCCACTCTCCCAGCGCTTGGAGTCTCATCAAGGAGCCAGTAATGCCTGGCAGTGTTGTGAGACCCCAACTTGCGGTGTTCTGCACCTCTATCAACCTTAGCTCTCATTACGATGAGATGCTTTCTAGCTTTTTTCTCTTCACTTATCATGCTATGCTAGAAACAGGACTCCAGTGTAGGAGAACAGCCATAGGTCAACAGACAAGCGAAAGGAATTAATAATTTGGTAGGTTTAAAAATCAAAATTAAATATCTGAGTTCAGAACCAGTGTTGTAATTTTGGGAGGGGAGAGATAGCCTGACTCAGAGTGTCTGAACACCAGAAGCTGTCAGCACAGTACAATACTTATTTTTCTTTTTTCCTCCCCTTTTCCTTCAGGAAGCAAAGCAGTCCTCCAGAGATATTCCACCTATGCATTTCAGAGCATGCAGTCAAAAATCATGTTGTCCCAAAGCCCTGCGATCCAGCAGCTGAAAACCTCTCCCTTCTGAGCGGCTCCAGCTGCTCCCTCCCAGCACCCCTGGGGCTCCTGGTCTGTGCCAGCAGCTAAGATCCAGGGCTGAAAAGACAGGTCTTGCAAAGCATACACACTGGGGGAGATCTTAGCACTACTGCTCAGAGCACTAAGGAGGGGACAGCTTCTTTGGCTCAGATCTGGGCTCCCCATCTGCCCTCCCAAGCTCTCTGCGTTGCAGGGCAATAGCTACCACAGCTCTGCATGCTGGTGCTGCCCAGCTCAGTGACCCAAAGGCATTGCCAGAGGCTGGAAACCAGCAGCCTGACTTCTGCAGCTAGCAGAGCATCTTGCAGGCATGAAACCCATCTCTGCTGCCTTGCTGGACATCACTGGGAATGCCACGGGCTGGGCTGGCCCCTGGTCGCATTGTCGTGTCGCATCCAAGCTGTCCTGGCCTAGGGATGAACTTGTTGCCATGGCGGGAGTCAAGGCATGCGTCGCGCTGCCGGCACGGCTTGCTTTTTGTTGCTTCGTTCCCATCCTCTCGCAGTGCTGGAGCAGCACAGCAAAAGCCAGCTGAGCAGAAAGCCCAAGGGCTCGGCGCTGCATTTCCCTGCTGCACACACTGCCTTTCCCCTGGGCTGCCTCCCGCTGGCAGGACACCACAACAGGCGAGAGATGCCAAAGCTTTGAGGCAGGAGCTCTGACCTGTGCAGAACAGGCTTTAAGTGACAGGAGGCAGCTCGCTCCATAAGGAGGTTGTCTCCTGCAATGTCACCCCTGGGCACGGCCAATGCGGTACTGCTGCGGGGATGTTTGTCACAGCAGCAGTATCTTTTAAAACTCCTCTCAGCATTGATTAGCCTCGGTAAAAAACCGAGGGTCTCTCTCATTCATACATTAATGAGTTGCTGAGGTTGGTATCCCTCGTCGCTACGGGCTTTAACAAGGAGGAAAGCAAAGGTGGACTTAAAAATGAAAGCGCCGCTCCTTCCTGAGCAGCGGTTTCAGTGCCTCTGAGATTACAAGGCAGCGCTGCTCTGCGTGTCAGCAAGCCTTGCCAAAATAATGAGCCTGCTTCCGTCCCAAACAGCTCCTGTTGCACTGGAGAAATGAGCAGAAAGGTATTATGGGCTCACACTCACCAGATGGATGTCCTGCTTTGTTCTCCGCTTACAGAAAACCCTACACACACAGTTTGGATTATCTTCATTGTAATTCTAATCACTGCCTCTCTGCAAGGCAAGGAGGGAAGGAGGGATCCTTGCCTCGGTCAGGAGAGCTAATTAAAAGTTGTGAGCCATCCAGGCTCCTTCGCATGCAGGAAGCACTCTTTGGAAGAGCAGGTAATCTCTCATTCTTAGGGGAGCCTCGTTAGTGAAAGAAAAATTAAGCAGGCTTCCCTTGGGCAGGGCGCTGTGCAAGCACGAACCCTGCTTCTCCTGCAGGACCACAGAGGTGCTTCACACGGATGCAAACTATACAGAAAGGTTTGTATGTGGTCCGTGGGTGCACAAACGCCTCTGTATGTATATCCAATGCTACCTTTTCTAAGTAGCTGCCTAGGAGCTGTAATGGAGCTGGACTGCTCCAAGCAGGAGCAGGGCCCCAGCCAGACCCAACCAGTTGGGAGGGGACCAGGAGGATCGGAGCCTCCATCCCCAATTCCAGAGAACAGATGGCTGTCACAGAGGTGCCCAAGGTCAATAGGATGCCATCAGTGGAGCCAGGCTTCCCAAGGCATTACCCACCACACTGCTTTGGCCAAAGCAGTCACACCTGAATCCTTACAGCCAGCTCCCAGGTGCTGTGCTTAGGGTGCAGACAAGTCCTTTGATAGGTGATGGGCAGCCCACTGCTCTGGGTTTCTGGGGCAGAGCCTGCAGAACCCCAAGTGTGCCCTGGAGCATCTCCTCCACAGCCCCTTCAGCACAAGCCCTGTATCTATCTAAAGACAGATTTTTCCCAATGCTCATAAAATACCTCCAAGCCTTATTACCTATGGGCTCACTTAAGACTCATTATTTTTATATGGACTTCTTCTTTCCCCTCCTTATTTTGGAGAGGGATTTTAAGCTGACCTACTTCTCCTCTCTGTGCATCAGGATCATCACAGACAGAAGCAGTCAGGACTTCCCCCGTCACTGCAAAGAACTCAAGATGAAGCAAAACCCTCAACCAAGACTGTCCCACAGCCCTCTGGGAGGGAGGAGGCTTATGGAAAACAAACACCACCAGACCTCACAGCTGTTATGTGAAAACCACAACCCCAAAATGTGCAGGAGCCAAGCCACAGGTTTTCACTGCACAGGACGGTGGCAGGACAAGCACAGGAGATGCTGAGCTGCAGGGAAAACACACAGCAATGGGCAACCACACCAAGAAACAAGTGGAAATAGAACTGCTGCTGTTGCCTGATCCTTGGGGAGTAGCACGAATCTGGTCTTTGCCTCAAGGGAATCCAGCTGCCCTGGGGAACTCTCCTGGCAGAAGGATGCTCTGGTTAATGCTCCTACCTTTATGCCCAAAGCAAATCCAAACACAAACAGGATCCGTTTCTACTACCAGAAGGATCTGCAAACTGACTTTAAACGGCACAGCTTAGACATCTGCAAACAGCTTACCCCAGAAAACACATCAACTCTCACCTTTCTTTTTATGAGAAGACTTGGGAGTGGCCAAAGGAACACAAGAAAGATCCCACTGCCAGCCACAACCATCTCGTTGTGATCCACAATGACTCGATGCGGCAGGATTGCTGCCCCTGCCCTTCCTGGGCACAGCAGGCAGGAAAACACTTGGTTTTCCCTTGATGAATGAGCACACAAGTATTGATCAAATGCAGCAGAGCACAATGCTGCAGCTGAAGTATGCACACACAGAGTCTTTTCTGCTAGGGCAACACCGCCGCTCATTTACACACCAGCAGCCTAAAACTCTCTCTTTTGTACATCCAAATTGATCCTCACTCTTAATTAGCGCTCTCAGTTGCAGCTAAATTTCATTTGTTTCTTCCAAACGTGGCCTGATCCATTGTCCCTCTCCTCTGACCTGTGAAAATTAGTCATTGAGCTCACTGACAGTGGTAAGTGCGAAATGCAGCATCAAAGGGACATAATGGGGGCCTCAGGACTGACAAAAAACCACCATTAATCAAGGCATGCTCAAGAGGTGCCAACTTACAGAGGCATGCGAGAGGTGCTGGTCTCAGGGAGGAGGGACAGGAGAGGATTCTGCCAGTACACAGAGAACATCTCCGCTCCTGGAGACATCCCAAGGATTCGCCTGCCTGCTCTCTCAGGGATCTCCTCGGTGCGAGGAGTGGGGACGGAGCTCGTCTCATGACATCACTGCTCTGCTCCAGATGCAGCCTGGCCCCTGCTGCTGTCAGGAGTGATGTGTGGGACACCCCAAGGGATCACGAGGGGAGCATCAGCGCTTCCTCCTGTGCTTCTAGAGCTGACACGAGTGCCTGCAGGCTCCCAGAGCTGAACATGGCATCATTCAGACAGGAGAGCCCAGTGCTGAGCCCTTGTGTCATCCCAGGGCTGAGCCAAGGAGAAGCTCAGGCAGCACTGACAGCACAGCGAGGCAAAACCGGGACACAGTCACCACATGGAGAGGGACCCCGCAATAGGACTGCAGCTACCTTTAGCTGGTAGGGGCAGAGAGACTTTCAATATCAGGAATCCAAAGCGAAGAGGAAAATCTGCAAAATTCCAACCTCTGTAGCCGAGCGGCGTGCTGAAGCCCTGTCCCGCAAATCCACATCGTTAAACAGACTCAGCAAATCCAAACGACTCTCACTTTCAAGGTCCTGCATTCAGAAGCCCACAATGGAGAACAATGAGGTAGAGAAAAAAACGAGGATCTTGACGCTGCATTCAGAAGGCCATCTGGTCCAGCCGGCACAGCCAGCGCTGGGAACGGGCAGCGCTGTGAGTTGAGATTTAATCTGAGCCACTTATTGAGTGACCTCAGGCGAATCGTTTGACCTCCTTTTGCCTCAGTCAACCCAACTGTAAAATTGGGTTTAAAGCAAGAACCTCTCTGAAAACCATATGCTGTGCCAAGGAGGAGTGGGAGCAGATCCCCTTCCCAGCAACAGGGCTGTGATGGAGGGTCAAGCCAAAAGTGGAGCAGAAAAGACAGGATCCAGCATCCCAACTGCTGTCTGCTCACTGATTTGTCCCTCCCAGCTTCGGGAGGAACGCTGGGGAAGCATGGAGGTCACTGGGGGACTGCCTTTGCTCATGTCACTTCTGCACCCAATGACCTCAAACATTCCAAATCAGGGTCCTCAAATCCCAAACTCATGGCGGGATCAGGGTGAACTACACAGCCCTGAGATGTCTCTACCAACAGCTTCCTACGTCTCTTTATTTATTTGTATTTTGGTCATTTTCAGTAACTGTAAGTCACAGGCACCATCAGAGCTTCGAGGCAAAAGCAGCAGCACATTCCTTTACCTTGGAGATACTTGCTGTTACCCACCAGATTAAGAGCATCGACTGCTATGGTCAAATGCCCTGGAAAGTTAATTCCTACTCACAGCCTTGCCAATGAAGGGCAGCAGGAACACAATCCCCTCTCTCACCTGAGCACCAGCACTGCATTGGCCTCTTGGCAGGCCTGCAGTGAAGCAAAGACGCAGATGAAACAATTCCCCAGCTAATGTGGGTCCCCAGCTTGTCCCCAAGGTGCTCAGAGCGCTTTGCAATAGCACTGACATGCACAGGGATTTGCAAAGGGCAAATCACTCCTTGTTCAGAGAAACTGAGGCACAGCTGGCTGAGGGGCTGGGCCTTTCTCAGGATACGAGAATGAAAGCCATACCTGTGGCACCATGCTAACACCCCAGGCAGAGAACTGGGGAGCATCCCCACACTGCAGAGCTGGCAGAATTTCTGTGCTCCGAGAGTTAATTGAGACAAATAACTCAACAGTGCTACCATTAATGAAATTCTTCTGATATATTTCCCCTGAGCTTTCTATAAATGACTAAGTGACATTACTGCCTGCAGTGCAAACCCACTATATGAGAGATAACATTGCTGGAGCGAAGGTTGGCGCATCTACGTCAGAAGCCTTGTGGAGAAGTGTGAGATGATATTTAAATAACTATCACACTGCTACGAAATGAGCAGCCGAGAGAAATATGGCCTTATAATGGGCTCGAGTCTCAGGATGGATTCTGGCTCTTAGATGCAGACACTGAAATGTGGCGAGTGGTTAAGTGATAAACTCTTTTAATCCCCCAAATCGACAAGAATTGCCAGCCAAATCTCCCCGCTCCCCCCGGTGGCTCCTAAATGTGTGTTTGCTTTGCAGCACATGTGGGGCCACAGTGTAGATGTAAGAGGCAGCATCATGTGAGCCAGAGTGTCCTGGAGGCAGCAGGAAGAAGAGCTGGTGAAGGGAAAGAGCCCACTCACCATCATCTCCCTCCCCTGGAAGCCTCTCAGTCTTTTTGCTCCACTCCATTTTATTTTTTCCTTCTCTTTTCCTGTAGCTCCTGTCGGGAATTTTTCCCCCCTGAGAACCACTGCTACACACCCAGAATTTGTGCTGGGTTCACCAAGACCTGTGAGCACCGAGAGCACAGACATCAGGAGGATGGAGGAAGTTTTAGGAGGAAGCTTAGGAGGAAGGGTGGTGAAGCACCGGAACAGGCTGCCCAAGGAGGCTGTGGATGCTCCATCCCTGGAGGCATTCAAGGCCAGGCTGGATGTGGCTCTGGGCAGCCTGGGCTGCTGGTTGGCAGCCCTGCACATAGCAGGATGATCATTGTGGTCCTTTTCAACCCAGGCCACTCTATGATTCTATGACCAGCCAGAGAAGCACAGCAGGTACCAACATGAAGCCCTTCTGCTCAAACTCAATATTCAGCACCAGATAAGAAAGAGCATTAAATGCAAACACAACTGTGTGTGTGAGTGCAGGAAGCCTGGTACGCAGCCCTGGATGTTAAACTGTGATAAACTGCAAGTGAACAACAGCCAGAAGTCGCTGGGAGGAGCACAACTGTATCTACAAAGCAGCAATGTGACACCAGGACACATTCTTTCCCACCAGCACGTGTCTCACACCCCAGAACAGACCACCACAACAGCATCCCATCCCAGCAGTGAGAACAGCCTCGCACGGTGCAAGCACAGGTGACAGCCAGGGCTCCGCTCACATGGAAGGCACAGAAAATCCCATAGCAAACCCATGTGTTTAAGGTCTCACTTCCCAAACTCAGCCTGCATCCCACAGTGGCACTGCCCAGGAAATACGCTGGTGACAAATTTGGTGCCACCTTATATAAACCTTAATTTTAAATGCTAACTTCATAATGAGTGGAACAAAACTGTGTAAAAACATTTCCCACTCTAAGCCTGGTTTGATCCCCCCAGTATGGCCTTCTTTTGTAATTACATCCCTTTGTGATCTCGCTCTAATGCCTTGTATTGTGACCCATAAAATAATCAGCCCCCTTTGTCTCTCTCTAATCCTTTTAGACTTCCTTCTTGTCTCTACACTCTTATAAATGCTGCCATTATTTGGGCTCAGCAGCTCTTCCCACCACCCCAGAGCCTGGAAAAGGGGCTGCAGGTTAAACCCTGAATGTATTCCACGCAGAGGAGCTGAACCCATGGGAAGAAGTGGGCTGCTTGGAAAACCCCACAACTCGCAACCTCCTCCCCTCAGCAGCAGCTTAGCAGGGAAAACAACTCGTGAGCATGCATATTCAGCAGACCTCCCTCTCTTTATATTTTGTAAACGGCCTCCAGACCCTCGGCCTGGGAGTCTGTGGGGAGAGCAGGTGACCCCAAGATAGGCTGAGAATGACCAGGGGGATGGAGGAATGGGACACAGGGCTAGATGCAGAAGGGAAGGGGTAAGGGAGCCCTGTGGGCACAGGGGATGCACGGTGCTAAGATAGGTGATGAGTGGTCCCCGATGGCAAGGCAAAGGAGGAGTGTGGCACTGCCAGCCCAGGTCTGTCCAGAGCTGCTCTCACACCAAGCTGTCACACACTGGGCCCGTTTCAACAAGCTTCAAGAAATGTCTCTGGATCCAAGTTGCACGATTGACTTACTTTCTCTTTTCTAATCTTTTTTTAATAGCACCAGATCAAACAGTGAAAATTGCTACTCTCAGGCTGGATGCGTGCAGAGCCTGAACCAATACCCAGTTAGATGGTGATTTCCAATTAGTGGTAACTGCTTGTTATTGAGTGATATAATCAATGGGTCTTACTTCACTGGCCGGCCTGTGATTTATGATGATGCAGAGCCAGCTCCATCAAATTACAGCATTGGCAAAAGGGCTGGAAATGCCACGAGACAACATGAGGAAGGCTGAGCTGAGCAAAGGGCAGCAGTGAGAAGAAAAGTGGAATCAATAGGCAGAGCTGTAAGAGAGCCACAGGTGGCTGCGGGTCAGGGAGCTTCCAAAGGAGTGGGTCCAGAGCTCAGGGGGTGTCTTCACCCACAGCCGGGCTCTCCTGGACACCCCTGCCTCAGGAAAACATCAAACTGATATTAATTAAAACAGCACCGAGTCATGAGAAATCATGAAACTGTCATTAGGGAAAAGATCTGTATTCAATAAGCTGATCAGATCATAAAAACATGCTGCATTCCACCTCTTCAACCTCCACACCAGGCTCTGAACAGGAGCAGAGACGCCAACCGAGGGCACTCCAAGCAGTGTGCCAGGCAGAGGGTGGGAATGCCGAGGCCCCTGCCTGGCTCAGCCACATGTGCACTGCTTGCACAGTCATTCAAAAGGAGGTGACAGCACAAAAATATGAGCAACGTGCTTCACACACAACTTGCCAACCCACAGAACAGACAAGATCTGCTTCCCTCCGCTCCGTATCTTTGCTTATTAGGAGCAAAATACAGAAATTCCCAAAGACTTCAGGCAATTTCATCAGCCCGTTTGGAGGAGGAAGGTTTTAAGACGTGTTCGCTCCATGGGGAAACTGAGGCAGGGGAGTAATAAGATCCGGGGCGGATGGGACTGACAACACAGGCTGCCCCGTTTTCCACTTCTACACACACCTATCACCGTGGCAGAGTTACAAACTGCAGCACCTCGGTGGTTTACAGCCTGTGCCAAAGCTGTGGTCTCTTTGCCAGGGGATACCTGCCCTCCCAGCGCCAGCAGAGCCGCACGCGCCGCGGCTGCGAGCCCCATATTCTTCCACTTAGACTTTGCTTCATGCCAACTGTCAGAGTACATTTGAAACATAAAAATATGATATCCAACCCACATTTCCTGAATGCAAATATGTACATTCCTCCGAGCCAAGAAGATTATATTCCAAGCAATAATACAAAGCCGGGGTCTGTAACGGTGATATGAGACTAACAGCGTGCCTTTGAAGACAGCAGAAAGTGCAGCAGAGCTCTCGAGGGGCTCTGCTCTGTCAGATCCCTTTTATTCCTCAGTAGCATGGCCTTGATCAACTTTCAAGATTTCTGTTTGCAAAAGGTTTCTGTTTCTCCTTTGCTTTTGTGCTCAGATGTCAGGCTCAGAGGGAAGAAGAGATCAGCGCTGGGATGAGGTTTTACTCGCTGGCACTGTTTACTTTGCTCTGCACAGGGCTGCTCAGCGCGTGGCTTTTTTCTTCCAGGCAGCCAGCACCCATGGCTTCAATGCGGTGCTCCCCTAAGATGCAGCTGACAACCCTTTGTTTGATTTGATTATCTGGAGCATGGAAGATCTCTGTTACCTGCAGGTAACCACCCTGAGATACAGAGGCTGGAGGGGACAGCTGGGATCTGCTCTCAGGAGGCAGAAGCGAGCCCTGTGCTGCCATCCATCACACCAGGAGCTGAGTAGGGCAGCAGGTTACACCTGCCCACAGTTTTCCCCAGTCACTCCTGTTATCAGCAGAAGCTGTGGCATCAAAGTCAGGTGCCCTACATTCTGTGCTGGCCTCACCCAGACGTTTTCTCAGAGCCTAAAGACAGAATGGGCTCCTGAGCATCTTCAGCGTGATCCCTTTTTTGTTTTGATTCACACGAAGATGGCTACAAAAGGAAATGCTATTTGGGGACACACAGCACATCACATACATATTGATGCCACAGCCAAGATAACAGTGTTTATTGACAATCTGCTATCCCAAAGGTAATTCCTCTGGCTCTCATGTCTCCTGTTTACAGGTCTGAGAAGTCTGACACTGTGCTTGCACGTCAGCCAGCTCCCAGCTCATAAATGCCAGAGCCATTCACAAAAGCGCTCTGAGGTTTAGCACCGCCAAGACTGACAAGTTTTAGATCCAGCTGCTAATCTGGCACGGACCCAAAGCCCTTGGCTCCTGGACAATGTCATTTCTTACACTACTGAAAAGCTAGGTTTGCAGATGGCCACTTCATGCACTTGGGAATTGTTATACACAAGGGCTGAAGTGTTCCCTTGGTGGGCTGCCAGCGGACCCCAGCGCAGCGGGGAGTGGGACGCGGAGCTTCAAAGGGCCCCCCAGGCTGGGGACTGCCACCAGGGGACCCTGGGTCTGGCCCCATACTTTGCCATAGACTTTTCTGCTTTGCACCAAGAAAGCATGGGGTAGCTTGCATATACAATGGAAGAAGTAGTAATGGGATTGCACACTAAGAATAGCGGTAGCCACCTTCCAAACAAGCTGGAAGACAATTCAATAACACTTAATTTAACAGATCAGCATTTGGCCAGGTCTCAGGATCTTATTGGACGCCCATGTTCCCAGCTTTACAGAAATTATACTTAGCAGCAACTTCTCATTACAAGCAAAAAGGATGAGCAACAGTCTGAGAGCAAAGCCATCTACACAAGGACAGAAGCCACAGTGAACAGCTCCTGAGCTCTGCTTCAGTCTCAGGACAGATCCACAACCAGAGCTGGCAAAGGGGGAAAGTCACCAGAATCACAGAATCACAAGGTTGGAAACAACCTGCTGGATTATCCAGTCCAACAGCAGACACCCCAAGAGGACCACAGCCACTGCAGCATTTCCAGATGCAAGGGGCTGGAGTTGCAGCCAGCCCTGTAATTCTTCCTCCCCCACCTTTAAATTTCATTCCCTCGCTGACATTTTCATCTCTCTCCTCCTCCAGGCTCACCCACCAGACTATCTGTCTGGTGTTGTTAGCCTTGCCCCCAAAGGCACTGCCACGCTTGATAGTAAATAAGACCTTGCTGCCTCCACACTGCCTGTCTTAAATAACAAAATGAGAGAAACCATGACCTTCTGAAGGTCTTCGTCTCTGGTTTGGCCAAGCAGAGTCCATCAAGCTGCAAAGCTGACCCTGGTTTCAATCTCCCTGCCGTGGGCTGGCTGCCCCCACCAGCTCAGGGCCCCATTCACCCCTGCCTTGAGCACCTCCAGGGATGGGGCACACACAGCTCTCCGGGCAGCAGTGCCAGGGCCTCACCACCCTCTGAGTAAAGAATTTCCACCTGACACCTAGCCTAAATCTCTGTTCTTTCAGTTTAAAATCATTTCTCCTTGTCCTATCACCGTCACACCACGCTTCCCAGCAAAACCAGAGCCCACAGCAGAACCACAGCACGGCAGGGCAAAGCCTCTACTTACTCGCCGCCTGGATCTTCGCCTTCCGGCTCACCACCAGCCCATAATGGTTCTGTGCCATGCAGTCGTACTCGCCCTCGTCGGAGGAGCCGTCTCCCCGCACCCTCTGGAAGCGGGAGACGTACAGCGAGCCGTTGGCCAACATGAAGGCGTTCTCGCTGTCCACGATCAGGGCGCCGTTCTTGCGCCACGTGATGGTGATGGGCTGGATGCCTTCCACCTGGCAGTAGAGGATCAGGGGCTGCTCCTGCACCGCTATGTCATCGCTGGGCTCCACAACGAACGCCAGCTCAGAGGAGTGACCGAAATCTGAAAAGCGAGGAGAGAGAAGGGCAACGCATCAGCAACAAGATGAAGCGACAGTCAACACTAAGGCAGCTAACAGGCCATTCACATTCCAGAAAAATAAGCAACCTTTGGGCGTGCTTTGCATCCAAAGGCTTTGCCCTCAGAATCCCAGGTTCGGTTTCCAAAGGCACATCCACAGACGCAGCTCTCCAAGGCTGAGATAAGTTACTGCAGAATTTGTCCCGACAACAGGCAAACCCCCCCTTCCCATCGCACAGATACACACTCCTTTACTTCTTTTGCCAACTGAACGTTTAAACTCTATGTCTTTGGCCTGCTATGCTTCATTTGGTCCAGCACCCCTTTTTAGGGTGTAATTTGCCATTCAACCATGATTAGGCACTACAGAAGGCGACAGAAATAGAGCTGTTGTTTAAAGGTTAGCCCAAAACACACACTGACATGAAAGACCAAGAAACAGGAGTCATATAAATATTTGAAGGGTGTAAACATAGTGATGGAGGCAATTTTTTAAATTTTTTTTAAGGGAAGAGCAATGAAGAAATTCCAGAAGAGCAAGAAAAGTGGTATTTCCGAGCACAGGGAAAACCATTCTGGCCGTTCTTTTGGTGCAGCTCCCACAGATCTGCTCTGACACCCAGCTTCCCCCTTCTCCTGGGCTCCAGGTGCCCAATGCCACGGCTTCCTTCAGGACTGGGATGCATGTGGCCAACATCTCCCAGCAGACAGAAGCCACAGAATGGTCTTTGGGATGCCTGCCTCTGGCAGACCCCAGCACGGCCAGGATCCCACCATGAGAAAGGTCCAACTGGGTGGAGAGCAGATCGTTAATGCATGGGAGGAGTAGGAGAGAGCTAGCCTAAAAGAAGGGAGAAAAAAAAAAAAAAGAAAAAAAGAAAAAATGCCTGTCTTTTTTTTGCTCTGCAAACCCAGCGAGATTTTTTTCTTTCTTTCTGCAAATCCCCATTGCTTTCTACAGCAACTTAAATTGGATTACGGGGGATAAACATTGAGTGCAACCTGAGCCAAGGCAGATGGACGGAGCAGACAAAGAAGGCCAGGGTAGTGCAGGCAGGTCAAAGGTACTGCTGTCAAGGTATGAGTGTGTGCAGGGAATGGACAAACTCTACTTAGTGACAGACACCTAAAGCACACACTTTATTAACCCATTAAGTCTTAAAACGTCAGGCTGGCCCCAGCCATCTCAGTGATCTATCGCTCGCCGTGACTGCTCTCTTTACGAGATAGCCTTGGGGTCCTCTCTGCAAGTTACACTGCAGCCAGCACAAAGCCATCAATTACTTTATGAAAATTAAGGAATTGAGATGAATGCTCTGCATTTTTCTGCAAAGTGGACAGAGCCTCATCAGCACCAACCACGCTGGGGCCCCACTCCATGTTATGCAGGATAGGGACCCCCTCCTGCCTCCCCTCTGAGCTTCTGGCTCTCTACAGACTGACCAGGAATTTAGGATTTAACCTAAAAGACAACCAAAAGAAAACAACCAACACAAATCCTAATGAATTAAATGCCCCATCTTCCCCCAGCTCCCCCGTATTCTCAGATAAAACAGCTTGTTATTATACGTACAATAAAGGAAGTAAGGAAGAATCAACCTAATTACATGCCCTTCCCACAATAGCTGCCATTATAATAACCATCATTAAGGCGTGTGATTGGAGATAATCATGTTTACCTCCATAAACATTCGGTCTGCATCCAAACCACGGGCTGCTCGAGCAGCAGCAGTGAGGGCACTCACAATTAGGACTGGTGGGACACAAAGTGGGGCAGGGACAGCTGCTGGCTGCTCCTGAGGTCTCCTTGGGACTGTGCCTCCAGGGGTGACACAGGACATCGACTGCTTTGTTCCCTACAGATGCCTGAAGCACCAGAAGCACCCCAAATTCTGGCTCCTGGGATGCTTTTCTGTCCTTGAAGAAATCCCACTGCCACTTTCCTGAGCTTCAGGGCAAGGCAACCAGCTGATGGGATGCATGAGGAGAGGGAAGCCCAGCCCCTCCTTACATCAGACAGATAACAAGTGCTAATATGGGATTAAGGGAGAAGCCAAGCTCCGTCCTTCACCCCAACACCCCATATAAGCTCTGGGACGCTGCACCATCCAGTGCTGCACAGCATAAGGAACAAGCACGAGAAACCAGCCCACAAACTGCCCAGCCTAGGGCCCATGGGCTGCTGCACAGCTGCTCTGAAGAAAGCAGGGCACAAGACACGGTAGGAACTGGGCACCTTACACGCTTTGTCCTCTTTGAAATATTTCCCTGCATCCACTTGGCTGTAACCACAGTGGGAATTTCCACTCAGTGGGATTACTCACAAATAGCATGGATTTCAAGAACTGGGCTCTGAACAGATGAAGCTGAGGTCTGGCCTTCCAAATGGGCACTGTGGGGACACAAGTCCTCAAAGCAGACCCCAGACCTGGGATAAGAGGTGAAGGCAGCAGGATGAGGTACTGGGGACGAGGGGCAGCAGCTCCATTAGCAGCAATATCTGACCAGGCAGCAGCGAGGCACAGAAATGATGGAAAGGAAGCAAATGATGCTCTGAACATGCATGGAAACAGCAAAAGTGTGACTAATTGTGAGAGAGGAAATCACTGAGGACATATGCGTTCCCTATAGAGTCTAAAAGCCCCAGCCACGGGCTGAGTACCAAACCTGCCCATCCCACACGGCATCCCAGGCCCCAGCCCTGCAGCATTATGCTCTGCAGTGCCTCTCCTGCAAGCAGGCACGGGGTTGGAGGTGAGGAGATCACCCATCAGAGCCCCAGCCCTTTGCTGGACAACCTCCTTCTCTCCTACAGAAGGATGAAGGGAGGAAGCCTTATCAGCTCTGACATAAAGGCCACGAGAAAATTATTGGAACCCTCACCCTACAAGTCTGCTTTTGAGTAACATTTACCATCTCCCTGAGCTACACAATATGAGACGATATGTGCAAATATTTAACAAAAACTACTTCCCCTATTGATCAAGCAGACAGGCATACTCAGAGAAACCAATTAGCACTTGTGCTTTTGAACCAAGAGATTTATTTAGTGCTGAGAGAAAGAACTTGGAATTAATGGGAAGCTTAAAAGACACTTTGAAGTATATTTAAAAAAAAAAAAAAAAAGTTTAATTATTTTTCACTTGACACTGTGATTCATGCTCAAAGCTTCAAAAGGACTCGCTCATATCTGAGTATTGTCCTTTTCCATTTGGGAAACGTGGCGTTGGCTTTCTGTCCTGTTCTTTGGAAAGGTACAGCATCCCACCAAGAAAGCCAATCCCATAGAATAGAATGATAGAATGGCCTGGGTTGCAAAGGACCACAATGCTCATCCAGTTCCAACCCCCTGCTATGTGCAGGGCTGCCAACCAGCAGACCAGGCTGCACAGAGCCACATCCAGCCTGGCCTTGAATGCCTCCAGGACGGGGCATCCACAGCCTCCTTGGGCAACCTGTTCAGTGCCTCACCACCTCTGTGTGAAAATTTCCTCCTATTCCTATCAGGAATGCCAATCCCAAAGGCCCAGCTCCCAACATCCTGGGGCAGGATCCCTGCATTGCCCATGGTCACGGATGGGGCCTGGGCAACCCAACATGGTGAGGGCAATCAGCCCACTGCAGTGGGACTGGGTGATCTTTAAGATCCCTTCCAACACATCCACTCCACAACCCTACAATTCACCCTGGTGCACCGACCTGCCCTGCACCCAGCCCTGTCCCAGCAGCACGTCCTTGTGTGAGCAGAAAGCTCTCGTGTGCCCTCCCCTGATTTACTGTGTTTGTTCCCAATGCAACGCAGCATAAATCAGCAGCGCCCCACCAGCAGCCATCACCAAGGTTATGCTCTGGTCCTGCTTCAATACAGCCAAAAGAAAGCATCCCCACTCATGAGCAGAGATCTGGGGCTGTGGGTTGGTGTTAGGACAAAGCACATGGGAGCAGGGCAGGTTGGGATGGCCCAGCAAACTACAACTGCTGCTTACTGTTGGTGCTTTTATTTTTAAGCACTCCTGCAAATGCAAAAAGGTGGAGGGAGCAGCTCTCCACAGCTGAAAGGCGTTCTCCTGCAGATTAAAACAGGTTTCAGCTGATGAAATTGGCAACCTAAAAACCCAGCTGGTGCCCCTTAAATCTCCTCCAGGCTGACCCAGACACTAACGAGAAAAGCACTACACTGCAGTAAAGTGCAAATTGGCTCTTTAGGGCATCCAGAAAAAATTTACATGCAAAGAAGAGGAGAATAGGCTGCAGCATGCCCCATGTCTTGCTGGCAGTAAAGTTTACTGGCTCAGAATTTTTTATTCCCTTTCCTTTTGGACAGAGGCTACGCAAAGCGATTTCTCCGTCAGGTACCCACTTGCTATGGGACTGCAGGAGGCTCTGTGGGGATAACAGGAGATCTTGGCCACCTGATGCCAAGTTCAGCCACGCAGCCAGCATCTCCGCCCTGGGTTTCATCCAGGGAAGGCAAACCCCACTCAGAGAGGCACAGAAACGGCTCCAAATAATTTTCAGATGTTTGAGACCAGATCGGGCCAATCCCAGGAGGCTGCTTGTTAAGCACAGAGTGGAAGCAGGAAGCATTCCCAGCACAAAGGGCCCTTCCAGGACACGCTCCATGAGCCCTAAAGAAAGGGCACAGCCTGGCAGTGGAGCTGGAAAGGGCAAAGACCCTTTTCATGCTAACAGCTCTACCCACAGGAAGGAACCCCGAGCACACAGCAGCCCCATGCTGTTATCCGTTCCCCACGTGGTCAGCAGCCCCAACCTGATCTCACCTCTCATACAAACACAGAATGACCAGGGAGAGAAAGGATGAATGCGGAGCTGGGCTCAGCATGGCCACAGGCACCCCAACATCACCGGGTCCCATCGCATCGCCCTGAAATTTGTGTGCAGTGCTGGTGGGCAGGAGCACGCAATGCACAGGGAGAGGCAAGGTCCTTCTGGAGGCACAGAGCTTTCTGCACGTGTTAAACACTTTGAAAGTCCTCACCACAGCGCGTTCTCAGGAAGCACC
Source organism: Tetrao urogallus (assembly GCF_951394365.1). NCBI lineage: Eukaryota > Metazoa > Chordata > Aves > Galliformes > Phasianidae > Tetrao > Tetrao urogallus. Next base: position 2,502,006 of record NC_136824.1, on the reverse strand, counting down.
CCGTTCCCTCCTCCCTCCTTTTGCTTCCCTCCCCCTCTGCTCCATCACCTCCCACTCCACAGCTCTGAAATTTGGGATGAAGGGAAACACCACCTCAGTCATCTCAACGCACAGCTGAGCACCGCAGCACTCCCTTAGGTCCAAAAGCAGAGTGAAACCCAACCACTTCTCTCCTGTTTTGTGCACTCTCAGGTTCCAGCAGCAAAGCTCCTCATACAGAAACATCCCCCACGTGCAAAAAGCCAGAAAGGCAGCAAATCCTCCACTCTGGCTTTAAGTTACCAGCACAGGAGCACGTTGGCTGATAAGTGAGCAGACTCCTCTTGATGCAGAAGCAAGGCAGAGCAGCACACTGTGCGCTTTGCCAACGTGCCTCCCTCTTCTCTTAAAGTGCGATTATTGACATGTTTGCCTCCTTAAACCATTGGTTTTATGTGCTTGCCAATGGCTCCTGAACACGTGCAAACAATTATTTTTATTTTCTTGCAAAACCAAAATGTTGCATATTCTTTTGGATAAACCAAGCTCGGGTAGGTTTTCATGAGCCCCGCTCCATAATTTATTAGTTTCTAAACTCTGTAAACTAAAAGCTCCAGTAAAGTTCAAATAAGTTTGTGATTTCAAAGTAATTTTGAGCAGACCATTCGTGTTCCTGCCCAGCACTATTCAGCTGATTTCAGTGGGAATTCTTCATCTGCAGAGGGGGGCTCCAGCATTGTTCTGTTAGATCAAATAAAAGGACAATATCCGGGGTCAGAAGCCCAGGAGCGCAAAGCACGAGGAAATGATGGTGGGGGAAGGGGACACAGGAGAAGCATCTCCTGCCCCAGATCTGCTGCTGGCTACGTAATGGAACCGCTGGGGCAGTGCGTGGCTTTGGGGCCACACCAACACTGGCAGCAGCTTTGTGTGATAGCCACTGCCCCACTGCCATCAGAACCAGCACAAGGTCCCCGCACGGCTTTGCTGCCCCAGTGTTACACACAAAGGTGTTCCTGTTGGAAAGTGGGATGGGAGGAGATGGGGCTGCGAGCCCCAGGTTTGGGCTGCAGGGGGGTCAATGCTCAGCACTGTGTGTGCTGTGAAATGGGGCTCTGCAGAGCAAGAAAGGGAGAAAAGCTCAGGCAGAGGGAAAGGAATCAGGAGGCTTTTTCATGTATACACGCGTCAGGGGAAAGGTGTTGCAGCTCTCTGCTGGGCTGCTCTGCACTGCCTGCACAGGGGTGCAGCAGCCAAAATTGGGATCGAGCAAAGAGAGGCAGGGACCCAGGCTGCAACTTTGGATACTCTGCCACCATCCACTCCTAACGAGAGCAGGAGCTCGCAATGTGCATGACGAGTAACAAGGCAAAGAGCCATCCGATCAGTGCAGCATTTCCAGCTCCCTGTGCTGGGGGTGGCAGGGTGGAGTGGGGGCACCAACCTGCCCTGCAGCCCCATCCTTCAGCTGGCTCTCAAATCCCCCAAAGGAAGCTCAGTATGGGTGGCACCAGCAGACACAAGCCCTACACTGGTCCCAAACGCAGCACCGGTCCCAGTGACACACACAGTCCCCCAGACCGCCCTGCTCTGGGGAAAGCAGCAGCCCTGAGCCCAGAGCTTCTCCTGTTGGACCCCTCAAGAGAAACAAAACTCAAACGCAGGCTCGAATTTCATCCACTGTCTTTGAGTGGTACTGAGGAAATGATACCAGATACCCTCTTAGATATATTGAGAAAAAATTGTGTATTGTGTTACACCAATTTAGCAGAAGGAAGTCCTTTCTCACATCAAAAACCAAAAACACAAAGCCACGCAGAGCAGGACTTAGTGAAAGCTTACGGCTTCAATAATTCAGAAGTTAAGCCTACTTAAATATAAATGACGATGCTTAATTCCGAGGCTGCTACTGAGCACAGCCCTAGTATCCTATGCCTGCCTCTGAATGCTGGGCTCAGCAAGAAAGAAAAAAGCTGCCCACCAACCAAAACAAAGAGCTCCAGGAAATTAAGGGGGAGAAAAGAAAGAAAAAAAGAAGAAGCAAATAGAGTCCCAGTGCTGAGCGCATCCAACGCGCTGCGTTTGAGCCGCGCGAATGGGAGCCAAGCGGGCGGGAAGGGCGAAGCACCGGCCAGCACCTGCGCTCATCGTCCCCATCCGTCCCTTCTCCCCCGGCCGCAGGAGGCTGTTTGGGACGCAGCCGTACCTCACTGCTAAACACAGCGAGGGTGGGGGGAAACCTCAGCGCTGCAAAACTTCTCACGCAGAGCCAAGCGTCCGTGTTGGTCCTTTACAACCGGACAGCGCGCAGCCCAGGGGCTGCCCGACCGAACCGCAGCAGAACGCAACACGGGACAAGGAGACAGCGGCAGGCAAAGAACCGGGCAAACCCAGCTCAGTAAGGTTTTGCTTTCAACGATTCCCTCCTTTTCTCCCCCCCTTAAAAAAGAGGTACATTTGCAGCCAACCCCAGCGGTGCGACAGGAACCATGCCTTCACGTCCCCTCGCATCCCCCGCAGGTTGCTCCCGTTTCCCAGCACGAACCGCTGCGAACCACGTGGCGAAGTCTGCGCCGGGAACAGCCCGCAGCCCATCTCAGGACGCCCCGCATCGCAAGCCGATCTCCCGCACCCTCCGCTCCCTCTGCCCGCACCGGGCTGTCTCAAGCAGTTTCCGCATTGCTTTACGCGGCTGCTGAGCAGAAGGAGGGCGCGGGAGGCACGGGAAGCACCGCGCGGCAGCACCGCTCCGCAGCAGCGCGGCACAGCGCGAGCCCCGCGTCGCGTCAGCGGGAAGCGTCCCGTGCGCTGCGTGCAGGCAGCTCTGCGCGGTGCACGGGCTGCACGCCGAGCCGGGGAAGCACGGGCACGGCACCGCGGGCTTCAGATCGGCGCGTGCCGCTCTTGCGGCCGCCGAAGCACCGCTCGGTCTCATGCCTGCAGCCGCGGCTTCGGCCGGGCGCAGCGCTCAATGCGGCCGGGCTCCCAGCGGGTCGGGGGCCGCTCCGTCCGGCAGCCCCGAAATCTCAGCCCCACGGCCCCGTCCTTCCATCCCACGTACGGACGGTACCGCGGGCGGCGCCGGGCCCCGCTCAGCCCAACGGGAGCCCGACGGAGCGGCGGTGGCCGCAGGCGGGGAAGGGACCGGGAGAGGCGGGGGGTCCCAGAACGGAGCGCGGAGCGGGGGCTGAGCCCATTCAATGAAGGGGGCTGAGGAACCGACCGACGGACAGAAAGCGGCGACGGCTGCAGGTCCCGCCGCTCCCCACGCCCTTACCTCCGCAGCAGAGCAGCAGCAGTCCCAGCAGGCGGGCGGGCAGCGCGGAGCCCCGCGGGGCCATGGCATCCCGGGCGGGCGGCTCGGCTCCCCGCGCCCTACCGAGAGGGAGCGGCCCAGGAGGGAGAGGAGAGAGGCGAGAGCCACCCTCCAGTGGAGAGAAGAAAGAGAGAAAGAAAAACTGAAAAAAAAAAAAACCACCAAACAACCGAAAACGGGGGCGAAGAAAGCAAAAAGCGGATTTCAGCGCAGCTCCCCTCCGAGCGAGCACGCCGCCGCGCCGGGCGGGCGGGGGGCGGTGCTGAGGGAGCGGGGCCGGCGGGGGCGGGCAGCGGCTTGCGCCATCTTGCGTGTCCGCCCGCCGCGCCGCGCTGCGCTCCGTCAGGGGCCGCGCGCCGTCCCTCGGGGCTGTGCTTCGCCGGTGTTTCTTCAGCAGAGCCGCCTCGGGGGTCTCCCACCGCCGTCCTCCTGTGAGGGGTCTTCCTCACCCGAGCTGCCCCGTGGATCGCCGCCGAGGCATCTGTCCTCTCCGGTCTCCCTTCGCTACTACTCGGTCTCTTCGCCTCAGCTGCCTCACGGCTTTCCTCTGAGCGGCATTCCCTCATGATGTCCTCTCACCATCTTCCCCTCCCTGGTCTCCTGACTGCTCTCCCCTCGCCGCTGTTTCCCCACAGGTGGCGGTTGGCTGGGGCAGCCCATGCGATCAGTAGAATCACAAGGTTGAAAACGACCTGTCAGATCATCTAGTCCAACTGTCTTCTCGCTACCGTTGCTACCACCGAGTAAACCGTAGGGTTTAGGGGATGTAGGGGGTGTTCTCATCGTGGCTGCCTCAGGCCTGGACCCTCGCTGCGCCCGTCGGTGCTCAGTCCCTGTGTTGGAAATGGTGCCCAGGCCTGCAGCACACGGTGAGCTCAAAGCTCTCGGCCCCACGGCTGCAGTGCTTCCCAGTGAGTGCCTCAGCCGTGCCCGCACCTGGGAGCTGCCTCTTACCCACCTACAGGAATGGTAACCACAAACCTGGCGTTAAACTGGGCTGCAAAGAGAAAAGGCGCTGTTGAGATGGAGCAGCTTCAGACTGCTCTGTCGTGGGTTTCATTCTCAGGCTATCTTGGAAACCCAAACTGCCCACTGAGTTGGTTGTCAGTGCCTGGAAGTGCATCTGCAGAGAGCGGGGCAGTGCGGTTGCAGGGTGGCAGCTGGGAAGAGATCCCAAATCTGGGGAGGCACAGAGGACAGGCATGACAAAGAAGCAGCTTGGCTTGTCCCAGCCCAGCGCTCCTTATTCTAAGCACCATGATGTGACTTAGCTGGGTGAGTCATACAGCCATATTGCCTTTGAAGGTGCTCTTGTATTCGATGAACAACCCAGCGAGGAAGGACTCAGCAGGGGATGAGGTGCCCAAATCCTACAGCAGCCTGAAGATAACGTCCCAGTTTATGTCATGAAATGAGGTAACAACGCTGCCCAGCTCTCAGCCCTAATGCCAGAACAGTACCTTGCTGACACAGAATCACAGAATTGTAGGGGTTGGAAGGGACCTCCAGAGATCATCGAGTCCAACCCCCCTGCCAAAACAGGTTCCCTACAGCAGGTTGCACAGGTAGGCATCCAGGCAGTCTTGAACATCTCCAGAGAAGGAGACTCCACCTGTTCCAGTGCTACCAGTCCTCCCACTGGTGCTGCCCAGTACTCTGCCCCTCTCTGCAAACACAACTTCCACTCATCATAATCATCGTTAGTGAAGTCATCTCTTCAGTGACCGCTCAAAGTCTTTTGTGTGTTTGTCTGAGGGCAGAGGGGGCAGACAACAGGAAAAAAAGAAAAACAACAGAATTAGATCTTAAGTCTAATTCTTTGCACCAAAACAGGTTACTAATCCTGCCTGGGTCAGAAACTGATGAGAACACGTTGTAAAGACAGGCAATGGATAGAGACAGCTCCCTGGATGGTGCGCTCTGATGTGGTGGAGCCGGTTAGAATGGAAAGGAGACGTCACTGCATCTGCTCCACATTAAAGGTTTGCTCATTTAGAGTAGAGCTGATCTGTAAGAAGTTGCTTTCAGTGGGGAAGAATTTGCTCTGGGCTGAACTGGCCCTGTTGGCCCCTCAGGAACATCTGAATTCCTGCACCGTTGCTGACCTTTTGCACAAACTCTGCTCCTGCTTCCTGCTCCCCAGCCGTCTCCCTGGCTGCCACCATGCAAGTATTTCTCTATCACTCACAGCCACTACAGGCTCATAGCAGCTCCAGGGACGCTACCAGTGTGGTAAACATCTCCAGAGTCTGACCAGCCCCAAGGATGTCTTGTCAGAATCAATAATTCTAAGGGGAAAAAAAAACAAAAGAAACAAACAAACAACAAAAAACCCAACCCACCACAGTGTGTTTTGTAGTGCTTCTTTCCCCCAGAAGCCTGATTTTGGATGCTTTTGCTCCTGTGCGTAGGTGATGGCAAGGGTGGCAGTGGCAGGACACAGGACTGGGGACAGGCAGCCATCTCTTCGAGGGCATGACTCAGTGCAGCCCACATCTTGCAGCTGACATGGGTGACACCACTGGTGTCACATTTAGAAATCCCAAGTGTGCCCAACAATGGGACTCGTGTTAAAAGCAATGAGATTTTCAAAGAAAAATGCAAGTTTGCAGCCTTTCTTAGAGTTACTTGAGGACAGCATCTGGAGCACTCATGTTTTTCTGTGCTCTTCTGTAACTATGAGGGCTTAAAAAGTTTTGTAGTGCTGGACCCGGGAATTTGTTTATCACGCTGTGAGCAGAAATCTGAAAAACGGCCCCTCATGCAGAGGAGTCCGAGCACCATCTGTCTGTTGTCCCCCTCAGATGTTACCCAAGTTATCCTCCATGAGAAGCAGCTCAAAGGGCTCAGCTCACCGCCTGCTCAGTGAACTTCTATCAGTGCCAGAAGTGCTCCTGATTTACACCAATTAATTGCAGACTGAGGTCCCCAAGACACCATTAGTAATTTCAGGGAACGAAGCGGGAGATTAACCTGTCTGAATTAACTCCATTTATTATTCTCTGTGTAACTGTGGTTTCCCTGTCTGCTAACAGTCTGGGAGCTTTTCGCTTCCATAAATATAGGTGGGGTTTTGACATCTGTTTTGTGATCTGTGTCATAGGAGAGCCAAAATCAGGGCACCCATCTGGAGGTACCGAGCTCTGCCGCTCCTGGAAGCTGCTTTTCAGCATGAAAACTCTGCTATCCGTGCTCAGGGCTGTGGCTGGGATCAGCCCAGGCTGTGTGACAGAGGGGTGATGACATGGTGTTGCTGCATGTCCTTGGTCAGACCTCTCTCCCTCAGGCATGGCTGTAAAATACTGCACGGAGGCATGCTGCTGTTTGGAAAGCCTGGGAGAGGCTTTATAACTGCTTTATAACACATTGCTTGCAGTGCAGAGTGTAGTATGGGGTGCGTACAGCTGTGGAGCATCATCCCAAGCCACCTCCCTGCATCACAGCCCTTTGCCTCATTGTGCCACTTCCCACCAGGCTGTGCTGGGCAGCATATCTATATATATTCTATACCGGCTGCTTACCGACTGAGCTGACCAGAGCCTTGAGCTCAGTGCAGTGATTGCCAGCTGCATCACAGCACTGGATACAGGGGTGATAAAAGAATGAAAGGCAGACAGATGCCTTGCTCTTACCTTCACTCGTCTGTAATCCCAGTTCCCCTGTAACTGCTCTGTCTGTGAATCCCTCTGCTGTTAACTCAGTTGCTGTCTTGTTTCCAGTTGTCCCACTCAGCAGCATCACACTGAGAAGTGGGACAAGCAGTCAACCCCCCACAAAGGTCCTTCCTCGCTCATTACCTGTCATTAAGAGAAAGACTCATCGGAGTTACAGTTTGACAGAGTTCCCTTCAACCACCATCAGAGAACACTATGCTAAGTGCAGATTTATTACCACTGTAATGCAGATAAAATGAGATTTTATGGCCCTGTAGTCCTGGAAGCATAAAGCAATAATGGAAGCTATCTACTCAAGTAGGGAATGCATCCTAGGAAGAAAGGGAGATGCACGGGAGGTTAATAGCGTTCCTCAGGCACTGCCAGGCATCTTCTCACCAATCTGGCTGGACACAAGCCACTAAGTGTTTAATTTAGTGCATCGTCTAAGAGAGGTCTCACCATTTGTTTGCTAGATGCTTCTGCTTATTTTCCAAATAAAATTCCTCAATAATGTAATGGATAAAACTGGAGGGTTTGGGTTTGTTTTGTTTGTTTTTTTTTTAATAGGAATCAGCTCAATAGCTGAGAAATGAGCAAGCATCAAGAAAGACCTGCTGACCCCAAACTGTGCCTGAAATCCCAGCAGAGTGATGTCTAAGGAAGAAAGCACTCACCACCATAACACTCCCAGCCTCCATGGTTACAAGCTCAGGCACTGAAGTGAGCATGAATCCCCAGTCCTGCTCCCACCAGCAAGCACTGCAGCTGCAATATAACCTCCAGTTAGCAGACCAGACACTGGTTCTGGGGCATTTGCCTCCACTCTTTCCATCAGTGATGTCTATCAGCTCACACAGATGAACAAGTCCTGCATCAGTCGGGTATGGGCTGCACAGAGGTGGTGAAACCTATGCCATCTTCTCACTGTGACCCAGCACAACACCAGAGGCACTCTGCCACGTAGCCTCAGGGCTCTCAGCTGCAAGGTCTTGCTCAGATCCATCGTGAGTTCCTCGGGTACGCATGAGGAGATTGGCGATGTAAGCAAATGCACATGCGGTCCCTCTCACATCACAAGGCACAGCTCTAGTCAGGCTGCAGAGATACACAAGCATTGGGGCAGGATCAGCCTTCCACAGCAAAACTCTTCCTCAGAGCAAGAGCTGCAAAAGATGGACTCAGGAGACAAATTCCACTGGTTTTCTGTTGTGCGTGTGAGGTTTTTTAGGGTTTTATTAATAATCCATTAGTTAAGGAATATAAGGACAACGTTTTCTTACACTTCAGCACTCGAGTATTTGTGGAGTAAGAACAGTCTCTGAAGAAAGAAAGTTATAATTAAGTACAGCATGGAACCAAATACAGACACAATCTTCAAACAAGACCAAGCTCTGGTTACACATCCTTATGCACTGTGCAGAAAGTGAAACGAAATTTAATTTTAAAATATTAGCATAGGAACATGATAACAGAACTAGATGGTAGGTTTCTGCTGGACTACACACCTCTTTTCTAACAAGGGTATTGATTAGAAAAGACACAACGATCCCTTCCAAACATCTATTTCTAATGAGATCAAAAACATACACAGCGATCCACTACAATGGGTGTTTTCTTATAGGTGTGTTTCATGGGCTGATCTCAGGATTATTAGCTAGTAACATAACAAATTCTCAAAGCCTAGGTTATAAGTTAGCTCATCTTAACTATTTAAACCAGAACCTTACTGTCTGTTAAGTAAGAAATCAAATTGCAAAGTTGAGATATTCAGCTCAGTCATGTATTTCATCTAACAAAGATCTAAAAGAAGAAAAGGATAAGAATTGTGACTCTCACAGCAGCATGGAAATATACAGTTGTGTAGCCAAACGGTAACATTAATACCACAAAATTATGCCAGAGAGACAGATTTGACATTTTAACAAAGTAAAACAACACACACTGGCAAAAAGCTGAATAGCAATAACCTTTAGTGTTACTGGAAGGGAGAAAAGGGGGAAGGGAGCCTGATGATTAGGAACATATATTAAGTACAATGGGTAATTAAAGGTAACAACAGTTTGAGCGTCTGTGAGAAATTGGCAAGAAAGCTACTTATTTCATGATAAAAAAATATACGCACTGGTTGTTTCAAGCTTTACACGAAATGTATGTTATCTGTCTTCTTCCTTTCACTTCTAATCCAGTCCCACATGTGCCCAATCAGCATGGGGGGGGGGCTGGGGTACAGCTGCACCAAACGAGGGTACAGAGATCAGCTTTGCTGCTGCCAATCAGCAGTGATCTCTTGTTTCTGAGAGACCCGCTCTGATTTCTGCAGCTGAGGTTTGCTGCCTCAGTCCACCGTCACGCAGCACCTGGACATCCAAGCTTCATGCTTCAGAAGCCTCAACGTGAGGAAACAAAGAATTTCTGCGGTGCTTAAGGAGAGCACTCTGCTCTCAGACTATGCAGCTAACCCAGTGGTTTGGGACTGGCCCAAGATGATCCAGGTGAGCAGTGCCACACCATGCTTGCTTGTGCGGGCTTCCGTGACTGGCAGGGATGGATAGTGGGCTGATCAGCATTGCTCAGCCGATGGTTATGTGATTCCTAAAGCTGGTACAGACAAAGCAGAGGGTGGATGTACCTAGGAGTGTCCCTATGGCACAGCCCCTCATCAGCCACGGGACTAAGCCTCCATCCACACAAGTCCTCTGTATGGAAAGATCAGGGCTGACACGTGACCTGCCCCAGGTACAGCATGACCACAGGAAGCCAGCAGAGCTCCAACATCCATTGTGCCTGCTGCTGGCCCAACTCCTCCTGGCGCTGCCCTCCAGCAGTGGGATATCAGTGGAAGTAATCCTTTGGCGTGCTTTCATGCTTGCAGATGGCAACTTGGCTTTGGAGATGAAAGAAGTCACAGAGGTTCTTCTAGAGCGAGCTTTTTTGGAGCATGGTCATCTCCTTTTGCACACCAAAGTTAGCATGGCTTGTCCAGGCAAGGACTCCCCCACAAAATTGACTACCAGCTCAGGTCCAGCTACAGAAATCTGCCCCCACCTCCACAGCTGGTGCCTGATAGTCCCCAGTTGGAGGGTTTACACTCCTGCAATTGCATCCGCTCTCATATAACTGTGAATGACCCTTATTGCCTGCAATAACACTTCACTGCCTTATCGGTAACACTGCTAAGTTGTTAGTTTCAAAGTCTTGTGGCAGTGAGTTCTTGGAGGTTAATTATGCACTTCCACTGCCCAGTTATCATGGCTTTCTAGCTTCGTGCATTAACTCCTGCCTAGCAATGATTTCCAGCCTCTGCTTTTCAGCCATGGTGCTTCAGAGCCCAGAACAGCATTTCTGAGACTCCTGGGCTGGAGTCGCTCCAAACACCAACTGGAGCAGCTGAGTCAACAAGTAGAAGTACAGACGTGTAACAGAGTGTCATGCTGGGGGGAGAAACTGCAGGATGGGGAAAGGTGGAAGCTTCAACAACAGCTTCCCAACAGTGTACATGGAGGCTTAGAGGTTCCCTGCTGAACAGCAGTCTGGCAGCAAGGACAAAGGCTGGTCCAGCTCAGCTCCAACGCAGGGCACATTGAGAGGGTTCTCAGAAATGATGAGAAATTATCTCCTGTTCATCCAAAACCTTCAGCAAGCTCGCTGCTTACGGGAGGCTGAGTTGCTCTCTGGAACTTGAGCATGAGTGGTCTCCATTTGAGCACAAAAGATGTGCCCAGGCTCACAAGTTGATTTTGTAATTGTTGGTTCTTTTCTTCCTCTTTGCTAGCATAAATTTCTTAAAGAAAAACTGATCAACATCCTGCCAGCTGAAGCAGTCTCCTTTGGCCAGCTCCTGTAAAACACAGTCCTACAAAGAAACACAACCCCCTCCAGCTGTAGGGAACGTGTCTAAGCAATACTTAGAAACAAAGCAAGATAGACATCAGCTCTGCAGCACTATTCAAAAAAATAGTCAACAACCAGTGCAAACATATTCTTTAGAAAAAGGCAGTATAAGAATAAGTTAAAACCTATAATGGACTATAACAAAAGAGTAGATCTACTGCTTTTTTCTCCAACAGACATGAGGTAGTTGTGTTGTTAGGGAGGACAATAAAACAAAGGAAAGAGAGAAGTAGTAAAAATGCTACTCTACACCACACGCTACTCCACTTCATAAAATTAAATAATATAAAGATGCTCCAAGGAAATAAAAATACATGTCGTACATTAAAAGGACAGATGCGTACCTAAAATATTAGGTACAAGAACCTTCATAAAACAAAGTCCAGGTTGGTGAAATGACCCAGACACCAAAGAAGGTTCTATACAGTACAAGTTGTTAGAGGCACTCGTAGAGTGTGTAATAAAAGGCCACTACATCAGCCTGCTAGCAATGGTTACTGTGGCAGCGTACCAAGAGAGCCTTATAATCCTTTTAACCACGGGAGGGCAGAAAAGGCTGGTGGTTACAGCTCTGTTGCGTTGGTTCCACCCCCGTGTGGGACTCCGACAAAGTCCATCCCAACACCAGAAGGCAGCAGGTAGTCCAAGGCCTCCGTGGACAAGAGAAGTTGAGGAGACTGGCTCAGCACACCGTGCCTCTTGCCAGGCGTACAGGGGCCTACAGTGAGGTGATGGCACCAGCCCAACACAGAAGGCTCTGCTCTAGCTGTGGTTTCACGTCAGTCTTCGGCAGACACCTCAGTTCTGCTCCCAGAACACCAGGTTGCTCATTAGCTTCGGCGGAAAGATGGGCCCTTATCAGTCTACCTACTGATTTCTTGAAGGCGATATGTACAGCTGACAGGTCCTAACCCCGTTCTGGTGAGATGCTGCACCTTCTTAGCTCGATCCAGTGAACCGAGGGCATGCAGTACCTCAAGGGAACAGGCCCTTAGCGGTGCTTCTAGCTCTCCCATGATCAAAATCAGATTAGTTCACTCTTCAATGATTGTGGACACATGCTATGTTCTCAGATGCTGAGGATGAACTGGTTAAACCAGAGTTACTACACAGGGGAGCCTCCTCTGGGGCCACAGATAGCGCCTGGCACTTGACTGCCTGCACATCCCCCCTGCCTTCCGGGATGGAGTCCAAATCTCCACTCTCCACTGAATCCAAACTTTCCCCGTTCCTGTGGAAGCCATTGGTGAGCCCGGGGATGCAAACTGCCTCTGCTGTGTCAGTCTTTCTGGTGGCATACAACAGCTCATCCTGGGTCTGAGCCTCCACGCTGCCCGAGCAGTCCATCAATGCTTGGAGAGCATCCTGCTGGGTGCTGGGAGAGCTGGGGAGAGCCAGGTCACCAGAGGAAAACTCTTCAGGGTCCTGCTCCTCGGTTTCTGTCTCTTGAGTATCCAGGGTGCGCAGCTGGGAGTCATAGTCTCTGTCAGAGGCTGAAAAATCAGAATGAACAATGACCTCTGCTTGCACTTGGTGGAGGCTGGCTGGCGGGTGACTCTTCTTTACTTCATTCTGTTATCAGAAATGGGGAGAAAAAAAGAAAAAAAAAGCCATGTAAATTAATTGAGGCTGTGACCTAACCAAGCACTGCAACGTGTGGGTTTTTTTAATTCCACAGAGTGCAATGGGATGTACACCTGCTGCTATTAAGCACTATCTTGATATGTTTCTCAGAGCTGAAGCCTTAAGAAGCAACTCAAATAATCTCAGGATCATTATTCCTGTTTTACATTTGGGAAAGCAAGTCCCAGGGGTGATCTGCCCAAGGTTTCTTGGCAGGCTGGAGCAACCACTCCTCCAAGCCTCTGTCAGACAACAATTTTCAAAACTCACCACTCCATTTCCATATTGACAACCAGATTTCAAGAGCAGCAATTGAGAAAATTGGCTGCTGAGAAAGCTCGTGGTAAAGACCCACACCAAGGCTCCCTTCCCTTTTCTGGTTTAATCTTGGTACATGCCACCAAAGGTTTGCTCATTTGCTCATTACAACCCTTGTCACAACTTGCAAGGGTTGGTATAAATTCAAACACTTCAAATCAGAAAGAAAGCAGTTAACTTCTGCAGAGTTTAAGCAGAATTCAGGCTATAGGTCTCCACAAGCCTGGCTAACAGGTCACTCATTCTGCCAAATTATCATTCAGTAATTTAACAGTCAAACTAGTTTGGAAGGTCCCAAAGAGCTCTTTAGGCAAATCAGTGCTCAGACTCTGCACTGTGTGATTTAGGAGTAAGAAGACAATTCAAAGTATGGAAGTGAGATATCTCGTGTGTAATTTGTGCCTTCTGTTGAAGGCAATTTTTTTGCATCATTTACATATTTTAACAGTTTTCCCCTTTTGTTGACAAACTCTGATGGAGAAGCTGTGCTGTAAACAGTGCCCTGTAATTGGGTTGTAAAACATCATCTTAACTCTATCCACAATGTTAATTACATCCTGTGTATAATTGATTTTCACACTACTATCTAGGAAGAAAACATAGGTGGGTTACTTAGAAGTATTTGTTGGGGGTGAGCTTCTTAAAGCAGTAATTAGATCCACCTTCTGGTACAGAGCCAACCCGAATAGGTACTGACTTACTTTGCTGGGATGGCATAGATGTTATGTGGCACAAATGCTATTTATTCCAATGAAACAAAACCAGAAATAGCATTTTCTCCCAATCTATACATGCACACAAAGGTGGCAAGTGCAGTGGAAATTGCTATACTCTATCTGGAGTTTCAGGAGCTTAAATCAACCCTCAACCTTTGACTCCTACTGTAGACCAAAATGCAATTCCTTCTCCAAGCAGGCACACCATACATGTTAGTGAGACTGTGCTGAGCACTGCAGCTCCTAACCCACGGCCACAGCGAAGGCCCAAAGGAACCAGGGCTACTGCAGCCCTCCTGCCAGCTGAGCTGCCCAAGACCTGTGGACACCACCAAGAGGACAAAGCCCTTTTCAGCTTTTGTTTTTCTTCCAGCCCTTTTCAGGCCCCCTGGGCTGCCTGAAGTCAAGGCAATGAGGGGAGAGCTGAGGCTTTCGAAAACGAGTGGAAAAAAATATGCACAGATCTTACTCAAATCCCACCAGTGGCACAAGCATACACTCCTATACCTAGGAAAAAATAAAGCCCATGGTCAGCTATTTTTTCCGATGTTGCAAAAAGGAAAAACAGAGATGGGGTACAGAAATGGAAAAAACACTCCGAACCCACAAGGCAATAAACCAAAGACACCCACCATCACGGCATCATAAACCAGAGCTTGGAACAAAAGCTTCTGTCCTGCACTGGAAGGGAGCTTCAGTGATCCGTTCACAGCAGGGAGAGGCTCTTTTGTGATAGTGTCCCCATATCTGGCTGTGCTGTTTGTCCAGGGCTGGTTAGCTGATTTATTCCATGAAGACTGCAGAAAAAAAAAAATCAGAAGAGAGAAGAGATCCAATTACCACAGATACAGATTCTTATCCGCTTAAACCTGAAATGAGAAGCAGCTCGAGAAAGGAAAGAGCAAGTTGGGAAAAATACCATGGTGTCAGAAGAGCGAGTTAAATGCAGGGAACGCTTCCAACAGCATCAAAATAGAAACGCTCATCACAGCGGGCCAGTGCAGTCACCACATTACAGCAGGGTTACAAGGTCTGATGCAGAGCAAGGGGATGAAAGTTGCCAGAGGGCTCACGAGCGGACTCAGAAGGGGCTTTCCTCTGCTTCCTACATATTGAGGCTAACTGCATCACTGTGCAAGACCCTACACCGCAGGGCCCAACTGACACCAGCTCCCTGCAAAGCTGCCAACAGCCCAGAGCTGTGCAAGCCTGCTGAAAAACACTGCAAAACTGAACAGGGGTGGCGGAAGTCTGGAGCTGAGTGCTTCCGGTGTTTGCTTTGGCAAAGCAATGCTCCGCAGCATGGAGAAGGGCTGTCACCTGTGAGTGCTGGCATGTGTGCTCCAGTATGAGTTGGGGACAACTGCTCTCTCTTTCCTGCTCCGAGCTAGGGCCTGGGTAAACACTCTGCTATTGCCCATCCATAAAGAGGCACAAAATTTGGGGCCTTATTTTATTGATTTATTGCAACAGACCACCAAGCAATTCTTAGCTCAGCTTAAATCCCCTGGGCAACCAGTGTTACCTTGTTTGTAGATCTAATTAAATTATATGAGCTGAATGCAATTTGTTCTGGGTTCTCTCAGCTTCCCCTTCCAATAAACTGTTGAATGCACACCTCTGTGTATGGGAAATGTGTACCTTTAAGAGCTGAAGTTATTTAACAGCTCAGACTATTAGTTCACAGGCAGAAAAGTATTTTCTTTCCAGGGTCTGATTTTACTGGGCCGCCCTGCGTGTACCTGAGCTCAGCCTTGCTGCTGGCACACACACACACACACACACACACACACACACACAGACAGCACGAGGAAGATGTGAGCCAGCCAGCTCTGGGTGTGTTCCACAGATGTTACGTGTTGCCTGGATAGAAGGGAAAGAACAGTGTAAGGCTGAAGCCAAGAGAAAGTGAAGAGGAAATCTGGACCTGACACAGCTGTGAGCATGCATGTCTGTGTGTGCATACAGAATGCCGTGGTGTCAGCACGACGGCACGTCTATCCAAACCCACCAGACACCTATTGCTTACTGTCAGCCAGGGGAAACACAAGTTTCTGCTCTGCATATGTGGCCACCACTTACTCAGGCCCACTCAATTCCAGCAATGAGGAGCACAGAATGACCCAGCTGAGACGGCAAGGAGATTTCTGACATCAGCCTGACCTAGCATGAGTCATTTGACCTCCTTATGCCTCGGTCCATCTGGCTGGAAATTAGGTAGAAATACATGATCAGATGCTATACATGAGCCAGGCGTTTCTAAGTCAGCTATTTAGCAAGAGGCAAATGCTACCTCATGCTGTCGGTGCTGGCAGAAGGCACAGCTAAGCAGTCACATAGAGCAGAGCACTGGACCCTGACTGCAACACCCAGTGGGAGGCAGAGCAGTGTTACATCCCATGCCAACCCCAACTCACAGCAGCTTTGCCATAACCTCAGGATCCAGCCCCTAGAAAACAGCCTTGGTTATGTGACAGCACCCTGCAGAACAGCAGCTTCTGCGCTGCAGCTGTGGATGTCAGGCAGTCCTTCATGTAGACACGGATACTAGAGGTGGCATCTTCGCCATTCCTCTCTCCACAATTTTTGATGAGGATTGCCAAGAGCATTTCCTAATTGCTCCCCTTCTAAGCGGACAATCATTAAACCACACTAACAAGAAGAAATTAACCAAGCAACGGCACACGGCTCACACTAAGGAGCATCACTGAACACGACTACCCAACGAACGCGTTCAGTTTGCTTCTCCTGCCATCTGAAAGGCTTTCTGCAGCGACAGCGCTGACTGATGGCTTCTGTGCCTTTTCCAAGGAACATACGTTACTGAGCAAATACTGCCTGGAAACTTCAGCATTCAACCTACACAAATCTGCACACACACACTGAAACGCGTGTGTCCTATTATAGATGCTTACATGCATATTTGCCATCAGAGAGATCTGAGCATCACACGCATACACATACACAGACCAAACTTGAAAACCTTCTTGCAGGCATCTTGTGAATACCAAAAAATGTGGAAAGAAACAGGCAGCTCTACTGCAATCCCCAAAGGACCATCTGTTAGCGGAAATGTCAATCTGCCATGTTTACATAGGTTTTGATGACTCTGGGAACAGCCTGTTCGGCTCTGGCTGAAATTGGCTGCAATGAAGAACAAACTTGTTTTGTACCACTTTGCAACTTTCAACAAACAGAAAAAAACCATCAGCCACACAACATGGCCTGTATCCCACATGTTGTTCATGCACACTGTGTTTGAGGGGGGGAAAAAAACAACAAGCTCTCTCTGGGCTTTGTCTGTAAGGCTGGGTAGCTGCAGTTAACTCCAGGTCTGCTTTCACCATGGACCTGAAGAAGGTCTTGTGTGCCCAAACATTTCTGCTTTTTAAGTTTTTGGCATAAAAAATGATACTTTTTATTTCTACACAAGCACAGTGATGAATTGCTGAAGGAAGACAAGGAAATGGTCTCTTGGTTTTTACAGCAGAAGAATGAAAGCAAGGAGTGTCAGTCTAATACCATTTTGAAGAGGGAAAAATCCCCTTTTCAGTTCACTGCAAAGACGAAAATGGAAACTAAGAAAAACATCTTCCAATAAAAGGTGCTTCCATTACAGCTAAATCCTTATCAAAGCAAACAAGCCTCTTCATTTTAGCCTTTTTATAGAAACTCCAACCAGTAAAAATGTGCTGAGATCATATTACCTTCGCAGCGACGAGGAATGATTTCATGCAAATATATGAGCTGAGAATGAACACATAGGAAATGTTGACATTGAAACCCTCTCTGTTTCACATGGACAGTTACTCAAAGTAGCTTGAAATCCTGCACAGAACCAGGCTGGGGATGTTTGAGATGTGCCTGGCATTTAAAGGTGTCACGGTGGAGAGAAGGGATTTGTCCCAGACCAGCAGTCAGCAGGAGTGGGGAACCATCATGGCATGCAAACATGTGGCATCCCTGCCAACAGCTGTGCCCCAAAACACACTGCAACACAACAGACCTCTCCCATCACACAAAGGGAAATCTCTGCTAGCTGTCAGCAGGAACACAGCTCTCATGGAAGACTTTTGAGAAAACATGAGGATTTTTCTTCTACACAGAAGAATGTCAGTGCGAAGATGAAAAACAACCCATGTTGCTCCAAGTTCCTGATGCATTGCAGCTTTCGCTCTCTGAGTCCCAGGGATGCTTCATGGGAAGCACATGGGAGACAGTGGGGCAGCAAGCAAGCAAGGCCCCATCCAGCTCACAAGCAGCACAACAGCAAACGTTTCCAAGCCAAAGTGCTTGAGTTTGGCTCCGTTCAACAAAAACCTCAAGTATTCCATGGAAAGCAGATGCTTCTTAACACTCTCCCCCACCCCCAAATCACTTGGCCCACAAGTAGCAGTGACAGGGATGTCTGGAGCAGAGCCATTTTATCATCCTCAGTCCATCTGTCAGGGAAGCAGAGCCGCAGCACCACAGTCTGCACGTTACGGCACCGTTTATAAGGCGGGCTACTGGGGGCCGCAGGCTGGGCTCACTGCAAAGGGGAAGACATTCAAAGAGGAAAATCACACAAGGACTTGCACACGCACCAACAAGTGTTTCCACTGGGAAATGCAGAGAGAGGAAGGAAAAGGGCCTGCTCAATGGCTGAGTGCAGGCCTGCCTAATGAGCTGCAGCCATCAGAGGGTCCTGTGCCAACAGATCGGTCGCAGCAGGAGTGTGCTGTATGAGGGGGACACGTCCCCATCCAGGGTGGGAGCAGAGCTCAAACCCACATCGTGCTTCCACCTTCCACTCACACCATCCCACTCCCCCAGCAGTACTGATAGCGGCTCAGGAGGACTCAAAGCCTGCATGTGAAGAACCCTGTGATCCAAACCTTAAGAACACCCAATGGCTCTTCTCAAAGCCCTTGCCTATGACTCTTTGCAGGAGCCTGCTCAGTCTTGCTGTCATTAAAGGCTTCCTGCCCTCACTCTCTGTTCTCCATCCCTGCAAAACAGCATTCATTTGCTTCTGACTGCTTATGGCACAGGGATAGTCCCTTCGTAGTGTCTGCACATCTCCTAACAACATGGAGCTTCCAATCTCCACTGAAGCCTGAGGCTGCAACAAGAACAAGACCAATGGAGAATAATCTGTGAAATGCTAAGTAATGCACCAGCATGGGAAAAGTCTGCAAGCACAGGAGCAGCAATGGCTGCCACTAACAGCAAGTGCTACCCAGCCAACACAAAGCATGTTTCAGGAGAGATTCTCAGGGCAGAGGGCGCAGCAGGCAATTGGAGAAGGTCACACATCCTCAGTTGCCAGCTCGTTGGCACTGCAGCTCTATGAACCTGCCCCACAGCAGCAGCGTCAAACTGCGAGGCTGTCTCAGCCAAAGTCCTGAGTTCTGCAGTGACGTGATACGATGCAGTCCAAGAACTCCTTTCGATGAGGACTTTCCTTCCTGCAGCTCTACCACATCCTTTGCCTTCAGTTTTCAAAACCTCAAGCACACGCGGCACACGAGCACAAAAGAAATGGCAACCGAAGTGTGAAGACGGCTTCAACCTCAGACTTCTCAGCTTTGAATATGCAGACTGAAGGAGGAGATTGGCTCAGGGGGCACCTCCTGCAGGAAGGGGCAGTGGGGCCTGCTGTGTGGAAGCACATCTCCCTCCAGTGCCCACTGCCAGCAACAGCAGCCTGTTGCTCCCGGCTGCCAGCCAGCTCTGTCACCTGCCAGGTCATCCTCACTGGGCAGCACGGGTGACAGCACTGCTCTTCGGGTGGCTGCTCCTCGGTGATCCTTGATTCTCTGTCCACATCCATCAAAAGCCAGGCCTTCTGTTCTGTTAGCAAGTCTCCTTGGCAAATTTAACTCCTAGTTGCCTTTCCCCATCCAATTAGGGAGGCAGAGAAACTGCAGCTGTAATTGCCCCCTCCCTGAAGCGCTCATCTCTGAACATCACCTGACTGCTACCAACTTCCAGCCTCTGTGACAGAACCCAGGGCCCTGAGCTCATAGCCCATGCCCTGAATGGCTGGACCTTGGCACTGCCCTTTCCAGCCTCTGCTTTGTAGGCACAAAAACCTTTCAGCAAAGCTTTGTGAATAGAATCCTTTTGCAAAAGAGAGACCTGGATACACCGCCCCTAAAAAGGCCTCTCAGAGGAGGGGATTTCCCTCCACTAGACCTGTTTTCTGGGTAAGTCACCATCATTGAAAACATTTGTTCCTTATTTAACTGAAAGATCTGTAGGAAATTCCTCACACGCTTCGGCCTGGGTCCAGAATGGGAGCCGCATTCCACTGACATCCATGGATGCATTTTGGCTGCAAACTGTCTCCTTCAGCTGAGCACTGATCCAACACAACACCTGGGGATGGTCACGAGCATGGCTGCAGTGCACAGGACTATTAACAGCAGCTGGAAATTTCTCATTTCTAAAAGGCCATAGCTGCTTCACTGCTAGCAACAAGCACAGGTTCGCCAGGTATCCTCCTGTGACATGCAGGCATATCGTCAATGCAAACATGAAATCCTGTGTGTTCACAATGCATTTGTTTTACTGAACCTCCTAATTACTTTACATGCTCTCCCTGGGTTACAAAGAGAGACATAAACAGATTAACTAAATTAGGCCAATTAAAGGTTCCCTAATGGAATGAAATGTTTCAGACAAGCTTGAGAGAGGAAATGGGCAGGGAGGAGTGAAAGACAACACAATGTCAGGCAAACCAAGTACGGCAGGAAAAGACTTCTTCAAAATAAAGTGTTCACAAAAATAAAAGGGTTTTACTTCTTGTACACCTTCAAGGGTATGCCAGTAAACACAGTGCATGCGGTCAAAGCACCTCTCACCCTAATTGCAACAGTATCTACCAGCACTTTGCAGAGCTAAGACAGAATCAGATCTGGACTTCCCAGCAGCAGAACACCAAAGGGAGGCTCCTGCCTGGGGAGGAGTCATTACCTTCCTCTTCCCATGGACAGTGTCTTCAGGGAGGCTCGTGTGGATGAGGCTGTGCACTTCTGTCAGTTCTGTGATGTCTCCCAGGGGCACAGGTGCATCCTCTGGCAGTGGGGACATGAGGGACTCCAGCTCATGTGTGTCCGAGGTAGCACAGGGAGCTGCCACCCCTTGCCTGCCCCGATGGTAATAAGTATGGTTGCCAGTTGCTTGGGAATCCAGGCCTGGCAGAGCCTCCCTGAGGAAAAAGAAGCAGGAGCTGACATCTCCAATTATCCTCACATTTCCTCTGCCCCAAACAGCCACAAGACTGCCAGACACAGCAGTCCAGCCCAGTCAGCTCAGCCTGCCCCTGCAGAAGCAACTAGACCCAAGCCCCAGCCCTGACACTCTGAAGAAGTTGCTCACTCCTAGTCCTAGCATCCCTTACCAACCTAAAGTCCTTCTCAAGAACTAAGCTGGTTTCCTACCAAGGTCTTTCCGAAAGTTTATGGCTGCATTCAGACTGCTGGAATAGCAGAAGGCTTTAGGCTGAGCCCAATCCTACTGAAACCAATCTGTCTGTCACTGGAAATCTTTCAACATCTTCCCAAGAGAACGCTAATGTATCCTTTTCAACCATCCTTAGAGTTGCCCAACCTCAGAAACAAAACCTGCCCGAGCACACAGGCAATAATTTGGCAAATAGTGCTTTTTCTCTTTTCTTGATATTTTTTCCACTGCAAAAATCTATTACTCTAACAATAGAAAATACTGAGAAAATAAATCAGTGAGATTACACTAAGTATGCTCCTTAGCTAGCTAGTCCCACGACTCAGTCTTTACATTAACTGCTGTCATTCACTGCATCCCAAACAGCCCATCTGAACAGAGGGAAGCTCACAGCACATTTTGTCTCCTTTATCCCCTGGGATCTGAGTGACACCTACCTCTGCTTGCTGTTGCGGAAGCTGGCACACATGCAGAAGAGTATGCAGAGCAGCCCCAGGCAGACTCCCACAATGATTCCCGTGACAGAGTGGATATCCAGGACATCTAGCAGAGGAAAGACAGATGATGCATCATTTCAGCTGTTAGTAGAAAGAAGGCACAAAGTATCCTGTGTTCAGAGAAGCACCAGCTACACTAAAACCAATGGGCGATACTTCTGTATACACAAATGAAAAGAGAGTTGGCAGTGACAGTTTAGAACACCTAAAAGCAAACTGGCATCTATGCACATTCATTAATTTCATGCTACGCAGGCCTAATAAAGGCAGCGAGATGCAGATGGCATGTGATTTTCCACAGGGCAGAGATAGAGGAAAGAGATCAAGTTCTATT
The DNA here is from genome assembly GCF_951394365.1 of Tetrao urogallus. Taxonomy (NCBI): domain Eukaryota; kingdom Metazoa; phylum Chordata; class Aves; order Galliformes; family Phasianidae; genus Tetrao; species Tetrao urogallus. The sequence goes on along the minus strand of NC_136824.1, from coordinate 2,480,227 downwards.
GTTGGATGGGTTCTGCAGCCACTTGGGGCCTACAGAGATGCACCTCTGAGGACTGCTGTGATCCTCTTCACTGACCTATCCCACAATCACATCCCACATTCTGCAGTGACACCAGGCAATTCAATGGCAAAAGGAGAAACGCTACTGCTAACAAACAGTGATTTCCAGCTGTGCAACTCGTGTCCTGCTCTGGAACAAAGGGGAAATTCATACCAGACAGCTTCTCCCGGAGGGTATGCACATCCTTCACGTTTGAGTAGGGACCAGATCCCACGACCGTCTTTGCTCCCATCTTGAAGAAGTATCTGGTATCACTTTCCAGGCCATGCACCTCAGTGCTGAAGATATTTCCTGATCAAAAACCGAGCCAAGAAAGGATCACAATGTGCAGTTTCAAGCATATTCATATGGTGGTGGCAAAGCAGCAGCGGAACTCTGGTATTTAGTTATGCGTTTGTGTGCCAGTACCTCAAGACGGCTCACCTTCTCGCGTCAGCAAGGTCCACATTTCATCAGGCTGCGTGTTGTTGGCGTTGTACAGGATGAGGTACTCCACGATGATGCCGTTGGGCTCAGCAGGGGGACACCAGTGCACCTGGACTGCATAGGGGTTGAGGGGGTGCAGCCGCAGGTCAGATGGAGGGGTCGAGGGACCTGGTAGATGCAAGCAGAGACCCAGCGTGAACAGCAGAAATGAGGAGCAGAGCACTTGAATGTTCTGTGTTTACTATGAATTCTTTTCAGTAATGCCATAGCTATCTTTGATTGCACAAAATGAGGTGTGACCCAGGTGAGCAGGCATCTCATCCCAACAAGCTGTAGAGGGTGAGGAGGGAAGGCTCCTGAGCCCAGCACAGGGCAGGACTTGTGGCCAAGCACTGTAGCCAAACACCCAAGGGAAACACGACAGTGCTGATACTGCTCAGTTTGAGGTTGTGCAGTGCTGATCATCTTTAGGACAATGAGAACACACACCCCCTCCTTTCTTTCATCTCCATCTCCCCTAAAGCTCTATCTGTACTTCAACAGAAATCCAGGAAAGGGAAGGATTCAATTTGCATCAATACTCACGGTCAGGAAGGGTGAATCGCTCCACCACGCTGCCAAAGGGCCCATCAATACCAACACCATTGGACTGCACAGCAAACTCGTATCTGGTATAGGGCTTCAACCCACTAATGAGAATGTCTTCATCCGAGCTGCCAAAAAAGGAGGCATTCATGGGACCATGAGTATCAGATGGCACGAAGGGCCACCTCTGTACCTTTACCAAATGAATGGATAAATCCCCACTGTGGAAGTTCCACTGCCACATTTCAGCAGCTCTGACTGTGTCTATGACAAAGCAGACATTTCCAGCATTTCAAACACCTGAGATTTTGCTCAGCACTGTGACTTCCCTGCAGATTCCTCCTTCCTTGCGTTTATTCCTGATATGAGTAATACATGGCAGATGAATCCTTAGCATCCCCCTTACCTTGTGTAGTACGTAACAAGAGAGGCATTTTTCAGGCCCCAAGGGCTGAAGCGCACGGTGTAGTTGACAATCTTGACAGTGGTGAAGTCAGGTTTCTTCCATCTGAGCCATATAGAAGTTGAGCTGTTGGACTCTGCATAGACTTGGACTGGAGGCAGTGGAGGACCCTTCTGCACAGGGGGATCTATAGTGGTGCAAGATGTAAAGAGAAAAGAGATGTGGGAACGTAAATGACAGTGAGGTAAGGGACCCGGACACAAAACAGGGGAAAAAATACACCAAGGTTGTGAAGCCTGCAAAAAAAAGTGCCTCCAGCATTATCATGCTTAACCTGCCTGTGTACGCAGCCCATCCATGTTTTTCTTTATGTGTGAAAAAAAATCCCACTGAGGATCCACACGCCTTACTGGCACTGTACTACTGTGGTACACAGGAGGTCAGCCTCAAGGGCACCCACTCAACAGACCCACGTCAGACAAGGAGGAGCACAGGCTCTTTGAACACCCCACAACAGACTGGCAGAGCTACAAATGGAGTCTGGGTCCTCAGAGCTTTTAATTTCTATGTAATGATGTGAGAAAAGTGGTATCCTGCTTACTCTTGTTCTTTAATGTTTACAGGCATACCTGGCATTTCCATGACCAGCCCTGAGCCACTAACAGGGCCAGAGAGAAGACCATGAAGGCTATTCAACTCTGCACAAGAACAATCCTAATGAAAAAGGGGTAATTTGCTCTTTTCTCTCCTCAGCATAACTCCTCCAATGCAACTGCAATGGTCCAAGGGAGTTTCCTTATGTAGGGTCTTCTCGTGTTTTGCTAATGTCCCTCCTGAAGTCCTTCTTCTGTAACTCTACCTTGCTTTTGAAGCCACATGCCAAACAGAAGAGACAGGCAACAAACAGAGGGCATTCCTCACCTACTGCTGTTGCAGGCGCCTTTTCTGTTTTGCCCTTCCAAACTGCTGCATAACCATCTTCGTGCTTATTGAACGCCACCAGCTTCACCTCATAGAGCTTCCCAGGAGCTAGAAAAAAAATCAGTCAGGGTTTAACCAGGGTTATGTTTGTAAGCAGCTCTCCTCATTTAGACATGTTTTCTTAAATCTGACTCAAGAAAGCAGCTCTGATGGAGCTGAATTTGCTAAAACAAATCAGGACACATTTCCCCTTAGAGGATTTTTGCACTCAAATACTGTCTCACAACTGGAGCATGTATTATCACAGCCACTCCCAAGCTCTCCATTCCCTTTTCACAGAAGTGATCAGCAGCAAATTGACTTTCTGCAGCCACCAAGGGGGCTAACCAGTGTCACAGCCTGTAGCACATCATCTCAGGACCTCCTGATTTTTCTCCCCTTTAAGCTAACAAAATCCCCATGGGAGTGGATGTGCTGCATTGTTTATTCTTGGAGTAAGAACATCCTTTTGTCTCTTCCAAATGCACCTCTTGTTTCTACAGTCCTGATTTACTCACTGCTAGGAGGAACTTGCTCTCTGGAAGTCCTTAAGCTGCCCATCACCGAAGTCACTTTGCCGTGCCAAGCAACATCAAAGGGTTTTTTTTCATGGAGATGTTCAATTGAGAAAACAGACTGGGACATCCAAAATTCTCAAATGACACTCAGCAGCTCCTCCCTTCAGCCCATCAAGGAGCTCAGGAAGAGCACTCTGGACTATCTTTAGCTGAAGTGCGTTAATGAAGTTTGTTAATTTGGGATGTGCCTGTTCGTTCCCTGCCCTGATGGATCACTGCTGCCTTTGCCAGACAACATACGCAGAACAAACCCCTTCTTATTGATGCCAATTTTATTATTACTGCACTCATTATGCTCCCAGAGGCTAATGGTACCAATTACCAAAGGCTCTCACTGCTCCACAACACATGTTCATGCTCAGAATATAAAAACAGTTCAGCCACATTTTTCTCCCTGAAAGAATCTCAAAAGCAAACAGAGTTCTGTCTGCCTCCAAAGATATCTGATCTGCATTTCAAACTCACAAGAAAACACTTCAAACCCACACAAGGAGGAAAAGGCCAAAAGGGAGTTGCCTTTTAAACAGTTGGGACCATAGACTTGGTGGAACCAAAAACCCATCTCCTGCCAGCTTGAGCATTTGGCTGGGCTTCACTGGGACACGAGCTCATCACAGATGATGAGATCCAAAATGAAGAGGAAGAGCATGCAGATGTGATGCAGCTGTGGGCAGCTCCTAGCAGAGAATGAAGTGAAGGGAAGGAGAAGTCCTGTCTCCATCCTCGTGTAGGATCAATACAGCAGACACTTACACATGAAGCCAGAGCAGCTCTGCTACATGATCAAGCACTTCATATTCTGCAAACGGGTATTTTGGGCTTCTCAGTCAGAGGTTTGGCTTCAATTTTTATACACAGGCCCAGATGTTCAAGCTCTTAGAACTGGCAGACATAAAGCTCTATCAAGCTGTCAAGAAGCTAGTAGGCAGCATGAAAACAGATGTATTTCACTACATTCCATCATACATTAAATATAAGCAGAATAATCTAGTCCAGATCATTTCAAGTCACTAATCTAGATGACTGCGTAATATATTCAATATGCTAAATATGTTGTTTCATTCAATTTTTCAAGGTGTTCATGTAGGCCAGATGCCATACCTTCCCCTGAATGGGAAAACACCCAGATCTCCGGGGAGTCACTTGCAGAGGAATGCACTCTTCCTTCACAGGAACGTGGAAGACAGGATCAGATGCTTATTGTTTATTTTTCAGTCAGTGACAGCTCTGGTCGTAACACACCATTACAGAGACTAATTGTAGAACACAGAAATTGGTGAGAACTTCTCAGCAGTAAGTTACCCCAGCAATCCAGGACAACTTCCTTTGGGTTTCAGGGGATCATGAAATTGCTGTGTTTCTTCTGTAACTTTGAACAGCTGCCCACCTCTCTGACAGGATTTCAGCATATCTCCCCAGAGATACAAAGAGAGACCTTAGTGATATCACTCCAAGGAGGTACGGTTTCCTTCAGAGTTTAACAAGAGCACAGGAGAAAATATCTTCCATTGTTTCAGACAGCTCAAATAGAGAGAGCTGGGACATAACCAAAATCAAGAAGACAAATACTGGGGGGAAGAAGGATGAGGAAAAGGAAGCCTGCAAGACAGAGAAGAGGTGGTGGAGACAACTGGAGCCCATTTATTGGCAAGACCAATTGGAGAGAGAATGAAACAAGCTCTTGTCCCAACCTGCAGTTTCAGCCACCATGCTTCTCCAGCAGCCCATCCCCTGAGGGCCACCTGGGCAAGCCTCCCTCCACCAGACAGCACCATCAGCAACTTGCACTGATATCAAGAGATGTAATGTTGCTTCTTATCCCCCTCCCTCACCCCCCACCTTTTTTTTTTTTTCTTTTCCTTTTACTCTGAGGGATCTTAAGAGAAGTTTCCTTTCCATTGCTGTGGTTCCCACATGGACATCAATGTGCTGGAAGCCCCTCCGGCTGATTCCCATCAGCCACATGCAACAGTGCAAACTGTGTCAAGTCTGCCAGTCTGCCCTGAGACTGGTACCAGCTCTGCCTGCAGGACCCCCAAAGCAGATACAACCACCTGCACTGGGGAGCTCTGAGCCTAAACCCTTCCAAATCCCAACCACTACTCCTCCCTGCTCCATGCTCAGTCCTCTGTCTTTCACAGCACAGCCAGATTCTGACCCCTTTCTGTACTGTACACATGCAGGAGGACATCATTCAGCAGCTCAGGGGTAGAAAAGAGAACGTCCATGCTGGAAGAAACTCAAGACTTTCTTCCTGATACAATGATAGCTGATACACAACAGCCAAATCATAAGGAAGCCATTAGGCCTTGACGGATGCCCAAATTTAAGGAAGTAATTACAGAAGAACAAGCAGCCTTCTAGCATTGCCATGCCAGAGCATTTGGAACCAATTGAGCCCACTCCCGAGTCCCTCTGCTCACTGATTTGCCAGTGGTTAGAGCAGCACGTGAGGATGTTCACATGTGGTTTCCTCAGTGCAATAATTACAGACCTAAATTCTTCAGAGAAACTCGTAACTGTTAACACTCTCTGTGGCAGGATGGCTGCTGCACTGGAGTGCTGGAAACTTGCTCAGTGATGACACAAGCTGTTCTTCCAGGTGCTGCAGGCTGACCTTTACACCACGCATCATACATATGCTAGACACTTCTCAGTTTCAGCAGCAGGCACAGATGAAGCATGAAGTGGGTGATGGAAGAACTCTTAAGAAGCGGAATACTGCTTTAAGGACTCATCTGCCATGATTCTTTTCATTCTCCATCCTGTATCGATCAGCAAGTCAATTAATTAGTACAATCAGATGTTAAAACGTAATGTCTTATGGGAAAAAAAACAAAGGCAGTCAGCCCAGCAGGTATACCTGACTGCAATGCAGGCTTGTTCTCCACTCACAGACACTCTGCTACCTCTTTTCCTTTAGGGGAGGTGGAGGAGAATACTGACCCAAAATTAGTATGCTGTGAATTAACCCTTATCTGCATTTTAGCATAGAAACATTTCAAAAAATATGCAATTGTGAAGTTTCTTAGAACTAGATAGCCAAGGAGAGATCACTGCCCTGACTGGTGATCTTAATCCAAGCACTCTCATATTGACATAGCAATGAACAGTAATTGATTCATATCCTTTCATCAGTATATACTATGCATTGGTGTAGTCCTTACTTAAAAATACTATCTGGTTTCATCCGTTTCTTTCTTTTATACTCTTCTCAGAATATGTCCCAAAAAGCCCAGACCACAAAGTACTTTGAGTGCTCTTAGAAACAAATTCAGGAAGGGTGCTCATATGGTCATGGACCTACACAGCTGTAGGCGAGGAGAGAATCCTGGGACTGCTGTCAAGTGTGAAAGTCAGACCCTGGGTTTCCATACCTATGCTGGGGTGCAACCAGCTCACCTAGTCGAGTCAGTTCATACTGCTTCACTTTCTTCTTTAGCTTTATGGGTCCTACGTCCCAGCTCTCATCTTCAGCACCATCCAGAGGGCTTTCATCACTGGACTCCTCCTGGCCCACCTCCCGGTAGTAGAGTTTGTAGCCTGATATCTGGGCATGGTTGGCTGGGGGTTGCCAAGTGATCAGGAGAGATTCCATCTTCGCTCGGACTTTTAATTCTGCTGGTGCAAATGGAACTAGAACAAGAAAAAAAATGTTCAGTCACTTATCTCCATTACCAACTACACATAGAAGGAGGAAAGACCCACTACCCAAGACATACAGGGGCTGCTCAACAGAAAGTCAGAGGCAGGTGTTCTGCTCTAATCAAAACCAATAGTTAGAATTCCCTAATGAACACAAGCATTTCTGGTTATGCCTCAAGTTCCCAATCTGAGAAATAACACCCTGCACCCCGCGTCCCCAACCCCAAGCTACACCCAGCCTCCTACCATGTGTCTGGTTGTCCCTGTCAGGTGTCCGATGCTGGGTCCACTCAGACGGGGCCCCATAGCCCACGCTGGTGCTGGCTGCAATGCGCACTTTGTACACCTTGTTGGGATGCAGCGAGTACAGAGTGATTTGTGTCTCATTTCCACCCACTTCAATGGAGTTAACCTGATCTGCTGGAACCAAGGTGACACCAGTGAAAAAGGGCTTTCCCAGTCAAAGTGTAGAAACAAACCCAGCAACAATCACATGGTCTACATGCACTCTTGCCACCAGGAAAATTGAGAACTGAAGACTGGGCAGAGCTGATATCCTGACTGACTCCTTCATCACATTCAGAACCGCAGAGTGCCTTCAGCACCACTGAGCCTGCCTGGGGGCAGTCGTCAGAAACCTTGCTGCTGCTGACACGAGAGAAGAATATGAGCACAAGCTGATGGGAACTGATGGCACTCACTGCTGTACTTAAAGCGTCACCTTAATTTGAAGAGGAACCATGCAGCAGCCTTGCTTCTGTAAAATTCACAACCTCACCAATGCTACATTGAGGTCTGACTGCTCCGTTTTCAGCTTACCCAAATTCATAAGGAACATAACAGGAAATTTAAACTGAGAGCAACCTGAGATTTCAGCTGTAACAACTAATGGGTCTTGCTAGGATTCATCCTGACTATTGGTGAATGCACAGCTCTTGCTTTTCAGCTGCACTTGACCTAAGCTCAGCTGAGAGTGCTGTCCTGATACGTAGCAAGGTACTGCTAGGTGCAAATCCTGGACTGCAATGTCTAAGGTCTTATGATCCCACAGAGGTGCATGCAGGCTCAAGGCAAAAAATAAAAATAAAAACAAAAACACAAGAGCCAAGAGTCACACTGCAGACTACTAATTCAGATCAAACACACAGCAACATGTCCAGCACTTCATCACGTTCCTCATTGCTTTCTTACACAGAAGCATAACCTTGGGAAGTGGCAGCTGCAGAGTTTTGATGATTTTAAAAGTGAACACCCAGAAAGATTTGCAAAGCAAGCACACATGGAATCAGAACAACTGCATTCAGAGTACGGAAGTGTTACCATCCCTGCTGAAGGCTTCTTAGAGTGGCTGACAATATAAAACCAGATAAAACTTAGCAACAGAGCAACACAACCTTGCCAGGATACTTACATACAGATCATTGAGTAGACTTGGTTTTAAAGGAACCAAATGCATTCACCCTTCTTCCCCAGCCAGCATCAAGCTCTTCTCCCAAAATACAAAGCACACCAAAGAGCTGTTTATGCAAGCATTCATGGGGCAGCACAAACACACGCCATCCCCTGGGCACACTGGTTCCTCCACAACCACAGAAAAAAGCACCTCAGAGGAGTATGAAGTGCACAGTAGCAGCACTGTTGTGACTATCACCAGCAGAGCCCAGATATAAGGGATGGCTGTTCTGCTCCTGGCAAAAATGGGTCCCCTCCGTTTTCAGTCTTATACCTCTTCCCCTCAGCAAGCCCTGTTGTTGAAACTGCTGGAGCAAAAGACAACCTTCCTCCCTTCAAACACACTTTTTTCCTTACCTTCCTTGATAGTGCAGTAGTCAATCTTGTACTTCGTTATCTTGCCATTACTCAGCTCCGGAGGCAGAGGTAACCATGTCACACGGATGTCACCAGGAGTCATGCTTGACAGGGACAGCTGAGGAGCAGCACTAGGAACTGAGAAAATGCAAAAGAAAGTCAGCAAAGGTGGTGGCAAGACCTTGACACATCTCAGTTGGCTGGAGGCCACTACCTGGCACAGCTGCTGGTGACAAGCTGTCATGGGGTGTATCCAACATCCTACAGATCCCCAGCAGCTTGGAGAACCAGAAGGAGTTTTCTGAGGAGGAGGGAAGGTGAGTTGCTCAGCTTCAACAGGCTGCTCAGTGCCTGCTGGCCACACCACACTGTGTTGCCACATCTAGGTGACCCTGCGTTAACTACAAACCAGGCAGGTCAACAGGCTGGTTAATCTGCCTGTGCGGTACCATGGAGCATCAAAGAGACACTAACTGACACTAAAGATACCAGACTTCAGCTTGGTGATCCCCCTCTCCTGCAGAATCACAGCTCTGTGCTGCAGGCAGCTTTCATGCTTTCAACTCAGCTTTTCAAGCTTCAGACACATAGGTGTGAGACCATGCAGTGCTCTGCGTCAGGAGCATTAAAGCACACAATGCACCCCACAGCATAGCAGGGGCTTGCATGAGGTCTGCCAAAAACATTGCTTCTGTCTCTGTCCTGCAGTCTGTTGAGAGCTGTACATGTTCTCTGTTGGGCAGCAGTCCTTCTGGCACTCTGCCTTCACTGCTCAAAGAAATGCTATGTGATAAGTGGCAAAATCAACACAAACTGACTCTTAAGGGATCCTACTTCAAGCCTGTTCCCAGCTCTACAAATTGTAATAGACATCTTTCTTCTGAGTTGAAATCATGTCTGGCCTAGCAGCAAGTTTGGAGCAATGCTACATTACGTCAGTGAAAGTCCAGAGGACCTGAATGCAGCAAGTCCCATTGTCAGCAAAGTCACTTTCATGCTCACCATCACCCAAGCCAATGATCAGATCAGGGTGGGTTTCTTTATTTCTACAAAGGATTTACAACAAAAAGCTACAGGACATAGGTGTAGGCTTCCAGGAGTTGATACTATTCTCTACATCATCTTCAACACTCACCAGGAAACAGGAAAGAATATCTTTTAGACACTAGTACCCATCTAATTCAACGCACCGTCCTCCAAGGTCTGAACAATTATGGAAGAGGATGTCCGGCTGGCTCCAAGCTGAGAATACGCAACCACATAGAAGACATAGTTGGTGTTGGGTTCCAGGTCCTTGACTTGCAGCTCGGTGGTATCATTATTGACAGCAAACTGGTACTCCACGTTATCTGTTCCTGGAGTCAAGGAAACACCAATCAGCAGGTCAGTGAACTGCCAGGACACCGCAAGGTGCCAGGAGTTGGAAGCAGAGACTTTCTAGCTTTTCTTAGTTTCTACAGTAACAGAACCTAGTTCCCAGAAAAAAAGTCTAGCTGCCACTGCAACTGCTTCCAGAAAGGGGAGAAAACACAACTTAGGAGATAGCTTGGGCAGTTTCCAAAGCATCTGGATGCACTAAAGCTCTTCCAGCCCTGTTGGAAGAGAAATGGGAGTATGGGAGAAGATGGAAGAGGTGTTGCAATCACCCGGCTACAGCAGCTTGAACTACCCAAACTAACACATCCAGTTCTTTGCTTTAAGCACAGTCACAGAATCACAGAATCACAGAATTGTAGGGGTTGGAAGGGACTTCCAGAGATCATCGAGTCCAAACCCCCTGCCAAAGCAGGTTCCCTACACCAGGTAATGATCCAGGGGAATTCCTGCCATTATAAAAGGCCCAGTACTAAGGTGGGTCTCCTGTTGGTTTTGGAAGGATCTTCTGTGCCCAGAACCAGGAACACAGACCTTCATCCTTTATCACCACATCCCCGCAGCCACTGCCTGGTTGCACAGGCAGGTAACACCTACCCACAGCCCGCTGGTAATGTAACGAGAAGCCAATGATCTGCTCGCTGTTGTACTCTGGCCGCTCCCAGGACACTAAGACTGTGGTGCTGGAGAGGGACACGGCTGAGACCTTCTTGGGAGCGCTGGGCAAACCCTCCCGCACGATCACGGAGAGCTTGGCAGTGGCGCACGCCATGCCCAGGCTGTTCTCAGCCACGCACTGGTAGTAGCCAGCATCCTCCAGCCCGATCTGATTGATCACCAAGCTGCCGCTGCTCTGGACCTTCACTCGCCCATTGGAGAGGATGGCCTCGCCATTCTTCAGCCAGTGAATGGTGGGGGCTGGCTCGCCCTCCGCCTTGCAGACGAATCGAGCCGTGCTGGCTCGGGTGCGCGAGATGGTTTCAGGAGCCTGGGAGATGCTGGGCGTAGCTGGGAGGAGAGAGGACAAATTAATGCAGTAAGGAGGAGGGAAAGACAGCAGAGAAAATCCCTTCTCCTCCCCCCTCACTGCTATGTTTTATTCAGTAGCAGCTTTGCTTACAAGATAGGATTTGCCAGGCAGACTCTAGAGGCTTAATTTAGATTCTATCCAAAAGGAAAAATAAATTCCTTATCAATCATGCACTGCATTCCCTGATCCTAGGCTGTTCTCCCTCCTGAATTCCACAATACTGAAAGTTAATTGCTGATCCAGATTTTCACAGGGAAACCCTGGAGAACAGGAATAAGGCATAAAATGGTTCAGTAAATAGAAGGAACTAAACCCCAAATTAAAAAGGTTACATTAACCCCAAGAGCTATCCCAGCACAGGGCCTTCTGACTCCAACCTGGCTCCCTTCTTCCCCAGCAGGGGTCACAAACACAACACAAACTCTGGATGCCAGACCAGGTAATCCACAGCTACCTGGCAGCATTTCTCCCTGCAGCAGTTACTCTGCTCTCCACTCACCCAGGACCCGGAGCTCAGCCGCAGCTGTAACGAACTGCCTGGTCTGGGGTTTGTTAGCACGGCAAACATATACTCCAGAGTGATGGGGCTGGCTGGAAGGAATGAGGAGGTTTGTCCGACCCAGCACGATCACATCTGTGGAAACAGGCTTTCCATCTGCAGGAAGAAAGAAGCACAAATGCGGGAGGAAGTTCTAAGCAGAGACCCCAAATCCCAAACCCCAGCCCAAAGGAATATTTCTGCTGGAACATTCCTCCGCGCATGACTGAGCGTAGGCCAGCCCGAGTCAAAACTGCCTCAAGGTTTAGTTTAGCAATAATCAAAAAAGTCATGTTTCAAATCAAAATAGTCTGTAGTGCAAAGACTGTGCCTGGAATGAGATCCTCCAGGAATAGAACATTTGAGGGAAGGCTATGCTAGCATATTCTTTGGAAAAGCTGCTGGATCTCCTTGCTGACTCCCATGCACAAATGCACATCTCTCCTCATGTGTTAATGCAAATGTCAGAGAATACTGAACTGCTAATGACTTGGGGTTCTTCCACCTTCTGGGACCTGGAAGTGAACTCAAATTTAGACAAGACTGCTTGTGGAGAAGAAGGAAGTATCCTGAACCAAGGGCTGGAGTTTGGGCAAACATAGCATGGCCAAGGAGAGGCACAGCTGGGCAACTGGGAACCCAATGCCAGCTCTGGCAAGAGTTACTGAGTTGAGAGAGCCAGCCAATTTACACAGTATCTGCAAACATTACCTCTCGTCCCTCTCCAGCTGCAGATAAATGGGTGTCTCAAGCAGCAAAACCTACATCACTCCTCTGCCCCCAAAGACTCAGCTGAATCAGAGCAGCTGTGCCTACTTAGCACCATCAGCAGGGAACAAAGCTGCGATCAGATTCTCTGCCCCCTCCATTTATTTCATGGAGCTTCAGGTGGCCTCACAGTTCAGTGGTTGCACTCTCACAGGAGGAGAGAATCAGCACACCCCACTAGCACAGGAGCAGTCTGAAAATCCAACCCCAGATGGTAGCAATTAGCTGACCCCACCAGGGCTGGCAAGAGCCAAACTGACAACTTGGAGATAGAATCCTGTGTTACCTACATGACTAATCCTCCAGCAACCCAGCCTGCTCCTTACTGCTGTCTTCCTTGCATAGCACAGAACTGCTATTACAATTAACCCATCCTTTCCAATCTGAAGAGTCTATGCTGGAAAGCAGAGGAGAGCAAGCAAACACTTGAAAATAGCGAGGAAGCACTTGAATGCATGCAAGGAACTGCTTCACCAGCCAGTTCAAGGAATCGTAGAATCCTTAGAGTTGGAAGGGACCTTTAAAGGTCATCTAGTCCAACTCCCCTGCAATGAACAGGGACATGCACAGCTAAATCAGGTTGCCTAGGGCTTGATCCAGCAATTCCCTTCCCTTTTCTTTCCCTCAATTAAAAAAAAAAAATAAAAAAAATTAAAAAATCATAGCAATAATTAGCTTTGATAATATCTACTCTGAGCATCAGCAGTATCCAGTATAGCAAAAAGTGGTGTAGCACGGGAAAAATGGTAATTTCTAATTGTGAAGTGCACAGGATAAAACAGAAACATTGCTGCCAGAACATGTAATCCTCACTGATTTGATTTCCCAACTTGTGTCCTGTGAGACTGTTTTTGCTCCTTTTTTGAAGGGAAGAGGAAATATTTGTGTACACTAAAAATCACTGCCTGTGGACAAGTCTGGGCTGAAGACCAACCACAATGAATGGTTACAGGGGAAAGGAGTCTTAAATCATGAGTCGGATTTGTGAAAATAACTGAGAGCCTTTTCTGGGAGAGAATCAATCCCTGAGCTGGAAATGGCCTCAGTCAGAGCCTCTGAAGCATCGGACGATGTGACACTGCTGAAGTGACACTTGTGACTCGGGCTGTCGGCCCTGGGTAACCTATGCCAGTCTGGCTCATTTGTACACCTCTAATGAGAACTGAGCATCTTCTCAGCTTCCATTACGGTGGGGAAAACAAAACCAGAAAAAAACAAAAGCCAGTAATTTGAACACAATGGGACTTTAGAACAAAAACCTCCCAGCAACACTCCCAGCTCACAGCTACTCCAATGATTAACAGACCTTATCCTGTTTTATAGTCCTGCAAGATAATACAAGTTCTTTCTCCAAGGCAATGGCAGATTCCACAGAGTCCCCACTAAGCTCTGAGTCACCGGAGGAGTGGCACAGGCCCGACCCCATCTCACGACCTTTACTACTGCTCAAGCTCCTACACTGAGTATGACTAATTTAGATCCAAAGGCATCCAGACACCAAAACTTCGTAATATTTCACAGGCCAGGTGAATTGCGTGCTTTGTAACCTTCCAGATTTAATCAGTAATTCCAGTTATTGAAGACATCCTACACCATGACTCCACCTGCATCATTAGGCAGCAATGTAAAAGGCTCTCACCTTGTCCCACTGATTTGTCTGCCTTCTAACAAGTTTTGAAAATGAATGCCCGGGTTCCTCCTGCTGACAGAGGCTCCTTTCCATCCCTTGCACTCACCCTGCCGTATCCAGGAGACAAATGGGGTGGGATCAGCAGCTGCCATGCACTCCATCACCACGCTCTCCCCTGCCACCACCGTGGTGTTCTCCGGAGCAGCAATGATGGTGACATCTCCTCCTGCTGGCTGGGAACCTAATGCCAAAAACAAAAAGAAAAGGCTGTTCTTCACTGGAGAAGTGTGTAGAGATGCACAGCACACCAGAGTCCGCCATGTGTCTCACATGTGCTGTCTCATGCCTAGCTGGAGGAGAAAAATAGGTCTTGTTTTTATGTGACAGCATTGTTTTCCCTTAGGATATGAACACAGAGGTGTCCTAAAGATTTATTCTCATCATATCAACACCAATAGAAGTTAGTATCAGGACTTTCTCATGGAAGATAAGAAGAGTTTCAGCCCAGAATGTTCATCAGCTCTTGCAAATTAGTTTGTTAATCAGATGGCACTCAGGGACATGGTTTAGCAGGCACGGTGCTGATGGGTTGATGGTTCAACTTGATCATCTTCGAGGTCTTTTCCAACCTCTAATTCTAAGACACCACTATTCCTCAAGCACAACAACTGCTCAGGACACAGCGTATCTTTTGCCAAGGCACTTTAAGAGTTCAGAAAGAATCTAACATCTCGGCTAAAGAAATTCTGATACTCAGACGTGTGCTGTGAACTGCAACAAAGAGAGGCCAACACTCAGTGCCCAGGTTTTCACCTCAGGGCACACAGACTGACTCAGTCACTCCGCACCCGGAGGAGAGCACGCTATTTAGCTGATAGGCGCAAAGACAAATGGCCGGCACGTAAAATCAAGCAACATTTACATGAAGATTTATAGGCTACATTGCACAACTTCTTGAGAAAGGGATAGGGATTTTTTGCTCAAAATGAACCTTCTGTGTCTATCCACTACTAAGCAGAGGTTAAGGGAAGGTTAAGGAAATGCCTTTGCAGCGGCCAGATTTCTGTTGTCAGATTAAAACAATCAGAGCACGCTTGAGAAGACCAGACTGTTCATGACCTTCGACAGCAGCAAGGTTCTTTTTTCCCAGCTCTCCCAGAAACATTCAACTCTGAGGGACACTGTCGGTTGTTGTCCTCAGGAAGGGAGAAATAACTGCAGAGGAATCACGTAGCATGAGGAATTCCTGAGCCTGCTCCAGGTGCTCCCAGGATTGAGCAGAGAAAGCTGTGGGCAGCAAATCCAACACAGATCAAAGCAGCTTTTGGCACAGCCTGCAGTTAAGCCTACTGTCTCCTGATGCTGCAGGGTATAAAACGAAGAGGTTCAGGCAAACTCACAAAGGAACACACTTAGCAGGATGGTTAAATCGAAGCACTCACTGCAGTCCCCAGCCCAGGATGTCCCTACATCTCCAACTGCCAGACCCTGAGATATCCAAGGAAAGCACCATGCCTCCTTGCCCTGTTTCTAATGTACTTGCCTTTTGTGGTTGCTGTGCCTGCACACTGCAGCACCCAACATGTTGTGCTCAGCACATCTCCAGCCTCGCTGCCACCTGCTCAGTGCACAAATCTTACCAAAGAGAGTTGGTATCACTCTGATTTTCTTTCAGCCCATACAGATGTGAAAGGAAATTCCATCTGTAGTAGGATGAGTATTAGAAGCAGTAGGTAGAATTGCCAAGGCAGAGCAGGGAGAGCAGGAGCCTGTGCTTGACCAGCAGATGGAAGCAGAGACCGAGGAGTGCCCACAGCCCCCCCAGCTGGGGCCATGGCTGGGCACACCGAGCTGCACCCCAGCCCTGTGCAAACACCAGCAAAAAGAGCTGGCTGCACTGGCTAGGGCTTTGCTCTGTTCCATTGCATTTGCTATGCATATCACTCACACCTGCAGATGCTTTCAACCTAACATCCATCACATCCAGTTGCAGCAGGACAACCTGGGGCAGGATAGGGGCAAGAAGGAGTTACGTCAAAATGTGGTGGGTTCAGGGACCTCATCTCCACACAGCCTTGGCTTCCTGCAGCACCAGCGCTGGGCTTGAGAACTACTGAGCCAGAAATGGGCTAAATGTAAACCAGGCCTGAGAGCTTCCGCAAGAGACACGTAAGCTGGAGGCCCAGAGAAATACAAGGTTCTCTAGAATGGCAGCTTTTGTTTAGCTCCAGTTCCAGTTCAGCAAAGCACTAAAATCCACAATCAGTCATCAGTTCTGTCCACAGGAACAGGCCAAAGGCTCACTGCTCCAACAGCATTAAGAGCAGCTGCAGCCACAGGGACCTGCAGCTCAACCATCCTGGTCTGAGGCAGCCAGGAGTCAGGTCTCAGCCTCAAAAACCCAGTGGAAAAACAGTTCAGATGCCAGGTGTTTGTCACTGATTGCTACTGAAATCATATTACAAAAGTAAACAGTCCTGCTTGCTTTTCCAGCACATTCCCCAGTATGCACATGGATGAATGCCCCATGCACCTCCTGTACACAGGGACAGCTCTCTCCAGCTCTGCATTTTGGAGTGCAATCCTGTAAGTCAAGATCCCCTTATACAGCATCCTTTAGAGCACATTTTTCTCTTGCTATCTCAACAGGCCAGCTGGATAGGATGGAGCTCAGGTTAAGTGCTATGAACTGGGTTTGGTTTGGTTTGAAGACTTCCCAAGAAGAGTGCTCAGCTAAGCAGGAAAACCTCTGCTCAGTGCTGTCTGACAAACATCAAGAGCAAAACCAACTTCAGTTTTTGTCTCCACTGCCACTGAAATAATTTCAGGTCAAGAGGGAACATTGTTAGAACCAAAGGAAAAGGGAGCTGCAGTTTCCAAGACATCTTTCGTTGCCTGAACAAAACAGGTCACCGAACACATCTGCACCATGCAGTCTGTTTCGGAGTACTAAAAGCTTCTGCAGTGCTGCTATTTTAAAACTTGGGGTTTGAGATTCCTCTCCCAGTTCCCAGCTTTGTTTTGTCTCTCCAAGCAGCAGGGCTGCTCTAGGCAAAAGCTCTGCACAGCCCAAGGCACAAGCCCTGAATTCCTAGAAAAGCTCACCGTCACTGCTGCCTTTGCAGACTTGTTGCCCTTCTGAATCAATTTTGCTGAATGAGCAGAGCTCTGGGCACTGGGAAACGCTGAGATGAAGGCGCTACTCCTGCACGTTTTGCCACCCTGTGCCCATGTTTGTGTCTGCGCAGGGAGACACAAGGATGCCATCTCAGCATTAAGGGGCAAGACTTACTGACAATATGCAGAAATACTTCCAAGTGTCCCCTAGGTTTTCCTGTTCACGAGTGACTCAATGCAAGCTGATTTTCAGCATTTATGCATTTTCCCATCTTCCCATCACAAGTCAGCACAGTCAGGCTAAATTCAAGCGCTCCACTCCTTCACACCATCACTCACACAACATGGAGTGTAGTGTCAGGTGCAGTGTAGAAACCAAATGGAGGCAGCAAAGGGAGCACAGAAGGCTCTGAGCAAAACGCCCAGTATAAGAAACAGTTCTGTAGAGTCTCAATGAGAAGAGAAAGTGAGCAGGGATGTGAAGGGAGGCACCATGGGGAGCTGCTTGGGACAAAGCACAAAATGTTTATTTGAAGTTTGAGCTTGAGTTATAAAATACAGCAGCAATCTGAAACTCTCAGAGCCTACAAGCCGGCTCTGCCTCCAGAGCATCCATAATTCATCAGCTCTTTTCTCCCACCTCTCTGCTCTTCTTAGCGCAGAGCATCCGCTAAGAATTCAGGCAGAGCAACAGGAAGAAAATGGTTTCTGTTCAGCTAATTTGTGATGGTTGTTTGCAGTGACAAGAAGATGATTCTGGTCGGGAACTAACAGATCTTCTCCTGCTTCCATAAACAGCGCGCCTCAGCAGAACTGCCACAGGTGAAACATGACTTGAGTGGAGTCACATTCAGCCCTCAGCTGTCAGCAGTTCAAGACTTGGAGATACCCAGTGATCAAGCAACAACCTTCTGCTCAGAGAACTTTCTCACCCTCTCCAGAGGAGGAGCATGAAACCTTATTCATCCCCGCGAATCTCCTCCGGGAATAGATCCTAGCACTGAGCAGCTGCTCATTAGGGAAAGTCAATGCTGTCACTGCTGTTATTCCGCAGACAATAAAGGAGCAAATTGCCCATTGCAAGCACACACCTTCAAAAATGCAAGCGCAGTGTTTGCTGAGCACGACCCACTCCCACACCCAGCTCTCGGCTCACAGACCTCCTGGATCACGCAGGGAGAGTGCTGACAGCAGCCACAGAAGAGAACAACATCCTCCACACCCATCTTCCTCCTCTGTTCACACTGTCCTGGGAAGTTATCTGTGATTTATTTCTACTTCTGGTCTAGACCCAGAATGGTACAAAATCTCTAGGCAGGATGTTTGGCAAACCATATACTGACACACTGATGGATCTGATCTGGGGGCAGTATCAGTGACATCAGGTCTCAACGTTGAGCATGCAAGCAAGAGTTTCTTCTTTTGCAGCTGCCCTCACCTGAGCTCAGCAATGCACCACTTCGCAGTAAGGAGCCAAGGGAGAAGCAACCCCAGTGGCTTCCAGAACTGCCACGTACAGCTCCTCACACACCCTAGCACCCAGGCTTCCCCAGCATGTCATCAGCCAAGTGTTCCCTCCTCTCCACAAAAGCAGCTCTTGCAACCACGCATCCTTTCCAAAAATTACTATTAACTCCTCTGAGCCTCCTCCTGCCCTTTTGCTATGCCAGTCCCTATGATTCTTTGAATCCAAGCTGTTTTCCTTCATTAGTGCAGCTGGAGATGAGTAACTTTTGCTTTCAATACAACAGGTTCAGGAGCTTTTAGATATGCATCCCAGAGGCTCAAAGGAACAGCTCCAGCACTAACCACACCTAAGTATTGAGACTGCAAAAATCTTCCCACTGTGATCTAGCAGCACCAATGCCCATAGCTTCACTAGAAATGCTCATTTCTTCCCTTCTTAGGGGCTACAATGGCACAAATCCAACCTGGAAAAGCAGATGAAAAGGAACTGCTTTTTGCTTGGCTTGAGAGAAACAGCCTGGCTTTCCCCAGCTTGTAGTGCCCTGCATGGAGCTTGGGAGCACACAGTGACAGCCCCAGCACCAGAGGGGCCAATGGGCACTCCTCCTTCATTCCCCTCAACTTAGTACAACTGAGAGATTTCAGCCCAGGAACTGCTTGTAACCAGATGCCCAGGAGGGGCTGAACAGTGGCAAGTTTCCAGGAACTGCCCAGCATTTTCAGGGGGCTTTCCCCCACCCAAACCATGGAGCATTTGGAGTACAGAGCCTTATACATCCAGGGGACGTTCAGCTTTGCTGCAAAGCAGCCGGAGCGTGCTTTGCCCACCACTCCTCCTCCTGTAAAGCTGTCAACATTGGCTCTCTGTTTGCGTACACGCAGTTGGAACTGCTCTTCATTACGCCAAGAGGGACTGGAGCCAGCCAGACTGCACGAGGAATTCCTGCTTGCTTCCCCAGTGAGTGCTTGGAAGCGCCCACGTTTCGCTGCTCCGCGCAGGAGCCAGGCAAAATAAACAGGAGCTGAGAGCTCCGCGGCACGGAGCGGCTGCCGACCAGCGCTGGGGTTCTGCTGCTTTCCTGCGGGAGGCCCCAGTTAGCTGAGGGGCCGGGGAGCTGGGCCATGCGTCTGCATTTGCAGAAGCCTGAAGATATGCTGCATAGAGCTCTGAGAGGCAGAAGGCAACAAACGCAACTGTTCAAGTGTCACTGATAATGTCAGCACTGCAGATAAAAACCATCATTTAATAAGCTTTTAACCAGTCCTGGCACCTTTCCATGGATCTTCACGTAAAACTCCTTGTCAGAAAGTCCCTCAGTGCGCATCAGGATTTAACCCCCAGGTCAGACGAGAGGACTGCCGAAGAAAGGAAAGCAGCAGCGCTGTCTAGGGGTATCTGAAGCCCTTTGCAGAAGGCAGAGCAGCCCCCAGCCCAGCTCCCTGCCCTAACCCACCCCACAACCCAGACAGCTTAACCCAAACAACCCTGGGGCCCCAAGCCTGCCAGCCTCTGGGATTCAGCAGGAACATTCCCACATTTCTTTAACCATCATAACTGATTATACCAGCTCTGTGTGTAATTCAAGTGTGACAGAGGGGCTTCAGAGCGGAGCACAGGACACAAAGGCTGTCCTGTAGCTGCTTTCACCACCTAACAGAGATCCTCACAAGTATGGTTAGTTAGCTGATGACTGCTCTGTGCTAGCAAAGCAGCCTGTCTCCACATTTTGGCTCTGCCTTCAGGCTAGCGTGCAGGCAAAAAAATTGCTTGTCTGCACCTGCCTAGCCAGAGCTGCAGGCAACATCACTCCTGGGTCGGAGGGGTCAGCCCTGCACTGAGCACAGGGGAGAACACCTGTGGCAGAGCACGGGGTGGACTCGTCACAATCTCTGACACCAGCCAGCCCTTTCCCAGAGGGATTCTCCAGGACAACGTATCCAATTTCCAGGATGCTGCAGGTGAAACTTCCCAGAAAAACAAGCTGTAAGGTAGGCAAAGATATTCTGCTGCCTTTCCTGCAGAAAAGAGATACAGACACGGTCAACAGAAGGCTTTCTGGCTCATTCACACTTTCACAAGCCCTGGAACGCCTCCTTTCTCAGTCAGCCCAACTTGTGTCAGCGCCCGGAGCCATTTCACTCCGCTAACTTCCTGCCTGTGCTCGGAGGCTGACATTTCACAGGGACTGACACCTATTTCATCAGATCTATTTGCAATTCAGATCTACTTGCAACATTGGATCTATTTGCAATTCATGTAATCTGTACCTCTAGCTACAGCAGAGAGGGAACAGGCTGGAGGCCCCAGGCTGTGCAGAAGGACACAGCCTGCTTTCTTTGTCACCAAGGCTTGTGCTTTGTCCCACTCCTGCTGCCAGCCATGGGCACTCATGTTACCATCGTGCATGGCTTTGAAAAGAGAAATTACCTTGTGGTGTGTTCTCCTGATGCCAGGTATGCAGAATGCTTCCTACAAGCTATGCTTCAAACACACAACACACTGGGATCCTACAATAACACAGTCTGGCAGCAAATGACGACTGCCAACTTGGAAGGAAGAGCTAAAAGCAGATGGCTGCATCTGCATTAACTCAGGACAATGCAAATCTGTTTTCTAAGAAAAGTCTGGAAGGAAAGCTGGCTTTCTACAGGAAAAGATCATTAGTGATATCCATATTTTGTGTCAAACGGCTTCAGTTGGACACTTGCTGGAGTGCTGTAGCGATTCCCAATCTGTCTCAGGCAGTGCCTGAAGACAGAGAGCTCAGTAACACCACCTGCCCCAATCCCCTCCCTCTCTTCTGCTCTTCATTCTCCTCCACAATTCACGCAGCACTGCTCCTCATCTGCACTGTACACAGAGTTGGGCAAGAGCATCTCTCGCTGAGGACAAGGCCTTAGATCTGTCCCACATCCAAAGAAATGGGACCACAAGCTTTGCTGTGTCTCTGGACACTCGCAGCAACAGCATCCTCACTCAAGCTGTTAAGATTCTGTAAGCACTGCAGGGCACCACTAACGGCCAAGGCTCTGCAGTAACACAGGCAATTAATAATTAACAAGTGCCATCAGGAACCCAACCATATCCACCTTGCTGTCCCACAGCCCTTTGCAAGCTGCTGACCTAATTATTATCTCTATTCTTAGCTGCCTCCCAGGCTCAGCAGGCAGGTACAGCTGCTTTACACGCCCCAGGAGAGGCCAAGTGCAGTCCTGTAGTGCTGCTGTGATGTGCCACAGGGATCTACCAGCACCAAAAGACTCCCAGAGGAGAGCTGGCTGCAGTCTGCAGCTTAAACACTGCTTCAGCCAGAGCCTTACCAAACACCAGCTCTTATTTCAAAAAGCCTCAGAAGTGCAGTGCATGTGGACTATTAAGAGCTGCAGGTGGAGAACAAGGAGGACTGCAAACCAGTCCCAAATCCAGCCAGCTGCGATCTCGGGAGGCAGAGCTGCCTGCAACACAGGAGCAGAGCCAACCCCAAAAACTGCTTTGTGTGGGGGAGACCAGTTTGCCCTCAGGACCTGAAAACAGCTCACCTATTCCCTGCCTCACATCTCTAGTCCTGCTCGATTATCCTTGACACCTCTGTTGCCACTCACTTTGGTGCCAACCTCAGGTTTAGCTGTTCTGCTTAATAGGAGGTGAGGGCTCTGAGTTTTCTATCAAACCCTCTGTCACCGCGGGCTGCTGGAGCTGTCAGAAGCACAGCATATCACAGCCCTGCAGAACTTCACAGACAGCTGATCTGAAATTCCCCCTCTGGCTCCCGGGAACAGGCTGCTGATGCTCGAGCTACGGGAAGTTCTCTCTCGGCGATCTGCATGCTGTGATGTGTGCTGGCCCCAAACTGACCCCAGTCAAGGAAAGAGCTGGGTGTTTGGGTGGGTGTCTGCTAAGTGTCTGCACTAATCTTCACAAGTTTCACCAAAAATCTGTGGTCTCAGTCCTGCTCCATGTCTGCTTGAAGTCATCGGCATTGTGAGGCTCAGTAAAGGGAGACAGAAAGAAGAGTTTGCAGTTCATTTTAGGCAGAAGGTCACTTTTAGTTTACAGATTCGTTTATTAAGCTAGAAGAGCGTACATCTCCTGCTTCATCTGCCATCCTCTAAATTTATACTTACTATGGTTGGTTTAGCATCTTCTACTGCAAAGGAAGAATCAAGAGCATTTTTCACAATCCAGCAGCTCTGACATGTGAAGAGCTTCAGCTACCTGCAGAAACCTGAGCTGGGAAATGTGTGCAAACAGAGCCTTCATGGGTTAGAATTTGGGATGTCAAGTGCAGAGCAAATCCCTGCTTAAGAGCCAGAGGAAGAAGAAAACCAGAATGCTACACAGGAATAGTGGCAGAGGACAATGCTCAGTGGAAGAGACAAGGAACACGGACACAGCAGTTGCAGACTGAAGCTGGGATCCCCCCCATCTACAGAGGAGAAGCTCTTCACTTGTTGGCTGAATCAACAACTCACAGTGTTTGCTCTCCCCACGCTCCCCCTGCCCCACGTTGCACGGCACCCACATCCCAAGCTGCGAGGGGAGCACAGCGCGTGTCGGCAGGGCTCAGGCTGAGAGCCAGCCCAGCATCCTACACGTCATTCACACATGCAGAGACTGAAAACCCACTTGTGGTAACAGCACGTCTGTTTCTGCGAGGTGGTGGCCAACTGCGAGTGCTGCTCACTTCATCACCACCTTCCCAATGAGCCCCAAAGCTGGTCCAATCCTCTAGCTGTGTTCTTCTACAGCCTTTGGGGCAGAAGCCAGCCAGGTCCCAGCACCCGGAGCCTGGCTCTCCCTTAACACCCACAAATAAGCCACCGCAATAGGAACACCAAAAGAACACAAAATGCAAAGGTGTTTCACAGCTGCCTCCAAGCTGTGTCCCTGTTATCGTATTTCATAGAAATGCTTGACTGAAAAATACATTTCCTGGGACACTGCTGCAGTAAGCTGCTACAACTGTCAACGTAAATGATGTTCTGCCAACGGCAATCTCGTGGTGTCATCTCTAATAACATAGTACTAAATCCCAGCTCAGGGAGGACGAGCTCATCTGTTGGAAGGCTCCTCGGGGGCTGCTCACTGCAGCCCCTAGCCCTGCTGCATCTACACATGCAGATCTGTACTCCCCATTCCCATGTTTATTCCAGTGCAGGCACAGGATCACGTGGGCATGGCTGTGAGACCACTGTGGCAACACTGCTGCACTGACGTCTTGTCAGTGTCCCAGCAAGGCTGCCTGGGCATTCTGATTCTAGCCAGCCAGGTCTGGGACAAAGATTCTTACCCAAGTATCAGCATGAAGTGTGATCTGACATTGCAGCTGTGGTTACTCTACAAATCAAAGAATCACAAATCAAGAATAGGGTGCACAAGGACACAAGAAAAAAACCATATCCCACCAGGTAACACATCAGCATCCTCCTGTGCTTGTGCACAGGATCTGCAACTCACCTGAGCAGGCAGATCTCCAGCACCACGTGCCCACGTTGACACATTATTTTAAGAGAGCAGCTTCAAGCCTATTGCTTTATTTCTGCCTCTGGAAGTGCAGATAAAGAGTTAAGGAGCAGATTCTCGCCTGTGGCACACGGTCAGAAAGTGGAGACACCAAGAGCCCTGTCTTGCAGGACCATGCTTTGTTCATTCTGCTGCGGTGACCGATCTCTCACTGCAGATATAAACACTGAAATCTCCAGGATGGAGTTGTGGGGTCAAGATCTCAAAACAGATAGCTTTGTTTTAAGCTCCTGTACTTTTCTCAGCCCAGAGCTCTATTATGATCTGAAGCTGCTAGGATGTTTACCTTTCTGCAGGCATGTAGGCCATACCACAACAGATGTGGGGCAAAGAAACAGCACAAAGAGCCAGCACTGTGCATAGCATGGAGGGGAGAAGTGGAGCAACAGGCAAAGCGACCTGCTGAGATCACACATGATGATGCCCAAACTTTTCTGTTATCCTTCCTTAAGATAGAAGCACCTGAAGGGTGAAGGAATGGCACTGCCAGATGGGCTCGGTGCTTCATCTGCTGGGAGCAGCAGAGATTCAGGGGGAAAATCTGAGTTATCCCTCTGCTCCTATTCCTACAGCAGGCTCTGTTTCTGGGCTGAATGACAGAGGCCTGCTCTCCGGCTGCTCACAACACCAATTCTCCAGGGAACGTCTGGAAATTTGTACCATGAAGTCTGCACAGCCCAAACATCTGCAGAGCTCGCAGCCTGCCGCACTCTGCCGTGCCTCTGCACAGCCACTGACACACAGTGCAGCCTTCAGCATGTGATGGGGAAGGCACACAACCGAGAGAAATCACACTTTGAGAAGTGTTTTAGTGGGGTTTTAGCATGGTAGAAAGGGGTTGTGCTAACTGCTGTCTCTCCTGTGAAAAGGCCTTTAGTAAAGGAGATGGAACAACTCCCATCCATCACCCAACAACGGGCATGGGGAGGGACAGAAAGAACTGGGCAGAGGATCTACAGGGAAACAGATTCCTTTGCTACATACAGACAGCTCAGCCCCGCAACACCTGGCAGAAGTAGAGGCATGAGCAGGAGCTCCCAGGCCTGAGACCTGCCTACCCAGTGCCAGTGGAAGTGTTTGTATTACAACCAGCACAGCCCTGAAGTCCACCCGGAGCACTCACACTCAGTCATCACCACATGGCACTGTCTCATTGTTCCTGCCAGCAGACATGGAATAGTTTGGCCTCTGAAATGCCTGAACAAGCAACTCAAACAATACTAAATGGCTGTACCTTGAGCTTTACTTATTTTCTTTTCATTCTCTCACATCTCTTCTCCAATCTCCTCCAGCCAAAGGATTTCTGCCTTACAGTTCGCTCCAACTACTACCAGCTACTTCTGAGCAGGGAGTAAAAAACTCCTCAAGGCACTCAGGCACCCAGAAACAAGCCTCTGATGGAGACATGCTGAAACTCAAAAGGATCAATGCCATGCCAGTCACTGCTGGAGGAGCTTGTGGCCTGCACGGGTCACTACAGTTTCCCATCTGTCTCGGAGATACTTTTCCCCAATTATAAAAATCCCCAGAGATTTAACAGGCATGTTTTTCATCACTATCAGCTCAATCTGGTGAAAAACTCAACCTCGCATATTTGTTTTTGCAGCCAGCGGGTGGTGCAGTGCTGCAGAAGCGAGATTTGGGCGAGAACTCCAGGCAGAAATCTGCTCAGCCGGCTGCTGCTCCAGAAGGAACGCTTCCCATTTAACCTCTTCCCTTGCCTCCATTTGCAAAGCAGATTAAACATTGCAGAATACAAGATGCAATTATGCTGAACAAGTTACGATGCCAAGGACAGCATATTCACCTTTGTAGCTTGATCAATATTACTTATTGATATCAAACCAGACCCAATGGCACAGCGGTCTCTGGAATGTGGAACTGCCCATAGCAAGCGTTCTCCTTGCCTCTGAGCTTCATTAAGCTGGCCAGGGCTGACAATTAGATACAGAGCATTCAGCTGCTCATGAATTCTCTGCAGATTCCATACAGATTACCTCCATGACACAATCCATTGATCAGAGGTGTATTCTCAGGCTCCACAGTTAATTACACTCCCTGCTGATGGATGAACAGCAAAGCCATCTCTGTGAAAATACACTGGTAGCAGAATGCCAAGCAAAAAATCCCTAAACAAAGACAAAAGGAGCTGGGAAGCATTTCAGAGTTTTCAAGGTGAAATCTGCCGTGTAAACAAACAGGATTCAGCGCGAGCAGCAGACCGACATGGCCGAGGGACACCATCCAGAGAGCAGGGACAGCTCAGCCAGACGTGGTGATCTCACCCCCTAGCAGGATGAGGCTTACACAACACCGGGAAGTATGCGGGGTCTGGAGACCCACAGCACTGAGGCTCTCAGCTCCCTTCCCTTGCCCAGACTTGCCCACCACGCTCCTGGTTTACAGAGAAAAATGCACACAGAAGCTGAGGCCCAGACAGGGGGGCAAAGGACAGCTCACATGCAAAGCCCTGCTCAGTCTGCATCACCTGCAGAAATCCCAGATGAGTGTGTGCCCAAATGGCACAGAGATCTCTGAAGCCTCCCCACAGCTCGGCAGTGAGCCAGCTACATGGACACAGTGCTTGTCGGGTGTCAACGTGCTGCTCCTCTGGAGCAGCTCGCTATGCAATCTGGGGTAGACACAGCCCTGCTAACTATTCCATCCTCTGACTGTTTCTTTTGCTAGATTGTGCATCTTCCTCTACACATGCCATCCTTCGCTCATCTTCTACCTTGCCATCATGCACAACTTCCCAGCACGCACACAGAATCATCACAGAATGACTTGGGTTGGAAGGGACCTTAAAGATCACACACCCAGACCAACCTGTCCCTGCCAGCACCTTACACCTTACCTTTCAGGACACTGAGGACTGCAGCGTTGCTGTAGCGCTTGCGAGCAGCATTGCTGGCCACGCAGTGGTACACCCCTGCATCACTCTCCTGCACATCAACAATCTGGAGCACACCGTTTGGAAGAGTTATAAACCTGAGTGAACAAAAGGAAGAACATTAGACAGGATATGCGTTGCCTGAGCTATTCATCAGCTCAAAGCCCTTTTATCTCTGCCTTTTCTCCTTCAGAGGTATCACTTGCAGGTCCTGGTAACCACAGCAGAGTAGAACTGATGCATCCCAGTGGCTGAAAGAATGAGTGGTTCTTAAACAGCAGCAGCTACCGACCCACCCATGGTTCTGGGGCCTTCACAAGACAGGATCAGCTTCTGAGAGACTAGGGCTTTCCTGATGTAAATCAAATGCACAGCAGAAAATAATGTACACACATTCCTGCCTGCAGACCTGTAGATATCTAAGTGTACCAGTGCCTTTGCACACAGAGTCTGCCACTAACCTTTCAAAAAAGGTTGGAGGAAAAAAAAAAAACTGCATAGAATCTTTTTCCTGCCGCACCTCAGGTACACAAATGGACCAAGTGACACACAGATGCACCTTCATGGCCCAAAGCAGCCAGGACAATGCTCCTGCAGTGAGCAGCTGCCTGAAACCATGCCATTCCCGGGTTGTGTTGATTACTTTTGTTCTCACAAGAGCTCCTGGCTTTCATGAGCTGGCAAACTTACACCCAGGCATTCAGCATCCCTTATTTGCCCATGGGGTTCTACTGGGGAACACCTCCAAGGAGTGCAGTGGCTACATGGCTCGCAACATGAACACAATCCTTGCTGCATTATACTGAACAAAGCAGATGATTAGCAATTAGCATAAAAGTAGGAGCTAGTTGTCAGCATCTCCGTTTTCTGCCTGGATTCCTAGATGGCAGGCTCTTTATTCTTGAATGCAAGGCGCAAAGCCTACGTGATCCTTTTTTAATTATATATGAGATCCATTTTTAATTGCAAACCTCTATAAACAGAGCTGCCGAGCTTTGACAGGCAGCTCTAGGTTATCAGTCTTCATTATGAAGAGGACACATTCAAAGGCAATTGCTAAGGGGAGAGACAGCAGCTATTCCACAGCAGTAGCACAAAGACAAGTTATAGTCATGAATGCCAGCCCTTTCATCCACAAAGATTCCTGAAAATAGCCCTGATAGGCCAGGAGCATGGAACCAAAAGGACCTTAGGACATGATCCACCCCAAGTTCAAGACGTGGTCACCAGGAGCAGCTCACCCAATCCTGCAAGGCCTTAAACCTCTAGCAATGGAAATGCCATCCCTTCCCTAAGCAGTCTGTTCCAGAGATTAACATCCCCACTGCAAACCTAGAGCCCAGCCTGGACCTCAGCTGCCACAGTCTGAGCTCTTCACTTCTTTGTCTTCTGCACAACAGATATAGAAGACATAACAGAGCTTCTCCCATCACTACATGCACCATCCTACAGCCTGATTTAAGAATACAGACTTGCTGAAGCTTCCCATATTAGCAAGGGCAACTGCCCCAGACCCCTAAAGCCTCAAGCCATGCTTGCACTGTTTCCAAGATACTTCTCTCAGGATCAAGTTCCACAGTCCCTAGGAGGAGTCGTGGTACCCTGAAAACCCTTATAAGGATCCCTCATTAGGACACAAAAGGAAGAAGACAAATATTTGCATCCTCTCAGCACTGGAGGGAAAGCTTCCCACTGCGATAGTATTTATTTTTGTCGTGCATCTGCTCTTTGAGTCTGTAATTAATATCAACATATTTCAAGCACTACGCAAAGCAACTCACAGCCACATGAAGGAGACTCCAATTCTGTATCACAGAATCGTGGAGGCTGGGAGGACCTCTGGAAAACCATCTATAGCCTTCTCATCTACAGCCTTCTCCCTCTGGGGTAAGGCTCTGGTAGGCCAGGCTGCTCAGGGCCAAGGTCAGGAAGGTTCTGAACATCTCAGAGGATGCCCATGCTTGACTGCCCTCACAGAGAAGAATTTTTATCTTACATTTAAATAGAATTTCCCAAACTACAGTTTGTGCCCTCTTGCCTCTTCCACTTGCTCCTCACTCTTTCCTCCTCAGGTAAGGTATTCACACACATGCATGAGATCCCTGCCAGCCACTCATTCCCCAGCCTGTCCTGGTGCACAGGAGGGGACACTTCCCTGTATTGAAGCCTCTTAGGTTCCCGAGAACCCATTTCTCCAGCCTGCCCCAGTCAGGCAGCCCTACAAGTATCAGCCGCTTCCGTCTGCTTTCTAACACCTGGAACTTGCTGAGGGTGAGCTCTGCCCCACCATCCAGGTAATTAACGAAAATGTGAAACATGAAGTGTCCAGAAGTGCCTTCAAGCTGTTCTACAAGTTTACAAAGCTTCTTCAAGCTCTTTGTGATCCTACAGCTGTAGAGCAAAGAATATTCTAGCATTAACAGCCCACTTCCCTTTCTTACCTCTCCCCACTACACTGCTGCCAGATACTGACTGCAGATCATGTGATCTGAGGTACATGCTTATGTGCAGACTAAAGATCTCCATTTCTTAGCAAGTGTTCATTTTGGCTGTACAGAAAACAATCAGCTATTTGGAGCCCGGTGTGAAACTCAGCCAGACAGAAACAGAGAAGAGATGATGCCAAAAGCTGTAGCTGCATCCCAAAGCAACTACAGTCCAGTGAAATCCTGCAAGCCGCCCCTCAGCAGCTGATGCAGATTTAAGACTTTTCTTTTTTAAAAAGTACTTCAGAGCCAGAATTGCAAAATAATTCTGTCTTATTTCTATGCAGAAATTGGATTCTGTCCTGAACTTCAGAAGGGTGGGAAAGGTGTTTTGAAAACGTCCCTGAACAGCCCAAGAAGTGAAGAAGTGCTTAAGGATTTTTTAAGCTAAGCCTTCAACACATTCAGGGTGACACCACAGTGGAGCCTGTGTGCAAGAGTGCCATGAGAAGAAGAAAAAAAAAAGAGGTAAAAAAAAAAAAAGCTATGATCAGTTTTATCAGTTTCTTGTGATTGTTCTATCTGTCATAAAAGAAACCATAAGCACCAGTGTAAGAGCATTATCTGCAAGGCTGCATCTACAGCCCCAAAGCCGATGTGTGCGTACATCTAACGGCGCTGTGTCAGAATACGAAGTCATCCCCCTGATGCTGCCTACCCAAAGGACTGCACTTTCACAGGCTCATCAGATGTGTGCACAGGAGGGAGTCCCAGAAGCAGAGGCTGTCCCCAGGCCTGGTCGTTCGGCACAGTGGGGTGAGGATAACAGAGGTCTGGTTGGCAGCCAGCGTTTCCTGGAATTCGCTTAATTCCTTCAAAAGCCGGTTATATTAAATCCAGCAACAACGAGACAACAAGAAAGCAAATCCTTCTGAAGAAGCATATTAGCTAAAACACGATTTAAAAAGCAAGATCTGCAGCTAGAGATTACGCTCTGGTTTTTACAAGGAAAACAATTTTTAGGCTGCCTGTGTTGAAAGCAATCTCCGAGCAAGTAATTTCAGAACATCCATCCAGCTGTCTCATTAAAAAGCCATTGCCCTATCTACGGCACACTTCCCTCTGCCATCCCTTCTTTTGTTTTGTTTTGCTTTTTTTCCTTTGCTTTTTTATTAATTAATTTTTGTCTCATTACAAAGCAATAGCTTTGTATGAACCCTAGAACCCTTAGATGCCACTCTTCAGACTCAAGTAGCAGAAACCATTTTTTGTTGAAAAATTATTTCTAGATCTTATATCCCCTTTTCCTTTCCATCTTCTCCCCCACTCCTGGCTTAATCTTCTTGGGAGAAACAGCTCCTTCTTCAGAACAGAAATGAGTTTTTGCAAACTAAAGGACAACATGATCACTGATCCCATGCAGGGATGATGTCTACAGATCAGCTCTTATCCAGCTTATGATTTATTCCCTTCCCTTGCCTGTAAGTGTCTTTCATTACTAAAAGCAACTTTCATGCTGCAGGACTCTACCTTTCGCCCTAAAAACAAAATGTGGGGTGTTGAACTAGATGACCCCATACGTAGGAGTAAAATAAGTGGAAAGATCACCCAGGTTACTGAGCACACACAGAGCTCCAGAGAAATCATTAACACCAAGACGAATCTGGGTGAGAGAACAGTGAAGAAAATGACTGGCTCTAAAGTCACTACTGAAACGAAAGAGAAATGACATCTGGGTTCTGTCAGGTACACGCAGCCCCAGCACCATCCCCCACGGCCAGCCGGGGAAACGCTCCTCAAGCCACGATCCAATGCCCCAGAAGGTTTCCATCTACTGAGCTTTGCACAGGACTGCCCCAGGCAGCCCCTACTGCCGT
Organism: Tetrao urogallus; assembly: GCF_951394365.1. NCBI lineage: Eukaryota > Metazoa > Chordata > Aves > Galliformes > Phasianidae > Tetrao > Tetrao urogallus. The sequence goes on along the minus strand of NC_136824.1, from coordinate 2,449,117 downwards.
GCTCTGCTCCACACACACATGGGCTTTTACAGGGTGCAGGATCTGTGCTGTAAGAACCTGGACGATCTGGAGTGCCTCCATTCGCATTTAGGCGCTCTGCTCGTCAGCATGCTTGTTTATTTCCCTTGAACTCTCTAGATGAGGAGTAAGTGGCTGATAAAAACCATGCTGAAATTGTGCATCCTTGCGTGCAGACCTTCCAGACCACCAGAGAATTGAGGCACAGGTCTCATTTAATTACTTTGCTCATTAGCCAATTTCTACCCAATTTCATTTCTACAAACTATTACAGACTACAAGACTATTACAGAGCACTTGGCCCGTTGTGGCAAAGGCTCAGGAAGAAGAGATAAGTAACAAAAAAGGGAATGATTTTGTTCTTATTGCTATTTTGGGCTGTTTGGTTTTGGCTTTTTTTTTTTTTTCTTCAGTTTGTTGGATGATGTTTGGGGAAAGTCTTACTTTGTGTTTTATCAGCTCATTCGCACGGGTCCCTCCAGCAAGTGCTGCTCTTTCAGCACTTCGTTTTCAGGTTGAAAACTGATTCAGACCATTTCTCTCCTCATTCTAGCTTTTTATGAAAGACTTTCACATTTTAAGTGATCAGGTTTGGGATTTTTTTTTTCTTTTCCTTTAAATAAATGGGAAAACAATCAGGACATCACCTGGGTTCTTCTGGAACAGCTACGTGATCCTTCTCCCACGTGATGACAGGGGAAGGTAAGCCTTCGATGCGGCACTCAAACCGAGCCATGCCATTTTCTTCCACTGTCTGCGACTCCGGCTGTTGGAAGAAGCGTGCCAAGCCTGGGAAAAGAAGAAAGCAAGGCAAGTTAGGAACTTGAGTTTCTGCTGAGAAACGCAGACCTGGTATGGAGGACAAGTTGGCTGTAAATGAGCCTGAAGTGCAGTTCCTCCCTTTGCCATCCCCTACAAGCCCCCAGCAATCCAAGAACAGCAAATGAAATGTTTCAACCTGCAAATTTGCTTCTCGCCTCATTTTATCCTGGAAGGCAACAGTGTGAGAGAAGACAGACAACTAGCTGGTTTTGCCAGTTGCTCTTCTAAATCGCTTCCTTTGTTCATTTACTCCACTGGGGAACCGCACACAGAATGAGAAACAGAAGAGGGGAAGCACGGGTTCCCCTTTACCTTGTGGCACACTCATAGCCCAAATCAAGAACAGGTAAGAGGAAGAACAGAGCCAGATGTCATCCTTCGTGACCAAAACTCTGCCCGCAGGCTGGCAATGCTGGAGCAGCACATACTTCATGGTGGCGTTAGCCTGAGGAAGCACGTACATTTTGAAAATAAAATGCTTTTACATGCCCTATTTTAACCTCAGCATATTCTCAACTGTCATTAGAATTCTGTTTCACTTAAATAGTTATCGCATGTTTAAAGCGACTCGTTGCTCTCTGCAGCAGTTGCAGACTGAATTCTCGCACCAGCTGAACGCCAGGTAGAGTTCTTCAGTTCAATGAATGATAATGAAAAAACGCTTTCTGGAAAAGTTTGAGAGATAAATTAATATAATATAAGGCCCCAGTTCAGGCAACAGTTTTAGTATTTTCAAATATACTCCGCAGAGCACCTGAGTGCAGAGTAATTTCCAAGAACTGCATGATCTTTTAAGCTCACGTTAATATATTTTGCTGAACCCAAGAGTTTAAAAGGAAATCCATCAAACACAAGTGCACTTTCACGTTGGCACCATCAAAACAACCTCCTTCTTGTATCCATAATGCTCTTTCCTGTTGTACTCTTTTCATCCTATGAGTGTAAATGAAAGCACTTTGTCAGTCTCCAAAGGCTCAACATGCCTGGAAATGGCACGAAGGTATGCAGGAACCCCTCTAAAAAGATGAAATCTGTCAGCATCTCTGTTCTCTTTGCTTCAAGTCAGGTCACCTGTTTTTCTTCCATTCATTTTTAAGTGGTATAATCTAAGCTGATACAATGGAGCCCCAAATTTTCCAGCAGCTTTAGATGAGCCTCCAGAGACAAGAAAACTTACGTGCAAACCATGGGCTACAAACAGCAATGCCACTGCTAACAGCAGCAAAAAGGCTCCATAAATTGCAGCAGGCAGCTCCTCACTCTTTGCTCTCCCATGTGGCAGCAGGCAGGTGTATTTTATACATTCTCCTAAGAGATGCAGGGTGTTCAGCAAGCCAGGCTCACCCCTGCACATTTTGCCATGAAGGCCAAAGGGGTACGAAAGGGAGCAGTGCTTTTTGAGTCCCTGGGCTCACCAGAGCAGCAACCTGTCCCAAAAGAAACGACAACTGGCTGCCCCTTCCCCATCCCCTGCCAGACCTGTGTCTGCAAGCTTGAAATGCACTGTTGAGAACCAAACCCTGCCCTACACCTCAAACCAGCCCCATGCCTGCTGTGCTGGGCTCCAGCACGGCTCTTCAAAAGCAAAGAGCCAAGAAATGCACCCATGACAGATTTCTCATTACGGTGTGGAGGAGTGTGACTAAACAGTGACCCTGATTAGGGAGCGCAGCATCCTGAGAGCTAGCAAGGGCTGAGAGCTCAGTGGCTGTAGCACATGGAGTAAACCTTCACTTGCCTGCTGGTGTCTCCTCCAGATAGCTCTCAGGGTGGGACTGGGAAGCTGGGCAGCTCTGCCATCCAAGTTCAGGATCCTGTTCCCTGTTACAGGGACATCCTGTTAGGACATCAGGATAGGGATTGCTGAGGACATCCTGGGAAAGAAAACTATCTCAGGAAGCTTTGAGAGGAGCAGCCTGCAAAGTCATGCATTGCCTGGAGGACAGAACAGCAAGGACCTTTGTGCACAGAAAGCAACACCAAACCAAGGTAAGAAAAGTGGAAAGGTTTGTTTGATGCAGGGCTGAGCAAGAACACCAGATCTCAGCACTGGTGAGATTCAGGTAAAGACAGCCTTCCTGGCCAACTTCACTGCTGTTCCACAAGCATCTCCTGCACCAGCTCAGAGCCATGACCATGGCATGCTGGCATCCTTTGTGATCCTCTTCTGTCATCCAAGTGATGCCTGGGTGGAGAGGAGGAGGCAGCACATGCCTGGCACCCACAGAGTGGCACAGCCTGGGCTCAGAGCTGTTCTGCAAGCTCATCCTAGGAGTATTCAAGCAGGGTCCATTCTCTTTCCGTAAATGTTCTTATGGAAAAAAACTTGCTGCAGAAGATGATCTTGCAGGTCATTTCCAACCTTGTGATTCTATGATTCTGCAGAGTAACAGGTTTCAAGGAGGCATGGAAGAAAAACGCCAGGAGTGAAAAGGGAAACAAAGCAGATAGATAAGACTCAATGGTCTTTTCAACTCCTCAGCTAGGGTTTAGCTCACTAAGCCTGCTAAAAGCTATGCCATGCCACAAAACAACTCCCAGCCATGTTGTGCTGGTTTCCCTGAGCACCTTAAGGCCACTCAGTAAAAAATGACGGACTGCAGGTGAAGAGGTGGAGGAGCACTACAAAAGCGTGCCAAAGCTCCACACTGCGCCTTTGGGAGCGCATCGCACCGCTCCCTTCCCACTCACATGCTCAGCCCAGCTGGAGCCAAGCTGTGTGCCAAGGCTCCCAGCCCGGGGGTGCCGGCGGCACAGGGAATGCTGCAGCCTCCCCCCCTCCCAGCAGCACAAGAGGCCCTGAGCTTGGAAAGGCTGCCAGGCAGCAACACTACACCCAAGGCAGAAAATGCAGCCTATGCGAGGAATTCGGCCTTCTGAAAGAGGCTCACAGCTCTCTCGCACAGTGCTTTGCCCCCCCCAAGTCTCCACGTGCATATCCCCTGCCTGCCTTTTGTGATTATCCCAAGGTGCTTTTAAGATGGGGGGGGGGGGGGGGGTGTGTGACTAAAGCCCCCAGTGAGATCATATATACTGCCCAGACAAACTGCTCTGAACTGCTAAATGGGACGGGAGACTGCAGGATTTGCTGTGATTGGTGCGATTTGCCACGGTTCCACAGCGCAGAGGAGGCAGAGCCAGAGCTCAGTCTGCAGGCCAGTTGGCAATGTAGGACCTGTGCTGCCCAGCTTACCCTCACAGGGCTCACTCCTACCTCTGCAGAGCCACTGGTTCCCTATCTACACCCAAGAACATCCAAGAGGCACAGCTACAGGCGATCCAGAGCCTGTGCACTGATGTGCTGGAAGTTCTTCAGCCCAATTGGAGGGAAGCAGAGAGACCTGGTGATGCACCTGGTGCCCAGAATAAATAGTATCAAATCCATAAAGTAAATCCTTAAAAATACAACTAAATCCCTGTCTTTCAGAGACAGTGCAGCACAGAGAGCTCTCTCTCAGGAGAGGAGCCCATGCACACACGTACACCTCTCCCTGCTGCAGCCTGTGCTGCCAGCTGCAACACCAAACCTCTGCAGCTCTGCCAGCAGCCACACGGCGCAGGCCTGTTCCCTCCAGGCACAGCAAACGTTTTCATCTGACAGCTACAATTACTGTAATTTTCTAGAACCTCCCTCGCACAAAATGTTTAGGCTAAATTAACAGCTTTAACAAATCTTCACCAATGTAGTTATTAACAGGTAGAAAGCTACACCTTCCCACGATGACAATAACGCCCCTGGTATTTCCATGTAGGAGCAGGCACAGCTTGGAGAAACCTGCAAATCTAATCCAGCAGCCCAAACAGGCATGCTTGTACCATGAGCCATGGTGTGCAGGTGGTGAACAGTGACGCAGGTCTCAAGCCAGCAGCACACTGGGATGAGCTCCAAGATGCTGTTGTGTCACACATGTATTCAGCAAAACATGAGCCAACACAGAGGTGACAATGGAAGGGAAAGCATGGAGGGCACTGCAGTGTTAGGTTCCCCCGGAAGGCACTGCTGGGGCCAAGGCATCTGGGCAACTCCACGTGTGGCAGATCCGTGTGTGCTGTCCCCCACCCATCACTGCTCTGTTGTTTGTCCCACCAAGGCTGTGCTCCCCAGGTCTCCTCTGCTGGCTGTGGCCCAGTGATCCAAGCAGTGACCCAGCAAAGTCCCAGGCACTCAAGAGGACGGGCGGCACCCAGCACACGCGTGAATGTCTTCTCAGCAACTCCTGAAGGAGGGCTGCCTATGAGGCCATCTTCATCGCTTTAGCATAGGCAGAGAGAGCCTTTCACGTTCATGCACATAACAGCAGGCTTTTGCATTTTGGCAGCTCCTGTCAGACAAGAGATGTGGACTTCTGTGCTTCCTTTAGTAATCACCTCCAGCAGCCTACAACTCAGTCCCTCATAGTGCTTCCTTGGACACTGCTGCCCTGTTAGCCAGCCAGCCTGCAAACTGCCCAGCCTCTGTCACTCCAGCCCTCACCAGGGTCCCATCTGTCTGCACCAATCAGCCACTCCTAGTCTCCCAACTTACCTGGCTGACAGAGAGCGAGCACAGCAACGCTGGAGCTGCCCTCAGCTTCTGGGGCTACTGAGAAGGTATATCTAATTGTGTAGAAGCACTAAGAAAGCAAGAGAGAAGCAAAATGAGTGCCTGAATGCACTGGTGCTGATAGGAGGGCAGTCTGGCAGGGCTTGTCCCAATTGCTCTGCAACTGCCTTGGCACTGAGTTTAGCAGATGCTGAGACAACCCACAGCTCCAGTCCCACAGTTTCCTCATGGTACTTTGCCTATATGGGGCAAGGCAGTGGTGAATGAACAAAGAAACGAGTATGAAAAACCACAGGAGATGACTCGATGTTATGAATGCTAAATGTTCTTGTCATCGCAGTGCTGTGTGGTGCACAGAGCCCTACAGCACAGCACAGGATCTCCCCTGTGCGGTGTATCAGGAGCACAGGCTGAGGGTAGTGTTGATATAACCTACCTGCTAAACAGGTTTTCATCTGTCTGGTATTGATCAGCAGCGCCCAGGGCAGTCAGCACAAAGAATAACTCCATCTACCCGTAGACAACTTCAGACAGACTGCTGTATTCAACCAGCAGGAAAAAAAAAGAGCCTGTACGATCCTCATTTGCACCAGCTGAATGCTAATGCAGCAAGCGCCTCTGCCCACCCCATGGAACAAAACACAGCCAGAGATGCATTTCATTAATAATTCTCTCTCTGCTCTCCATTCAGAAATGAGTGTTATGTCAGGTGCATTCATTTGCCATAGCAGCACCTCGCCTGTGCAGCTGGCTGTTAAGGAGGCCTACGGATCCATGACAGGAAATGAGCTGGAAAGTTCATCTGTAATTCCTTGGTTCTGGGAGGAACCCACAGCACTCCTCTGGAAAAATCCACAGGGAGGGAAAGGCAATCCACGCCTGTCTCCCATTTTTGAGACATTTTCACTGTTCTCACTCATGAAACACAAAACAATACACCCAAATCCGTAACAGGAGCACAAAGAGACGCACTGGAAAGGGAATCGATGCCAGTTCAGGGTGACTGAGACTGGGGGAGGAAGAGCTGAATAGACCACCAGGACTCATGATGCCTCTTCCACTGCAAGTCTCCCAGACAATATCTGTATGCAGAATCCTTGACTCCAGTTTGCAAGAACCCTTGTGAGATCCTCAGTGGTCTCTGTGTAGCACGGGTGGTACAGCATCATCTGCATGTTCACTTACCATAGCTCTGTGCAAGTTCACAAGCATCTCAGCCCTAATTTCCCAAGACTGGGAACGTGTTTCAGGCTTGCATCTCACGGCGTGCTGTCTGGCTGCATTTGTCAACATTTACATAGGTCTGTACTGGAGAGAAGTGCTATTGTGTTTGTATTATTTTCTAACCTCTCTTGTTTGGTAGGTCAAGGAATCATTTATTGGCACTCTCATACTTAAAATAGCTTTGGTAGCCATTTCGGAATACAAAAGAATTTTATTCTTGAACAAAGATTCAGTGGCTCAGATCTTAGAGTCTTGTTCTGAGACTGAAATGAAAAACAGCCTGAAGAGCTCTCTTTCATCTCTTCCATTATAGAGGGACATTTGCCTCACAATCGGTCCCGACACGGAGTGGAGCAACACTGTTTGACACACAGACAGATGTCTGTCCCAGCCTCAGTGAGCACCGCCCTTCAGTGTCTGGTGCTGCCCCAGAGCTCTGAGCTCCGCACCATGCTGAGATGGGGTAAATTCTGCCTGTGGGAACACCCCACAAAGGGATGATGGCAGAAGGCTGCCTGGGAACACAAGTCCAAAGCCCAGTCTCTGTGGGAAGAAAGGTTTCCATTATGGGCGTTTCAGGCCATGCTGATACACAAAGATGCCCTTATCTGGGAAGCCACAAGCAGACTGCTCTCTCCTGGTGCATAATGCAGTTGGACAGCAGGGGGCTGGACACATACTTCCAAATTGGGATGTGCTCAGTGACATCCAAGCACCATAAAACTGCTCTGCCTTAATTGCCTTCTCGCCATACCTGAAATTAGCAGTGCTGCTTTAGGAGAGCTTGGAAACTGACATTCAGGGCACCTGCCCCATCCAGGACCTGGTGCCTCCCTTGGCCCCACCGAGCACATAGGGAGCCTTGGCACCCCCATGCTCACTGTGGCTACCAGCTTGGGCTCTCAGCAGATAAGTTGCATTAAGCTCCTGCTTTTTCGCCACTCGCTGTGCTGAAGTCAGAGCTAAGATTTCACAAACAAAGGACATCTGAAGAGGAGACATTCAACATCCTGTCTGTCAGAACCCCACAGCGTAGATGAAAGACCCAAAGGCCTCCCTTGGTTCATCAGATCTTAACTATGTTCACAAGACCACACTCAGACACACTAAAGCCATCAGCGTCACGAGACATCGCAAACAGGGAAAGCAGCAGATTCCCCTAGAAGGCTGTTCTGATTTAAGCTAGTGATGGAGAGCAGGGACAAAGGGGAACTGGGACCACCTGAGCACAGCCCGGCCTGTTTCCAGCACTTTCTGTCCTCAGGTGGCCACCCACACCCACCTGACCATCCCTCAGTGATAACTCTTTCAGTAGCATAACTACGCTGCTCACTCATGGCAAATTCCCAGATGGGACACAGAGCTCAGCACAGTCAAGCAGGGAACACAGAGAACAGCAAAGCATGTTGTCCCACCCCAATCAGGGCTGATTCTCCCAGCTGCTCCCATGCAAGTAATGCAGGTGCATTCTGCACACACCATCCAGGACTGATGGATGCATGGGAAATGCAAAGGACACTTTCTCCCAACTCTTCCCATCACAGTTCCCCTCACACCAGGCAGTGCTCAGACTCAGAGCAACACTTCTTAACTATACCTACTACAGCCTTTGCTGGGGTTGCCAGAGCTCCACAGCCAACACCCCCCCCCCCCCCCCCCCCCACACACACACATTCCTACAAAAATGGTGCTGATGCATGGCTTTGAGGTACTGATTTCCCCACAAAAGCAAACACCAATTTTTGGAGAGCAAGTATGATCCTGGTTTTAATTTAAGGCTCATGGCACTTACCTGGGAGTGTTGCACATGAGAATGCCATTGGGTCAAGAGAGACACCACAGCTTATCTGTGGGCTGTCCCAAATCCCACATACACATCATTAATAGAATTTCAATTCATAGTCATTAGAAAAAAAAAAAACCAAGACCCACTTACTTGAAAATCTGACTGCAGCCGTTTGACTGGTGACAGCCCCTAGGGAGCTGTGAGACACACAGGAGTAATTACCCTCAGCATCAGCTCTCTCAGAGTATTTACTGTCCTTTGCCATAGCCTGTGACGAGATGAAGAGCGATCCATTTGGAAGCACGTGCAGATGTTCCTGCTCCACTAGTGGAAACCCATTCCTCTTCCATGTGATATTGATCACCTGCTCAGCAGGGGCCAGGTTACAGTCCAAAACCACGACTTGGTTTGGCTCCAATATCACCTTTGCAGGACCAGCACTACAGCTCAGCTCCACAGAATCCCCTTCCAACAGCCTCCCTGCAAAGAGAAGACAGCATTTCTTCAGGGGTTGCCCTGCTCGGTTAATAACATCCCGGTTATACACAAACGTGGTTAGAGATAAGACATGACATTCAGCCCCATAGTACAGCCAGCACCTCCCACGACACCTATGCACTAACTTCTCCATCATACATCTCTTGGGCTGCAAGCACAGCCTGCACCACCTCTGCTGCTCCCCACCACGCCCAGCAGCAGCCTTGTATCCACACTTGCTTTTTCCATCCTGGGTTCAAGCACAGAACAACTGCAAGTCAAAGACGATGCAGCACGGGCCCCAACCCCACCTTCACCTGCCACAACTGCCCATAAGTAGCAAATACTTCCTCCCCCCTGCCTCCTTGGAAGAATATTCCTACTGCAAACTGGCAGCCCGAGGGGCAGCCCCACATGCTCAGCCAGCTCAAACCCTCAGGCAGCTGTGTGCTGCAGCCGCAGGCAGAGCGCTGAGCAGCCGCTGGCTGAGCTGAGCTGGGTTGGGGCTGGCCCACTTCCAAACCCACGTACTCATAGGAGAGCTCCACCTCTGAAACAAGGCTCAGCATTTCCTAAAAGAATATTGCCATTAATAAAATGCATTTGCCGTTAGAGTCCTCCAGAGACACTAAGTCAATGTTAGCTGGCAGCGCTGCTTCCACACACCAGCAATTTCAATCTCTGCTGCACTCAAACCATCACCATCCACTCTTTTTATGGCTCTGCTCCAAATTATTTTGTCACTGCTCCAATCAGAAATGTTTCCTGCCTCTATAACAAGTTTATCAACACTGGATATGAACCACATGGCTCCCTGCCCGTCTCCTATCGCAGAAGGCTACAGATTAATTTTATAGGAATTCAAACACTCTATTAAACCTGCTACTACCTACTGCTGATAAAAGGGCTGCCTTTTAAAAGCGTGCGAGTTAAGCAAGCAATTAGGAGCAATGACACGCAAAATTACACGTGCAGGGAGATGGAAACTCCGGGTGTCCCGTAAGGAAGGGCCTTGCCCTGCCCACACTTGGGGCTCATTTGGTGCCCAACTAAGCACGCAGGGACAGGTACTCATTAGGAGGCTCCAGCCTTCTCCATGCTTTGCCCCTCACCTCCTCTGAACCAGCACTGCCAGCAGCGTCACATCAACGCATCTTGAGCATCAGGTGGCCCATGTTTCTTGCCAGGCACTCCTGCTCATCGCTCTGCAAGACAGCCTGCATCTCTGTCCTATTTTCTGCCTTCCTCAGGCTGCAATTTTAATGGTTTTTTGCTGAAAATACTCCTCCTCTCAGAGAGGCGCAGCATGCGGGGACAGCTGGCAGCTAGGAATAGAGCAGAGCTCTGCGGAGTGCTTCCTACGCCAGCACAGGTTGGCAAGAAGCAATTATCAGCCTCTCAGGCTTCTGCCTTCTGAAAACCAACCTGCTTGCAGTCCGAACTGACAGCACCACAGCAGATGAAATACGTGGTGTTCTTTTTTTAATATGTGATGGCGTTTCTTTACCCCTGAATATTGCCCAGATCTTCTCCCGAGAGTCAAAACCCAATAGGATCCAAGCTGCCAGCTAAAAAAAGAAGCACTTACACAACTCAGAGCCTGGCTGCAGACCCAGCTCAGGTCCCTGTGCTGCATCAAGAGAGCATAAACAGTCACTGGAAGGAAATACATGTGAAGCTGAACACACAGTCCAGGAACATGCTCACCAAGGCACATGTTTCACCACGAGCAAGGGATCCTCCATGAGAAACCAGTGCTCTCTCTGCTTCTAAGATTTGGTGCACGTGCTGAGCTGCTTGTGTGAATGCAGTCTCACTGGATAACGACAGGAGGAGGTTGCCTCAACACTTCACCCCAGTGAGCACACACATGCACAAGATCTTTAAAAAGCAGTAGTCACTCCTTTCCTGGAAACCTGCTTGTACCACACAACCCACTCAGTAATAGCAGCAACTAACCTCCAGGGTATCAATGTTTCTACTTGTACACATCTACAGCACTGCCAAGCAGCGCAGCCTCCATGCAATGCTAAGAGATACACGAGTGCTCAAACCACTGCCCTTCATCCCAGGAGCACCATAAGTGCTTCCAGACCAAGAAGCCAAGCAAAAGCCCTGGTGTGCTCACAACCTGTGACATCGGGCTGCTCTGACAGGTGAGCATAGGCTGCCCTCAGCCACCCAGCCTCTTCAGCCCCAGTACTGCAGGTTTTTGGGGACAAGCCCTTGGCACACACAGGTTGGGGCAGCAAGTGCCCAGGACTCAGATGTAGCATTGAAAAAGCTCCAACTACACTTCCGATGTTCAAAGAACTGTATAAGCACTCCCTGATTAAACAAAACATACCTTCCAGGCTCTGAAAATGTAGGAGGAGGTCTGGTTCAAAACACCGCCCTAAATTAGCAAGCCTGACAATGAGATAAAAACGCTTTCAAGGAAAAGGATCAGAAGAGAGTAAAAGTGAGATCAAAGACAAATGAAATCAGGAATGTTGAGTGCTTACAGAAGCTGCTGACTCTTTCCAACCTACATTCTTCATCGTTCAGTGACAGAAATAGATACAACCCTGCTCAAACACAGCCCCACGCAGCCTGCTGCTCACCTTCGCCCTCTTGCCTACTGGAGGTAATGGATGAGCGAATGCAGGGAAGCCACCCCACACACCACCTGCCTCATGCAGCAAGCACAGCCACTTCAAGGGAGAGCTGCAGCAGAACAGAGGCAGGCTGCTGAGCCAGGAAGACTTTCACGTCTCAGCTCAGGGCAGGTGGTTCAGCTGCAGACCTGTGCTACGGAGCTGGAGAGCTCATTGCCTTTGGCTACTCCAGGATGCAGCTTCAAGCATTGAAGCCTGGCAGAACCACAAGTTTTCAGCTCATGGATCTCCAAATTGAGGCCCTGAAACCCTGCACAGCATTCCCCTATGGAAGTCAACGCAGCTTCTATGTTCAAAGCAGGCTTTTACATCACAGCACGCAGAGCAACACTCAGAAATTGCCTAACACAACTGAGAACATTTCAAAATAACTCTTCGGAAGATAAAGCAGGGAAAAGGGGACCAAAAGCAGAGAGGAGATTTACTGGGAGAGAACAGAGATGTCTGTGTCTGACCGGCCCCAGGTAACAGGCAGAGCTCACACCAAACCTCACTAAGGCCAGCAAATCACTGAGCTGTCCCAAGGCAGTCAGTAGTGGTTCAGGACTATAAATATATATGCTAATACACACATAACACGTAGGTATATGCAGCATCCATCTATATGCACACACACACAGAGTTCTGCAGGAACATCAACATACTGAAATATTAACATACTGAAATATTAACATGCCCTGAAACAGAGGGCCTTCGATGCAGCAGGGTAAGTGGTTTGCTCCCATGAAACCACATTCTCCTCTGGCCCCAGGTGTTTTATTCTCTCCCATGTTGCCAACACCTACGCTACGCTACACACAAAAACAGTCCAAAAGATAAAAAGTCCTTTTCTCCCAATCTATTTAATCACTTCCTCACTCCCACTACCCACCCATATACTTTTGCTGCCCATGCCTAGTGAAAAAAAAGGCAGCATCTCCTCTCGAACAGCAAAGAAACAACCAAAAAAAACCAAAAAACCCCACCCACAAAGCAGGGCCTTGCAGACAAACACAGGCTGTAAAATCTTTAAGGCACAGCCCCTGCCAGCAGCAGCCTTCATTCCAGACCCAGAGCAGGCAGCTACAAACCATGTTAAAGCAGCCAACATCTCCTTCCCAATGCACGCATCTCAACACACAGCCAAAAACAACTCCTGTATCTCCTTTCCTCTGCACCAAATGGAGGCAGAAATTGACTTACTATTGAGCAAAGAGGAAAGAATCAGTTCTCCTTCCTTCATGATTACAAAACTGTAAATAACCAGGTGAAGTGTGAGCTAGCTACACAGCAAGGTTTGACAGATCCCTGACATGCAATTACTTGGTCAGAGGCAGGGCCCTCGGAGCAGTGTTTTCACATCACGAGACGCAGTACTCCAAGCCCGTCAATCTGGTGGGAGCTTGCACTCCATGTCCAAGTCCAGCACAACACTGGCCTCTGTATGCAGTTATTTCCCTGCCCTGGGGTTCACCACGCAAAGCAAGGAGGAAAGACCTACACAAGTGAGATGCTTGTTCTGGTGAAATTTTGGCTATCAGCAGTAAGCGTGTCCTTGAGCTCTGTTACATGGCACAAGCAAATAAAAGGTTACTGTTCAACAGGAGACCGGTAGCTTCGTTTGGAGATGTCCCAGCTTCAGACACGGCTCTGCCATTATATCACCAGACAAACCCTTAACAGCTGGGCAGCACAGCTTTTCTCTAGCTGGTTACAGCACCTCCTCACCACAGCCACAACCTTACTTCCATCCAGCAGCCCTTCACCACAGCCACAGCCCCGACCCCATCCCAACAGGCTGTTCCAAGGACAGACAGAAGGGCAGTGCCTGGGGGAGATACACCATCTTGTTGAACAAACCAGCTGAGCAAGAGGAAGCCAAGAAGGTTTAAGCACCTGCAAGGACTTCTTCAGGACTGAGTAGGGCACAGCAGACATCAAGCCAAGCTCCAGGCGCTGTCAGGCTGCACCCCACCACATTCATTTAGGGCTACATCCAAGCAGACAGCTTCACGCACCCCAACACCTGCCCACTGAACCTACTATGTCAGCTGACTCAGTAGAAGAACCTCTCCTACTCTTGAAGCACCAAGACCAAATACTGCTACTAGTGGCACAGGCATCTGACATCCTGCAGCCGAACCCAGATCCTCACCTACTGCCACAGGAACCCCAAATCTGGGTGGGACCCCACCAGTCCCAGGATCCCAGGGCACTACTGGCTCTGTAACCTACCCCAGACCATTCTGACTGGCTGGCAATTGCAAGGCTTACACCTTCCCTTCAAGTGCAGGACAGGCATCTTTAGCACAGATAGAACTTAAGGCCAAAGCCATTTAAGCAGAGCTGCTGACAGCCTCCAGCACCTCTAAACAAAACCCTCAGTGCCTCTAACCCAAAACAAATAAAGTTGCACCGAGCCAGACTGGTCCCGTTACAGCACAGGCTGTACAGGGAGATTAATACTTCACAGGGAGCAAAGTACAAGGGTTTTTAATCTGACACACTTCCAGAGCTGACATCACTCCTGGCTCTTGGCAGCCAGAGATTTTCCTGGGGAGCCACTGTGTTGCAGGTCCCACGGGCTGGAGCCTGGCCAGCACGTTTCCTATTCCACACACATCTGGCACTTTGGAACCCTTGTGCACCTTGCAGAGCTGCAGCCAAAGAAAACCTTCCCAGGAGCGAGGAACAGGCAGTGCAGGCAGAGCACTCGTCGTCGTGTGTGTTCTGCGGGTAACGGGGCTGCAGAAGGGCTGCTCCCCGCGCCCCACATCCTGCAGGAGGTGGCAGGCATTCAAGAGGCAGTTTAAGCCTCTGTGCTGTCACCCCTCTTAATTTATGTATTTATTTTGGATGCTGAACTTGTGGAACTCAGCAACACAATTAATCTCATTTAAGTGGGAGCGAACAGCACCAAAGAAAAAGTGCAGTTATTACTTAACAAATAACTATCAGCACATCAACTACCGCGCTATCGTTCTGCTGCAACCTCACCTTCTGCTGATGCTCTTCAGACACTCCTAGAGCCACAGAAAGACTTTAATTTCACATTGTCTAACTCAGAGAGCAACTGTACTTCAATGCATTCCCTCTGCGGAGCGAACACTCACCGAGGCAGCACAAGGGGCTCTCAGACCATCTCCTGTCACTGACAGCATCACAGCCTTTCCCAGCAGCCCAGCACTGCGAGCAGCCTGCGTGCAACACTGCAGGGGCAGGCAAACAGCAACACCCCCCCCCCCCCTTCCTACAGCTCCACTTCACTTAATTATAGACATCTTCGCATCTAACGGTTCTTTACGAGGCTTGGTGGCTTTGGAACATCGATCCTAACCCATCCACTTCATAGCAGCCCATTATTATATTTTCACATGTATACAAAGCCCCTCCATTTAAAAGTTAAATTAATCATAATTCATCGATCTGTTGTAGCATGCTCTAAATGCAGTTCTCCCCAAAGAACCGTGCTGGGCAAGAGCCCCTTGGCTTTGTTCTGTTCAAATTCCTGCTTAAAAACAAGAGAGCAGAAGGGATGGCACGAAAAACAACAACACTGTCTGAAACAAATGCGATGTCACATTGCTGCTTACAGGCTGTATCTGAAAAGCCTGATTTTATCTAAAGCTGTAATTAAGGTAAATAGGTTAATGACTAGACTCACTTAGATAAAAGCAAAGGCTGCTGAAGCCCCTGGTAGATGAAAATCTGTACGTATAAATACCACATACCAGGCATCAAAGAAATAAAGGAGCTGAAAAGGTTTCCATCTAAGTGCTTTAACAATGCTTCTGATGCTCCTATTGCTGAAGCCAGCTGCAGCTGCTCCTTTTGGCTACCCGAGACCACAGCCACTGACCTGCAGTGGATTGTCACCCTGCTGACTCTAAGGTGGCCTTAGAGTCCAACCACTGAAGGACAGAACCGGTTTCTAGGAAGGACCAGACACTCTCATGCTTCTGTGCAAGACCAGATTGGCCAAAGCATCTACAGACTGCAGCGACCAGTAGGGATGAACACAAAACCAGCTCTCAGCTGAGCGTGGGTTCATCAAGATGCGTGTTATTCCAATGCATCCCCTGCAAACAGATAGTTCAGAAAGATTAAGCAAATCAATAGCACTAATAATTTATTCATTGTGTTGACCTGTCAATAGCAATCATAATGCTAGAGTGCCTGACTCTTACACGAAGGTGAAGCCTTTCCATTTCCTTCTCTCTGATCCCAGGAAGGCTTTTGAAACAGCAGCTGAAGTCCAAAGTGGGCTCTGCAGAAGCCCCTACTTCAAGCTGTCATCCTTCTCTTTTCATGTCAATGAGGCAGAGCTGAGATGACCACTGCAGAAGCTGCTGCAAGCGTGGGATGCGTGGTGAGCTCAGGACGGAGCTTTGAGTTCACATTCATACATTTACAGTGTAGAGGCATATTAAAATTACAAGCTTGAACAAACACACTGGAACAATAACACATCAGAGCCCTGTAATTGGGCCCTGAAATATACTTAGCGAAAAATACAGACCAGCTGCAATGTTGGAAATGCTCCTAATGCTATCCAAGGTAATTATTGGTAACAGACCATCAAACAAGTGCATTAATATGCTCTGATCAGAGGGAGAATCAGATGGGCAGCCTGGCACAGCAGCCTGTACCTGCAAATTATGTAAATGATTGGAAAGAGCAAAGCCCCAAAGCCCTAGAAACACTGACTGTAATGAAAGTTATTAAATGCTATTTTTGTTATCCGCTGGTGTTAACATTATAGGGCCCATTTGCTGAGGTAACTGTAATTTTGCTGCTGAGCAGCAAGCTGAGCTGAATAAGCCTGAGATTTGCCATTTTAAAGGGCTCCATCAAGCTAAAATGACTGCCTGGGATTTGCATGATTTCCTGGACAACATTTTAAACACTTGCGGTGTTTTTTTACCGATGTTCGGAGGAAATCCATTCACGTTGCTTCTGTTCGAGGCAGAAGTTCCTGTTTTTATTCCATGCACACGTTTGATCTGTGAACATCACAGGAGAGTCCTAAAGGATCTCCTGTTACAATGTTATCTATTTCTGCACTTGAACTATTTAAGTCAAGCATGTTTTTAGGTCATACTTTCATCTTTCAATGCTTGAGAAAGCTAAAAACATGCAGCACGATACGATCTGCTGTAATGCCTCTTGAGAACATCAACTAGAAAGTAATATTATCAAACAGAGGACACAAAGCTCTTTCACCAATGGGCTACAATTAAACTCAAGTAGGTTCTGTGCCATTCTCCTCAGTTAGCAATTTTACATAATCCACAAGATAAATAAAAACACACTGGACGGAACAGCATCCAGAGAACGCATCATCCCTCAGTTCTTCAGCACCCTCCGGAGTAGCACGGTGCTCAATTTCAAACCCTGGGTGAAGAAACGAAGGCACAGAGGAGCGACACAACACGGGGATGTGCTGCAATCAATGCAAGCAGCCCCAAGAAGCAGGAGGGGACGCAGCTCAGCAGCAATATCCATCCACACACACGGGATGCTGCAGCCCAGAGTGCAGCCAGCTCTCCTGAGCGTTTCCACTGCTTGCATCGAGCTCAGAAAATTAAAATGATATTTTACGGTTAATGGTTGGAACAGGACCTGTGAAGTCCTCCTCACAGCCCCATTTACAACACAAACGCCAATGACAGAGCAGCAGATGGTCAGAAACACTCCCCCAGAATATTCAGGCGATTCTACTTGAATCCATGCCCAAATCATTTAACCTTAATGGATTCTTTCATTAACAACCAAAGAAAGGGGATCTGGTTGCCAGGACATTAAAATCACTTTTTCAATTATACCGTTATAAAATCGAACAAATTAGCTGTAATTCTTAGCTGAAGCCTAAATGAAAGCACGACTTTATGAAAGAAATGAAAATTGATTTGGATTAGTGGGCATCGAGGGCTTTTTAAAAATTAACAAGATTCTTGTGACTTCATAGCATGGATGGATTAGCTGGAGGGTTTGCTGCCCTGTGTTTGGTACCTGCCAAGGCACCGCAGCTGGCCCCGCTGCATTTGTTACAGCAGGTTCTAATTAGGCCAAGGGAAGAGGATGCAAAGATTGAAGCTGAAACCCAAGGTGTGGGGAAGCTGGGTGGTGCCCAAATTCACCTGTTGGACCTGGCCCAGCTGGGTCTTGGCAAAAGGTATCAAATCAGAACCTCTCAGCTGCAGCAGCACGTGGACAGCCAGCTGTATTTCTTTGTTTGGGGGCGTCTCACTCCAGGATCAAGGCAAAAGTGCATTGGATGCTTCACAAAACATGAAAAGCAAGCCCAAGATATTGCTGCAAAGAGCACACAACCTTAATGCAGACTATTTAGAACCTCCCTCCCTCCGAAAAAGAGCACCCAAAACCACAAAACAACAGGTAAGGGTAACCATGGAAGCACCAGAAAGTCATTAAAAAGGATAAAGGAGCCGTACCACTGGGCACCAGATACAAGGGAAATACAACACAGAGAAGTGGGATCACACTACGAAGGAAGGAAGATGATCTTTGTATTGTATATTACAACTTTAATGAAAGACATTTGCTGATTTGACAAACCCAGGAAACCTAAGGGATGTTCTAGAGAGCCGCTCTGCTGCAGGGGAGGTGAAGACAGAAAACAAACCTTCAGGATTTTATATGTGCACTGGACCAAGTGTTGAGGACTTATTTTTTTAATTAGAGAGGAAGGCAGCACTGCTGGAAACAATTCTGAGCAAAAAAGATTGAGAAAGATGGGATGTTCCAGCACACACTGAGCCCCACACATCTCCAGGACGAAGCAGTGCTGGGAGCATCTGGCAGAGCTGTTCCCTCTGTAAGGTAAATGCAGCACAACATTTCAAAACCGTTTTCATGAAATCTTGCAACACAAAGCACTTTCAACGATCCCCTTTACAAGTCAGCATTTCACATTTAGTTATTTTCACTCTTTATTGCAACACTGCGGTTGACAATTTGCATCAGTAAAAGCTGGCCTGAAAAGTTAATCTTTGGACAATTCTGAATGTTGTTTCTTTGCCATAACCACACTGGTTTGTCACCCTGCATCGGGCTTCCTGATATGCCACAGGGTATGTTCCAACAAGTACAGAGCTCTTCCCTCTGAGCCAAGCTCTGTCATGCAGCCCACAGGGCTCCACATGCTTATTTGCAGTTCTTGTACTTAAGAAAACATAAGAACACATTTAATGCAGAACCTATCAAGCTCCATGTGTCTGAGAAATCTCTAGTGATCTGAAAAACAGAGGACCCCATGATTTTCTGATACAGCAAACAGGTTTTGGCATAGTAGAGCAGCAACTATATAGCCAAAGACAGGGTCTGCAAGCAAGAGTTCATGTCTTGCCTGGGTTTGCTGCTCGAAAAGCAGAGCAGTTTAAGAAAGGACAGCCCCAGATGAGACTGTCACTGCCAGTGACCTCTCTGCAAAGCAAAGCAGAATGGCCTCTCCAAACTGATGCTTTAGGCTGAAGGTGACTTAAGCAACATTGCTTTCCTTTTACACTGCTGCAATGGAACAGGAGAGTGCACTCATCAAATTACTGTGCTTCTGCTGAATGGCAGCAAATGCCAGGGTAGGGAACAGTAATTTCCAGCTAAAAGCACTGGACCTTCCTGACCCAGCCAGCCAGCACAGATGAGCACACTCGACCTTACCTGGGAAATCTGCCCTCCCAGGCTCACTGCCAACTGGCAGAAGCTGGCACTTCTCACCACACTGCACACACACCAGTACCTCCCTGTCCACCAGCTGAGATTTAAAAGTGCCTACGGGGCTTCTGCACATGCATTGATTGTCTAGGAGAAGCAGCTTATTATTATAATTATTAGTAACAATTATACAACTATTATATATGTTAATATATGTCAACAGAATAAGAATATTAACATATTCTCTACAGGGTATTCCACAGAATTAATGAGATCTAGTAATGAGACTAACCTCTCTGACATCTCACTGATGCTTATTTCTAAGCAAACAACTGAATTCAGCACGCATCTGCTCAGGGAGAGCACTGGGCTGCAGCTAACTCAGTACCTGTAGGTCAAAAGGACACGAATGCTGATGAACAGAGGTTTGTGCCTCACTTGGAACAGTGTTGGAAATGGTAGACATGCATTTGCTTGTTAGCCACGCTATCAAGCTAGTACCCTCTTCCACAGGAATTGGCAGACAGTTCTGAGCAACCCTGTCTCTAACCACACCAGCTGTCTGCTGCAGTGAACGCCAATCAGCCCCTGAGAGCTCCCTGCCTTTGTCATATTAATTCAAGCGTTTCACACGGCCGTCCCTATTTGCAGTCCCACCTCTGCTCCAAGACCCTCAAGCTTGGCATGCTGCAGGATGAAGAAGACTCCAGTGCTGTCACCAGGACACAGCCCTGTGAGTGCTTCTAGCAGGGCTTCCCATCCTCTGACACCTTCCCATCACTCTCAGGAGCCAAGGAAAGAGAAACAACTCTCTCCAATGCACTGAGATCAGCGGCAGCCCTAAGTCCAGAGAAGTGCTCTTGGGACAGCCTCAGCAGTACACGGGGCAACTGCAGTGCTATTTTGCAGCCTGCCTCCTCTGCAAGCTGGGCAGCTCTGGAAGAGCAGACAGCTCACATCATTTCAGCAGCAGACCCTAAAAGCTCCAACTCTGGTGCAGTAAAACCAGCAGCCAAATTCCTCCAGACTGAGGATGGAGGATTCAGCCCTAGAGAAGTGCAGAACAAAAGCAGGAGCACTTCTGTGCCTCACCCATGAGACACACAGCACATGATGCTGCCTCCCAGAGAAGGATTTCAAAGCTGCTCTCCTTGCAGCCCCCACCTCTGGGCCCACTTTGGCCCGCTTCTGTTCTACACTGGGTATTTGCATGGATACAAAGAGCCCCATCTCTCAGCTGCTCATCTCCACCTGCTGTGTACCCTTCCCCAGCAGAGGACAGACTACACAGAAGGCCTGTTTTTGCATGCAAACAGCCTACAAGGAGCCCTGCAGAGGAACAAAGCGCGTGAGCATCTCACACTGGGAAGAGTTCACTGGGAGATGTGGGGCATCTTCAGGGAAGGTCAGTGTCTGAGATCACGGCCAGCCAGGAAAAGTCCCAGTACCCTCAAACACATGGAAGTGGGCAGGAGATGGTCAGCAAGAGACTCAGCCTCTCCCCAAAATGACCGTGGTTACAGCAGGTTAAGAACCTCTCTGAGGCTCTTGGCCCTCAATCTTCCTGTGATTTTTTGGCCCTTTTATATACACGTTAGCACTGTCCTGGCAGGTCAGTTCTGTGGATGCCCAGCCAACAGGGAGCCTGCCAGCACCCAGCTCTGGATACCCTCGGAGCGCGAGCCAGACAGCGCTGTCAAAGGGCAAAGAATACACTCTGCAAACAAAGCCTCTTTGTTCCTCTAATTTTGTTCCAGTTAAGTCAGTTCAGCTGTTCCATATAACCAGTCAAAAACATTCAGCATTTCCCAAAGTATTTTAAGACTTCAAAGTTGTAAGTTTTGTTTTGACACTTTAAAACTGCAAGAGCTTTTTTTCTTTAGAGATTTTTTTTGTATTAAAAAACAAAGCTGTTTAATAAATTAAGCTTTTAAAACAACCACCGCTGCTCTGCTTTTATCATGCCTTCAATTAAAATATTGTTTCTTGAAGACTGATAATGACTTCTGAAGGAAAAAAAAAAACCAGAGTGTTACACTGAGAATGTTTTCAATGGATTCCATTTGTTAAAACTTACAACTAAAACCAAACTCCAAGTGGGACAGGCTCCAAACCGGGGCACTGTAGGTTGGCTATCTGAACTTAGCACTTTCCAGCCTTAAAGGAATGTATTTACCCCCCAAAAATAAACTCACATCCATAGCCACTGCTGTGATCCTTGCAACACAAGACCCTCTGAAAGAGCCACATTCACCCTCGAGGTGGGACTGTGACACCAGGGAGGTGGAGAATGGCTGCTGGGGGGACACCGGTAACAACGAGCCCCTGTGAGTCTGCATGGAAGGAGATGCTTGCAGTTATCGAGGTTCAACAGAAGCGGTAGCAAGGGTGAGCACAAGCAGCTAGCAGCTAACAGCTCTCCAGCACTCACCCATGAGGAACATGCAGGAAAAGCACTGCTTAGATGAGTGCCCGGCAGCTCGGCAGACAGGAGCTGATTGGGAGCAGGCTGTTCCAGAACAAACCTTTCTGCATAACCCCGGCAACAGACCTGACCTTTTCATCTACAGAAAGCAGTCAACCACCGCTGAGCTCATGAACGTGGGAGATCTGCCCCTGCAACTTGTTTCGTTAGCAGCAGCGGGGCCAAGGCAGCACTGACAGCGATTGGCTCCTGTCAGGAAAGAGCCGAACAGCTCAGGGACCAGACCTGGGCTGAAACCAAAGCTGCCCCAACTCTCCCTGCGTAACGTGAATGCTGACGCCGACCCCACAGCGAACCAGAACTTGCATCTTCAAAAGCAAAGAAAAGAAGGTTATAAAAACTCATTAGCTGCTTGTGCTTACAACAGTGCTCTTCTGCAAAGCTGTAAGCATGGTGGGCTATGGGAAGCGAGCACACCTCTGAGCGCCTCTTACAGGCAGCGCTGGGATGGACTGGGCCGGGCCAGCTTCACAGTGCCAGCAGCACAGGCACTAATCCCTTCGTTTTGAGGCCAAAGCTCCACTCACACAGTTCACAGTGCAGCCCACAACCAGCTGTGTCAGCACAACCCAGAGAGCAGGATCAAGCAGCCGTGGGGGGGGAGCTTTTAAGCCCGCGATGCTGCCAAATGCTTCATATCACAGCCCTGCCTATTTGCATTTCTGCCTTGGGCCCCATCTGTAGCTTCCCATCCATGTAAAAGCTGTCCCCAGGGAGAAGGGAGGCCACTGTCCATTTGTTCGATGCATCTCAGGCGCATCCAGTTTCAAATGAACTAGGTGGTAAAACTCCCAGCGCTAATCTCTGCAATGCAATTCTGGAGCTTTTGGCACCTGGGGGCAGAGAAAAATCTGAATCGCAAAGCCTGGTCCAGCGGCTGTGCTCAGGCAGTGCCAGCAGTGCCTCCCAGCCCTCTAGCAAGCAGTTCTGCCTCTTACTACCTCCAACACAAGCACTACACTCTTCTCCACTTATTGGGAAACGCTGATTTACACTTCAGTTGAGGTGATCTTGTAAGGTAGGCTTCCAATTGCAGCCTCACTTAAAATCAGTTAGCAATAAGAACATAAGGAATAAAATAAAACATGGTTACATCCCATGGCAGAAGCCTTAATGGGCTGTATTTTTAGCCCTGGAACAACCTGAAAGCCAGCGCTGACATACTGCAACACCGAAGCTATGTCACTGCAAAGCTGTGTCATTACAAGCCACAGCTCTTCTTGCACAGACAATTTTTTCCACGAGCCCAGATGAGTCGGTGTAAAGTTTGCCAGCACACACACGTGTATGGCAGCCAGAAACGAGCCCAGAATGCCAGTTAAAATTGAGAATCAGGAAAAAGAATCCAAGAAATGCAAGCGACCAGTCCCTTTCAACACACACATCTCAAGAGAGGTCACTGCAGTGACTTGGAGCTGGAAGAGGGCCAAGGCACCATGCAGGCGCCTGTCCAAGGTGGCACCCAGGCTCCACACTGGCTGCAAAAGCACAGGAGCTCAGGCTGAGACCACACGACCTCCTCCTGAGCCTCCTGGTACCGCAGCGATGAACTGCCCCACACAGAGTGCCACTGAGCTCTGCACCAGCCTAGTGCTGCACCTGAAGCCCTTCCTCCTGCCCCTTAGGGAAATGGCAATGACCTTTCTGATTTAGTACAACAGAACAGCTCTGGCAGGCTGCAGGCTGGGTGGGAGCAGCTGAACATCTTCCTGTTCCAAAGAATTGCAGATCAAAAACCTGATCTGGATGAAAAGCTCATGATTCAGACAGCACACAATAAGCAAGGGGTAATGTTGGCCGTGCACGGTCTGCAGCGGTTGTAGTGTGGATGGCCTGCAAGCCTGAATCTCCAAAGGTTTCAGTGGCTCTCAGTCTGCAGAGATAAACTGTACCGTGCTCTTCTGGAAGCTGCTCACCCCTGCACAACCCTGGAAGAGCTGGAGCGAGAGCACCCACGCAGTCCTTATCTCCCTCATTAGGAGGGAAAGAAGTTGCTCAAGGATCTAAAACTGGCTGCTCCTCCAAATGAGTTGCAAAACCATCTCTGGAAAGGTTTGTTATCTGCCAGCGGCCCAAGCCACTCCTACCCACAGGATAATAAAGCCATTAGTACCAGCAATGAGACTGTTACATTGTTGTTTTACGTGGCTATAATTTAACAGTTCCTCACTGTTTACTTAAGGAAATCTCTTGAAAGGTCTATAAAATTATACACTCGATACAGTCTGAAAACATTGGCATACACAGGGATTTCTGTTCTTTAATAAATCCCATTCCCAAACTAGTAAACACCAGCTCATAGGAAACATCTCTTGTTTATTGAAACTAAGTCGCATGAAGATATTTTAAACAAAAAGAAGGTGGGAGGCTGAAAGGAACTGACAGATTATGTTTTCCACTTTCATTTTGCCTTGTGTCTAAACAAACAGTTCCTAACAGCTTTGTTTTCCAAACCAACTTTCTCCCAGCTGCTGCCTGGAGCCTCAGAAAAAGGAAAGCGATGCTCAGACCCTCAAGAGTTATTTGACTTCATGCACTCGCTTCACTCAGCCCTCAGCGTGTGGATACACAAACCATGGGGAGCGCTACCAGGAGGAAGCAGTGGCCTTGCAGAGGCTGGAAGATTTCAGCTACCAAGCAACAGCAGCAGGGCTCAGTCACAGCCCAGGCCATGCAGGGGGCACGGGGGCAACCTGCCCTTTGCTGAGCTCCTGTGCCAGCTTGCTTGCCATGGGACCAACCTATTGCCTCCCACCTTGCCACGATGGTTGGAAGAGGGCTCTGAACCCATTCAACATAATTAAGGGCAGCACAGAGACGCTGACCCAAAGAAGATCCAAGAAACTGTGTAAGGGTTGAGCACATCTAATGTTTCTGTGTTTTTCTTTATCTGAAAGATCAAAGATCTTAATCATCAAAGATCTTTCTCATCCCTCTGCCGTCAGCTGCTGATCAAGGATTACATTTCTGCCCTCCTCTCCCTTCTTGCTACACGGTTTAGTGTTATTTCGACTGTACATATCTCAGAGCTCCTTGCCTACACAAGAGATGTGACAACGCTGCTAAGGCTTTAGGACAGGAATAGCTGTCGTGTTGATAGAACTTTCACCCCCATTTCATTCAAATATCAGAAAATTCCTCAGATTTGACCATAAATGGAGATACGTCTCCATCAGAACCCCAGAGATGCTGTGCAAACACATGGCTCTCACAGCCCTCGCACCCACATCCCTGAAACTTGCCCCATCTAAGCCTCCACCACAGGTTACAGGCTTGTTCTAAATACTCCTAAAAAGAAAGAAGGGAAAATGCCAAAGCCCTCCACTCCTGGGCTGCCACAATTATGCACTGAGAGCTTCCTGCCGGGCAGCTATCACCTTATGGCCACAGATGGGGCTCAGCCCATGTGCTCCTGCAGGGAATCCCTCACAACCAGAGGACACCACTCACACACCAGCCCTTCCCCGAGGCCCTTCCCTGCCGGCCCAGCACAGCAGCTAACTCTCCCTGACAGCACACGGATTTCACTGCTATCACAGCACAAATAAGGTAATTAGGCTGACATCTTCAAAGCCCTGCCATTGCTGTTGGTAATGAGATTCTGCAGTTCACTTGAAAATAAAGCAGGGATATGAAGAATGGGCTTTACCTGCTCCACCAACAGCCTGAGCTCAGACTGCAGAGCCATGAGCCCAACAGGTCTGGCTTTGAGGCCACTCACGGTAGCTCAGAAGTCCATGTGCAAATACAAACCTTAGAAAGAAGAGCATTCATACAAAGAAACCAATGGCATGACACATTTACCAATAAAACATAAGCTACAAGAAGACAAACTCTGATGTTTTCATCAGTGACAGCCCTTTTATCTTGCTGTGTTCCGTGCAAAAAGGTGGCACATCACACCTCTATTCTTACCTGAAAAACCACCTGCCAAGAGAAAGGGCAAAGAACTCTTTTGCTGGGGTGATGCTGCTCTGACACACATCCCAAGGCACATTCATTCCTCAGACTGAGCTTCAAGCTTTCATAGCAAAGACCCCAGGATGTATTTAGAATTATTAACTGCATGTTTTTGTTGAGCATGTTTGCTCACAGTGTCTTGACGGGCTGGGGTTCAACCTGGAGTCTCTGTTCTGGACAGGGTGTGCAGGGCTATAACACAGGGCACATACAACACTCCTATCACAAACAATCCAGCCTCAGCTCTAGCAGGCACTGAGAAATGTGCACATTCAGCCCTATTCTCTGCTTCCCGCACACAGCCCACCTGTCCCAGAGCCCCAGGAGTTGCAGTCTCAAGAAGCTGCAGCTCTCATGTGCTGCAATTAGAAAGTCACCTACCCCAAAAAGAGAAGTCAGGCTTCTGAAATTCCTGCCAGCTCTCCTGCATTTCCCAGGTAATTGCTCAAATCAGGAATTAATGAGAAATAATGAGCCAGCACACAGGGGAAGAGAAGACAATTCAGAACAGCAACAAAGAAAACTAATGGAAGTATGCTTTAACAGCTCTCTGTAGATGGCTTCCAGCCTGTATCACCCCAAGAGGCTTCACCTCTGCAGGAAGACACAGGGGTCTCGGCATGTGTACCAGCCACACTGCACGGGAACACAGAGGAACGTGGCAGGGCTCTCCTTCCTTCTGCACAGCAAGCAGAGGGCTCAGTCCTGCAGCTCCATCGCCATCCATGAACGGCCTCTGGGAACTCACAGTCAGTCTAGGCTTCCTGGCCTGGCTGCAGCTGCACTCTGTGACATGGGCTCCATTCCCACGTGCAGACGAAGCCTGGCCTTATCTAGCTGCACTCCCCTCCTAGTTATCTCTTAACTAACAAAGGCATGTTATCAGTACAGCTAGACAACAAACCCTATGTGGACAATAGCAGATAAGAGGGAAGGCTTGAGAAGGAGACATAAATTATAAAACGTGAGGTGCTGAACTGTTAAGTCGTTGGAAAGTCCACAAAGGGACAACACCATAACCTACCCAAGGACTTGATCACTGCAGGACTTGGCATCCCCTTGGCACAGCTTCTCACATAGATCAGCTCTAAAAGATAATCTTCAACTGTGACTTGGAAAGTCAGTTATGATTGAAAACAACACAAGCCTGTAGAGCTCAGGCACCATTCTAGGAGGGACAGACAGGCTGCTCATGTCCTTAGCTGCTGCGGTGCACCTGGAGAGGCAGTGAGGAGCACCTCCTGAGGACTGCTAGAACCAAGGGTCAGATTGGGGGGATAGGGGAGAGACATCCCCTCCTGTTCCAAATTTAAAGTTCCATCTTAACAAGAGGAGGAAACCAAATTTCACAGCCTGTTCCAAAACCCCTCACACTTACTTTGCTATTTACCTCTCCAACATCAACAACACAGTTACCCGCTGTCAGCACAAGCTTCTTTTCAGAGCATGTAAATCTCCACTTTTTCCAAAGCTGCAGCCAGTTGAAGCCTGACAGTTTGAGGACAAAGCACTGAAGGAACTGGCTCTGTTTGCAAGCACATAAGACATGCTTTCAGCTCCAGGTAGAGCACAGTACAATGCCTGGTGACTGCATTCCACTCTGGGGTCCCCCCGCATCCACAGCATTCATCCAAGGTGACACTTCTCCCTCCATCCCTGCACCTGTGCTTATTCCACTTACCAAAACTAAGACATACCTTTAGGCAGAGCCCAAATTACCCATTTTTTCCCACAGAGCAGAGAGGTTCTGCCCCTGCACCCCAAACTGCTGGATAAGCTCTATGGATGGAGGTTGCTGTGGACCAAAGAACACAACCTCATTTGCTAGTAAAAACAGATTTATTCCCGTTAATCTAGGCGAATCGCTGCTCTTTCTCTCCTAATGAGGCCCTGTGTGCCTCAGCACATAGCATCAACAGAGGAGAAAACTCTTCAGAAGCAGGCAACCTTGGGGCACTTTGAATGGCACCTTCCCCTTCTTAAGGAAAATAAGGATGGGGATGGTGCCCCTCCAGAGAGCCTCTCATGTTCAGGCCACTAACAGCCGCGCAAAATCTCTTTGTCTTGATCCAACTTTTACTACTGCTGATCAGGGATTAACATTAATTGTGCCATCCCATATTAGCCAAGGATTATTTGTGAGGCACCAGCCTATAATCACTTGTATTTTCCAGCACAGACCTTACGCACATGGCTGGGATAGCTAGCGGGATAATCCCAGTCACATTTCTAATGAAATCTACATAAGAACTGCACATCCACACCCTTGTCTTCCCCCTTCCAAAATACCCAATTAGTTCAGCTTAGAGAACGCCATAAAAATTAATACTGTGAAATTTCCAGTCTAACGAGTTTCTGGTGAGAAAAAATATTCCCTACAAGGGCACAATTTTTTGGTTTTTTAAACCATAAACTTTAAAATATGCAAACAAGTAATTAGCCTACAGGAATTTTAATTTGCACACACGGATGGGTCCGGCTCCTGGCCCCATGCAGGAGCCACACTGAAGTTTGGCACGCAGCAGGGAACTAATGCCTGCTACCCAAATGCAGCAAGATCTCACCAGTGTTTTCCTGCTTGTGATGCACCATGGCACCAGCGACAGGCTGCCTGCTCACCAAAGCAGCTCTCAGAGCTGACGTCTCTGCACCTTTCCCCCTGCATAGCTCCAACCCAGCTGTGTGGCCGGGCTGAGGCAGCAGGTGTCATCAGGACTCACTGGGGCAGAATCACAAACCAGGCTCTGAAGAGAAGAGGCGCAAAAATCCGCTCTGCTCAGCGAACACCGAGCTGCTGGGAAAAGCCAGGCTGTTCCTTGCACTGCCATCAGCTGCAGGATGGCAAGCGGGTGAGACCCAAGGACCTGCATGAATTCAGCTTAGTGAGGCACGGGTTAACAGGGAACTCGATCAGCACACATACAGGCTTGCACACCAGCACATGCCTTCACAACCACCAATAAAGCACAGCTCACTGCATGCAGCCTGCCTGCAAGTGCATGCTACTGAATGAGGACACCAAGTAGCTTACCAAGGGCTGTGACAGGCAAGCACCCACTTCTAACAAAACAAAACACAGTGTCAGAAGAGTGGTGCTCTTAAGGAGATGCCCTTGCTTGAGCACCAGCAACACACCCTGACTCCCACCGCCTGCAGAAGAGCAAGGCAGCCAGGCTTCACTAGCCTTAAAGCTACAGATATGTCCCATGGTATTAGAAAAGAAGTGGAGACTGATGGCTGAGCCTCCTGCCCTTGTGCTCAAGTGTTGCTGAAGCCTTTCACCCCACACTTAACTCCCTCTGCTGCTAAACAGTGAATCCTGGCAGCTGCCATGGGCAGTAAGGAAATGGGAAACGATTCTCTGGCAGCAGCTGGGAGAAACTTCCTACTCTCCCCGCTTTGCACAGAAAGAAAAGCCCACAAGAGCACTTGAGGTACTGCTGCCCGCCAGATTTCCAGCAGCACACTCTCGAGGAAAGCTTGTAGACAGGGAATCTGTTTCTGAAGGTGCTCTTCAGACAGATGACATTTGACTTGAGGAAACTCATCTCCTCCAGGAAAAGTCCTTTGTTTTCAGTGTGGAGAAAGAGAACAATAGAAAAGAAATAAAAGTTGTATTCACTGTGACCCAGGAAAAACTGAGCTCAAGGGTTTTGATCAATATTTTGATTTCTCTGTCAAAAGCTGCAACCAGCACTGACACAAACAGCTGGATAGAGAGCGTGGGGGGGAGCATGCGGGGGAGGGGAGGCAGGAAGGGTCAGTTGCACCCCAGCGTCCAGGCACTTCTCTTTCCATCACAACAATTGCCACTAATGGCAGTAATTTACATGGCTAATAGGCAGTGCTATGTTTACAAAATCATTCTTGGGAAGAAGGACCTAAACAATTCTTGCCAAGCCAGCAAAGGCATCGCTGTGGGATCAGACCCTGCATTTCTTTTTTCCTCTTTTCTGTGCACGTTCTGCCAACGTGCTGTGCTACACAGCAGTGCAGCGTAGCACTCAGCACACACACAGCTGTGCCATGCCTCCTCCCACTCCAGGGGCAGGATCAGCCCAACAGCAGCAGTGCTGCCCCAGCCCTGCAGCAGAGGGTTCCAACCCAGCAGGAAATGATGGAGCAGCAAGCCTGCGTGCCCAGATTCCCCCACCCCACCACCGTCACTGCCGCGGGCAAGTGCCAGCATCTCGCACACCAGCCTTATCTCCACGCAGTGACAGGTTCCGTCACTCCCCAACCGTCTGCGCATCGCCCTGAACATCTGCTGACCCCTGCCCTCCCACCCTCGCCCCGCAGTGAGCTGCACGTCTCCTGAGGAGCTCGCTCAGTGCTTTGCCCAGAGCCAGGCACGCCGACGTGACAGGCAGGGCACGGACACAGCACGGGTGCCCCGGGTCAGCATGATAAACAGGAGGGCTACGTGAGACATCTTGGTAAAGCAGCACCGGTATTTCCAGAAAGGCGAGAGAATGCCGTGTCACGGGACATCTCCAGGAAGGTAACAGCATGACGAGGCACACGTTTCTCACTAAACTCCATCAGCTATTGACAGCCATTCAGGAACTCTCAAGCACGGCCAGCAGAGCAAAGCAGGGCCTGCCCTGTCTCAGCTCCGAGTTGTGCCAGCCTGCCTCCCTTCTCAGGAGCAGTCCTTCCTGCTCCATTTCCCGAGGCCTTACACTGAACAAGGTGGGAAGCACCCCAAATCCAAAGGGAAAGTGGCACCAAGGTCTAAGTAATAGACAAGAGCAAGGAAGGAAGGCAGAGCAAGGGAGCAACGCAGACCCAACACAGGTGCAATGCCATCACTGGTAGACTTTAAATTTCCCATCTATTTGGATGAAGAACAGCCTCTCAGGATGCTCGCATTTCATCATACACCTTTAATACTAACAGCCTGTCCCCAAGAAACCCTCCCAATGGGACATCTTGGGAAAAAAAAGAAAAAACCCAAACCAAAGAAACACAGAACAGACCATGCCGTTCCACAGCTCCGTTAAATTTAACGGGGCAGTACCCAGCAATTCCATTTACAATGCAGAAACAGACTTTTAAATAATTTCAGAAGATTTGATATTAATGTTCCAGTGGAGTACAGCAATTGCTTATCATAGCAGTCACAGAGTACGTTTATTATCCGCTGACATAATAAACTGCATTGTATTACTCTCTGCTGGACTTCTCACAGAAAGCAGATCCCTATCGCAGCAGCAGGATCCTGAGGATGAAGGGCAGAACGGGATCTGCCTCACACACTCGCACCAAAGGCACCGGTGCCACCAGCAGAGCCCAGGCCAACACCGCGGGCTGTGCCTGACCTGCAGGTCCTACTGCTGCGCGGAAGAGGGAAGGCAGACGGACAGACACAAGGCATGGCCTCGTCAGTCTCTTTCATACAAAACCAGCAGACAAACCCTGCAGACAAGTCCAGTTCTGCTCCAGAAAGCAACAAAATTGCACCAGAGTTGATTTTGGCCCAACGTGTACTTGGCAAATACTGATAAGAAGGATTTACCATATCCCTTCCAGTATTACAGCTGAATATAAAGCAAACATTTGCTTCCTACAGATAACAAAATGACTACGATTGCTCTGGGTCTATAAGGTTAGGGTTTCTTCCTACACCCAGTTCTCTGTCTCCCAGCAAAATCCCCTCTGTGAAACATGAGTCCTCCCACAGGTACCCACTCACCTCACAGAGATACAGCCAGGAATGGGCTTGGGATGGATTCCAACAACAAATTACAATCAGATTAAATATTAATTCCCATCTTAATTATATAACCATGACAAGGCTTAATGGTTGGGCAGTCATTTAAACAGGAGAGAAGCGTGTAAAGAGTGCAAGCAGCATCTCTTACTCTGCAAATGCCTGAACTCCTGGGATTCCTCCCCAGGAGATCAGCCAGCCTTAGGGAAAGCAGCTGTGAGGGAGAAGAGTTCCAGCCTCCCAGTGAGTGACAAGGCACCAGAAGTCAGCTTGAACCATGAGCCAACCCGGAACACGCAGCACCCTGCCTTCAGGGCACTTACTTGCTGACAATTAGACAAGTACTGAGCACTCATTGATGGATTTTATCCTCTCAGCACTTTGGACACACAAGAGAGAAGTGTGCAGCATGTTAGTTGTGTTAGCCCTGAGGATACCAGAGCAGACAGAGCAGCTGGCCTAAGATGACAGTAGGCACTTTAGTACAACATCCCATATGACACCACAGTTTCCAGCACAATTCCCAACTGCAGGTGACCCCAGTGCACTGGGCTGCCAGCATACACAGGGACAACCTCCTCCCTTCGTCCTCAGGGAAATGCAGATTGCCAAACTTTTCCTTGTTGAATTATTGCTTACGCCACTTTGAAGCTCCTCGTGCACCATCCGCGATGCTCTCACCCCGCACCGGGCCCCCTGCGGCAGATCAAACTTTGTGCAGCTGTCAGTGGAAAGCCTACTGCAGAAAGTGGGAGAAACATCAGAAAACGAGCTGGTTCTGCCTCACTTTAGACTTCAAGGTAGCGAAAGGAGAGGGCATTAAAAAGAGAACAGAAAGAACTGCCTCTCCATATGGAGCAGCGGGGAAAACAAGAGCACAGTCAAACCCAAGCTGCTTCTCTTTCAGCCTCACATGCCAACAGAGAAACACCAATGGAAACACTGCACTCTGCAGCAGCCTCAGCCATCAGGGTTGGAAGCATGACCATCCCAACAGCCAGAGCAGGCAGCAGCAGCTCCCAGCAGGAGGAACCTGCCCCAGGAACACACCACAGGCACAACCGCACCAACGTGCTGTCCTCAGTGCAGCCAGTGCTCCGCAGGGCAGGGAGGTCCCAAATAAATGGAAAAACTGGGGACTGAGTGACTCCCCTTCTTCACATGGCTCATTTTGCCTTCTCATATCCCACCCTGCAGGACCCACATGCAGGGGACATCCTGTGAACGCAATCCTGAACAGTAGCAATGCAGGCAGCTGCCAGCCCCGCAGGGCTGTGGTGCCAAGAGGAATGCGACGGGAAGGGCAGAGCAAACCAGAGCTCAAAGTTCGGTGATGTCAAAACAGAAAATCTGCTCTGCAGCAGCAGATGGGCTCAAACACAAATGCAGGTGACACAGCCCCAGATAGATTTCAGCGGATCCTTCTGATGGAAGGCTCAGCCCACTTCCCACTGCCGCATCCCTTGCAGAAAGTCCCTTGCTAGAATATACCAAAGAGGGTTTTCTTTCCCTTAAACCCAGTCCCACAGGGAAAGCTGCCTCTGAGCAGGACAGGCAAAGGGCTTCCAGTGACCCCCATATCGAGCAAGCTGGCACAGCTGCCTCCACGTCCACCCAACAGGGACGGCTCTCCAGAGCACTCCATACCCAGCAAGCCCAGAACTTCAGATCAAACCACATAGGCTTCGGGATCAGACGTGCGCTCTCCCAAAAGCATTTCAACCCCCTGCCAAATTAATTTCAGACTGAAAGGCGAGAGTGTTTTTCTTTGTGGAATCAAAGCCACCTGTTGGGAAGCACACCCGTGATCCGCACATCCACAGGCTGCGTGGACGGGCACACGGCCCATTGTTGGACAACACACACCAACAGCATTTGCTGGCTGCCTAATCGCTGGTAGAAAAGCAGAGAAGGCAGGGCTGCAAATCGGCTCAAAGCTTTTGAAGTTTGCTTGTTGAAGTGTGTTTGGAAACAACGTTCCCCTTCTAACCTCCTCTGCTTTGAATCACTTTGCTCCACCAGCAACCCCAGGATGCGCTTTGCTGGAACAGGGGGTGGCTCCCAACTGCCCCTCCTCACCTTAACCCACAGGGAGGCTCAGAGCTGAGGGACACACACACACATTGGTGACGATGCAGTGATTCCACAGACCGTTATTTGCTGCCACCAGAACGCTGCACCCTCACCAAGCGCTGCTCTAACCCACACAGGACTCTATGCAATGCTCCAAAAATAATAAATACAAACACCTTCCAGCACGCTGCCTTTCTCCCCAGAAGGCTGTCTTTGAAACCACAAATTAAGAAATTCTGTCGAGTCTGAAAGCATTAAAAGAAAAAAGAAAAACATCCAGAGCCACAGGGCTGAGCTCCCTCTGCCACCTCCTCTCAGAGGGGACACGCACAGGGCTGGGAGCTTTAGGAGCGGCTCCGCACCTCCTCAGTGCTGCGGAAGCGTTCCCAGTGGATGCAGCGGGCACTGCCACGCACCCCCGGACCGCGCTGCCAACTCTGCCGGCGCAGAGCAGAGTCCGTGCCCGCGCACGGTGCCCTTCACGCAACCACCGCAACGGGGCCGAAACCCGGAGCCCTCCGTGAACCGGGCAGGCAGCAGCCCGGCCGGGTCGCACCTCCGCCGCGGGTGCAGAGGCTGCTGCCAGCGCTCGGCCCGCCGCGGCCGAACCCCCAACCCAACCCCAACCCCCACCGCCTGGTAACGGCCCCGGAGCTCGGAGAGGGTCTCACCTCAAAAGGTGAGCCCAAAATTGGGCTCCGCAAAGAGACGAGCTTCAGCGAGTGGGAGGGGGACGCGGGAAGGGCTGAGAGCCGCGGGGCCGAAAAGGCGGCTGAGCGAGGGGAGCGGGCGCTGAGGGGAGCGGGCGCTGAGGGGAGCGGGCGCTGAGGGGAGCGGGCGCTGAGGGGAGCGGGCGCTGAGGGGACGCCGACGGACAGCCGCTTCCCGCCCCGCTGAGCGCTGTGGGCAGGTGGCAGCGCGGCCCCACGCGTGACCACCGCCTCCCGCGGGCGCGACCCCACTCTGCTCCGCTCTCCTCCCTCCTCCTCGCCTACCTTGCACGGTCAGCACGGCGAAGCAGACACAAAGCAGATCCTCCAGCGCCATGTAAGCCCCGCCGGGCGCCGGGAGCTGGGGCCGCCGCGGCCGCATTTACCAGGGGAGCGCGCTCTCCCGCCGCCCCACCGCCATCTTGTGCGAGCGCCCCGGCCCCGCGCTGCCCGC
This sequence comes from Tetrao urogallus, assembly GCF_951394365.1. Classification (NCBI taxonomy): domain Eukaryota; kingdom Metazoa; phylum Chordata; class Aves; order Galliformes; family Phasianidae; genus Tetrao; species Tetrao urogallus. The sequence goes on along the minus strand of NC_136824.1, from coordinate 2,414,542 downwards.
CGGGCCCGCTGCCGCCGGCGGGGGGAGGAGGAGAAGGGGGAGGAGGAGGAGGGGGCGGCCGGGCTGCGCCGCTCGCCGCTCCGCCTTTGTCAGCGAGCTGCCGCCGAGCCGAGCCCCGCACCGCCGCTTTCTCCTCCTCCTCCTCCTCCGCCCGCCCAACAGGTTGCTGGCAGCCGGGGCCGGCCCGCTGCTGAGGGCGGGCGGCAGGTGCGGGGCTGAGGGGAACGGGGCTCAGAACCGCTCGCTGGGCTTTTTGCTCACGGTGTTAAGATTCCTTCTCGTTAAGGGTATTTAGTCACTTATCGGCGCGCGCCACGGCAGCGGAGCCGTGCCGCACATCGCGCACGCGGCTGCCCGCCGGCGCTGCTCCGCCGCGCGGTTGGCGCGAAGCCGGAGGCGGCCGCGTGCTGAGCGAGCTCCGCTCCAGGCTCGGAACGCACGGCTCGCGGGAACGGACCCGAGGCAGAGCTCGGGGTGTGACAGCAGGCTGACAGCGCAGCTCCGTCCCGCAGCTCTCGCGTGCAGAGCTGACGATTAACAGCCCTCCTTTCTCTCCGGCTTTTTCCCCACCTGCTCCCTTCTGTGAGAGGTGGCTTTAAAGGTGCTGTCAGATGGTTTTAACGAGGCTGGAGGAATGCCCCCTCATTGTGCCTGCTCCGGTTTGCTTGCAGACACACCCCTGCTCTTTTTTTCCTCGTATCCTGCACATTTCTCCTTCCCTGTAAGCAAGGAAACCTTTACCTAAATTCTAGGCTAGCCCAGCACGATATAAGAAACGAAAACTGCTCTTTGGCTGCTTCTTGTGCAGTGGGGTTCAGAGCCTGGAGGTGTGGTCCAGTCAGAGACCTTAAAGGAAATGAAAGAGACAGAAGTTACTTGCAAATTCAGGAGGATACAAACTTAAAGCAGGATGACTATTTTAAAAACCAGCATGTGTGTGTTCTTATTCTGGGCTGAGCTTGTTTTGTATTCCTTTATTTTAACCCTGCACGCTAAAGAGGACAATTTCCATTTGGAATATGCACTTGCTTTCCAGACTGCACGCCCTGCAAACCCCCTATCAGAAGCAGCTCCACCTCAAACCCTGTGCTGCCAAACCCCAACACCCTGAACTCAGAGCACACTGAAGCCTTTGTAGACATGAAACCATCCCCTCCCCGGGCTTAGTGCCCTCCAGTTCCACAGATAATCCCTTCTGCCCACAGCCATCACACAGGGATCAGCGCTGGAGATGCTCACGTTGCTGCTCTTCCAAACAGGACTGAGTGGCCCATTCTTACACAGCCCCTGCCCTGGTTGCCACCTGCCTTTGGCTGCAGACAGGTTTCCAACATGAGGCTCTATGATGGATGTGAACTGCTCTCATTACCAGAAGAGGTGGCTGCTTTCTCCTTTGAGCCAGCATTAGTGCATGAATGAGCCTGGAGATGGACAGAGGAAGGGACGGAGCTGCAATAGCAGCAAAATCAACCCTCTGCTCCAGCTGCCTGTTCAGTCACCCATGAGCTGGTGCCAGCAGAACGAAAGCAGTGGGAACAAGTAGGCAGAGGCATGAAGAAGCTTTCAGTGGCAACACAAAGCCAGTGCTCAAACTCATTGCAAAGCTGCAGCCTCACTCATCCCAGAGCAGGAATCTCTCAGGGACCTTTCCTACGAGGATCACTTCTTTGCCAGACTTTTGGTCTGGCAGCAACTCCTGCATGAGGATGCATTGACTTCCAGATGAGAGAAGCGACGGTAGCCTCCTGCTCTGTATGTGCAAGCAATGCCAAACAGGAGCAGCTGGTTGCACATAATAACATGCATTGTGTAAGTGAGCAACACAATAAGCAATTTGCTCGACAACCCGGGGACATCAGGACAGTTCTGTACAACAGAGAATAAAGAAAAGGGGAAAAAAACATGTGATGACCAAACCCTAAGGGATCCTCAGTCTACTACACATTCATTTCATTACGCTTGCTCTTATAAATATTTATTATGCTGGCTATCTCATCATTCTTCCAGCAATGGGTGCTGCGTTACTGCTGTGCCCAGAGAGGGCTTTCCCCCTTCCCTGGTTCTGCTGCAGGCAGTCGGCACTTGCCAAAGATAGATAGGGAGCGGGAGCATGACATTAACAATGGAAAATGCCACTTAAAATGGGGCTCTGGGGCAGATATTGGCAGGTGCATTGTTAGGAGAAAAACAAATAGAAGAGGAAAAGCCAGCAGGTAATGAGATTTGGAAGCTCGTATTTAAAACACGCACACTGCAGACAAGGGGCTGGTCCTACAGCCAGAACCACGAGTGCAGAAATCTGCGTGCACCCAGGATGGGGGAGGCTGGATTCAGATGAGTGCTGGGCTGTGAAATGGCTCACAGCGAGACCAAGGCTTGGTCTGAATAGCAACATCACCTGCCTGCACATGGGAACCATCATGCTAAAGCAACCTGTATACATAAAGCTTGGGGTTCGTTTTTGTCTCTTCAGCTCATATCACTGCCTGGACATCCTCCATGCCCTGCTCCCAGCTGCTCACTGGGACTTGTCACCCAAGTGAGGATTTGAATGATCGAATGCTAACCTGCCTTGCACAGAACCCCACCACTGCTTCGTTATTCGAGACAGTGGCTGGGGTTGGGTTACTGAAAGCCTGCTTCAGGAAAACATGCTGAGACAGCCCAGATTGGCAGATCTGAGATGAAATGAATGTTTTGTTAAAGTTAGTCCCTTGCCTCCAGCCAAGAGTCTTTTTTGTGCCTATGTATTAGTTAACCACCTTGTTCACTGCCAGTTATAACCAAATAAAATTCCAGCAGAAACACCCCCGTGTGTTACAAGCAGTTGCACAGAACATCACTGTCCTATAAACACACATCTGTGAAAAAAATATTTGCTCATAAACAACATCTGTGCATCTCTCCCTACAGCAGTTGCCAAGCGTCACTAAAAGGTGTGATCCTTAAATAGTCTAAATTCTATCTGTTGCCACGCTACCTAATAACCTAATAAGGTTGGTTTTAGGCATAAAGAACATATGTAACATCAGGAACTGCTGCGCATAAGGGCTGCTGATAGAAACACCCGCCAGGCTCCTTTGTAGTGGGAAATGTGTCCGTGTGCCAAAAGGAAGGATCTGCTCTGAAGTTTTATTAGATCTCCAGCGCTGCTATAAAACGCCACGCTCCGAGCAAGCAGCAGGCAGGCTGCGTGCTGAGCATCATCATGCCACCCTCTGGTGGCCGAGCCCTGAAAATGGAGCAGCTAGCACCCAAGGATACAAGATACCTGTATGCCATCAGGGCGTTTTTGGCACCCACGGATCTGGCTTGTGTGCCAGCAGGTGGTTTTGTAGCACTGAGCTGAACACGGGTAAGCAGCAGCAGCCACCTTTCAGCCAGCATCGCTCAGATCTGGCTTCCAAGCTAAAGGGAAGGCTTGGATGAAAACATACCTGCACTTGGGAGATGCTGGGACCTGAGCTGAGGCTTTCATCCCAGCCTGACATGCTGAAGCTCTGCAGATGTTCATGGTGGACAGGCCTTAGACTTCTACGTCTCTGGCTATTCTCTGCTCAGAAACTGGCACCATATACCTTCCTCTTAAGATAGCTTTAGCTACAAAGCCCTGTATAGTATTTCACACAGAGGCACAGAACCTGACAGCTTTACACATTTCTCCCCTGCACAGAGAACCTCTGCTACCCTCCACCTTCCACCCAGCCCCACGCCGGGCACCAATAACACTCACACCTCCCTTCAGGTGAAGACTTCTAACACCATTACTCAGAAACGGCCATTCTGCACCAGGAGTAGGTGCTGGTTCTCACAGCATCCTCCATGCCCTCCTTGTGTAACACAGGCTATTCCCATCCATCTGACAGTCCTGCGACCCTCAATAGATGATGTATTTATTTATGGATTACTGACCACAAGAAAGAGAAGCTTTGCACCATTGTCAACCTTACAGCATTCGGTCTGCTATAAATAATGCATCATTGTTCAAGTGTTGGTTTATGGTTTAAGTTCAGTGGGCAGCGTGGAGCAGCAGACTCAGCAAAGATGAAGGCAGCGCAGGCTATGAGAAACAGCACCATCAGATGGAGAGCATTTCAAAAGCAAAGCCCAAATGTAACGTTCTCAGAGTTATTTTAATGTCAACTCCTGCAGCCAGAGACCTGCTTTACCTCTACGTGAGAATCACACAACTCTGTGATTATCACTCTGCTTTCTCCCAGTTGTGAGCTAATTCGATTTCAGATAAACACTAATTAACACGAGAGGTCACCGCCGTGGCCAGCAGGCACCGATGCAACGTGGCGTTCAAACACTCAGAGATCAGAAGAGCCTCCAACGCTTCCTTTGAACTTCCCAATTAAATTCTGCACAAATAAAGCTATTGTTTTACATCTGCTTCATCCACAGGGGAGAGAGGGCAGAGAGCGACGAGATTGCTGCCTCTAATTGGGCTGTTTTCCCTCTTTTCTGACAGGTTCCCTCCCTGTGATTTTTTCCTCCAGACCGGGTGAAGGAAAGCTTGGCCACACTATTTGCAGGGCAGCTTTTGTGCTGCGAGGCTGCAAGCAAAGCTGTGGGGAATCTGATTTCCTTCTCGTGAGCAAATAGCTTTCCTAGAAAGTCTGACAGCCCTTAAGAATGACTCATAAAACGTGTCTCTCTCTGGCTATTTAGGCAATTCTCTTTTGCCAATGAAGGAGAATATTAGATTAATCCAACTGCTGTAATAGCATTATCTCCCACTTGTAAAGAAAACGTATTTTATGTCGTATGTACCCTGATGGAAACAACCTGTGGCTGTGCAGGGCCAGGCTGGTGCTGTGCCACGGGATGCACCGGGTCCTCGGTGGGCTTCAGAGGGGGTTTGTGATGTGTGAATTTCAGAGCTGTGCCACCACAGAGAAACCAAGGGGAGGGAGCACAACGAGCTGCACCCCACTCTTATCTATGGGGAGCTCACCTCCTAAACTCAGGATCTGCTCAGAAAGTGGTGAGGTTCTGGCATTGCTGCCCATTGAAGCTGTGGGTGCTCCATCCCTCGAGGTGCCCAAGGCCATGGATGGGGCCCAGGGCAGCCTGAGCTGGCAGGGACAAACAGCCCACAGCAGAGGTGGGGTTCAAGGGCTTTAAGCTCTCATAGTTCTCATGGGCTGCCTCTTCTGCAGCTCTGCTGCTGTGCCTCAGTTCAGCAGCCAAGCCACCTGGCCCTCCACAGAGGAAGATGTGTTACTCTAAAACACTCATCCTCCCCATTACTGTGCTCCTGGATGCTGCAAATAGTGCTTTTCTGGGCCCAGGATTTAATCAGATTAATTAAACGGCACTTGTATTAATTTAAATTACAAGTATCTGAGGGCTCAGCCAAATCAAGTGATTTATGGGCCATATCAACCTAATTAATGCTACCAACTCTTAAAATAAAAACCTAATAAATGAGTTTATTATACAGATGTAGGATCGACTTATTAGTTTTGGGTCTCCAGTGCCACAGCCAATTTGAAGGAAGTTTTATATCCTCACTGGGAAAAGGTCTTCTTTTCTCCCCTTCCTAATTGCTGTATTTAACAAGTACGTCCTATGGGTAAGGGAGAAATGAAGCACGCTCAGTTATCAGACCTGCAGCCAAGCTAAGAGGTCCCTAAGGTATTGGTGTGCACAAATGGCATGGGGTTGACAGCTGTAAGCACTAACAGAACAGCATTAGGACCCCAGGACTGTGGAATCACAGAGTCATAGAATGGTTTGGGTTGGGATGGACCTCAAACATCATCCAGTCCCAACTGCCCTGCCCTAGGACCCTATGGCAGCCAGAGCTGGGAATTAATTCCTTGCAGAAATTTTTGCTTGTGAAAAGGTTTCCCCATGGGTTGAAGACCACCAGCTTACATTGCTAAAGAAGTACAAGGAATGTTTATTTCAGCTAAAATGGAAGAGCCCACACCGTTAGCCCCCTCATGGCTGTTGCGTGCAGCAAGACCTCAGCGGTCGTAATTTGTAATAACAGAGCAGCATTACCTGCTTTATTTAAAATTGCATGAGCTGGAAGAGAATTTGAGTTGAGAATTTGAAGCACAAATAGATTTTATTAGAAATAATTAAATCCAGGAAGAGCCAGCAGAGGTTTTATCACTGCGGCGTTGCTGCGTGTGGGCAGGGGCATGGTGACAGCTCTGCTGAATGCCACATATCACCGAGACATTTTCAAATGAAAGCCAGAGCTCATCCAGGAACACTGTTAAAAGGTGTAAAATGGCCGGATGGCACCGAAATGTTTAAATCTGGCCTTTGCTAAATGTTAATGGATAAATTCTACATCATACATCCAGCCTCCCACAGAAAAATCAGCTCTGGCCAGAAGGAGGATGAGAGATGGAGGATAGTTTTGTATGAAGATAAAAAATAGCTCCTACTTTGATGCGACTCTGAGCTCAGTTGGAAATAGCTGTGTTTCCTTCTTGGACAACCTATGTAAAAATATGACAGAAATGCGTATTTGGTACAAGTCTGGCTGCAAAGAAAACCAAACCATGGTGCAAGTACAAATGAGCTGGGGATGCTCTTGCAGAGAGGCAGTACAGATTTCAGCCGCAACTGGCACAGGGCTTTTGCAGCAGGGCTTTAGGGCTGCTGGCCACCTTGCGTGTGTTTGCATGTTTATACAAAGCTGGTCCAACCACAAGGAGACAACCCAAGCTGGAAAGGCCGCAGGGTGCCCTCCCAGGCTGCCTGCTGGGCTCCGAGATTGGATCAATGGCCACCATGTGGTGGCCAGCAGCAGCTGTGCCACAGGAATGGGAATTCTTCGTGAAGCAGAGCGCACACAGCAGGGAAGAGCATAATCTGCTTGATTTACGGGCTGCAGCTCTAGTTTAAAATACATTAGGCTCCAACTATTTAATTACTGGGCACTACCAAATCATGGAGACAGAGGAGTCGGTCACGTCTGCTAATGCCAACATTTATCATCCTATTTATCTGCTCCAGCTTCTGAGAGCCATATCGAATCACTTCCCTCTATTAGCTAATAACATGCGAGTTTATTCCTCGTACCTCTGGGCGGCCCTCGATGGATATTACAGCACTGTTGGCAGCACACATCTACCTGGGGATAGATAAACCAGTTTAGAGCATATAAAGAACTGTAATCACCATCCAGAACTGGCACCGCGACCCAAGCCCATTTCTCTGCTGTCCCTGCCCCAGGACATCGATTCCCACTGGGTAGCGACCAGAGCCTGGGCTCTCGGGCCACTGGAGGGGCTGGAAATTTCTGCAAAATCCTTGACTACCTACAGTTGTAGAAATCCTGCGTGGCAACGCTAAGAAAACACAAGTGAGCAGCAGTGCTGCAACAAGCACAGCATTTCGGGGGAGTCACCTCTGCCTCCTCACAAGGTCCCTGGGAAGAACTCAGACGCGATGCTGTCTTAATTGATAGCCTGGCCACTTGGGGAAGCAGTATCCATAGAAACTAAGGGGCCTCCACGAGCCAACAAACAACGCTGCAAGAGCCCAGTAACGGCAGAAATAACGAGGTGTGGCCAGAAAAAAAGAAAAATCCAAGCAGGCATCTCACAGGATGGAATGGGTCGGCCCAGCCTAATGAAAGCCTCACGGGTAGCGGTGGGAGCAGAGCGTGACCAGAGGATGGAGGAGAAGAGCCCTTGTGTCAGGAACAACTCTCCCCGGAGCAGCTGGAGGGCATGGCAAAGGAGCTGAGAGATGTTTCAGTGTCCCCCCATCGCCTTGGGGACAGCGCTTTGGCCCATGGGGACACTGGGCAGTGGGACTCGTGTCCCAGGGCTGCTCTCAATGCCACGTTCCCACGCGCCGCAGCTGAGCGTCTCCCACCCGCACGCACAGCACGGCACTGGGAGGGAGCCCTGACCTCCTTCTTAATTAGCTTAAAACCGCGCAATTAAAGAAAAAGGGAAAAAATAGAAAAAAAAACCCTCGGTAAAAGCCAGTCGCAAATCAAAAGAGGCAACAGCGAGAGCAAGCAATGTGTCACCACAAGTGTCCGAGTCAATGGAAACCTTGTTAGGTGGGGAACAAGGGTCTCCACTAACAAGCTCTTATCTGTGTTTTTGTTTTCTATTGAAGGTGCATGTCATTAGGAGAAGTGTTAACAAGGGCTCTCAATAGCTTCATATGGCCAATGGCCTCTGAATATTCATGAAGGTGCGAACAGAATGTGGGAAAGCCGGGGAAGAAAAGGCAAGAAAGGCAGCAAGAGGGTTCATTGTGCCCCAAAGAAAGGGCCCATTGCTCGGTGGGAAAAGGGCTCCCGAATCACTGGGACAACTGCGTATTCCCCGGGCAAAACCTGACCTCCAAGCTGCCAATGGGGGCCGATGAAGCCAAAGTTGTGGATTTTTTGAGTGGCGCTGGCAGGAAACCAATGCCATCACTTCAGGTGTTCAGCTGGCGACTGCTGTGATTCTACTTTAAGAAATAGAAAGGTGAAGGTGCACGTCCAGCCACTCCACCACCGCTGCACTGTGTGGAGGGGAATGGCAGCTGGGGACAAAAAAAAAAATAAATAGTGAAATTCCAAACACAATGGGAAAGAAAAAGGGCCTGTGCCCTGCCAACGCCAGGCCTGCTGCTGCCTATACCAGGAATGTTCCATCAGCACGGACAAAGTCAGCACAAAGCGGGGCTGAGCCGAACGACACCGGGACTGCGTGGACAAGGATTGCCTGGAAGACAACAGGACAGTTTCCAGAAGTTCCCAACCGCTCCGTTCCAATGTTTTGGCTTTCCATTTCAAGTAGGTTTAAACTTTCCGACCGTAACACTGTCAAACGCAAACGTGAAAGGCTTTAATTCAAAGTAATAACACTCAGATTCTGCCTCTCCAGAATTTCACTTGGCAGAGCAAATCTGCTGTTTGCTTTTGATCCGTTTCAGAGCAGAAAAAAAAACAACACTGAAACTGCGAATTCCCTGCAAAGTGCACAGCCTGGCTCCCGGCCAGCCGGGCTGCGCAGCGTAGGAGGAGCGCGAGCCCCCATCTGCAGGGACCCAAGCACAGCTCTGTCTGCCGGCTCAGCCTGAAAAAAGCCTGCGGGGAGGGAGATGCAGCTATTTGCTCTCCTGTACCATTTGCAGATCCGTTCTTTCTCTCGTAAGGTATGCAGAGGGTTTATTTAGTGCATTAGTTCTTCCAGGAAAGATATTTCCGTTTTGCTGCTCCAGACCAGAATTATGAACTCCAAACATTAAAAATAGATTGTAACAGAGGACAAATTGCTGGTGTAGGATGGGACTGGGCCAGGACCAGCACAGGATAATGCTGAAAACTGGAGGGATGAACAGCTCTCATTGTCACAAACCCCACACCAGGACCCTTCAATGCTCTCACGCAACAGGATTCCCCTTGTTGCAGCCAGGACACCAAGGACAAATTTGGAGCATAGTCCACATCCAGGACATGCCAGCAGCACAGCTGTAGGGGATTTGTTGGGTGCGTGGAGCCCAGCAGCAGTGTGGATGAAGCAGTGTTCTGCTGGCATGGAGGGCATTTTTGAGCTCCTTCCAGCAACAAGCAGCAGGAAGCACATCTATGCCCACCAGCTTGTCCCACTGCAAATGAAACCCCCTTCTAAACTGTGCAGGAAAACACTTTTTGTTGCAGCCTGAAAAGGCTGAGAAGTGCTGCAGCAATGCCATGCAGGGGAACGAATGAGTCTCCATGGGAACCATGGTACCATTCCTCCCCAGCAGCCAAGGGAGCGGGCTCAGAATGGGCCAGAAATGGGAGAAATGGGGTCTCAAAAGCCCGAAGGGTTTGCAGCCTCTGTTAATGCCAGCCAATGGAGGTGCACAAGGAAGGGTAGGAGCCTGCAACCCCACAGCCACCAACCTGGCCTAGAAATAAGCACCAACCACGCTGGGATGCTCAGCAGCAGCAGTCTGCCTGCCCAGTGGGGCAGGTGCTCATCTGACAGCACGATGTGGAAACACGGGAGCCACTAATCCATCATTCCCTGAGAATCACAGCTCTGCGGGCTCTGCTGCCTCACCTATCAGATCCAGGCACAGAACTGCAATCACTGCAGGAGTTCTTATATTTACAACTGCACCAAAACCCAAAGGCCCAGGTCCTGCCCAGCCCAGCTCTATCAGATCCGCAGTTCAGTGAGCAGGAAGCCAAGAGCAGCAAGCTGAGCTTGCTCTGAGTCACACAGCCAGTCTGCTGCACAGCCCAACACCTCCAGCTTCACTCTTTTCCACAGCAGCATCCCCTCCCTGCTCGGAACACAACAGTACTGGCTGCTTTCCATCAGTCCTACTCAGGGCAAAGATCCCGAAACACATTGAATACAGGCTTTGCTCACTCAGAAGCAAACCCAATGCACAAACGCAGATAAATGAGCTCTCATGTTTGCAAAACTCTGAGCACTGAGCAAAAACCCAGGCAGCCTCCAGCACGCAGCACTCACACCATGGCCAGCACAGTGATTTCTGAAAAATCTCATCTGGGATGTGACCCATCTGGGATGAGAAGTTCATTCTGCCCTGCAAACTTCTCATCTCAAGGAGCACATTTAGCTTCAATTCAGCTCAAATATCTGCAGAAAGTCTATTTTAAAGAGAAATATTTGCTTCCACTGCATACCCAAAGGTGCAGTCAGCTCAAGTGACAGCAATTAGTTAAGGAAGCAACTTCATAATTTATTCATCATACAGATGAAAATCACCACCACCCAGAAGGTTTGCAGCAGTTCATTCACCAGCACACAGGAGCACGTGGGGAAACCTTCCCCACTGCTACCTGGTGGTGAGGATGCCTGCACATCCAGCTGAAGGGCAGCAGTCCTCTGGCTGCTCCAGAATTGGCCCTTGGCTGGCATGATGCTCGTGGCCCAGCTTGTGCTGTATGATGGCTCCTGAACGCTACAGGGAAAGCTTTGCTATGTTATGGTAGGGTCTAAAACCCCAGATGGAGATGCAGTGCATCATCACACTGCTGGTTACCAGCTCACTTCTGGGAGCCATCAGAATGAGTGCCCTGGGAAACCTGATCATGTGGGTGGCAACCCTACACACGACCAGGGGTTGGGACCAGGTCTTTCTAAGGTCCATTCCAAGCCAAGCCATGCCATGAAGAAAAATCAGCAATAAATGAGCGACACAACTTGTTGAACATGACCTCCCCGTGCCCTCCACCATCCGTTCTGGGTCAGCACTAAGCAGAACTGGGACACCCATAAAGACCAATCACCTCAAGGCCCGTGAGGCCCAGCAGGAGGTGGCACGCATCCCCTCCTCTCTCCCATCTCACCACACAGGGCACCAGAGCCACATCCCACACTGTGCTGTGCCCATGCTGGGCAGCAAGGAAGGAATGTGCCCAGATCCACAGCCAAGGGCTGCTCCCAGCACACAGGAATGGGAAGAAGCAGGAGTGCGGTTATACCAAGCAAGTGCCTGAACTTCCTGTTTGTATCAATTAATCACTAGGGACAGGAAAAATCAGATGCTTTCACTAAATGCCCAACAAGTGCATGAAATGCACACGCACATTTTCCATCACTGCTGATCTCTGCAGCACAAAGCAAGGAGATCTAATTATGCACAAACTCTACTAAATCAAGAAGAGAGACAGTTGAAACTGAGCGGGGGTGGGGGGGGGAAGGGGAACCATTTAATTCAATTTATTTAGCAGCATCTTTATTGCCACAAAGGTTTTGTAATAAAAAGCAGCAAAACAAATGTCTCCACTTTACACGATTAAAAGCTAAGTCGCTAGAAAGGTGGGGGAGGGAGACCATAAACCCACTGGAGTGAGACATGCAGTTCTGTTAATGCAAACAGCAGGCACTTCTCCTAACATTAAAAACCTGAACTCTGTGCAGAACATCTACGTAAAAACCATGCCAAGAGCTCTCTGTGAAAGGACTGTCCAAAGACCCGCAAGGGGTGCATGGAAGTCTTTGCAGGGCTCTGGTACTCCAGTAAACAGGCAGTTCAAAGCAGTATCCTAATCCAGGCCGTTATTTCATTCACTTGTACTCTATTATTGCCTCATCGGAAGCCGAATGTCATGCCAGCAGCAAAACAGCCTTCTGTATGGACACAGCAGAAGCACAACCCGGTGCTCCCCCCATGGAGTGGTGCTGGGACCCCATGGTCAAGCTGGGAAATCTCTGCAGTGCGTGGCACACGCTGTGCTTGGGGAGGAAGCAGCACCCATATCTCTGCTCAAAGTATTTCTCTCATTCCCCAAACAGAACTAGCAATAACCAGAGAATGCATTTTCCATTGCGATATAATGAAGCTAATTGATTTTCAAAGCTTTACATGAGGCTTGAATTCATTATTTCATTAACGAACATTTTGAAGTTAAGAGAGCTTACAAAAACTCAGCAGCTCTGGTTAATTACCAATTATATTTTGTTCTGAATAGAAGACCACTGGAAACCAAGGGACGGGGTAGGGAGTGCAATTCCTGTAAACTCCTGAAGGCTGCCATAAGAAGGGACAGAGATTGGGCTCCCACAGAAACAACCTCAACAAATCCCAGCCACCGCCACTGCTGGCATCACCACCCAACTTCAGCACAGATCCCCAGGTCTCATGTATTCTTTGAGGTACGAGACGTTAAAACATTCATCTCCAAAGACATCAGTGCAACTGCTGGGAAGAAGCCAATGCCCACTGTGCAATGAAGGCTGCGTCTCCCTCCTGCTCAGTGCAGGTGCCTGCTGGGCACAGAGCACACTGCTGCATCCGACCCCCAGGCACCCATCTGTGCTCTGAGAGCCCTCGGCACCTCCCTACCTCAGTCTCAAAGCTCACACGAGGCATCTCTGATCAGAACTGCAAAGCTCTGCTGATAAATCCTCCCAGCACTTCTGCAGGATAAGAGAGCAGGGGGTCTTAAAGTGCTTGGCTGCTGTAAAAAGAAAAAACTTTTGTAGGAAAAAAAAGAATATGTTGCAAAATAGAGTACTTACAGTGCTTTGCACCTTAATAGCTTTTCAATAGGTATATTTAAAACAACGAAAAGATGTGTTATTTAAAAGTTATATGTCAGCACTTACAATCCTGTGCTAAATCAAAATCCAGCCTGGTTTACTTGCATAACATTTAGTTCTTCAGTTGCCAAAGAAGCACTGCTTGATGAAGGCTTTTTTTTTTCTTTTTTTTTTTTCTTTTCTTTTTTACACAAAAGGATCAATTTTGCCTTAAAAATCATAAACATTTACATTCAAGGGTACTCACCTCTAGAAAAAGAGCAGAAACACCCCAAAAGCAAGTTAAATATTGAACAAAATATAAACAACCTTGGAAAAGGTGATGCTATCCACGTGTAATTTTATACATATATGTATATATGAACAGATATAGATATATGTATATATCATACAGCATAAACATGTAAGGAACTGAAAAGAACTCCATCGTGACAGCTTTTACTTTTCTGTACTCCCTGCCACGCTGCTCCAGACCAAAAGCTTCAGCACAATTACTCATCTCTCTGCACTGACTACAGCAGACAGCCCAGGTTCAGCCACAGTTCATTTCTCAAAGAGGAGATGTCAGAAGGAGCTCTCTGCCATGCCAGATCCCAGCAGCAAGGCTGTTACTGACCTGCTAAGGGGATTTCAACTCATCCACTGAAAAAACAGTGATCTGAAACCCCAATCCCCAAACTAAACGCTGCCATGTCAGGGAAATGTACACCTACTGCATACCTGTTTGCTTTGGCTATCTTTTGCATAATCCCCAAGCCAAATCCTGTTCTCACATCACATTTCACACCCGTGTAACTGCAGTGGCTCTGCCAATGTCAGCGCTCAGCAGCCTGACTGCAAAATGTGCAGTGTGATACAATACAATCAGATGGTGTTAAATCCCAGAGTCTCATGGCCAAGCTGAACAGCACCACAGCGAGGAAGACAAGGGCACGTGTGGAGCACAAAGAGCATAAGTACTGAGAGGGATTCCATGTTTTGAAAAGATGAAAAGAAAAACCGTGCTCAGCTTCTCTCTAGCACCAAAAAGGAAAGGAAAGGAAGTTCTTAGGTTTCTAAGAAAACCATTAAAACTTACAAGAGTCTCAGAGGCAGGTCCCAAGAGGAGAATTTCCTGGATTAAAGAGAATCATTTTGCCATGGGTTTCTATCTCGAACAACTTGTTGCAAGTTTAAAGTAACTTCACATAAGACACTTTTTAGCCAAGCCTGCTGCTTAGTTAAAACCTCACTAACAAAAACACAACTGGGATTTCATATCCTTTAGGCTTAGAGGGGTTACCTTAAGCTATGCAGAAGGGAGTTCTCAAACACAGCATCACAGTCATGCTATGCAGCAGTGCTGGAAATGACCTGGGACCAGAGGACTGAGCAGAGCCTGGGAAACAGTGCCTTGAATATAATCAGGAAATCAATGGAGCAGCTCACACTGCCTGATGCGTAGTGTTCGTACGGTCTCTCCTCTCCAAATCCTCTGCAGACCCTTGAATCAGAGCGTTGAATCTCAGAACTGTAACAGGATGCATATATCTACATCATGCTGATGTGACAGTAAGAAAACAGTACTGCAAAAACAGCTCCAGGATGAACGTCAGGGAAAAACGTCAATGAGGAACGGGCTGCACTTTTAAGCTTCTTTTAGAATTTACAAAGTCTCAGCAATTTGCCTGAAATTAGTTTGCATCCCAAATAAAAGATTGTTATGCTCACATCACAGTAAAACATCATTTCACTTCCCCAGGTGAAATCAAGTACAATCAGGATAGGATATCAATCTGCTGGAAGGAAAACCAGTACGACTTATCCTGAGAAGAGAAGCCATTTTTGAAAAGAATCTGGCATCAGCTGAACTGAATCCAAAATTTAAAATCTTCTTAGGGCAGCTTAAAAGTGTTTCTCCTTAGAAAACAATCAGAAGCTGGATAGGGGACGTGTCTAACTTGGGACCAACTTTTCTGGAGTGAGACACATCCCGTGTAGGAAGCATAAAAGCTATACAATGACATTCAAAACGTAATGTACACATTGTAAGCATCCAGGTAAACTCCTGCTGTGTAGTGAGTAAACTTTCTAGTGTCAAGGAACACACTGTAAAAACACTGATTAGATCAGAGTCTTTTTAAAACGTGAAGATCTGGTGCTGTGGAAGTACTTTATCTTCAGCTGAGCTCCTCCCCCGAGAGAACACCCATGGTACTGCATTACAGACACTGGATTTTATTTACACCCTAAGCTTTAAGGTTATTAGGCCATCGTCCTTTAATTCCCTATATGGCACCAAATTTACTTTAAAAAAGTGTCTATGTATGAATGTGTGTGTACACGTGGCAGGCACCAAAATGCAAAGTTCCCTTCTGTTTTCTCTAGTTTCCTGTCTCCTCATTCGGAACAGCAGCCAGCTGAGCAGAGTCCTGCAGAGGCGAGTTACATTGCCTTCAGGGCAGCAATGCGAGAGCCCAGATTCTCTTGCAGGTAATACAGTAGATGGAGTTCATAGTGCTCTCCCGACTCAGGCACCCTTATACTGTGCCTCTCCTGAGGGTAGATCTAAAATATAAAATAAAGTCATGAGTACCCACAAAACTTTTGAGTGCCAACATTTAAACTGGTCCTGGAGTTCAAAACGTGCGTGTCATCCCCGTACAGCAGCTCTGTTTGCACTTCAGCATCCCCTCCTCTGCTTCCTGAGCCTGGAGACAACAACCTGCATCCTCTGATCCAGCTTGTGCTTAGCTGGATGCGACTCCTCGCTGAACAGAAGCAGATCCTGCTTGGAGCCATCAGGAACATCAGCGTGCTTCAGTTCTGTAGCACAATGCAGGGTACCTGGGCTACATCTGCACAGAACCAGCAGGGTTTCATTAATTACATAAGCCTGCTCTGTGCTGCACAGACACTGTAGTACTGCTTCCAAACTGTAGATCTCCTTGGGAGCAGCCTTCACTGCTCATTTACCTAGAAGTTGTTTGGTTTACTCATAAATCTTCCTTTAAAAAAACACAGCAGGCTCAAATACTGGAGTTTTACTCCAGAATCCCAAGCTGCCCAGAACAGACACAACACAAGCTTCTATTTGTACTCCTCAAAGACAACACTTCATTTTCACATCCTCATTCTTGCCTTACCTGCAAGTCGTATGGCTTCCCAGCTCTCACTAAAAAGCTGAGCAAAATACTAGTGTGTGCAAAGTGAACGTTCTCATCCAAGAACCCATGTAGCAGCAGCAAACGGTTTGGTCTGAGGAAAGCAAAAGATAAACATTTCTAGATAGCATCCCAGAAGCTGCCAGTCACTGCACAGTCCACAAACACTCCTTCCAAAAGAGCAAACAGTAAAAATGGCTGCACTGAAGAGAGTAACTTTGCTATTGTGAGCTGCCCTGGATGGACCTGCAGCTCATCACAAACCCTCTCTTCCTCAACAAGCTCTTCCTGTACACGCACATAACAGTCACACCTTTTATCTGCACATTATCACTATTTTCAGAAACAATTCCTATCTTGGATAATTCAACAGCTTAACACTTGCTCAGAATCACTGCTGGTTTTCTGCTCTTTGGCAAGAAAGCCTGCAGCCTCAGCCTGCTCTGCAGACAACTCTGTGCTGACGCAGACTGAAAGCACGCAGAAAGCATGCTGATAAACTAACTTTTGTCTAGCTTACTGCGACACTAAACTGCTAATCATATAACTGGAGATGTGTTTGTCATTTCTTTAGACATAAAAATAGTCTTAATTACAGCTAGGATAAAAGGGATTACTTGGAATGGTCCGTAATTATGCAAATGTTCATTCAAGTCTATTAAGCTCATTAGTGTTGTTTTTGTTTTAATACCAGCATTTATGATTCTGAGATTTAATTGCCAAGAACAGGAAATAAATAAGTCTGCAGAACCAAACTTACTCAGAAGGAAACTTGTCAGCCTGCATGGCCACGGAACCCAGGTAGTAGCCCTGCTCGTTGTGCTCCGGGTGTCCCATGTAGCGCTCTGTGTAACCCGTGTCATAGAAAACCCACAGCGTCACGGGCGCTCCGGCGATGGCAACCTGCAAGTCAGCACGGCTCTCAGCACAGGGAAGGGATGACAACCCTGACACCTCGATCTGGGGACATCCCTCCCTCCCTCACTGCTATCCCAGTGCTCAGGATACACGCTAGCGAGCTCTCCTTAGAGTCCACAGCAGTCCTTCCCACAGCTCGTGCATCTGCAGGCTTCAGCTACAGCCTACGTCCAGGCAGCTGCTAAAAGCAGGAAGATCCTATGGACAAATCGGGAGCAGCACTGAGCTCACCACCTGCAGGTCCTGCTGGAGGTAAGCAGACTTAATTCAAAACGTGGAGCGCTCTGCTTTGGGGTCACAGAACTTTTTATTAGAGCGTTTAACAGAAACTGGACTTAAAAGCTCCCTAGGACTCAGTAATCCCTCCTGCATACCCACCAACAGCATGCAGAGATGCTTGTGAGAAAAGACCAGTAAAAAACTAAACAAAATAAAACTCTTTTCCAGTCAAGTATCTTTATATGATAATCCTTAAGGACTTGTGAAAAGTAATGATTGAACCTCCCAAGAATACTGAGGTTGGATTTAGACAAAGAAAGGAGAACCACAAAGAGCAAACCGTGCTGAGAGCAATATTCAGCTTTCACCACATCTCTGCCTCTGACACTTGCCCAACAACAGTTTTGTCATTTACTGCAGTGCTCTCAAGTCATGTAAGCAGAAGCACCTCCTTCCTGCACTTCTCCCCACAGCCAGGTTGCCCCCTGGCTGTTACAGAACACACTGTTACAAATCAATCTGGGAATAGATCAAGACTACAGAGAAACCATTCTCTTAGGACAGAAGGAGAGTAAAGAGGGGAGGAGGAAGAGATGGTGGTGCTGTTTCTCAGCGGGGTAATTTCCCTTGGTTGATTCACAGCACAAAGAGCTAAGCTGGCACAAAGCAGGCAAGAGTGACACTATATGAGGGACCTTCAGCACACGTGACCTCAGACTGGTAAAGCTACAGCAGCACTGTTACACTTCTGCAAGCTCAAAAGTCCATCAGCTTAAAGCTGTTCTACACAGCTCCAGAGAGGCAGCACCTCCTGTGTTCAGCTGAATGGGGTGAACAGTTGATCCTCCTCACCTCGGCTCACAAGAACTCTCAGATGTTTCAAGAAAACTGGCCTACCTGAACTGCCTCACACTCCTCTCACGTTACATTTCTTGGATACCCAAAAGCACCCTGCCCACATCAGCGCAGGAAGCCTCACAGACAGCACAGCACCTTCACATCAGGTCAGGATTATGTCAAGCTCACGTGGAGCTAAAGGAAGGAAGCACAGCGATGGTGCAGTCACACCAAATCGCCCTGAGGATGAAGGCTGCAAACTTGCATGGGGAAGTGGGAAAGAGCAGCACTTAATCTTACAAATGCAATCCAGTGTTATGAGGCATCTCTATTAGCATGACTTACTGGGGCTGCACAGGTCTCACTGTCTCTGTTTGAAAAGCTGAATCACCTATCTGTTCCAGTACAGACTCAGTGTGAATACCAGTCCCAGACACCCCTGAAAACCCAACAGCGACAACAGGCTAACAGAGGAAGAGCATTTTCGTCCCCACGCTACAGATGGAAACAAGTGCAGAGAACTGCTCTTGCAGTATCCGCTGAATGCTGGTTTAAAACTGCACAGTGACTTGTTGGAAAGCACTAGTTTTAAAGTGTGAATAAATTTTAAGATCTATTTTCTGGAAGCATCAGAAGGCTAGCCAGTGTCTAATAAAAAAAAGCCTAATTAGAAGTCCTGTACAAGGAAGGTATTCTAAAACAGCAGAACTTGCCTAAGTAGAAAAATCTCGATGGAAACAGGCAGAGCACTGCGTCTCACTGGTCTTTGTGCTGTGACCACCTGAGGGAGGTTACACGATTAGAGGAAACATTCTGTTTGCACCACCAGAATAAGTACTCAATGTACGAACATACCCTGAAGATATCTGACCTCTGCATTAAAGCCATAAGAGAGAGGTAGCCTCCATATGACCAGCCATGAATGCCAACACGATCCAAATCAATGAAGTCATACTGCGATGCCAAGTAGTGCAGCCCTTCCACTTGGTCATCAATTTCTATTTGCCCCTGGGAAGAGAGAGAAAAGGGAAGTTGTCAGACCCAGACAAAAGGCACATTCTCATGATTTCTGAAAGCAACCAGCATTCATACCTTTGCTGCTTCTGTTTGTGCAGCACCCATCCACACACCAGCACTCCACTGTACTAGGCACGTTACAGAGAGATGACTCCTTTCCTTCTTTAGACAATAAACACATGCTAAGCCACCAGATAAAACCTGTATTTCTGGTGAGAGTCAGAGATCCTAGAATAGCTTGAGTTGGATTGGACCTTTATGATCTAGCTCCCTTACTAACAAGATTCCCCTTGCACATGATAAGCTTGCAAACTCAAATCCTGACATTGTATCCATCCCACACTGAGCACCTTTCCTCTCTCACATTCGTACTGCTCAACTGCACACCGTTTCCCTCCCCAAACTAAGCAGCATTGCACAAACTATATTGGATATCCGTGCCAGACTGCGACTTCAGCTCAGGTAACACCAGGATTCCAACCTGGCTCTGGCTGAAAATGAAGAACCAGACCCAGTTGGTCTACACTTACCATTTTGTATTTGAAGGCTCCTTCAAACTTCAGCCCTCGGTGGCAGGACCCCCTGTTGTCAATAACCACAACAACGTAGCCTAAAGAGGCCAAGGTGTTCAGTCGGAAATATTTGAGTCCTTTAAATCGATTGTTCACTAGCTGCACCTGGAACAGAAGGACAATGACACAGTCACCTATGTAATCAAACCTATTAATCCCATTTCAGGCTATTTTTATTTACTTCCCTTTCAGTGTTTTATACAGCTTTATAATGTAGATTTTTCAAAATCTCTCCTCCCCGCTGTAAGTTTGCTGCTACGAATTAAGCTCTCTTCCCTCAGTAAGAAGTCATTCTGTGTCATGGAAATGAAGGGTCCAAAGGCTCCACCCCACCACTCAGAAACACTGCACTCACCTGTGGGCCTCCATAGATGAAGATCACAGTAGGGTACTTCTTCCCAGGTTGCAGATTGTGAGGTTTGTACATCATCCCATAGAGCGTAAACCCCGTGGAGCTCTCAAAGGAGAACACTTCTGGGGGAATGTAATCAGGAAGAGGGCCTGGGAAGGCACAAAGAGCCTGGATTAACAGGGAATGGACAGCTCTGCTCCAGCCCTGTCCCATCACCGTGCTGCTGCATCCTCAACAACACAGCTTTCCCAAACTGCCCGTGGATGTGGCTGGGACCAGGCAGAGGCTGGGAATGCCCCAGACATATGGGAGCTTTCTCTGTCCTGTCACATACCCATTCCTCTTCTCCCCTGAATGCAGCAACGAGATGAAAAGTAACAGAATCACAGTGGAAAAATAAAAGCCTAAGAGCTGCCTCACAAAGACACCAGCAGACAGCAACACAGAACTGCCTCAGAAGCGTGCGGCCTCCCCAGAGGCCCAGAAGCAAGCTTGTTAGCATGCATTTAGCTAAAAAGTAAACAAGCTCACTCAACTCCCCCCTACTGATGGTAAAACATGCTTTCTACTGGCAGTAGAAACTTAGCAATTTCCACTCTAAATTCCTTCATGGCCAGCTTATACTCATTTGTCATAGAGCTGAAAATGCCACTCCTCCACTTCCACGAACTTTTCACACAAGCGTGAGTTTCACAGGGAAGCCTAATTACCCACAACAGCAGATCTCAGATTAGACTCAGGGAAGTCTCACCCATCTTCCTGATTGTCTTTTTGCAGTTTCTTAACAATTCTGTTTTACCTGCTGAATCTAAAATTGTAGCCCAGAATTCCTTTGTCCTTTGAGCTGCATCATCTTCATGTCCTGTCAGCCGGTAAAGGGACACACAGTGTGGGTTCTTCTGATTGCTGTACTTGCTGATAAACATGTCACAATCCTAGAGAGAAAAAGTGTTATCTTGAACTCCTCAGTACAGAGATACAAGCAAAAGGATCATTTTTTTCCTGTATTCATATCTTTTCGAAGACATTTAGGAACCAACTGAAACCAGGAAGTCTCTTTTGCAATAAGAGTGATAGACTCTGAGAAGCCACAGTCTGCAGCAAGATTCAGGCACTGATGTTTGAAAACTAAAAATACACCTGCAAAACCAGCAGTGGCACGAGGACTTTGTCATACATTCCTCTCCAGGCAGAGCAGTTACAGCAGAGCAGCTTACTGCCCCAAATGCCTCCCCACAGGTTCACCTCCTCAGGGGACTTCTCAACAGCCCACTTCAGGCAAGAAAAGCCAGGCTTGGTTTCAGACAATTCAACCTGCCTGAGCTCCTGCCTGAGCTGAAGAGCAACCTGGACCAGGAGGTCAGATCCAGTTTCCAGAGGCGGCCGCACGCTCACTGTACAATATTGAGCACACAGCACAGCGTAACATCGACTTCTGTTACACTGAAATACAACCTTGTCTGCTGATTGGTGAAGGACACGTTTGGCAATAAAACACAACACACCCAGGCAGCCCTGCCTATCCAGGCCTCGTGCAGATGGATACCTGGCTGACACAGCAGGCATGAGAGTAACCACGTTCTGTCAGTCGTTTTACTTCTCCAGGATTCTTGTAGTTAACAACATACAAGTGATGTTCTAAAGGAGAGTCTTTCGTGCCTTGAAAATACACCAGCTTTTTGGCTTCGTCTACATAGATCTGTCACAAACAAAAACAACACAAAACAAAACCAATATCCAGTTATGGCTGAAACAAAGCCCAGGTCTTCTTTCCCCACCAAGTCTTCCCCCCCCTCACCACTTCTATAATTTGGAGTTACTGTCCAGCAATCTGCAAGGAAGAAGCCAAATACCAGCTGTCTTCCAGCATGCCTGCGTTGCTTGCAAGATATCCATGCAGCACGAGCAGAGACTTACATTGGACCCGTGTCTGCCAAGCACTTCCCATTCCCCACTGGTAATGGCAATCTCCTCTTTGATGGGGCACTTGAAGTCACCTGCAAACACAGAGATTTTACACTCGCACATTTTACAGAACACACAGACACCATGACATTTCTTCTTTCCAAGCTTTTCTGCTAGACAAGCCAAGAACAACATGGCTTTGCAGAGGACCTGTATCTCTGGCAACTCCGCAGACAAATGTCAGAGCTGGTACTACACATTCTGAGAGCTGTGCATTGAAGGATTCACAGGTACTCTCAAACTGACACCTGGATAGCTTTGCTTCTTGCTTTTTTTAATATTGAAAAGGGTGCAAAGGGAATCTCTGGTGTCAAAAATGGGGAATTTTGCTTTGGGCTGGGAAGCAGCTCTGCTTTTATAAAATGGCTTCATTTGCCTTGGAAGGAGGGAGATCTAGCAAGAAGAAGTAATTGGATACAATCATAGAAGTCTAATGAACCCAATCTAATGCTTTTTGGAAAAAACCCACACCAACAATTGCACTAAGCTGGGACCTACAGTAAAATTAGGTGCACTTCTTGTGCACGCAGAACTCAGCGAGTGCCTTCAACACACAACAAGTAAATTAAGTATCACAGCATGAAACTGTAAATGAAAGAACACATACTGTGGAAAAAACATTCCAGGGGCTTTGTGCACAGCTCCACCATGCAAACTCTGACTGCAGCTTGGAAGCACGTGGTCCTTGCATTGATTTCTTTTTTTTTTTTGCTTGGAATTACTCTTTCCGCATTTCCACTTGCAACAGCTGTCAGTAATTTTCTCCTACTAACATCTCTGTCTATACAGCAATACCACGACTGTTTTTAAGAGCAGATAGGAATTCTCTGAATAGTTGCCATATCATAGGTTTTGCTGCCAAGCACATATGTTCATTTTAAAGGGACTAACAAGTGGGCCCCTTAGACAGGGAGGCCCTCTGCAGTCCTTTTTACAGCATGTTCAAACTGTGCTCTTTATCAGCCTCTGCTACGATCTGCTTGTAAAGGCTGACAGGAACTACGCTGGTTTCACTTCCAAAACCAAGTCTTGAACACCTATTAGATACACTGGACCTTCAGATCAGAGATAGCCACGTTATTGCTGTAATGATTAACCCACTGCAGTCAGGAAGTAAACAACCCCATCACTGTCAACTCAGTGCATGTCACAGCACCACAGGGAAGCCCATCTGGCATCTGATTTTTTGAAACTTTTACCTCCAGTCAGCAAGGAAGAATCTGGGTTAAAATGAAGGCGTGCTGCACACAGAATAACCCCCTTACAATTTCAAGAGGAATGACTGTACAGTGAAGGGCTTCTGAGGAAACAACAGGAGTTTCTAGTGATTCCTGCCACCCAGAAGGACATTCATTTCCTCACCAGTCAGCAGCAAATGCCCAATTAAAGCAAGAGAGTAAACTCACTTACTTGGAGCAGGCAGTCCTCCAGATGACCGTTTATATTTGCTCTCCTTCAAAATTGAGACAATTTTGTATAGGTGTCTGAATCCTGTTTTACACTCGGAGGCAAAAATGAACTCTATCTCATCTTCATGGGTTTGAGGGAAAACATAGAAGATATCATGGATCTGTGGAGACAGAACAGCACGTTGCTGTTATCAGCAGGACTTTGGCACTGAAGTCACCCATAAACACCTCTAACTGCCCAGCACAGGTTACACCAGCAGGCTGCAGCACAGTGTCCCTTACTGGCAGAACAAATAACGCATAAGAGCCAGGAGATGTCTGCAAACAGCAGCCACATGCTGCACAGCTCCAGGCTTCTTGATAGCCTATACCCTGGCCACAGAATGAATTAAGTTTTTTTGCAGCTGCCTTTCTAGCTTGTATACAGAGGTGAGTCCAGCTCTGCAGACAGCATACAAAGGCCAACCAAAATAAGACAGGGTTTGGTGGCCACCTCTGCCTGGTGCTGTCTAGAAGCCGATAAGGGCTATTTAGAGAAAGATGAACTGACATCATCTTCCCACTCATAAAGATGCCAGCTCTTGCTTCAAGTGACAATCGTTTGAAGCATCAGAAGCACTTATATGCACAATAAGTGCTGCTAGTCAAAAACAACTCCAGCCAGAAAAATAACAGAGAAAAGACAACATACTGCACCATCCTGAAACCATGCACACTACTACTAAAAAGAAATTACAGTACTACAGAGCACTCACTGTACAGAATCCATTTACTGGAAGGCTTTGTGCCCACACTCTGCTGAAAGATGCAACTACCCACCAGTGATTGACATTTTCAGGCTCTCCTGCACCCTGGTACACCCCCAGCAGGATGCCTCTTTGGAGATCAGCACAAGCAGGAACAACACTCCTTCCTACACCGTGAGCCTAGCACACCTGTGTGCAGGCTCACAGAGCTCAGGCCCTGTAGAATACCTCCACAACCAATACACAGGAATCCATTTCACCAGAATATGTGTGGTTCAGGAGGATTTTCAGTGACTGTTAGCAGATTCCTGAGACACGTTCCCCCACTGCCACCTAGATACATCTTCACTGGCTGAAGAATACTTCACCTGCTGGGACTGCTTCAGGCAAACAAAAGTACAAAGAAGCTGGAGGACAGTGGGTAACAATGTGGGAATGGGGCTATCCTGGAACAGCAGTGTCCTGGGCTCCGTTCCTAGCTCTCTGATCACCTAGCGGCCTCAAGCAAAGCAGCTCTGCTTACACATCACACATCTTTTTGCCCTCTACATGTTATGAGCCCTTTAGAGCAGCTCTCTGCCAGAAACAGGCACAGAACTTGGACAACAGGAATATTCTCCTCGGCAGCACAGCACAGCAACATCAACTTTGCCCAAGTGCTGCACACGGGGTCTTGAACAACAAACTGTCAGACAAGGCTGAAATTCAAATTCTTACATTTATCCATATGTCTGTTGTTTCCTCATAAATAATTAAAGGTGTAACAGAATCTGGTACGGCGTCGATAAGTTTCTGCCTTTCCATTGCATCATCTTCTACTGGGATGAATAATGCAGGGGGAATCAAGACGATCTGCAGTCGAGTCTGGGAACGATCCAGTAAGATGGACCAAATGCTGTTGAGAAGACAGATATTAGAGAAAACAGCATACAACAATGAACAGTAGAGAGATCTGAAAAACCTCAAAAGCAGCACATTACCACGAGGCATTTTGGGGGAGTCAAGAATGTTCGGCTTCAGATTAAGCAAAAAAACCACATGTAAAATCTCACCCACAAAAACAAACCTCTTCCATAACTATTTCTCTTCATTTCAATATTGCATAAGCACTGGTGGTTGAAAAGTTTAATTAATTCTATTCCCCCAGATTTGGATTGTGCTTTAAAGGAGAAAGAGAAGAGAAAAATCAGAGGGAATAACGAAGAAGAGGAATAACCAATGTTTCAGGATACTCGTCAAAATATTAATGTTTTAAATCTGTACCTGGCAGAGAGTAATACTGGCACCTAAATGAACTGGCAGCAGACCCTGCCATACTTCTGATGACTTTACATGTAGCTCTAATAATAATCCTGAAAAAAAGCAAGACAATGGAACAAATGTGTCCCTGCATTTCTTCCACATTTGAAAAAAATAAATAAAGTGAAATCTTTAGATTCAAGAACTGGAGAAGTGCAACTCTGGAGATGCTTCTGGTGAATTAGAAACACTGCACTACATCATCTACAAGGTTAAAAATGACATGCAAATGTAAGTAGCACTTATAGGAGGTTTTCTGATCAGTAACTCTGGTCAGTAAGGACAGTTCAGAGGTGAGGGTGGTAGCCTGGGGGACGTGGGCTCATTTCTGTCCTCAGCCATAGACTTCCTGTGTGACTATGGCAAGTCACTTAGCCTCTCTGGGCCTCAGTTCCCCATCTGCAAAATGGGGATAATAGCACTGCACTCTGTCTCACAGGGATGCTGGGAGGACACAGACATCAAAGGCTGTGAGTGCCCATCCCCAAGCAGTAGGGCCAGGCGTCAGAGGAGGTAAGGACTGTTTGGTTTTGGAGAAGCTGCCTTCTTTATGCAGATGTATTTGTAGCAAAGGGAAAATGAAAGAAGGCTTCAGCCCAAGGAAGACAAAGACCGCTACGTTCTGCTTCTAGCTGCATTGCCCAAACCCTCTAAGCAGAGACAGGATTAACATACGCACTATTTTCCTTCTGGCGTCCACCCAGCTCTAGCAATGTACTCTACTCCTTCAAAGAGGATCTCGAACGGCTGAACCAGCTCTTTATCCACAACACCTGCAATCTGTTGACAAAGGAGTAATTCAGTGACTGACATTGACTGAGACGAACTCACACAATCAGTTTTCATGCCCGATGAGAGTCTGGACACAGCAGACTTCTGCGCAGCTTAAGCAATTTAGATTGTTTTGTCCTTTCAGTGCAGGGTATTCACCCCACCTGCAGCCAGACACCAGAATATTACTAGAGCTGTTCATTACCAGCACAGCAAGGGCTGGGACTTGAGGAATACAGATTCTGCCCACAAATCCATCACGTGCCTTGCCTAAGACACTTAAAGGATCAGTTTCCCCATGTTAAATACAAAGGGAAGGTGATTTGTACCAAGCTTATTTGTAAAGAGTTTTTGTTGCTGTATGCTGAACATTCTGCATGGCATCCAGTTATCAATATGGCTCTAACTGACACACAGCTCTGCAGCTTGCCCCTGCTGGGACAAATCGCAGTGGTACCCCAAGGATCCTGGCAGCTTTCCCTCACTGCTGGTTCACATCAGCACCGCTGTCCCAGCAGGTGAGTGTTGATGAGCTGAAGCAGCTCAGGAGCAGACAGGATCCAACAATGTATGGAGGTTAATGTATCTGTTTGGTAAGATTAATTCCCCAATTGTCCAAAGACCTTGGATTGGCCTATGGAAATTTCTGCATTTGTTCAAAATTCCTGGAGTGAAAGCAAAGCTCATCTTTTCCCACACGTTCATGCTTTTATAAGGTGATACATTCTCTTTGCAATCAGTTTTTTTCCATCGTCTGCAGCCAAGCAATCAAGACATCTGTCACATAGCAAAGCCTAACCATTCACACCTAAAATGCTCTGCTCTGCAGCTGAGTTCATCAAACAGTCCTTGAGAAACATTGCTGAACACAAGGAAGGAGCCAAGTGCATTGCCTCCAGGTAAGCCACTGAGCTAACACAACAAAGAAAGTTCAGTTATGCTGAAAAGGAAAGCAGTTTTTACCAAGAAGAGTCACAGAAATCAAATTTAACTTGGGAACAAGGGGAACATGGAACTTACTCTTCCTTCTTCATTGATCACCACTTCAGAAATCTTGAAAGTGACCTTTGGATTTGCTGTACCTACAAAAACAGATGTTAGCAGTCAGGCACAAACTGTTTGCTTCCAAGAGGGCAGGCTTGAACTGTGGATTACTGCGTTGTTATTTGTACAGAACTGGAACAGGAAAAAAGCAGAACACTCTTTGGTCAAATAGCCTGCTTGCACATATTAGAGAACCAGGCACAGAAAAAAGAGACTACAGACACACAGCAGAATTGGTGGATGTAATGCCACAAACAGCTCTGATCAAGGAGCTATGCTACTGTCAGTCAGTTTGCTCTCCCACAGACAAAGCACGCACCACCTGGACAGCAAAGCAAGCTTTGGTTTACTGTTTGGCTGATATTGAATAAAAAGCAGAGCAACACTTTTCTGTGCTGGACAGTGAAAATCACCTAGCTCTCCATACAAAGCCTGAACAACACAGATGTACAGCACCTGCAGTGCTGAGGGCCTGCTGCACAGCAGAGGTGAAGGATAAAGAGTAAAGTTGTTGTGTCAGTCTAAGCAGCTCCATCTAGCAGCTTCCACATAGTTTTAATATTCTCAATGCTGCTTTCACTTTATCAACTCACAAAAACTGACGCACTGAGGTGGAATGACTTGCTTTAAGCCACAGTTCTGGCTCACTGAAGTACTCGTCTTCTCCCTGGTAACAAACCACCTCAAGCTTTGCCCTTATAACAACCCAAAAAAGCCTACTGCCTACGTGGTTCTGACTGGAAACTGAGGACAGAGATTAAAACACATTTGTTTGTTTTCAAGGCATTTAAGGCTTTGGCTGCCTGGTTTTCCTACGCTGCTTAGATTCAGCACTTAATAAAAGTATAATAAAACACCCTCACAAAATCTAAGTGTACCCTAGCACTGGAAAACATGAAGTCACCTCTTGCTTTGCAGGCTAACATGGCCCCTCCTGCTCCTTAAAAGGAGCAGTAAATCAGAATCATAAGCAGGAAACTCTTGCCAAAGGATTAGGGCAATTTCAAGACCTGATAATAAAAACAGATAAAAAGACTTCAGGAGTAAGAAAGAAACGAACTACTTTCATAATGTGATCAACACGTCCTGCAAAAACAGCAGCGAAATCTCAGAAGAGCAAGGGTCAGCTTGCTCAAACTTGCCCTATACACCTGGCACAGCACAGTGCACTGCACAGCAGGTCTGCAGAAGTCTCATTGGCTCCAGCCTGCCCTCCTTTACTGCTGAAGCCTTCGCATCACTCACTGTTTGAAAATGGCAGCAGAGGCTTTCCCTCATAGTCTGTAAACAAGCACAGTTTTCCAAGTCCGAAAGCATTCGTGGAGATCAGAGCCCTTTCGAACTCCCAGGGCACTGCCAGCAGCTAGCAGGATGCCTCCCCCTGGGAAAATCAAAATGCTATCATTCTGCAGCTATTCCCTCAGAGACACTGGGCTGTAACAGGAACCAGCTTCTCTGTGCCAGGATCTGAGACAGCAGCTCCAAAATAGCGACAATCAGGTAGGGTTTCTGCCAACTTCTGAGGGACCCAGACTGAGTTCTTAGTAACCTCATGGCTGGAAAATCAACACAGGCACCAGTGACTAATCAAACCTCCAGGGCAGAAGTTTTTCCACATACATTTCTACTACCTGAACACTAATTCCAGGACCACACGTCATGCCTACAACAACGCCCTGCTCTATCACCAGCGTAAGGCACATGGAATAAAATAAGCATCTCCCAGAAATGGAGATGCAAGGTCATCTGGGTCTCACCAGTTTTGGGGTACCGGAAGGAATCTGTTCTTCTTGTCTCCAACATGGGTGATGTGACATGAATGATTTCCACTTCTGACTCATCGTTTTCTTCATAAAGAATTCGAAGAACTTTACCCCCATTCAGTGCTGTAAAGGAATTAACATTTCCTGATCAGAGCAGCTCTCAAAATTGGTTACTGCAGACATCAGTGCTTCCCTAGGAGAGCATGCAGGCTGAAAGGATGAAGGAATGTCTGTGACTCTCGTTTCATTACACAAAATGCACCAAGTCTCATGCAATTCCTATCACTATTGTGAGAAGGAAAGTTTCTTCCCCCAGTAGCTCAGGCTAACGAGGGCACCTTAACACGTCCACCACTGCAGACACTTATAGCTCTTCTTGAAATATAAGGTTCCTATCCAAAGACAAGAAATAACTTTCCCTAGACAGCACAGCATGGGGGCAACTACTTGTGCCTGTCAGACACACTGCGTCCAACACACTTACTTGGCTCTGCCTTTGGACTCCACCAATAGCCAGTGTATCTGTCAAACTCCTCCTGCAGCACAAAAGTAGCCACGCCAGCAGACTTTGGATCTTCCTCTACATTGGCAAGTTCTCAAGAAAAAAGAAAAAAAAAAAGACACAAAAGAATTAGTTCATGATGTACTGCAGAATCGAATCAGCTCTGCATTATCCCAAACACAGCCTATGTTCAGCCTCTGGAGAACAATGACATGATAGCAAATCTGGCTTCTCAGCAGAACTGCTTTCACCCCACTCTGTTGATTTATCTGGGGAAGACCTAATCCTCTCTGACACAGCAGCCTCTTTTAGGAAAGAAAAGCCTCATCTTCCTGTCTTACTCCTACCCAATTAGTCTCTCAGTTTTCCATGCACTCATCCAAGAAAGAAAATGTTCTCTCTACCTGAGCTCAGCAAATTGGAACCACAAGTTTTAATGAAATTAAAGCAAAAAAATCCTGAGAACTGACACCAAAAGTACCAACATTCAGAAAAAATTACCAGCATTTCATTCAGTGTACAGGCTGAAAGTAACAGGCTTACATAACATCTCAACCCTATCCACAGGGCTTCAATATTTTTCCTGTTACCCTGGAGGTAACTTAGCAGCGCTCCATAAATAATTATCATCTGAGAAGGAGTCATTGCTATAGTTTATTTTTAATGTACTTACATAATATTTTAATAACTAACTTTCAAATAAGCTCAAGTATTGTTGTAAAGTGTCAAAAATTTTGATTTGGTTACAAATCTAATGATGCAGTTTCAGTACAAGCAGCATGCTTCAATTGCAAAATGCAATGGATTTTAAGAAGCTGTTTAGTCACAGTTTTCCATTTCCCTTCCGTGGGATACATGTCTAAACCAGACCTGGAGAGGGGTAGAAGCACAAACATAAGAGACTGAGTATGAGGGCACCAGCAGAAGCCACAGTGCTATTCAGAAACTCTGTATTGTCTCTAAAAAGCCCTGCAGCCTGACTTTGCTGGCAGAAACTTTCCCCCAGCTCTATTCCACCCACAGCTACTCCACACAAAAACGACTGTTCTAGTACATAAAAAGAATATGTGATTCAGGAGAAGTCTTTCCATATGTATTCAACAAATAACTCATCCTGCCAGATTCTGGTTTTCCCAGTGGACCCAGGAAAAGAATTTTCCTGCAGCATTTGCATTGGAGAAAACATACAGAACGTGACAACCAAACCCCAGATGAAGTAAACAGTTGCCATTCCCTCAGATCTCAGGAGATAACTTAGTGCCATTACTTAATTCAGTAGAGCAAGAACAAGTGCAGAGGAGGTGCAGAGATTTTAATTCAGGACGAATTACCATTGTGCACAAATGTTAGCCTCCTTTCTTCTCTGGTTTCTATATTAGATATCCAGATGTCATTGCTATGGATAAAGGCAATCCAATTTGGATCAGCTGGACAAAGCTTAGGATCCATCCGGATATTTGGACAACTGGTCTCTACCAGAATGGGTCTTAAAGGCTGTTGCTGATCGAAAGAAGAGAAAAAGAATAGTAAGTAGTGAAACAGTCACTGCCCTAGATTACCAGAAGGTCTCTATGACCGCAGCAATGTGCTTGCTGACTTCAAACACACAGGTTTACAAGAGAGCAATCTCTACAATTTCCAAAATACAGAAAAATATCAGCAGATACTTTATAGGGAAAGTTGTGCTTCCACCATCTTGAACAGTTCCACCAGGGCCTCTTTCACCAGTGCTGAGAATTAACTGCAAATCAGAAGACAGCCTGCCTATAGAAGCCTGGCACACCTAAAAATTGACAGGCAGAAAGACAGAAATCTTGTTCTCCAAAACCATCTCGAGATACAGTAACAGCTGGGTTAGGCAAACATCAAGCATCTCCTGTATCAACAAGAAATGGTTTCAGCTTTCAAATCCAGCATTAGCACAAGCAAAGAGTAAAGGCTGCTTGTTCACAAAGTTCTAAGCCAAATCCTGTAACACATACAGTACTGATTGCTGAACAGTGACCTCTAAACCACAGCTTGGGAACAAAAGCTGCCTCTGATATGACTTCAGAGTACATGGAAGAGCAGAGCACCACAGGCTTCATGTCCCTTTTTGTTGGTAAAATAAAATAAAATTCAGAAAGTCTAGTGACTTGCCTTGCCACCAGAGATTCTACCATTTCTTTTTAATTCTCCATCCAAGTTTCTGTAACCATGGCAATGCATCCCTAAGGAGGACTTCTCCACGTTTTGAGGTTGGTTAAGGCTGCTTGCCCCTCCAGTGCAACAATAACTTGCCAAGGCAGTGTAGCAATAGCTGAACCTCACATTCTGCCTTCACTAGGAAGCAAAGGAGCTTCCAGCCAGAGGCAGGAAGTACTGTGCAAGACAGAGAGATGAATAAACTCACAGTGAATCCATGAGGGCCTCCATCTTTTACATGATAAATTCCACTCCCAGCCTGAAACAGGAAGGTGCCGCTCTCGCGGTGGTAGTCGTAGCAGGCAATCCCAACAGTGCCAATCCGCTTCCTCTCCCGCAGCAACTCCTCTTCCCGAGAGTACATACCGTAGTCCAGGATGGCCTGAACACGGGCAGAGAAGCACAATCAACACCTCTGCTCTGCATTTGCTACAATACTGTCAGAGCATCTCTGCACGCCAAGCTTCCAGGACCAGATGGCTGTGCAGACACCCTCCTCCTCCAGAATCCTGCTGACAGCCGGGAGCCCACTCCTGCTTGTGCTTCTGCTGCGAGAACTTGTAGGTGCATTCCTCGACCGTATCCTACAGAAGTGGGAACCTGAGAGCCACTTCTCCCTTAGTAAGGTTGGCACTATTTCCAGTGTACGCTGGCATGAGAAAGATCAGACAGAAGGTCTATTATTTCTAGAATGAGTAGGACAGCCTCCACTAACTTTTGCAAAGATACATGGTGACTGGTCTGGTGGGAGGAAAGCACAGCATGAGTTTTATGTCTGGCTGACAGCCTCAGGAAGCAACATGGGGAAACAACACACCTAATTCCACACAGGAAATATCCTGCCTCCCTCAACCTGCTGTGGTGCACGGAGGTGAGAAGAGGACACACAACCTAGAGTGGAAAAGAGATTTCTTGTTTCAGCCTGAGTCACAGAGCCACTGACAGGTCACTGGGGAGACTCATCGCTTCCCCCTGCAAGACAGCGACTACTGGAGACTACAGGCTCCTTCAGCAATGCCCAGGATCTCAAAGCAGAGAATGTGATGCAAATTAGCACTTGTAATCTCTGCTGGCAAAGGAGAAATCAACCACATACACTCAGCTTTCATGATGCACACAGGCTGTAGCTCCAAAAACTGAAGAGAAAATTACACTTGTTTTTGAGACGGTTGCAGAGTTAACCAAATACAAAGAGAAGCTTGAAGTGTTTAAGACCAGAGTAATGGCTTATAGGTGCAACCTCAAAGCCTTGCTGTGTTGCTAAGATGTAAGAAAAAAAATCAGGACCCACCGGAAAAAGATCCAAGAGAGGCTTCCAGGAAAGCAACAGGACAGCAGCTTTGTTCACAGTTTTTGGAATTTCAGAGTAGAAGAGTGTGTTCTCTCTATTCTCCCCAGACATTGCTGTTGTCAAAAAGGAAAGAAACAAAGTACATTCGTTTTCTATTAATAATTCCAACACTCTCAAAAGATGCTAAGAAACAGCTTCACAGGCATTCCTACAAAGGAAGCACTGACAGTCTCTACAATGCAGCCTTGCACTGAGAAGTCCCCACTTCTCAGAAATGCAAGTCACAGGGAAGGTGAAGAACAAAGAACTACAGTCAGACTTACTACATGCTGCTTGAAGAATAACCTTGTCTTGTTGAAGGTCAGGGGTCTTTTTATTTTATAAGCTTTTAAATTCAGAAAGGTCTGCTCTGTTATTTCGCCTGGCTGGAGTGCAGCACGATGCAGCTTATGTTTCAAAGATGATGCACCTTCAGGAAGGTTTGAATGCCTCCTTCCTGTTCATCTCTCTCAGTGCTACTCAGATTTCTGACAGCTCTTGCCAAGGCATTTAGGGACCAATCAGAGGGAATCAGGTGCGCACAGAGGAACGGTCAAATCCAAACCACCTCTGCAGTGACTGTTTAGTCAAGGCACAGGCTGAGCCAGCAAACTTACCCAGATAGTAAATCCTATCAGAATGAGGTCCTTCAGGATCATTTTTCTTAACAAACGTGAAGTCATGTGGGGCTTTTGCCATCATATATCCATGATACTTTCGTGTATCTGTGAGCAGTTTCCGAAGCTGGCTCCAGGAATGTCTCTCTACATAGAAAGGTTCAGGTTTTGGCTGCTCCTCTCTCTGCACCTGCTCCTCACAGCCCGTGGTTTCAAAGACTTCGAGGCCTGGCTGTTCAGTTTCCATGGCTGCTGCCATGTTGCATGTTTCTGGAAAAGAAAAAACACCAGAGGGTCAGCGCTCCTTTCCAGCCAAAGTTCACATCAGACTCCAAAGACACAATACAGCAAAAATGCTACGAGAAACCTGCTATTTCACATGGAAAATCTGAAAGGAAAAGGAGATGCATTTCTGCTATGGAAAACAGGCTGTCATTGCTCAGCCTTTCAGAACAAAGCTAATAATTTCATAGATCCACATAGACTTATTAGTGTTTGCCTCTTTATCGTAACACCTCTCAATTGCTCAGTTCAATAAATCCTTCCCTGTTAAGCTCAAACTTCATTCTTCCACCCTGTGAATGGCAAAACTAGCTTGATACATTGATATCAGAATAAAGGCTGATTAGGACTGTATCAAGAGCTGGGACAGCCAACTGCTTAGCAGATACAGTATTTGAAGTTGATTCTGAACCTACTGGCCATACACAACGGGGCTGGGCAACCATCATTTTCCTGTAATTTCTCCTTTCAAACAAAGCTGTGAAGGGTCTAGCAATACCACCACAATGATACCATCTACAAGCACATAATTACAATTTCTGAACAGATTCTTCCAAAAGCATGAGGCCATACAGGAAGGTGACCCAGTGAAATGAGTGTTTTCCAAACTGACTGACCTGATCTTACCCTCCTGAACAGGTTGTTCAGTTAGCAGATATTTCTCCCTGAAGTTAGCCGTGCTTTACAAAGCATATCCAAGCTAGACAAAACAGCCCAGAGATCTGGCAGTAGGAAACCATAAATCCAAGATCTGAGTGCAGCTCCAAAAGGATCCCAGCTATAAACTCCTACACATAATCCATTAACAAAGACAGCAAGGCGTGACGATTGTCAATCCTCAAAGGCAGCTTGTTTTTTCTATATATAAAATGGAAAGGCTGCACAACTGTTTGACACGCTGCTATAGAACAGGCAGAGCTTGCTGGTCTGAGCTTGCCAAAGACACTAATGAAAAACAAACCGAGCACCTGCATTCAGCAAACAGGCACTAAAGGGCCAAAGAATTTCAAGGCATGGGCTTGGCCAGCACAGCTACCCGAGATAAAGCTCCCTGATGGACCGGCTGCTCCTGCTGCTCTTCACAGATGAGAGGAAGAGATTGCATGCAACTTGGATCTAGCCCATTTTAACACAGAACACCAACAGCAGAGCAGGGCAAGTCTCAATCAAAAGCATGTTTGCAATTTTGCACATCCAAACACAACAAAGGGAGGCACTTCTTCTGTCTTAACACATTTACAACACGAAAACAAATCAAAACGTAAATCTCGTAAGACTGAAAGGCCATCCCAGCCCCACACAGCACAGCGCTCTGCTCAGACTGAGCTAAAAACCGGGCATAAGGCTTCAAATCTGAATAAAAAAAAAACCCCAAAAACTTTCAGCTACTTCACAGAATTCCAACAAAGAAAAATCTCCCCTCCCCACCTACACGCAGATGCCGGTATGCCTCAACCCGACCTACTTCTCAGACACCCCTCCCAAGAAAAGCAGGAAACGAAGAGCGGCGGCCTTAAGAAGCAACCTGGCACGGACGGCAAAGGCACGGCACCGGGCTTAGCGCGAGGATCTGCCCGAGATCGCTGCCGCCTCGTTCTGCCACGGAACGCACCGTCCTTACGTGCGAGCTCCAGCACTACCGCAGCGCAGGGCCGTGCCGGAGGGGCAGACGGGCCCGGAGCGGGGCGAGCAGCCGCGGGGCTGCCCGAGCGGCCGGAGGAAACGGGCAGAGCCCGGGAGGAGCCGCCAGCCACGGTGCGGCGGGCAGGCCCGGCCGAGGGCAGCGAGCCGAGCAGCCCGGGGACAAATCCCCCACCTTCTCCAGGCTCGGTGCCCCTCCAGTGCTACCGGCGGTTCCCCGCAGGGCGTCCCCGAGAACGCCGGCTGCCGTCCGGCCCCGCTGCTCACGGCGCTCCGCGGCTGCGATGCTGCCCAGCCGCCCCGCCGGGCGCTTCCGCTTCCGCCAGATGGGCCGCCGGGCTGCTCGGCTACACCGCGCGCCCCCTGTCGGCGTGGAGGAAACGACACGGCTTCCAGCCCGGCAGCGCCGCGCATAGAGGGGTGGGTCGGTAGGGCGCCGCCTGCTGGCCGGGAGGACCAGGCTGTGCGGGTGAGGAAAAGGGCGGACGGCGCGGTGCGCGCAGCCCTCTTGCTCAGCACAGCGCTGTCTGAAGCAGCCGAGGGCTG
This sequence comes from Tetrao urogallus, assembly GCF_951394365.1. Taxonomy (NCBI): domain Eukaryota; kingdom Metazoa; phylum Chordata; class Aves; order Galliformes; family Phasianidae; genus Tetrao; species Tetrao urogallus. The sequence continues at coordinate 2,378,399 of NC_136824.1, read as the reverse complement.
AGGCCGGCGGTACGGCTCCCCGACAGCCCTCGGCTTCTTCACCAGGACCGCCATCGCTGTCACCAGCTCAGGGCTGAAGCGCACAGCTGAGCACAGAGCGAGGCGGGGGGTAACACGTATTGCCTCAGGGCCGCCTTAGAGCTCTGAGAAGGACGAACGCACAGCCGCGCGGGTCTGACCCGGCACCCTCAGCTCCCACCATCGCACCTCCCTCAGCTCAGCACCTCTCCGAGGTGACGCGCGCACCGCGCAGGCGCACCCAGAACCCCGCCCTCCCACTCCTCTCCCCGCTCACCTCCGCGCGCACCGCGCAGGCGCAACGGCAGCCCCCGCCGGCTCGGGAGCGGAGCGGCGCGGTGGGGCTGCGCGATGGCGGGCTGCAGCCTCCGGCCGCACGTGCACTGGGCGCAGCGGCACCACGAGCTGTACCTGCGCGTGGAGCTGAGCGACGTGAAGGTGCCGGTGTCGGTACCGGGGGGGCGGGGATGGGGCGGTCAGGGGGTTCCGCTGGTTCCGCTGCGCCGTGTTAGGGCCCACCGAGGGCTATCGCGGAAGTGCCGGTAATGCGGTCTCTAACAGAACTCGTCCCTTTGCAGAACCCGGACATCAGCATCGCCGACGACGTGCTGCGGTTCCGAGGTAGGGCTGTGGCCGCTGCGGGCCGTGTCTTATCTCGTAGGCAAAGCGTTGCGCCCCGCATTTACATGTGGGGGACGTTTCCGTGTCCTTCTGTCCGTCTGCCGAGCCCACAAAGCCCCGTCTGTGTGCGTTATCGCAGCCCCATTTGGAAGGTAAAGCAGCTCCTTCGGTAAAAGGCCCGGCCCGGCAGCACGCTCGGTTCGCTGCTCAGCACGTCGGGGTGCCGCCGTCAGTGCGGGTCGGTCACTTCTGTGGTCGTTTTCCCTCTATCCCGGTGGATGCCACCTCCTTGGCGAGCGGCAGGCACCCGATAGGGCACGGCCACACGTGCCTGCACGGAAAGGAAACTCGGCACTGCCCGCAGCGCTGCTCCCAGCGGTGGCTTCCCAGCCGGGTTCCATCGGGCACGAGCAGGCAGTGCGGACACCCAGCAGAGCTGTGGCTCCGTTGGTTCCTGCAGCTCCACGCCTCGGGGGGTTTCATCTTTGGGATCCCTTCCAGCACGGGATGCTCTCTGATTCCGTGATCGTCCCTCCTAGCGGGGCAGGGGAAGGCACTGTAAAACCAACGCTGAATATTCCTGTGTGTCAGATGTACTTTAAAGGTGCGTGGGACTCGTTAAGTACTTTTTGCTGATCGTCTGCTCTTGTTTCTTAGCTCAGGGTCATGGTGCCAAAGGGGACAACATCTACGAGTTTCAGATCGAGTTCCTAGAGCCGGTTGAGCCTAAAGTAGGTATTTCTTTTTCTTCTAACTTCTGCAGAGAAAAAGTTTTTGTGTTTTTGTTGTTGTTGTTGTTGTTGTTTGCTTGTTTGTTTGAGAAACATGAGAAGAGAATGGATGTGCATGAAGTCCACGATGTGCTGTTAGGTCTTCCTGGTGACTGACTGCTAAATGCTACGCATAGCAGTCCTGTGTTGCTGTGCTCAGCCACCATCCTGCCTTAACGCAGCTCATCTCACTGGGGAGCCTTGATAGGAACAGGGCCTTAAATTTACCATGGCTGCTACACGGTAGTTACAATTTGTACAGGGATTTAAAGCAGCAAGATAGTGGGAGATGCCTGCAATAGTTTGTCTGATGCAGCTATGCCTTGGAGAGGAGGGGGAACACCACAGTACAAAGTGTCAGTGTGGCTGCTTTTACAGCCCAGCAAAATAAATTCATGAGAACTGGTGTTTCTGGCTTGTACAAATTCCTTGGGTTGCCAGTACTGACACACTGCAGGTCTTATTGCAAAACACTGTTTTAATTGCTGTTGTAGTTCAATAGGAGAGAGCTTGGCTGGAAGAGCAAACTCCTGTAGGTGTCTGTGAAATCTGGCTTCGTTTTTCAAAACCCTCCAGGGCGTGGAAGAACTCCAGGCTCTGCTCCCAGCAGAGGATTTGTGCTGCTTACTCCTGCAGTCACTCCGGGATCCATGGTTTGGCTCTGCTGCTTTGGCAAGGAGGAGGCCGGAGGGTGGCCATCAGTGAGGGACAGAGCCTGTGCCAGTAGAAGCTGTAAATTACAGCTGCAGCCTTCAGATGTCCTAGGAGCACAGAGCCAGCCTTGACAGAAGGAGTGCTGGGGGAACATCAGTTACAAATGCAGGTCATGGCTCTTCCTCTCACCAGAGCAGGTTTCGTGTGGGATTCCCTGTTTTGGAGACGTACCTGTGACTGACGCTAGCATTATTTTTACCACTGGCTAAAGGAAGTGGCTCACAGTACGAAACACAAGAATGCCTAAAGCCACGGTCTGTAGGTTTTGTGTGGGATTGCTAGCACCAGGGGCTGTGCTAACTGACTGGTAGGATAGTGCTATGCAGTGCAGGCAGGCCTTCCAGTTGGTCATCAAATCACAAGTTCCATAACCATCTTAGTTGCCATCTTCACCTTGCGCTTGGTTTCTATGGCATGTCTTGGGCAGCAGGGAGATGCCTGTCCTGCAGCAATCTATGTCACCTCTGCGTTGTTGGTGGGGAGCTCAGGTATCAGCCTCAGAGCTCGATGCTTAGGGCTCTTGTTGATGTGTACTCTTGTCTGCCTCCAGCCCGTGTGCAGGGTGACTCAAAGGCAGCTCAACATCACTGTGCAGAAAAAGGAGAGTAACTGGTGGGAGAGGCTCACCAAGCAAGAGAAACGCCCGCTCTTCCTCGCTCCGGACTTCGATCGCTGGTTAGACGAATCGGATGCTGAAATGGAACTGAAGGAGAAGGTTGGTCCTGCAGGCTCGGAGGGTTTGTGCTGCCAGTCACAAAGCAAGGATTGCTGTGTATTAGCTCTGTGCTGGCTGATGCCTGCAGCTGAAGGCTTGCACTTCTTGCCTTACACTGTAGCAGTCCTGTGTGATCCATATGAGGGTCAGATTAATGTCAGAGACACCAGTCCTGACATTGCTTGTCTAGGAAGCAGGAACTTGTTTCCACATGTACTGCCACAGTACTGTTTCCTGAGCTGCAGGGCTGGCTCTGACTTTGCATTCCCACCATATGGTAAATTCAAGCAGCTTAATACAGCAGGGAGGTGAAAGCCCATCTTGGAAAGCACTTGAACGGAACAGACTACGTTTCTGCTTAACTGGTTTAAAAAAATGCTGCCCTATTCTCTGCCACTGAGGTTAGTGCAGAGGCGAAAGAGCTGCTGCAACAACAGAAGCAGCTGTGAAGGTTCTTCAGTTCTCTTGGCTGTGGGAACAGTTCTAAGAAACAGTAATAATTGTGAACACAAAAATCAGCTGGCTTTTTCAGCAAAAGCACCTAACTGTTAGAGCACCACATGCTACAGTGAAGGCTGTATAGCCGGTTAACACCCTCTGCCTTTTACATTACCGTTAATTGTGGATGAGAAACGTGCTCTGTTTTATGCAGGTGAACATTTAAGCCTTCTAGCAATTGGCTGCTTAACTGAGTTTTAAACCTACTAGCTTTGCAGTAGGGTAGTTAACAAATCAGTTGCTAATTACAGTAACGCTCGCTAAAACCTTATCCTTCATCTTAAGGAGGAAGAAAAGATTAACAAAATGAAAATAGAATCCAGAGTCCCAAAAGACCGTAAGTAACTGTACCTTTCTGGTGTGGGAGATGGGGAGAATCAGAAAGCTTCTGTAGCTCACATCTGTGATCTCATGGAGCAATTTTGAGTGGCTTGGTGTATGCTGGAGGAGGATCCTTGTATTATGAGCAATTTAGAAATTCAATACAAATTGCCTGCGGTTCCTAAGGAGTTCAAAAATCTGACTAACAAGAATTCTGTTCTAGCAGATAATAAAAGCAGGCAGAACTCACAAAGCACACAGCTACTCTTTTGCCACAATCAATAGTTTCCCTTTTTGTAAGCTGCATTTTCACAGAAAGCTTGGTTTGCAGGAGTGCGTTTGCATTGTAGTCTGCTCATCTGATGCATTTATTATTGATTTCAGCTTTCAAACACCTGAAGAAAGGATACTTAATAATGTATAATCTTGTACAGTTTTTGGGATTCTCTTGGATTTTTGTGAACATGACAGTACGACTGTTCATCTTAGGAAAAGGCAAGTAATAAGCACTACTTTATCATTTCAGAGTGTTGTTTTTAATACTTTTTAAATATCAAAGTCTAAAGGAAGATATATCTAGGAAATAAAGTAGTAAATCTATCACCAAAGTGCACAATGAAAGCCATCACATTTTCAAGGATAGGAAAATACTTTTTTCTTGAAGTGACAGGTGTGTATCCTAATGAGCCATGCTTGTACTCCACCAAGATTTCATCTCAAGAAATCAGATGGAAGAAAACTTCTTGCTTACTGCCATATTGGTATTTTTGAAAATAAGCTAGGCAGAATTCTTTTGGTTTTGAAGTGAAAATAATTCATTCTGCTGAGGTATCAAAAGTTATGCTTCCTTCATCTGAAGAGCTGTTTGTCCTTAGGGCAGTGTCCTGTGTCTTACAGATTCTTTCTATGACACGTTTCACACCATTGCTGACATGATGTACTTTTGTCAGACCCTGGCTTTAATGGAAATCCTGAATTCACTGATAGGACTAGTCAGATCACCACTGATTCCTGCTGTAATACAGGTAGTATTTTAAGGTTCTTCTTGCTCCTCCCGTGTTTGAAGTAAATGTGTATTTTACTTCTTCTAAGCAATATAATCTTGCTGTCCCTGAACTAGAGAATCTCTTATTCAAGTGGCAGATATCCAGGCTTCCCATACTCTGATGTGGGAGGCTGTCTTCTCTTGTCAATTAAGTATGATAATTTGGAACAGAAGAGAATCACCGAGCAAAAAGTAAATGATTTTGATTTGATTCCCCTTTTGTATCCTGGTTGTGGTTGTTGTGAATAAAAGTGAGGTTAAATGATTTAAGACGAGGTCCCTCGCATTGGAGCCAGAAGAGAAAGGTGTGCTTAAAAATCAGAGGTGACTGCTCAGCTGCACAATTAAAAGCTGGGCACAGAACTATTTTGCACTGGAAAAGTAGATAATCTGCATGGTTTTGACAGCAAGGACTTGCTCTTCTGTTAAAGAGTGTGAGTGTTCCACAATTTGTTTTCCTTAAACAGGTATTTGGAAGAAACTTTATTTTGTTTGTTGTCCTTGGAAGCCTGGAGGAAATGCAGAGCAGAGCTGTGGTGTTCTTCTTGTTTTATTTCTGGAGCATCATTGAACTGTTCAGGTCTGTGGGATTTGTCTTTAAATGGGTGTGTGCAAAACAGTGGGGTTGTTTCCAAGAACCTTTAGCAAAGATTTTGATCTTTGTACCTTTTGGAAGACTGGCGCAGAAATTGGCTCCAGAGAGTAAAATTCCCTTTAGACACTGGGTGTCACAGCCAAAAGCTGGGACAATATGGGAGTCTAAAAGGTAGTGCTGCCCTCAAAACACATGTTGCTTTCTTTTGGAAAATTTGGCCCTCTAGTTGAAGTATGCTTAGACTGTGATTAAGCGGGGTGCACTGTGCTCTGTTTCTCTTTCCAAAGAAAATATTTTGAAATGTCTATTCAACAAGTCAGGCAGTTCAATTCATCCAAATGATCAGAATAAGAGCTTTAATTATGTAAATTGCCAAGTAAGGGTGAGTGCATCAAGAGCCAGAAGAATGGTTTTTGATTATTTTTGTGTCACTTGGGAGTTATGTTGACTTTCCTATACTGCAGATATATGCAAACTTAATTCTGGCAGCAGCTTCTATTTTAAACAATATCTGTTTCTTCTCACACTTAATTGGCTTCAGGTATCCCTATTACATGCTTTCATGCATGGGTATAGAATGGAAACCTCTAACTTGGCTCCGTTACACCAGCTGGATCCCTCTGTACCCTCTAGGCGGCTTGGCAGAAGGTATGCCCAAAAAAGTTTAATAAATGAAGATAATTCTGGGCAAATAACTCAATTTTTGGCTTGGCTGCTGGACTAAAGACTAATAGAACAGCAGCAGATAAGTAGATGTGTGCTTTGAGCTGAACCAGATATAAGTATTTCTATCTTCCTTACTGAAACAAACACTTCTTGAATTTGATGTGAACAGAAGTCATTGTTTTGGGCACTGGAGAGGAAAATAAAGGCAGCAAAAGGCTAGTGGAACAAAGTGACCAACGGTGCACTGCAGACCATGCAGGCATTACAGGAAGACAACATTCACTTCCCTTTGCTGCTCTAAAGTGCTGTTCTTGCTTTTGTCTGCTACATCTGCTTGGTCAGTTGTGCTGGGGCTTGCACCAGCACAAGAGACCTTGCAGTTATCTTGTAAATCACTGGCACAGAACAGACAGGAACCAGTTCTTCCTATAAAAGCATCCTAACCTCTTCTGAGATAAGCATAGTGCTTTTCCAATGGGGCTGTGCTCCCCTTCAGCTTTGAAGCCCAGGGAGAGGACTTGATGGTGAACTCTTCTGTCTTAACATCTGAATTTTTAAAATGCCTGTCACTGCTTAGCATCTAGATTCAACAAATGTGTTGTAACCATACCTGTCAGAGCTTGCTTCTGTGAGCCAGGAGTAGGCTGTGCATTGCTTAATTCCTAATAGAGGAGAAACCATGCCTCTTTCCTTTCTGGGGCTATTTCAACATGGTAACCACTGCTGGCACAGCCCCTGCAGGCTACATGATTGTGTACAAGAACAATGTCTTGCCAGGCAAGTTTACCATGCTTACACCTTTGTAACTAAACTGCTCTACTGCCTGGTGTAGCTGCTTACCATTATACTACATTCCTTAAATAGGTTTGATTCAAACGTTAACAAGTAAAATAATGAACACTTTACCTGTGTCTGATAACCGTGGTTTTCTGCTTTCAGCTGTCTGTCTCATTCAATCCATTCCCATCTTCAGTGAAACAGGAAAATTTAGTCTGGGACTGCCAAATCCACTGAATGTCACAATCCAGTTTTCATTCTTGCTTCAGATGTATCTTATAGCCTTGTTTTTGGGTAAGATATTTAACTCTATTTCTCACTGTTGAAAATGAAAGGGCAGTTTCCTCTGATTAAGTATATTTTTCCTAAGAAAGATAAATTCCTGTGTCTTAGAGATCTTGACAACACTAATTTGCTCAAGGCTAAGTACCATCCTCATTGCTCACATACTTGTCAGAGAAAGGAACACAGCTACAATTAGCACCGGCTTGCCCCTAAGGAGAAGTCCTTATTAACAAGTTAGCTGCATTATCCACAGTTCATTTGAGTTAAAAGTGAAACTTTTACATGTATTTGTAATCTCAGTATGCTTAATTTCACCCTTTTACATTATTTGAGCTTCAGAATGATTTGGTGGAACTCTAAACATAATACCAAATTTAAGAAAATAGTTAACTGTGTTATAACATGACATGTTTTTGCAGGAAACAATTATAGAAGGCTGTCTAAGTAGTAGTGTATTTAAAAAGAATGCTGTTTCACATACCTGGTTTATTTGTTATATTTCCTAAGCATGAGATAACTTTGTAGTACATGCAGCCAGTATGTCTACGAATCCAGAAATCACTGAAGTCAGGGAGGTTGACTCTCATCTATAACATTAAACTGAACTTTCATTAGGTCCCCCCCTTGCAGACCTTGCTTAAAGAACACCTTCAGCTGAGACTGACTGAAACACCTGTTTGATCCTTTCCCAGTTCTGCACAGATTTTTCAGTGACAAACCCACCTAACCCCACAAGAAAACACTAGCACTAGCTTTCATTAAACTATTAAACTGTTGAGGGTTTTTTTGTTGAATTTGGTGCAGCCATCTAGCTTCAAAGTGATGCAGAGATGTCCTATGGAAACACTTCATTCTTTTTCAGGGTTATTTGTAAACTTCCGATATCTCTACAAGCAAAGGAAACAGCACCTCGGACCAAAGAAGAGAAAGATGAAGTAAAGGAGGATTCAGTGCTTTCTTATCTAACTGATCTCAATGACAAGATAAGCCTCCCATTCTTATGGTTTTATCCACTGTAAAGAATTTTGTAAAATTACATGATCATCCTAGATTCATGATTTCATAGTGAATTCAGGTAACATTCCCATATCTCTTGTTCCCTTTCAATCAAATGCATGCATGACATTTACCACTGAACAGCTGCATCTAAACTTGTATCATATCGACTACTGTATTAGGGAGAAATCCTACTATCTGCATATAATATGCTTATAAACGGTGGAGCAGCACTAAATAGAAATAGTGTTTATATTTTGATTGGATTTTGCTCTTTCGGTATTGCATGCAGAGAGGACTTCTGATGTAGGGACGTACCAGTAGCTGGGCCGTGCTGTTCCTGGGGTGCATCCTGACAGTAAGAGAAGCACAGCCTGATGTCAGTGTTTGGGTGTTATTAGCAGTTGGGATAAACTTCCTCAGCACCCACACCCCCTTTTCTTAGGCAGCATACTGATGTTTTAATGCTGCAGCTCAAACAAAGTACTGCCATACCAGCTTAGTCTGTTTCTAGGTTAGTCTTAACAGAGTAGAAGCATCTTGTGGACCGTACCAGCACCCATGTACCTGTAGCATCAGTAGGGAAAGGAAGCTGCCACTGTGTCCCATGGACAGAAATGTTTTTCTGATTGATAATGTCAGCACTGAAATACAAGGAGGCAAGAAAATACAGGTACCAGCTTTCTCCTAGCATGTGAACCCCAGAAGAACTCCATCCCATTCACACAAAGTAAAAATCTGGAGCTGCCCTGGGAGACTGAACTCCTCTGATAGTTCCTACCAGGGCTGTGGCTCCCTTATTGCCTTGGAAAAGCAATCAAGAATGTCTTTCTACTTCATTTTATCAGCTGCACGTTTAAATTTGTGTATATGCTTTCTTGGCTGTTCCCTGATGGGATGGAGTGATGGGTTGACAAATAATCTATTATTTTCATGCCATACATCTCAGTAAGGGAGATCCCACCTAGAGTTTGAAGGGACCCTTTCCTCTGTATTTGCTTTAAACAGGAGCTGTTCCCTTCACATCCCAGGTCACGTACTCTCTTACCTGAAAACTTCTGTTTCAGTAGACTTCATTTCCACGTGCCCTTCCTCACACCTAGCCTCTTGTAGTTGATTCTCAACTCCTCTGGTCCCTTTAATCTAGTTTAGAAAAACTATGGTTATAAACAAGCTGCTTCACAGCTGCTGCTGGCCCCAGGGTACTGCGAGCAATACCAGCAATCCAGATAAGGCACCAAAGCTGAGATTAGCTGAAGTGTCATCTTACTACTTGTGTTATCTTTTTCTACTGTGAAATGACATGAATCCTCCTGGAAGTTATTTTCTATACTTAAAGTTAACAAACAGCTTACTATTTACGACATGGACCGAGTGATTATTACTGGAAAGGAAGGAAAATAGTGCTATAGAGACAGTACCAAAAAACTGATACAAGCTCCACACTGCATTTCACAATTGTTTTGTCAACAAGAGGCATGATGCAACTTCTCTTTAAAGATACGTGAGGCTCACTTGCAGAGGAGAGTGCAGGTAACTTTCTCAAGAGCTGAGCATAATTTAAACACTATTTCACTACAGTACACACTGTACATATGTTAGATGTACATCGAAGGACTGAGTTAGCTGGCTTGGAACAGCAAGGATCCCTTTCACACTTTTAATTTCTTTGCTGGGCATTTAAACTTCTGTTATAAAATCTGTATGTACTCATACATGATGTTTCTCAGTGAAATTGTGGTACCTCGTACAAACTGTAATGGATCTTAAATGACTGAGTTTTTGTCCTTCAGAAAGAATGTGTTTCTATTAATAAAGATTTACAGCCAGATTTTGCATCAGTTCAGTTGTTTGCTTTTTCCCTGAATGCAGTAAGCTGTATAATTTATTACTTAACTCTCATGATAAGCAGATGGAGTCTGACCTTCACCAAGTCGATGTTTTAGGCTTGTGCATGCCTAAAGTTGCACACTGCAAAGTTGCTACGAGAATGGAACAAAACAAACTTCTGAAGAACTCCTTTTTATTAAAATTACACAAATAAAAAATTTGTCTCAAAAGATTAAGTTACTTTCAAAAGCATAAGCACTGCACTGCCAGTGATGTACATTATTGCCATACAGATTAGTAATCAGTGATAACACCTTGAAATTAGCTGCATGTCTGATCTTGTGCACTGATTCTCACACACTTTCTCTGGACTACTCAAATCCATCTGTAAAACAACAGTAGCTGCCTTTTAGGATGCTTTTACTACTGATTTCATTTATATATCAACCACATTTGGGAAGGCTAAAAGCCACAGAGAATCTGAGGCCTGTGATGCTATGTTCTCTGTCTCCTCATATGCAACCTCCAACACACCAATCGCTATGGAACACTTTCTAGAGTTTCTAGGCCTGACTGAAGCTACCACAGACAAGCTACATGTATTTGGAGAGCACTTATGCAAGTGAAGTTCCCTGTTACAATAGGAAGTTCCAGTAATTAAAGAAGCCGTAGAAAGTAAACGAGACAAGAAAATTTGAGTGACACGAGTCTCAGTGTAGAGAAGTTCCCAAATTGGAGACTTTACATTCTTTCAGTGCCAGTAGCGGGAAAGTCTGTCTGCAGAGGAGCAATGTTATGATCATAGGCAGTGTACTCTGATGCCCCAGTACTTGCCACTTTCAGCTGCTGAGCGGCGTGTGTGAGCTGAAACGCCGCGTCGGGGTGAGCCGTGTCAGGAAGCAGGGTGCACTCCCGCTCCAGCATGTCTGCCACACCTTTCAAGAGGTCCAAAAAGCCAAAGGCCAGAGCTGCCTTTCTCAGACGGTTAAGTTCCTGCAAAGAAAACTCCTTTTATACAAAGTCTCGTGGTGGCTTTAAAAAGATATATTACATTTCTTACTGTTAAATGCAAGTTTACTCAGTTAAAGGAAAATGACCTGTGTGAAGTGGAGCTGCTGCAAGATGCCTAGCTGCTCATGACAAGAAAACGCTTCAGGACTGAGGATTACAGCAGCACAGGCAAAGAGCTAGTTTTCCCTTCATCCCTACTTAGAAATCCCTCACTTCTCCTTTCTGTGCATTCAGCTATTGTGTGTGCTTGTTTTGTGTCCCTGCTGGGAGTGGCTTCCAAGCTGGACCTGACCAATTGCCGCCTCTAACCACAGTGCCCAGAAAAACATAAGATCTATTTTTCTTCATTGTAAACTATGATAGCTGCTTGTGTGCATGTAAGAAGTGTATTTGTTCTTCAGGTCTCTGAAGACTACAATAATAAACTGCTTCAGTACTTTTCTTACAAGAGAAACAACAGTTACCTCTGGCTACAGCCCAGATTATGGGTTTTTATGACATGGCCAGAAGTGCCTGGAATTTTGTTTCTTTGCTTCCCTTGTAGAAAAAACATAGGATATAGTTTCAGGTTCAGATAGACACTCATGTTCTTGTTCCTCTTTGACCCCTCAGTTTGTTTCTGCCTGGACAAAAGAGTAAGATCTGCACGTAAGTTCACTATCAAAGTAACAGGGTGACTCTGGACAAAAGCATAAAATCTGCACTGAAGTTCACCATCAAAGTAGCAGGGATCATAGGGTCACCTGTAAACGTGACACGTCTGTCAGCCTGGCAAAAAAATGTAACGGCAGGAAACCAGACTTCCCTGTCTCCAACTAGTCCATAAAAAGGACCCAAGGTGTCTCTTCACAGAACAACATGTGTTTCTGCAGAGCTCTTCAAGCCCTGCACAGAACGAACACCCCACATACACACAGTACATGCTTCTTGGTCAGATGCACCACTATCACTACGGATCAAAAATTCAGGCTGGCTTGTAACAAGACTCACTTTATAGAAAGTCTGAGTTTTTTCAGGGAGTTTCCGTGCATTTCTCAAGATCTTCTGCACATCAGTCTGCAGAAAGGAAAGAAAAGATCTCAACTGTTGGGTAAGCTGCAGAAAAATGTCCACACTACTTACTGATAAATAATCCTGACCACAGACTAGACTTCAGCTCACAAAGACTGAAACAAGCAGTAATTATACTAAATCCAATAAAGAAAGCCAGATGCAGCTTTCATTAAACAAACTATGCTTTCTGATTGCAATTTAATCATCGCATTTTACTGAGGCAGTTGTTATAAAAATGAAAGGAAAGCAATAAAGCAATTACATCAAGTGGATGAGACACACACAGACTCCATTTTGCTGCTGAGAAAGCTAGTGCTGATTAGAGTAAAGCATCAAGTCCAAAATCTGTACCTGGAGGCCACTTGGTTTAATCCACACAGTAACGTTCTGTGCATAGCTGCGCTTGTTCTTGGGCTGCAAGGGGAAAGGACTCTTATTGTCATCATCTCCATAAGGATTTTCCTTTGCATCTAGGGAATAAAAAGACTTCATGAATGAGATCTGGCAAGGTCACTCATGCAAGAAAATGCCGAATTCCAAAGTTACTCCAATGAATGAGACCAGTACCTGAAATAGGTCCAAGCTGTGCCATCTTCCCTAGCCATGGAAGGGGCTCAGGACCAGGTTCAAAGAGTGACATCATGAGGTTTGATTTCTTCTTGCTATCAGCTTGTGAATAGAGCATCCCATACCATTCTGGCCTATTGAAAAGAGCAAATCCCAAAGTCTGAACACTTTCCAACTGTCTTAACACAGAATTTGCCTTTCTTCCACTGTGTGGAGAGTCACTATTTGTAATTAATACTGGCAGAAACATGTCTACAGTTAAAAATCCATGGCTTTGTCTAGTGATGCAAGTTCTGTAGAGGGTGAAGCATAAACGAGCAAAGTAAGAGAGATCTTTCAGGCAGACATCCAGCTCCATACCCCAACTGGACGACAGCCACCATGCCTTCCACTTTCAGGCTCCCATGTAACAAAACACAGAAGTTGGGAATTTTCCCAGCAATTTGATTAGCTGAATTCTCATCTTCGGTGTCATCTGTGATCCCGGGTCCCACCTCATCACCTTCTGGTGAAGAAAAGCAAACAGAGGGACAACATTAATTCAAACACAGTACTTCTATTCCCACAACACTACCATTCCGTATCCTCTGCCATGAAGAACCTTTAATCCAAGCTTCATTCTGCAAATATACTTTTTAAGTGGCTTCCCTTCTTAGGAAAGGCTGCTGTTCCCATGCTCAAGCTATTCTTGAACTGATGGTGCTGTAATATCAGATTTTTTGAACACAACCACCAGTGCTTATCACAGCAGCAAAGACTGAAGACACTCCTAGTGCCTCCTAACCTTCCAGCCACCTGGCTGCAGCTGCCCTCTGATCTCCTCACAGAGCTCTTTATACAATCACTCCACAGCCTGTGCCAGTCAAAATAAGCTGCATTAATCAAGATTCATGTTTTTATTTGCTTGTTTATTTAAGTTACCCAACCCATTTCATGAGAGGGCAGGTAATCCCAGACAAGGGAGCAAAAAAGAGCAACCGAAAGTGGCAGTGACTGGCAAACCCTTCTGCTTCAGCTGAATGAGACTGAATAAAACCAGCTCTATTCAACAACATAACCTTCAGTAAACACTCTTCTAGAACAAATGGCTGTTAACTGTTGGGACAAAGTGACAATATAATGTTCTATGATTATTCTACTGCATTGTGATCACAAAACCTCACACATTTAACAAATAACTCTTCAAATAAACCTCTGAAGAAATAACCTCTGAAGAAACTAGAAGTGCAAAGGCACCAAGAGTGGCAGTTAATAACACGGCTGCTTCTGAACCAAAGCATCCTGAATCTCAAGCCCACCTCTCCCTGTGCAATTTGTGGTCATCACGAGAAACTTTCTGTGTTTCAGCAATTGGAAAACAGCTATGATGTAACTCTTAATATCTTTTAAAATGAAAGGCCTAGCAGGATAAGAGCGCTAATGCAGAGACGGAAGCACATCTGGGGCTTCCACTGTTCTTTATCAAAAGAAATCTCAGTTTCTTTTAGTTCCATCCCAAGACCTTGACAAAAGGAGTTGGGAAGCCCTTCCCAGCAGACAAGTCACTGCAAGCCACAAACATGCTCAGTCGTTCTTGAAGCCTGCACAAGTTGTTTGTAGAGATTCATATACACTTAGACTCAACGAGCAGTAATTAATGCTGAAGAACAACTCAGCAATCTAGACTTTACTCAGATCAGATTTTTCACAGCAAGAAATCATTCCAAGAACGATTTAGAAGCCAGTATTAATTATTCATCTCGCACCACATACTTCATGACCCATAAGTATCTGTAGCTGTAAGTTTAATATTCTCTACTCATAACAATGGTACAATGACACTGTTTTCTCTACTAATTCACTGCTTTGTGTACAGATGGTTTTTCCAAAGAACACGCTGTTCAGAAAAGGACAGATCTTCTGTCCAAGGTTTTGATCTTAATGCAAACATGTGAAGTGTCCTTAGAGACATTTGGCATAAAGCATAACATTTCCTTCTCAACAAAACCACCACAGCCATTAGAGGGGAAGCTTAAAGCAGTTATCAGTACAAGAATTTGCTTACCTCTGTTAAGTGCAATAGGCAGCACCAAGTGTCTGGATAAGACAGGAGGGCTAGAAATGTCAGCTATATCTACAAACCCAACAATTTCTAGATCTGTGGAGAGACAACAGGTTTAAGTGAGCTGAATTAAGTCTGAATTAAGTCAGAGCCAATTCAACACCACTGCTTTTTACACCACTGTCTGAAGCAGTGAGCAAGGGAGCACAGCAGAACCCTGACCTTCACTGGGATAGTAAAGCACAAGTATCCACATATAATATCATGGCATACATAATTTCCAACACAAACACACAGTTATCCATGAATCACATTGCCAGACAAACACAGAATCGTCTGGTGCCACACATATCAAGAAACTATATCATCAGTGACAGATCTTTGCAGAAAGAAAGCAGGTGAAACTACACAGGATAAGATACAATAGTGGTGGAGTCACCGAGCCTGGGGGTGTTCAAGGAAAGGCTGGATGTTGTGTTGAGGGACATGGTTTAGTGGGAGCTGTTGGGAATAGGTGAACGGCTGGACTGGATGATCTTTTAGGTCTTTTCCAACCTTGGTGATTCTATGATTCTACGATTCAAATATATTTAAGTAAAAAGCAAACAAAAACTTGTTACCTGTATTAATTGCTTTAGGAATGGGGTCTATTTCTTCATCTATAATGAAAGGTTCTGGCCTGGGAAATACTTGCACATCAGATGTTAAGTGGCCACACTTGAGAACAGCATGGAATGGTGTATAAGCCAGGTCTATCAGCTTTCTAGAACAAGGGAAAAAATGAGATCATCAGGTATCACTCATTCTTTTTATGTTACGTTTGTTTTCTTTACTGGAAATCTCACAAAGGCACACTGTCTACTAACCCAAACATGGACTGTACATTCTTCAGGCAAAGGGGGCCATCAATGGTAAAAATTTGCCCTTCCCCATTGTTTAGGTCTATGAGCCGTTCCAAGCAGTCTAAGGAATCCGTGCTCTGAAGCTGTACAAACAAACCAAAATGTTTTGGTTAAGCTTTATTTTCATTCATTTTACTCTGACATTTCTTAACCAGCATGTTTTCAGAGAATATAAACACAGCAAAATGTTGTTACCTTACTCCTTTCTGCATAAACCAATATCCTCTGCCTCCTAGGAAATGCCCTCCTTACGTTGCATTTGCATGCAGATACAGTATTTGGACCAGAAACACAAAATACATTGCTTTATCTCATTACATTCTGCTTCCAAAGCAAGGTTCAAGCAACCAACAATCACAGAAGCTCTCAGTCTTCAAGAGCACAGGAATGCCTTAAATACCACATCATTTTATTGGTAATTCTAAGTCTCCAGCTCCTTCAGGACAATACAGTTTATGAGAGGAAGGATATATCTTTCTCCTTGAGTTTCTAGAGAATGCTTGTGAAAGCACCTCAAGTTATCAGTAATAGATTTACTTCAAACATTGTACCAATAACTGATGTGTAAGCAATACTTCAACCCATTGCTTAATAGAGAGGATCAATCTTGACAAGAGACCCTGAAGAAGAAATATTTATTGAATCCCTAAGTAGAAAATCCTTCTATCCATGACAGCATAGCTGTCAAGATAAAAGCAAGCTATTAATAAAACATAAGTTAAGAAACTTTAATCTATACGAGCTTACTTTTAAACGTTTGTATTTAACAGGATCCTAACTATAGCAGATTTTTAAAGCTAGTACAGAGATGTTCAAAAGATTCACTCAAAACGAGCAGAAGTTGGCTTGAGCACTCTCTCTTGGAGACTCAGAGTTCTGCTTATTCCAATTTCCAAACAATTCTGCTGTTTTAAGTGTTCATCATCTCTGCAACATAAGTCATTTATTTAGGAATAGAAACTACATAATATTCTCCAGGAATAGGATTAATAAAGACAGGCAACTTTATGAGTGCAATACTAGCCTTCAAAAAAGATACTACCATTCAGTTTTACCAAGTAGCTACGTTAAATACTAAACATCAACTAAGCTTTAAGCACAAGAATATCAAAGCGTGCTTTGTGCCAATCTAATTATTAGGTCAGATGATAACAGTAATTAACCAGCACAATCAAGAAGGTACATGCTGAAGACATCACCTCTTCAAGGTTTGCCATGCACATGACATACAGCTTGGAAGGGAAAGGGAAAGGCAACGGAAATCGATTGCTTTCGCTCCGCTGGTTGTGAGTAGCTAGTGAGTGCCTCAGGGAGCCTCTGCCGATCCCCAGGCAGCCATCAGTGACAAGGACAACCTTGAAAGAGAGAGACCAGATTAGCACTTCGAGGCAGGGACGTGTTTCTATCTGTAGAGGGCAACTAAACACCGACACGTCGCAGCAGCCCTCCCAGCAACACACACTTCTATACCGCAAACCCCTTCTTACCCTGCCATTCCTCTGCTGAAGAATTGAGAGTAAACTTTCCAGGTACATAAACGAGAAATAATAGATGTAACCACTGCAATTAAATTGCACACATTATAAACATACATTTCACTGTACTAAGGCTAAAGTTGTACTAAAATTCCAATTCTATAGCTAGAAACACACTGTGGTCTGCACAAGTATAGCCACTTGTAAGTGTAAGCTAAAAGCACAGTAACCAAACAGTCAAAAAGCAGTCTGCTGCTGGCGGACTCAGGAGCTTCAGGTTTACCTTCAGACAGAAGGTAAAGCCAACCATGACCAATTGTCTGCAGGAGCTGGAGGGCAGCCCAAGTTCCACCACAGGCCTCAGCATACATAGTATGTATTACTTTAATTCTTTGCTAACAAATACAGCTGCAGGATGCTCGTGTTCTGTAGCAGAAGGCAAAAATGCACCTTCTTCCCTTCCACGGCAAGTCTACAATTACTGCCTGCAGAAATCTGCCCTAGCAGGTCACCCCAAGTAACAAAACCATATACACTCAGCTGAGACCCAGTCATTTCCAGAGGAGAAAACAGCTCCTCTTTCAAAACAGCACAGCAACAGCAGGCATTATTTTTTTGGCTGAGAGATAAGGAAAATCAAATCCAACTGAAACGAGCGTGTATTTGTTACAGCCAGATTTTTACTAACCATCTGATCTGCTGCTCAGCAGAAATGCTTTTTACTGTTACAGAATTCTGCACAGTACATTCCCCCCTGCCTTTCATCACCCAATAACATGAAGTTCCAGTACAGTGAAACACGACACAAACAGGAGATGAAATTGCTGGGAACTAATCCAGGCTTGGCTGTTACATCGTTCCAGTTCTTTGTGTTGAATGTCTGCTTCTCCAGGGTGCCTTTTATCCTGGTTATATTACAAAGTATCGCCTAGACAATAAACCTCCATCTCTTTCTCCTAAAGGACTATTGCTTGAGAGATGTTCTCAGCCTACTGAGCTGTAAAATTAAATTGAATTAAATCCTGACCCAAAGAGCAACAGGCTCTTACCATCTCAGAAAACTAGGGGCTAACGCTAGATTTTGCCATGAGAGATAGCAAATTCAGAAAATTGAGGGCTAAAAGCGGAAGCAGCAAATTCAGAATGCTGGGAGCTGCTAAGATTGGATGGACAGTGCAAACAGATGCACACCAAAATGACTCATCAGGGAGAGAGAACAGATCAAAACACAGTCAGCAGTACTCCATAATGTTGCCTGAGATCTGGAACTGTTACAGATCCTAGCAATCATCAGGTACAGAAAGACAAAGGTTGCTGTATGTGTGACTGTACTCCTTCCAAACTGACCAGGGCTCCTGGGACAGAAGACTGCATCCATCAAAAGCCAAGCTTCCTAAAGAAGGCTCTGAGGCCACATCTTAAAACACAGAGAACACCACTGACACACAGTGTCCCCAGACACTTCTCTCTCTCTCTGCTACAACACACTTCAACATAGAACTATCTGGATTTTTGCTGCTTAATGTTATAATAAATACTACTTTCTGTTAATATCCCAGATACATCCAGAATAACAATGCTTAGTCTTCCTGTGGTACCAGTAGCTGAGTGCTGTGAGTATTCCAAACTTTCAAATTGCATTTTCTCTCTTCAACTTCCAGGGAACACAAAGAATACGTGAGATAATAAAAACAGTGAAAAATCAGTCATACCTGGCAAGGAATTGCTGCACCCCATTCCTGCTGGACAATATTGCAAACCCCAAGTAGTGCTGACTCTAAACAGGTTTTGTCATAATCATCCATATTACTTAGGGCTTCCTGTAAAGACAAACAAATGATTGGTCATTGCTGAGTAAAATATCTCTAATGGGAAACCCAAAAAGTTATTCCCAGCTCTCTGCTAAGTCAGTATTTTTGCCTTGGTTTGTAACACAGCTGCACTGCAAAACAATACAAAGTGCTGTGTTCTTACATATGACCTGCACAGTTAAAAAAGAAACAGTGAACAATACCTTGAGAGAACTATGATGGCTGACTTTGAAGGAACTAATAATTGTGAACACAGGTCTTAGGGAGAAAATAAAAAGCCTCAAAGAAACAGGACAGTTGGAAACTGAAGCGATGTCTAACAAAGTATTTATTTCCAATTCTATTCCAACACTTAAGGAACAATAACTGCTTGCATTCTGGAAAAACTCCAAACACAATGCAAACCACCACGTTATCTCATAAAACGAGCTTTATTTCTTTTCTGCACAAAGCCTCATTAATGAGACCATGAAGACACGACACTTCAGAGTACAAAGTGTACTGGCCTCACCAAACAGCCCTAAGGAATCTAGCTCTATAAATCCTCCCAGGAGTCGCAACAACTCTAACTTCTAAGAGATCCAGAAAGCAGGCCACAGAGCTTGTCTAACACTCTAGTGGAGAGAAACAGAAATCACAACTCCTATCACCATTCTGTTTCTATAACCACAAATAGGCTTTTCTTCTTAAAATGAAAACTTCACATTGAACACAACAGCGTAAGAAGAGTGCAGCTGTAAATCGTGCTGCCTTGTGGCAAGGATCTACCATTTCTTGTTGATAGTATACACAGTAACCAGGTATGTATCATTTTGAGCTGACTCAGAGACATCTGGTGCCTCACAGCATTCATACAAAATGTCCCTCTCAGGCTCCTTCCACAGTGCCCCTACTGCCTCTCACATCTTCCCGGCCTAAAATCACTTTCTCCTCTTTCTCACTCATTTCACCTTACTGTTACTTACTCATTTCACATACTGTTAAAAGCATCTTCACTCTACCAAATCACCTGACTCAAAAACATTTCAGATGTTCCTTCTGCTGCCTCCTATATCAAGAGTAAATCAACAAGTACAGAGGAAAGCACGAATGTCACAGAACCACTGCTGTATACACAAGCTTCCTACGGCAGCCGTCTCCTCCTGGTTTTCTCCATCCCCGCTTTTAACTTAATTAACCACGCTTGAGACATCACCTGCAAAGGCATAACTTGCAAAATAGCGAGCATTTTATCTTCATTTTAAGGATAGGTAAAAGCAAACAAGGATAAAATACTCCATTAAGACACCGTGGACAGGACAGTACGAAATCACATCATTCCACTGTAATTCTGAAACAACACCGACAACTGACTGCTCTCAGGTTCCACAAACCCTACCTGCAGCGTGTTGTAATCTCTGGTGAAGGGCACCATCAGCTCCCAAAGCGATGAGAACACCACCAGGGCTGTGAACTCCAGCTTGTAGTTGGTGGCCATGTGCTCGAACAGCATGGTCAGGCCGTGCACTGCCAGGTGCTTTCGCTGGTACTCCTCAGAGCCCTCCACCGACACCGGCCGAGTCATAGAGAGCGACACGTCCATCACCACCACCGTCGGCATGATGAGCCGTTCTGCTCAGCCACCACAGCACAAAACAGAGATTCACTGAGAGAAGGGAGAAAAAGACCACAGACGGTTACTGGAACGCAGCCGCAATGGCACACGTTGCCCTGGCCTTGTCAGGATGGCTCCATACCCGCCCTCTCCTCTGAAGAAAGGAAAGCTACAGCTGTTTTCCCCCCAGAACGCGGGTTTCGCACAAACTAAACCAGCAGATGAACGGGAAGCACACGGTCCGGGTGGCTGCGAGGCCCTGCAAGCGGTGTGCTAAGCCTGGGGGGCAGCAGGGGCAGCCCGCGGCCGGGGACAACCCCAGCCCCCGGCAGGCTCTCTCCACACAGCCCACCCGCTCCCAACCCGGGCTATCTGGCGGGGCTGAGAGGGCAGCGCGGCCGCCTTCCCCGCAGCACCGTGAGGCACGGCGGCGCTCACCGCAGCGCGCCGGGCCGCCATGGGTCCGCCGCGATAAGCGTCCCCCGGAACGGCGGAGCGCGGCGGGAAGGGGCCGGGCTGCACGGCCGCTCCTCACGGCTCCCAGCCGGCTCCTCGCACGCCTCAAGCGGTGGAGAGGAAGGCCGGGCGCAGCCCGCAGCCCCTTCGGGACCCGGCGGTGGTCAGTGGGTTCCAGTCCCGCATTTGTCGAACCCAGCAGCAAAGCAATCCCACAAACACCTCACCGTTAATTCCTACAAATCCCGCAGCCCCGTGTTTGAAACGTTACCAGCCCCACTCCTCTCGTGGCAAACAAAGCCAGGTGTTCGGTGTGCCAAGTAAGGCCTCAGCGCAGCTCGCTCTGAGGAAGAACTGCAGGGTCAGCACCCAAACACACAGCCCAAAAGAATCGTATGCTGCTGCCTGGAGGAGATCTGCAAGCACACGCAAAGCCCAACAGAGAAAGGGAAGGTGAGGAAGGGAAAAGCGTGCTCTAAAGAGATGTTGGTGAGACAAGGAGGGCAAGGAGACATGGCCCCTCATACCGAGGGATTGCAGAGGTGGAGGCACCATGAGGAAGAGCTGTTCCCTCGCCAGACGTCAGAAGGTCGATGGGATCACACTGGGCCCAACTCATCCCAATGCTGTTTGAAACACTTGTCTGAGTTCCGTACTGCTAACAGCTCAGGTCCAAAAGGGACTGCAGACACTCATGCCGGGCCCTTATGGAGAGAAACTGCAAGTGGATACTTCTGTGGGACTAAAGCAGACTGAACAG
This sequence comes from Tetrao urogallus, assembly GCF_951394365.1. Classification (NCBI taxonomy): domain Eukaryota; kingdom Metazoa; phylum Chordata; class Aves; order Galliformes; family Phasianidae; genus Tetrao; species Tetrao urogallus. The sequence continues at coordinate 2,356,878 of NC_136824.1, read as the reverse complement.
AAATGTGCTTTCAGAATTCAAACGCGGTCAGAAGGAATTAAAACCAGAACTAAGTGCAGAAATGGAGCATTCCCAGTATTGAGGATGAGAACTGTTTGTGTAGGTCTCCCACAAGTGCCCAAGGAACAGCCAGCACCTCCTGGTGACTTCACAGTGAACTTCAGGGAAGATTAGAAAGCCCTGCTGCAGCACATGTTACAGGTGGCAAAATGGATGAAAGAAGTGACCAAAACCTTAAACGCACTCATCCAGAAGCTTTTTTCCCCCTAAACAACAACAACAACAACAACAAACCTTCATCAAATACGTTGATTGCAGAAAGCAACCTGCAAAAAGGACTTGTGAAGCTCAAAACTGTCCTAAGGGAAGTCAAGAGAAGCTCAGCAGAAGGTGGGATCTTGTGCACGGAACTAGTCAGAGTGAGAACATAATTTATAAGTGCTGGTTTCAGTAGTCCTCTCCAAGAATTCCCCAATAAACATGAATAAATAAGTGCAATAGGAGGAGAAAATAACCATGGGGAAAGAAGCAGCCATAGGAACATGGCCCACTAGGAGTCCTGTAAGCAGCATATGGTGCCTGAGCTGCACCGGAAACTCAAGGCATTTGGCACAATTGGAATAATAGTATCTTCATCAGTAAATCAGGAACCATCTATAATTTGATGCCAGTACTGTGGAAGAGTACTGCAATGATTAAAAAAGATAACTGTATATAGAGAATAGGTTATGAAAAAAGCATTCCCTGGGCTCAGGGACCTCCTTCTTCCATTCCAGAAAATACAGAGTAAGGGTGAGGTATCAGTGACATCTGTTGCAAAGTCTGAGTGTACTGCTGCTGTTCAGAAAACAGCTTGCTTCTCTGCATTTTCCAGTTCCCCTGCAATAAATGTGCTGATTGGAGCTATATGACCATGAAGTCTTTGGCAAGGAGCACGACTGTGCCAGCAAAAGTGGCCTCAGCAGATCTGCTGGTCCAGCCTGTCAGAGCAAAGCTGTGTGCAAGTTGTCTTGAAGCAACTACTGCAGCACACGAAGGAGCAATGTGAATTATCCAAGCAGTGGCCTGCTCCTGTCCGTAGCTAATGGTACATACCTCAGAGTTGATGCTTTTATATTATAGTTTGTAATGGAAATAAGCACCTGCCCTTATACTGAGAATAATCTGTAGTAGTAGACGAAGATACTGGCTTCAGATATAGATCCAAATCTATACAATACTCCTTAATCTTCTTAGAGACTGGAGGTATTAAAGTGGATTGGCTATTCCTCCACTAATATGTCCTTCACACCTGACCCCCCTCACCACTCTGCTAGCAGAGGCACAGCGAAAATGGGATCATTTTCATCTGCCTCTCTCTGCACCAACATCTCCCAATGTTAAGTGACAAGAAAGTTTCCAGAATTCCATTCAACTGCTGGTATTCCTCATCTTCTTGGACTGCATCTCTGGAAGGTAAGCCATGGAGGTCTGTAGGATTGCTTGAGATCTTTTTGACTGAGACAGTCCAACCAGTGAGAAAAGAGCTGACTGGGAGTTGACCTGTAGGAGACAATATAGTTCAAAAACAAAGTGCTTTATCCACAAGGCTGACGGTCAGATACCGCTGAAAGGCTGGAGAGCTCTTAACAGTTCGTCCTACCTTTGGTTATAGTCTTTGAAGAAGGTTTAAACAGGGGCATGCATTCACAAGTCTTCCATTCTCTGTGCGTCTTTCTTTTCACTCTTCCATTTTGCTTATGGAAGGTTACTCTGTATCAATGCACAATTTGTGGTGAATACTGTATTACACAACTCTGCAATATGCACGTTAATGTATTTTTTGCATATCAAAAGCAAAGCTTATGTGATCTATTTATCTAGATACTCCCATGACCCTCAATTACTATTGCCTTAGTGATCCTCCCTATTTAAAAGAAGATAATAATGCCTGTCTTGCAAGAAATTTAGGCTGATTACTTCACTGAGTGTTATGCAAGAGGGTAAGTGAGAACTGATTTGCATGAAAAGCTTTCCTGAGAATGGCTTACAAAACTGCGATTCACATCCAGCTGAAGGATAACAACATTACCACTCTAGGGAAAAAAAAAATAATCCATGAAGAGTGAAATTCTAAGGTAAAAAATCACAGCAGTGCTGAAGGGTAAATTCCGTCCACCCCTTAGTCACTGCCTCTGTACTATCACAGATCTAGGCTCTATCACTAGCATTTATAATTTGTCTCTTTCAAAATGCTGTTCAAATAATTATGCAAGATATGCTAATTATCCCCTAATAAAAGGTATGATTATAATTCCACTTTGCCAGTTCTGCTTCTACAGAAGGGCTCGAAAAGATGTAGTCATAGAAACAACATGAATGCACAGCACTCTGAGTATTACTAGAACCAAGCCTTCCTCTTGCTCTCTTCCAACTGGAAGAGAAAAGCTCACAATTTGCTTGGTTTGTGGGAGTGCAAGTCTGGAGAGCCAGAGAGCAGCGTAACTGGGAAGTAGCAAACAGTTTTCATCCACCTGTTGAGGTTACTGAGGCGAATAACTGGTCTGTTTGGTAGGAAGTTTTACAGCATAGGCTCATCTTCAGAGCTTCTTCACTTCTGGCAATTTAGAGCACAAGTAGGCTCCTTAACAGAAGCCTTATCCTCCCTCCTGCAGAAAGTTCATCCGATTATCAGCATTACAGAATTACCAGTGATTCCACTGAAAACACTAACCTTAATAGCTGCTGGATGTGATCATTAGGTGGAACCAGAATTCAGCTCAGATTGGACCATCTCAGCCTTTATTAAGCTAAGCCTACGTTTATTAATCAACATAGCCTCCCATCATAAAAAAAAATGAAAAAACAGAAGCCTGAAGTTAGAGTTGAGATTATTTGAATTGAATCCCATTTCCATTTACAGAAAAACAGAAAATCATTCTGCGAGATAATGATGGGAAGTTGCAGTTTTTGTTGTTTTTTTTTTTTTAAATGCTAGATCTTTCTTTACAGGATTCTACACTTCATATCACCCAGTTTCACTCCTGATGCTTAAGATCACTTAGAAGCTCCAATGGTGGCTATAAGGGCAAGCTGTTGATCAAGAGAAGTGGCTCTGGACACAGATCTGATTTTTGAACCTTTAGGAAATGCATTTACCACGGAGAAGACGGCTACAACGGAACCGAATCTTTTTCTTCCTTGCCACAGTGTCCCTCCTCTCTGTCTATCAGCTCCAGTTCAGCCCCTCTGCCATTCCAGCACTTCTCACTGCACACCAACACGAGGACCCTGTGAAAGTGACCTCCAGGGAGCCTTCCCGCAACAAGACTTCCAAAACCAGCAATGTCACAGCAGCACCCAAAATAAGGCACTGTGTGTATATTGATCCTGAGCCAACTGTGCCCATCGCTGCAGCAGAGGATACAACACAGCGAGAAAATGTCAGTGAAAGCTACCCAGATGAAAAGCCCGTGTATGAGTCCAAAGGAGAATATCCCCAGGACCTATTCAGTGTGGAAGAACGGAGGCAAGGGTGGGTTGTACTTCACATCTTTGGCATGACGTATGTATTTGTGGCCTTGGCCATAGTGTGTGATGAGTATTTTGTCCCTGCTTTGGGAGTGATCACAGAGAAGTTGCAGATCTCTGAAGACGTGGCTGGAGCCACCTTCATGGCAGCAGGTGGATCCGCACCAGAACTCTTCACCTCCCTCATAGGTGTCTTCATCTCACACAGCAATGTGGGCATCGGTACCATTGTGGGCTCAGCGGTGTTTAATATCCTCTTTGTCATTGGCACCTGTGCCCTCTTCTCAAGGGAGATACTACACCTGACATGGTGGCCTTTATTTAGAGACATCTCATTCTACATTGTAGACTTACTGATGCTCATCCTGTTTTTCCTAGACAGTGTCATTGATTGGTGGGAAAGCCTCCTTTTACTGACTGCCTATGCCACATATGTGTTCACCATGAAACACAACGTGTCTCTAGAGCAATGGGTGAAGGAGGAGCTGAGCAAGAAGCTAAATGCTGTGCAGGCAGCATCAGCAGAGCATATGCGAAAGGTTGGTGTTCTTATTGTTCAAAGGGCAAGTTGGAAATAATTAATCCTATCATAAATCACAAAAAAACCAGACTGCATCTTCTTCACAAAGTGCATACTCGAGTCCTCAGGATGTAGACGCTGGCTAATAATTATCATATAAAATGAAGGAAATACAATCTAGACAATAGAGATTCTAATCAATTAGAGAGAACACTACTAAATGCCCTAGGAATTATTAAACATATGTGTTGGGGTCACTTAGCATCTTCCAAACACAGACATGAGATTTTGCTCACTTAGTGGTTATGAAGGAATTAAAAAAGACACATACACACTTTCAGGAACAAGTCAGTCTGAAAACAAGATTGGACAATACTCAAACAGGAGAGAAAAAAAAAAAGGCTTCTGTAATGGGCAATCTCCAAGCCTCTTGTGGATGAGGGATGTTGGAAGAAACTCTTTTCCCATTTTGAGTTTAGGTGTGTTACTGTGATGCTGGTGGTATCACTTGTTACCAGTCTGCAGCAGAGAAAGGGGTCTGGCAGCCTTCCACAGCCATTGCCACTGCTCCCAGTCAGCATTCAGTCACAGGATCAAAATGCCCAAATCCTGTTTCTATGTATTAACCACAGCTGTGTCAGAGACACAATTCCTTATGTTCCTGGTGCACAGACAAGAAGGTCTGTGGCTGTAATTACTTTCTCAAAGTTTGAGACCAGGGCCCTTTGCCCACCATCTTTCGAAGGAAGACACGATTGCCTACAAAAAGACAGCATCTGAAGGCTGTTGCCAGAGCCAGTTACCCTTTCAATCTGGTAGATCTGGTCAGGACGTGTGGGCCAGAGCACTTGGAATCTGAGTCTGCCTGTTCAATTCCTCCCCCTCAGCCGTTCCTCCTTCTCCTGCTGCCACTTAATTCTCTTGGCTGTACTACTGCCAGATGTGGAGCAGACTGTTAGATGTAAAGCTGTTCTCTGGCACTGGCACGCTTTACCATTCAGATGTGTCTCACTGGCATTCAAACATGTTTTGTCCCTTCTGGTCTTGGCACTCTCTTCATATAATTTAACGAATTAAGGAAAGGAAGGAAAAGTGGTAAAGATAATTGAAGGCACACAAAATTAAGAGTCTTTTTTCCCTCCTGTTAGTCTGCCTTTCAGCCAGGGTTCATGGCTTGGAGTCCTTAAAGCCCACAGCCATGCTGCACCACTGTCTATCACCAATCATAAAGACATAAGCCCATCCCTTTAGACTCAGAGAAAAAACAAAATTCTTGCCTTTTAAGCCTACAAAGAATTCACATTAGGATATAATGGCATGACATACTGCTGCTGGAAATAACCCCTGGGGAAAATAAAGTACTTTTATGGAAAGTAATGCTAATCACTGGAAGACGACACATCTTTCTGTTTTCACTCTGCCTTTGAGAGAAGAGAAGTCAGGATGCAGATGTTTGGGGATGAAATCTGTGGCTGTGTACATCTACAAGGAACAGGAGGTAGAGGAACATTTCTGTTTCTGGATAGCTACATCCTCACTGAGTGGTTGCAGACAGAATCCCACTTCCCTCAGAGGCTGTGTTGGTTTAGGGAAAGCACACGGCTTTGGTACTTTCAGTAGTGTTCGTGCATAGTCGTTTCTTTTGATTGTGCACCTTCAATTCAGACATTAGTCTGAAGAGCGACCCATAGATCCCGTAAGAGCAGGTGAAGTGGTAATGGCATTCAAAGGTTTTCATTCTTTTTTATACACAGAAAAGCAGCGTGGCAGCTGCAGAGGATGGAACAATGCAAGCAGATGGGAAGAAGCTGCAGGTAGGTCTACGCAACTTAGCCAGGATAATAAGTCATATTTTGAACCCCTCCCTGTGTCAGGCTTTGAACAACAGTGTTGTCTTCTGTGTCAAGAAACCTGGACTAAATCCTATTTCACGCAAAGAACCAGCAGTTCTTGGCACAGTATTCACAGTTTGATTAAGAAGACACCTGGCTGAGTTGGGTCCTCAAAGGAATTTTAAAACAACTAAGAGACAGACTGCCCAAGTGGTAATTGACTAGCAGAGTGCTGTTAGTACTACATTTTAAACAGGGTGAAACAGACAGAGGAGAATTCAGATCATAGCTTTTCTTACCTGCTTTCATGGCAGATTTTCCTCCCAGGCTCCCAGGGCAGAGGTAGTGTCTGTTCTTCCCTATAGCAAGAGAGCCAATTGCTCTGCTCCTGATTGAATTCCTGCCACTTTGTCCTTCCTTGGCTGGCCAGTCACTGCATTCAGTGATCCATTGGCTGCACATGTACATAACAAAACAGGTGTTAGCTTCCTCATGGGTATGCTATTTGTTCCTCTACGCCTTTAACCTACCTGTACTAATTAATGTTCAGTCAAAAGCTCATTAGGACTGTAGTATTGACAGTAAAAACAGAGCTTGAGAGCCTTCAATTTAAGTTAGGACATTTGAAACCACTGTAGTGTACCTTGGAACAGCATACAAATCTACTATTATCAATTATTATTATTAATTATGACTAAAATCACTGCATGCTTTATTACAATCATAACATTGTACTGATGCTGAGTCAGTGAAAACTCACTGCATCAAAGGACAGCCTGGCCCATTAACTCAGGAGCGTGTATCTTGCTATGAGCAGCTGGTACCGACAGCCATCCTGTGAACCTGCATGCAGACGGTATCTGAAATCCAAGGTGCACTGGGGAGATCAGCCTCTGTATGAATGCATCCCCTGTGCAGAGGGAACCAACAGTGAAGATGCTTGGAGCAGGAAATTGCTACTGATTGTTGCGTTGTACCTTTCCATAGCCAACAACAGCCTTACAGCGAGGCAGCAGCTCGGCCTCCCTGCACAACTCTCAAATGCGCAGCACCATCTTCCAACTCATGATCCACACACTGGACCCCCTGGCAGGAGGTGAGTGAATGCTCCACCTGTGAGGGGCTTCATCTTAGAGCCTTTATCACAGAGCAGCTTAATGGAGGCATGTCTTTCGCTGGTGGAAGGCAGCATCACTGAACATAGAGAGGTGGAATCAGCTTTCTATCTGGGCTTTCCATCTGACAGCCCTTCAGGAAAGGGTTGGCTCAACATATCAGCCTCATTTAAAACTGGGAAATTCACATGGGAGGAGCCCCTTACCTGTGCATTTCCTCAGCTGTACACAAGTCCCTCACAAGGCATAAACCTGAAGAAGAGGAAAAAGTAGTCAAAACCTTGAAAAATTATCTTTCGGATGGTAATTAAAATCCCAGGTGAAGTTTAAAACACACAGCAGGTTCCAATTACGATGGTTAAAGTAACGTGTGTGTGACTTGGACCACTTCTGAGGACTTCTAAATGCCCACCTGCAACACCACATTGCATTATCACTGCCATAGCAAACTGTACCCTGTTTCAGAATGTGATTAAGTAGAATAGAATAGAGTAGTTCAGGTGGAAGGAACCTTTAAAGATCATCTGGTCCAACTGAATAATTTCTTCAGGGCTAGCCAGAAGTCAAAGCATATCAACGAGGGCATTGTCCAAACATCTCTTGAATGCTGACAGGCATGGGGCATTGCCCACCTCTGTAAGAAGCCTGTTCCGGTATTTGACCAAAGGTAAGTGAAAGGTATCCTTGCCCTCAGAACAGAGAATGGAACTGGGTGATCTTTAAGGTCCTTTCCAACCAATCCAAACCATCCTGTGTTGTTACTCACAGTACTTTGCAGGCAGCGGGCCAACTCCACAGGGCCTAAAGGTTGGAGCTCAGGACTATTTCACACCTTCTAAACAGTCCAGGTTGCAGGAAGCCACATCTCCAGAGATGTGTGTGCCTTTGAACACAATTTTCTAATACTCTACCTTGTTTCATTTTCCAAGAAATTCTAAAGAAAGTTTAAAAACAAAAAAAGAGAAGCTTGCTTTTTTTTTTTTTTTTTTTTTTTTTTTTTTTTTTTTTTAAGATTTTTCCTTCCTAGCTCAGCACATGCCTTGCCCCTCCACTGCCCTACTTGTTCTAAAGAGATTATCATTTGTCCATTCAAAGGGAGATTGAAGCTAAGCAGATAAACACCTCTCGTGTCTATCAGTGAGGTTACAAAAAGGACTCTCCAGATCAAAATCCCAGCAGCACAAACTGATTGAGGGAACTAAAGAGGCTTTATAAGGACAACAAGACAAGTAAGTGTTCCCTTCGACAAACTTTTAGTAATAGCACCCATCAAATTACTAACCATAGCCTAACAAGAGCTAAATTCATCAGGGTTTGCTGTAGTGCTTCCTGCTCCCCACAGAATATTGTATCAACAGCACATGGACAAAACCAGAAATCTATGAGAGATGTGCCACTTGATTCAGCATCATGCAGTGCCAGACCTGAGGGACTGCTGCAACCAAGAGAACTTCTGACTCCTCATCCTTCTTGCGCCTCTGCATGCCTTTGTACAGGCTGGTGTCCTCAGTTGTGTGTGACTCCCAGCAGGAATCCTGCGGGCCCAGGCCAAGAAGAGAACCGCAGCGCTGCCCCAAGCAGCTCAGCACAGAGCACATGGTGGGGGCTTTTCGTTACCAGTCTATAAGAATGGATAACTGTGACTAAGGGGCGGCTGGGATGTTGTCTTTAAAGGAGAGCTTCGCCTTTGCTTTTATCCAGGCAGACTTTGAGTTCCTGTCTGTGTGCCGCAGCCACTAGATGGGAGTGTGATCTTACACACTTAGGCAAGTCTAAGGGCAACAGTGAGGATGGCTTTCAGTCTCTCCAGAAGGTTGTTATTCCTTAGACTCTTTGCTATAATAATGACGCAGAGTTAACCTCTGCTCTGGGTGCGTGCCTGTTCTACTCAGCACTGCTGGAGCAGAAACAGCTCCTTGGAAAAGATAATTGTGAAGAAAATTATTGATATTACAACAGCACAGCACTTGAAATCAAAGACCCAGAGTTCCAGGTACTTTGTATTGTGCAGGAGATGCTCCTTGCCCTGGTAGATTCATAACTAAAGAAAAGGTAGTCTGGAGAAAAAGAATCAGTTCTGACTGAGCCACTGAAGTGCTTTGAGGATCCCTGCCAAAAAGATGAAGAGATTTCCCCAGGGTAACTGAAAAGGATGTTTTACAGCTGCAAACCCAGCCTTGGATTTAATATCACTGCTGCCCTTCGGTATCCTCAGGACAACTGGTTCCCACCCATTAAGTCCTTCTTTTTTGCAGCACACACACCACTATCTGTAATTAGGTTGCAGCATAAAAACAACCCCAAAGAAGCCTGTATCCTCAAGGATCCTTGTTGCTTCTTGCCAAAGCCTATAGCATCATGCACTTAGAGGCTACACTAAAGAACTCTACAAAAGATTGCCAACCATCTCTCAGCAGTTCCTGACTTAACCTAGTGCAGGTAGGATCTCCGGGGAGTTTCCTTCCTTATGCTGCAGTTGCCTTGTACTTCGGCTGCACAGAAGCTGTTTCAAAGCAGCCAGAGCTCTCAAGTCTGTGTCAGACTGACAGCACCAGGCCTGCCAAACCAACTTACAGAGTCCAGGATCTTAGAGATGAAGTAAAGTCTGAAGTACAAACTTTGTTTCGCTGTTCCTGGTTCAACACCCCTTTTGAAACAAAATTTCTCACTTGAACAGTGGGTTAATTAATGTTTGATTTTTATTTATTTATTTATTTGGTATTAAGAAAGGATCATAATTTAAGTCTTTCTCTGTGTCTGGAGGAGACGAGGCATTTTAACTGACTAGATGCTTTAGAAGTTTGAACACTTACACTGCATTCTGAAGTGTATTTTTGGCAGAAGCCCATCTTTTCAGACTACCTTTCTTAAAATGAGGAACTTCTAGCAACTTCAGATTTTTCCTCACTTTCTCAGACGCTGTGTAGAAGCACAGTATGAGGCCTTTTCAAGATCTCCCAAGCTAGACACCAGAGGGAACTGCTGAGGAGTTAAAGGCAGCAAGGATTTTTGGAAGACCAAGGAATCATTTCTGAACCCCATGTTTTACCATGAGGTTATTCTTTGCACTCTAGTCATACAGAGGACAAATCTGATTTTACTTTTATATGAAGGCAAAGGATCCAGCAGCAAGGTTATCACAGCTGCCTACCCTCACTATGTCCCAGTTAAAGAGCTATTAATTTTGGAAATCAGACCAGAATAAAGCAGCAAGCAGTGCTGCAGGCCAGAGCTCAGCTCAAAGACAGGAGGCAGTCAGGCAGCCGCAGTTGCATCTTTAGCAATCAATCACTTGTGTTAAGAAGGAGAAAAGGACCAAAAATAATCACAAGATCCTTTTTACTTGCACTTTCAGGATAGCAGAACTCTCATGTCCCTCAGGTTTAGGTCATATTTTAAAAAATCCTCCCCATTGCTCATAGCGTAAGTTAGTCCTGATGGGCTAAATACCAGAACCAAAGAATGAGCTAAATACCAGAGCTGGACCCAAGGCAGAAGCTCACCTGCAACGCCAAGCACAGCCTGGATGCAGGCTTGGAGTAAACTTGCCTGAGGGCCATCTCAGTGCTTCTGGATGTAGCCATGCCCTGTGCAAGGCACTTTCAGACCAGCTGGCAGAGTTTCCAGCAGAATGAATGCTTAAAAAGCAGTAAGAAAAAGACAGCAACAAAAAGACAGCTGGAGACCCACTGGTGCAGCAGCTGAGCGGACTGGGAAGCACACAGTGCAAACTTCATGGAACTCAAAGAGACAGCCCCCTGTGCAAGTTCCTGGAAGCTGACAATACCCAGTGTTGAAGTCAAGCCAAGTGACTGCACTGACACACACACACCGCCCACAGGACCATGGGCACTGCCCTCAAAAACAAGTGCTTGGCCACAACAGGACCCATGTTGTTGCAGTAGCATGCTGCCCTGCTTGGCTGAGCTAATCCTGAACACTGGCAGGAGCTGAGCTGACAGCTACCCCTCTGCCAAGCTGACCTGCAGATCTGGAGGCTTACAGCCATCTCTTCCTCCAGTTTCAATACATCCTGCACAGAATGTGTGTCAGAGGCATTAACACCTTTTTAAATGAGGCTGATCTGATGAGAACTGGATAGCGCCCTGGGCCTAAGCTGTTTATCCCTAACATGGAGGGTCACAGGCTCTGCTTGGGTCGGTGCTAACAGCCTGTGCCCAGGTGATGGCATGAACCAGCAGCTGGGGTTTGTGTAATCTCCTGCAGGCTGGGCCTGACCGCTCTGACCTTGACAGGAGCTTTTGTGGCAGCTTCTAGGAAAAGCTGAATAGAGGAGTGGGGGCCAGCGGTTCAAGGAATCTGCGAGCAGAAAGTCACCTCACTGCCTTGTGTAGGTGAGAGTGCTTGTGCTTAGCAGCAGTAGGAGGGGGAAAACAAAGCTTCACATCCCCTCTCTAGGCTTCAAGAGTAGCAAGTGGAAGGGAGAGCTGGGCTCCTCAGTCCCAGCAGCTTTTCCTAGGAGGAGAGCTTATCATTTCCCCTCTCTAGCCACTCACCTGCTGAAAAATGCTTCTCAGATGATAACAGGAATCGCACCAGACTAGGACTCATCTCCAGAGACCTTAATGTCAGAGCCAGGGACAATTATTGGACATGTCTGAAATCCACTGTTTTTCCACAAGGTTCAGCTCAGAACTTGACCTGCCCACATGGCTTAGAGCTGCTATTTCGATGAGCTCCATCTCACAGTGGTGAATAAAGTGACAGAACCATGCCCTTGAAGCAAGCAACAACAGCACATTCTGGTTGCTCAGTCAACAGTACAGGAGATTAAGTCAGTGCAATAAAACTTCCAGAGGAAATTAATTTACAGCCTCACGCACAAGCGAGGCAGAACACAGCCGATTTCTGGTAGCCACATCCACACACAAAACCTGTGACCATCTGCTTCCATCTGCTTGGTCACTGGGCAGGCAGCTGAGAAGAGGATAAAGCTCAGAGCAAAGCAAAGCTTTCCTCTGAGCTGGGGACTGGCTCATTTTCAGCAAGAGTAGGAAATAAGACACTTGAGTCAACATCAAACTATAGAGACAGAATCACAGATTCACAGAATTGTAGGAGTTGAAAGGAACCTGTAGAGAACATCGAGTCCAACTCCTCTGCAAAGCAGGCTCCCTACAGCAGGCTGCACAGGTAAACACAGAGAGTTTCAGAGTTCCTTGTAAAACTATAATAAAGCAGCTCAGCTGAGCGCAGCATTGGCTGCAGCAGGAAAAGTTCTCATCAGGGCCAGAAATACAGAGTGGGACACAGCACCGGTGAAGACGACCATTCAGTCGGTCCTTTTCAGAATAGCCTGGACCGCCTTGAAACCGGATACCATAAACTTAGATTAAGTTCTGGAGAGTCTCACTGGCAGGGATGACATTCGCATATACTTTGAAATATCATGAAGAAGATAGAAGGTTTTCCATTTTCCTCACAATCAGGTCATCAGCAGCAGCACAGTAAAGCCATGTGGCACAAAGAAGGTATCCATTTTTAGTTTGCACGTAATCTAGCATGAACAAAATCAGCTGCCCTTTGGGAACAGAATGATATTGCATCAAAACTGCTCCTGTTCTCCCATAGCTGACAATGCATCTTTCTCATTCACAGCAAAATTTAAAGACAGGGTTGATATCCTGAGTAATATAGCCAAGGTCAAGACTGACTCTCGGGCTGGGCAAGGAACAAAACCAGAAGGTGAGTGCAAGAAATGTCAATATCATTTGCTTTGTTTTGCACTGAAATCCCACGCATTCACAGCAATGAGCGCTCAGGGGCTGGCAAAGAAACACTACAGTATGACACAGATTTTTCTGTTATTACTGGTCACAGGTGGCTGCTGTAATAATGCAGCAGAAATCAATCAATATACAATAACAGTGGGCAGTAAAAGCCATTCCTACAGGACAAGTAGCTCTTGGGGTAGGATTCAAACAGAAAGTACTTGGAAGTTGCTGTGCTGCTCATCTTTGGTAGATGTGTTCTTTAAACCAAAGTTTTAGCTTTTAGCCTAGAAATTTGGCACAGCTGCAGAATAGTACAGAAGATTCCTCCTCAGAGAAAAGCCACACTGATATTCTCTAAAACCACCCTTAGTGCCTGTACGTCCTCCCTTTGAATAGTTCTTACTATTTCACTACTGATAGACAGACTTTGAGTAGTTTGGAGGCAGCAGCTGGCCTATGCTACACCACAGACCTGTGCTGTTGGTGATTTGGAAAAAGAAAAAGCAAACAATAACGGTTATGTGGAAGGTCCCACCTCCACAAGCACGCTGCTGCAATGAGTCACCTGTGTACCTAACAACGCTGAGCATCACCCACGAGAGTGAAAACAAACTTGAGGAAAATATTAAGAGACAAATTCTTGTGCAGACTACCGACACCACATTGACTTCATTGACCATGAACTTCCATTCTTTGACACCTTCCACAGAATTATCTGGTGCACGGACAGGGCTGTGCATTATCAATAGGTGCTGCCACTTTGGCTGAAAGTATTCCATGTCTACTCTTGTAGGACCTTGCTCCAGAAATCCCAAACACACATGAAAAAATGTTTCTGAAAAACTCCCTCTAAACTTGCTCCTTACTGGAGTTGTGAGAGACACTGGATCAACTTACCCAGCTCAGCATAAAATACCCTATAATTCCCCAACCAGGTAGAATTCTGAGGATAATGTGATTAACACAGGTTAACATGAGAACAGCACAGAGAACATTGAAGATTTTTTCCTGTATGCATCAGTACTTCTCTATTTGCATTTGAGTATGTATCAGATGACTGGGGATTAACGTCTGCTAGCACTTAGCTGTCATTTCTCAGAGGCCTCAAAGTGTTCCCTGGAGAGGGCTGTGCTCTACTAGAAACAAAGGGGAGTAAAGCTTTATATCCTTCTGGCTTTAGAGAACAGCTCTACTAAAGGCTTCAGAATCCAGACTGAAGCCAATAACAACCAGGCAGAGATCAGATAATTAGCATTCCCCTGTTACTGCATATGTGCCTCTTAGGGCAGTTTCAGAGCAATGCCTTGATGCTCCTAAGACCACTGGCAGCAGGTGGACCAGCTTCTACCTCCTTTTAAGAACAGTGATTCACAGTAGGCAAGGACGACAAACAGAAAGCATCAGCCATTGGCCTGGGTTTAACATGAAGTATTTCATGTTTCTGGCACAAACTAACTCACCCGCAGATAAAGGTGATCATGCTAACATGACTAAAATCACTGCCCCTTCTTACTCCTTTTTGCAGAAGAGAAGCAGGCACCACAGAAGCCCATCCAGGTAACTCCTGCCAGTGACTCTGAACCCAGCAAAGACAAACAGAAGGAGAACACACCACAGGATGGGCAGGTATTAAATAACGGATCATAGGCAATAAGAGCTCAGGGCTTCTGGGGTAAAACCCAGCATGTTTCTCATAATTAGCAACTTTAAGTAGACTGTGTGTGTAGTGATGAAGTAACATAAGGAGTTGTTTTAGAGGTTCAGGCTTATGACCGAAGACAACCTCGGCCTAAAACATGACACCAGCTGTTCCTGTATAATATTTTCTCCTCAGTTGACTCCAATGAGGTCAGAAGGCAACTCCAGGACAAGGGAAAGTGAATCAGTCTGGTCATCAGCATGTTTTTGTGCTTTATTTCCCTCATCCCCCCTTCCAATTCTGTAATGTGGTTGTTTTGATGAGGAAAGGTTGTCAAAGACAGCCAATCTCCTACTAGTGTTAAAACTTTAAGAGTTCATTCTAGTTGACTTATACAAAATAGTTAACAGGATCACAAGACAGGCACCTGCACCAAAATAGGGTAGACCTGGATTTTGTGCCAGAGTAACAAGATGCGGGCTCTGGCTGCCCTCAGCCACAGCACGGTCATGGGGAATAAGTGCTGCACAGCTCCTTGTGAGAGTGAAGCATATTGCTTTTTTTTTCCTGACCTACAGCCCCCTTCAGACAGTGATAACTCAGAAGACAGCAGCTCTGACAGTGAGGATGACAGTGATGATGACAGCACAGATGATGAAGAAAACGATGAACCATTATCTCTTGAATGGCCAGAAACCAGGAAAAAACAAGCAATTTACCTCTTCCTCTTTCCCATTGTCTTCCCTCTGTGGAGCACGATACCCGATGTCAGAAACCCAGTAAGAATCCATTTTTCTTCTGCTACCATATTTGTATCTTTAGCTCATATTTGAGCTAAAGACTTCTTAGCAAGATTCCCCCATTCTGTTCTTCCATGTCAAGAGTCTTATACATTAATCACTGTTAATGCTGCAGAGAGCAGAAAAGAAGCCCCAGCTGTAGCACAGCATAGTTCCAGAGACTTAATTAAAGTAATTAACAACTAGCAACAGTTGGTCATCTAATAAAGTTGTCAAAAAACCCACAAAGACCAAGTTCTATATCAAACAGTTGATTACAGCACTCCATGTGAACAGTTTTCACCGAGGATTGTTAACCTTCCTGAAACTTCATGTTTTTATTTTCAAACTTGATTTTAACAGGATTCAAAAAAATTCTTTGTCATCACATTTTTCGGGTCCATCATCTGGATTGCAGCATTCTCTTACCTCATGGTGTGGTGGGCTCATCAGGTGAGGGATTTATTTTCCGTCTGCAAACAAGATCATTTCAGAACAAGTAGATGTTAAGACAAGGAGCGGATTGTCGCTGGGGCATTTTACCTGATGAATTGCAGCTGCAGTCATCCATCAAAACAGTAGAAACTTTCTGTCAGAATCCAAAAGGGAATTCTCAGTTTCACTCTTTTTGATTTGACAAAAGGTTTTCTTTGAAAAGCTTCCAAGGGAAGTTGCACATCAGTGAAAGGAAAAGTGCCATCAAAATTTACCTTAATACTTTTAATTGATAAATGAAAGTGTGTGGAATAAAATTACCCCTTCTCTAATTGCAGTTCCAGGATAACACAGGTTCTAGAAGCTGTGAAGTAATTTCAACTCCAACTGCCTTAATATGCACTTGGAGCCCCGGCAATAGAAGTTTGTGCCTTGTAGATTCAGACCCACACTTTGTATCAAGTGGCTCATTGCACATCCACAACATAGTTAATTGCTAAGATTTTCCATACAGAGATGATGTTAAATTTGCAAAAGGAAAAATGAAATACATGCAGAAGAGGCAATTGTAGGACACAAGAACGTGTTAGGCTGTAACTGACTTCACCTTGCTTGGCCTTGGTAAAACTGTGATCAGATGATCACTGTGACATATAGTATGGAAAACAAATCTGAGGTTAACAAACTAACTTAACTAACTTAAATGTAGTTTTTCATCCCACACAACATGCTACCACAAATGAAAAGGGCTAAGGGAATGAAAAATATTTCAATTCAAATATGGCACAAAACCTAGAAGGCAGTGAGATTACATTCTGTGCTCCAAAATGAACAGCCCTAATTTACTTTGTTGCTGTTCTATTAGGTTGGTGAAACAATTGGGATATCAGAGGAAATTATGGGGTTAACCATACTGGCAGCAGGAACGTCGATCCCTGACCTTATCACCAGTGTCATTGTTGCACGGAAAGGCTTAGGTGACATGGCTGTCTCCAGTTCTGTAGGCAGCAATATCTTCGATATCACTGTTGGGTGAGTATTAGTTCCATGCTGAAAGATGCAGTTCTTCCAAAAGACAAAACACTGTTTTTAAACTGAAGAAATGTTTCAGTTAATTTCATTTCATCTGCACCTAACTGAAGGACAGTCAGACCACCAGTTACACCTATTTCTTCTTAGAAAACTTAACCAAATCAGGAAAGATAGATTTTAGCAACCCAGCGCAGAATGAATATGAAGTTGCACCTCATTCAAGGCATTGTTCTGCAGCTTAAAATAACAGTGCCATTTCATACTGTGCACTATCGTCTTCCCTAAGTTCTGAATCAACAGGAAACTGATTTTCTGGGACAAAATGCTACTCCTCTTAGGCCAACACTGAATATTTACAGGCTGAATACTCATCCGGTCACTCAGAGGCATTCAGATTCTCTGCAGCCAAGGCTCTGTATCTGCGCCAGTATCTTTCATCAATAAAGCATCAGAACCTTCTCCTTTTTGAGAGCATGCTGAGACACTTAATTCACAGTCATTATTTTGAAAACCCTTTTAGACTATTGTATCGCATTATGACAGTACAAGCATTATCCAAATGCGATTTTTCCACACCAACAACATCAATTTTAGATTTATGCTGAGTTACACTGAATGCAACTATGCATTTTTTCCTGTAAGAGTTTAGAAAAATTGCTTATTTATAATGCAGAAAATGACCTGCCTTCAAGCATTTATTTCAATTACTTTTCCTTTTCTTGCAGTTTGCCAGTTCCTTGGTTTCTATATTCAGTCTTCAACGGATTCAGTCCTGTTGCAGTCAGTAGTAATGGTTTGTTTTGTGCTATCGTTCTGCTTTTTCTCATGCTTCTATTTGTTATCATCTCAATTGCTTTATGTAAATGGAAAATGAACAAAATACTAGGGCTCACTATGTTTGCTCTCTATTTTGTATTTTTGATCATCAGTGTGATGTTAGAAGACAGGATAATATCATGCCCAGTATCTGTGTGACATCTGGGTGCTCCAACGTGTGTTAAGGCATACATCTAAAAATCACAAGCAGTTCAAGGTAGCTGTTGTTCTGATCAATCAGAGCAACCCAAGTTATATCCCACTTCCTGAGATTAAAGTATCTTTGACATACTTAAAAAAAAAAATAAAACAATCTCAAGTGGTTTGTCTGCTTCTACTGTTGCCGTCTTTCCTTAGGAAAAGAAAAAGACCAGGCACTGAAGGGGCCAGTACCAAATACTGTGCAGCTTCAAGCATTCCTGTAGTGGTATGATACAGATACATTAGGTGTTCAGTGTGGCTGAGCTTATGTTAGTGGAACTGATTTTAAGCATAGAACCTTTATACACATTTTAGTAATACTTTCAGGATCACACAGATTTATGCAATCAACTGCTCAAACTCACTGAGATCAATGATCTTCAGTTGGTGGGAACAGAATCTCACCTTCATGGCTTGCCCTTACAGAACTGTTCTGCTCCAAAGATCTGTATGGACACATTCTCCATCTCAGAAGTGAATTCCCTCAAATTGTATAAAAGCAGTAAGTGCTTCAGAGCACAACAGTTCCTGAGGCTTGTAGCTACTTTGTCATTACTTCCTTCTGCAGAGGTCATTTTCATCCTTTCAGTGAAAGCCACAATAAAGCATCTGATAAGACAACTGAGACTCTACACGTACATCTGAGACAGTGAATACAAAACGTGATGCACACCTGAAGGGGTCCTTCTTGCTGGTCCTCTTAAGACTACTGGAGACATAACACTGAGCCTTTCAAGGAACAAGCAAAGCAGTAAAAGCTATTTCAGCATGCAGATGACAACAGGATTTGAGAGTTGCACAGCAATCCTAAAAGAAGGCATACAGATAGAGTTCAAATTGTGATCTCATGCAGTATCATCAGTAAGCACAACTAATGCTAGCATATTACATGGATTGACATGTAAAGAGAACGAGTGGATCTCCCTTAGAATAGTGCCACTTGTAAAAGCTAAACCAGAAACCAGATATGCTACAAGAGGGAGGTAAAGAAGAGTTGACTCATCTCTGAAGCTTGCACACCACTCTTTCCAGCACTAGCTCTTGCTGTTAGCACTGTCTTCTAGATGGTCACTATGGAAAATGCCACTGACATCAACAATCAACAAACCCGAAATGTTTATTGTTAAAAATGCCTCCTGCAAGCAAAGAATGTAGCTGAGCTGCAGACACTTCTGTCATTCTAATCCAGCTAATAAAACGTTAATGAAAATAACCAGAAAGATTTTAAGATTTTTATTGACTCACTGTAAAACTCTTTTGGATGAGACAAAAAAATTCTGACGTTGTGAACACTGACTTGCATATTTTAAAGGAACTACAAACCGAAGCAAACATACAACATACTGTATTTTTGGTAAATAAAAATTAAACATTACATATTTACAAATCTACAACCATTCATTTAAAAGTGCTGCTTGCAGACTAACAAAGTACCATTTTCAAATTGCAGTGAAATACTATCCAGAAATCCCCTTCTCTATTATTACTACTTGCATCTCCCATTTTGCATATGAAGATTTCATATGCAGGAATTGCCTCTTCCTTGGGGTACAAATTGCTTAATTGGTCAGTGGAAGTCTAATCCACCAGGCTGTAAGTGTGCCAACAGCAAACTACCTCAAAATGGGAACCAGCAGTGTCAGAGGAACAGCACCATTTCTATTCACATTTCACTATTTCATCTCCAATACTTATTCCAGTGGAACCATAAGTAAAGCAAAATACATATTGCACTGCAAATGTAAAACCTTTGTTTAAGGTTCTGACAGAAGCATTATTTTGTACACAAAAGGAGAAAATTCAGTTCATACAAAATTTTAAATTGAAAATATGTCTCAAATATTTATCCATCTTTGCTGTATTGGAAAATATACTCAAATTGCTTTTCTAATAAAGGACAGTGAGATTTGTAAACTGTTTCAATGTTGAACTGTACGAGGCCTAAAAATTATCCACTCATGGCCTACATTTTGAACATCATTATGACATGAATGAGGATAACTTCCCCCTTAGGGTGTAATACTACTCCAGCTACATCTTCTGATAATGTTTCTACAGTGGACTGACTTGCAACAGACTTTATGAAGCAATTCATTCAGTATAATGATTTCACTTGATGGAACACTACACGATATGCTAATTTAAAAGCACACCCAAATAAAGCAATGCTTTGGGAGTGCCACTCTGAAGATGCAAGATTGTTTTAATGACGCACATACAAGTCCTCTTCACGATACAGTATAGACTCTTCTGATAATACTGACAGGACTGCTGACACCTGAATGAAGTGGCAAACTGGTTGGCTTTATAAACCTTAAAGACTGTTGGAAATACTTAAAACTAACCTGGGACTAAAGGGAGGATGTGGGCCAAATTACAAGTGCTGCATCTATCCCTGCGCAGGCGCACGCAGCGTAACGTCCTGTGACACGAGGGGCTGTTAGAGACAAGGCTCAGCTGCTCCTGCCAGACTGAAATAGAAAGTGTGAAGCTTGCTTCATAGCTCAGTACCTCTAACACAAAACAGCAGCTCTGGAAAAAGCACTTGCCTTCCTTCATGGCTTGAAGATCCTACAAAACAGTGGCCGCCCCAAGTGGTGAATGATGTGGGAAACAGAACTGCAAAGAGCTTGGAGCACTACGCTGTACACATCACAAATATGTATGAATCTATATACACTACTTTTACTTGGTAAATACAGTGTAGATACTGTACAGAGCAGAGCATACATGCACACTAACAGGTACTTATGATGAATATGTTATAAAATAATCTGCTATTTTTCACAATAGTTAAGAAGAACGAAGCAGGTACATGTTCACCCTACACTGACAGAGTTTACAGTGTACTTGGGTGAAAGAGTAGCAATGGCTCATGCATGAGGAGTATTTTACAAGTGTGACAGCATGAATGAGAGCTTCACAAACTGTTAAAATAAATTATACATGAAAAATGTTGCTAAGTGTAACATTGCTAGCTCCACATCAGGGTGAGGGAAACTTCAAAACCCAAAACCCTCAGCTACACAGTTAGCAGCAGAATAGACAAGAGGAATTACCCAGTGACAGTTGTATCCAGCAAGATCGCGTTTACATGAAGATGCATCTTGCAATTAGCATCAGCATATACCTGCAGCTCTAAAAACTTTAAATCCTTTATCCTTAGGACAGCATTGTATTACTGTTTTACAGCGGACTGGGAAGAGGTTACAGAGAGCAGTACAGTAGCACTACTTCTCATTTAAGCCTCTAAGAGGCTCACTATTTATTTAGTAAAGTAAATGTGAACTTTAAAGTTCATCTCCTTTCTAGCTACCTAATATTGCTGTTTTACTACGCTTGCAAACTAAAAAGATTTTTCTAAAAAAGATTCTGCTGGTAAGCAGACACATAAAGCCTATAATGTAATGGAACAAGTGAATATTTAGAAGCATTACAAAGGGAACAACCAATAAGAATTGGGGAACCATGAAGACTAAAGAAAATAAGGTGTTTGTTAAAGCCTTGCTTAATTTGTTTAGGGCATTTATAGGATTCAATGGCTCTTTTCCCACCCCCATACAGGACTCCTGATATTATCAACGTAGCCTTTCTAGTTTGGAGAAGTAGTAGCTTTCTAGTGTGGAGCTGCTATGTGACTAAGAGTGAAATGTTTTTTCGAACATTCTCAAACAAGAAAATGCACTTCAAAAGCCATGACTGCACCACAAGGACTGACATAGTGTTGTTCTTCAGAGAGAAACAAAAAAGCTGTTTTGGTGTGAAACAAAGACAAGACATTCAAATTACACTTTACTATTCACAATATGCCTCAATAAGTTACACTCCCTGCATTTTCCCTGTAGCAAGGTTGTTTTACCTACTTCAGAAAAGAGCTTTGGATTAGCATTATGCGCTCACCAGATTTAGTGTGTTTCAAACACATCCACCAAGATGCTGCATTTTTATGAAGAACTTGAATGCTGTCACTTGTTTTGTATAACATCTGTAATGAGGTCACGTAGCAAATGTCAACTGCTGAGATGCACTGACACCTTAAAATCATCTGTTGGACTCTTCAATATGCTACAGACTCTCTATGAAGCAGGGAGTGAGGGAAATGGGAGAGGAAGAGATTCCTACAGAGTGTTTTACAGAGATATATCAGTGTTAGTAGAGCTTTTCACCATACCTTCCTGCTGATTGCTGTGGTAATACATTTTCCACGTGTGCATGAGAGAAATCCTGTATCTAGCATACTGTCTAGGTGAAGGTTTACGTTTTCTACTCTGCTTTAAAGAACAAATCACTCTTCAAAAGTAACTGGACAAGTTACTATAAATAGCAGTGTCCTGCAAAACAAATAAGCAATGTATTGCTTATGCAGCAAGTCCATTTAAAATTCACTCCAGTAATTAAAAAAAATAAAAAAATATCAACTTACTATAAACAATTTAAAATATGTATAATACAACTTTGTATGCTCTTCATAACATCATGAATATTCTATGTAAACAATAAATTCTGAAGAATTTACTTAGCTCACGTTAGTTTCAGTGCATTGTTTCTGCCCACCTGTTTTATATATATATTTTAATAAGGGAAATGTAATATGTTGTCCTAAGTTAGACAATTCTGTTTAGATTCTTCCTTTCTATACACTGATTTGCATAAAGGCTAGGGACAAGGAAATAATATTTGGCCCGTTTCTCACTCTGTCCATTGCCACAATTGTAGACAAGCCCCATTTTTCCAAGGCCTGCTGCTGTGGTACATTCGTACATACATTCTCAAACACTGAAGACTGAGATGTTCCTTTTGACCGAAGTGGTTATTTTACACAGGTATGTCACTGCTTTTCATCTAGGTACATTTAAAGATATGGTTCTCCAAAGATCTTTCTGCATTCCATCACTCCAGTACTTGGTGGCCTATCACAATTATGTGTATTCTTCACTTGATTAGCTGTCAGACGATCATAGGCCATTTTATACTCTCTGTCAAAAGCATCTGCAGAAACAGAAGAACAATCCCTACATATCTTGCTTGGAACCACAATGCAAATATAATGACAATTAATATGTTCATCAGCAGTAAACAACAACAAAAAGGACCTAGTATTTACTGTAGAATGACACGCATCTAAAACTATGTTTTTTGAAGTTGAAATGTACATACATACACTGGTTCATACACTGTCAGTGCTCATATCAGTAAATAATAAGACTTACCTATATCAATGTTATCTCTTCCCAAGGCAACAAGAGAAAGAAACAGTATTTCTCTATACAGGCTCCTGAAATTGTGAAGAAGTTTATTTATATGCTAGTTACAATTAAAAAAGTATTAACTATACTAAGAATAGACTGAATATTTAAAGATTAGAATAATCTAAATTCTAATTCTAATCTAAAGCTTAGAATAGTCTTTAATAATCTTGAACATCACTCCCTTTTATCACCTCCAAAACGTTGTCAGTGTTGACCTTTGGAGAATGCTCTGTACTCCCCAGATATGGGCATTGCTTGGGTAGGTCCTTGATACAACTCCCACCAGAGGAGGGGGTGTTGTAACAGGCCCCAGAGTGACGCACTTCGGCACTCAACATACCAGTGATTCAACCAAAAGAGCACCAGCTTAACAAGTATTCATCTGCCCCTGCTTCTCAATCCTCATTAGTCTTTCCTCTCAAGGGAGGAATACAGTGCTGCAATGTTATCGTGAGCCTTTATTTTACTTCTTTTTCCCTGGATTCATAAAGGAATGAAGCTACGTGACTACATCACACACTTCTCTCCCCACAGCCCACAGGTAGCTTATTCTTGGCCAAATTCTACCATATGTCACAGGTAAGGAGTTTGCTTTTTCATGGTAGCATAGAAACGCAGGAAAGCATACAACCAAATAAACACCTTGGAACAACTCCAGCTATTGAAAAGACTGCCATATCTTTCTATTAAAAAAAATAAATCAGTAAATCCAGGCAAGAAATACAAATTCACAGAGAAATAATTTCCACTGCTATCAGATAAAAGCTTCCTAAATAATAAAAGACTTAACCTATCCTCTCAGTTCTCTTTCTTCTCGAAGTTGAGAACTTAAACACCCTCCGCCCCCAGTAAATGCACTGTTGGAGTAAGTGGAGGTGGCTTTGGTTGCTTCTTTTTTAAACTATAATTAATATAATCTGTAAGTATGTAACATTTAGTGGCAAAATACACATACTTCCAATTTCATCTACCATCATTCAGATGTAAGAGAAGTGGCTGTAGAGCAGAGAAAAAAACTGAGAAGTATTTACCAGACTGAGTAAAAACTTCAGAATACTACTGGAAAACTGAAGCTTTTCTTTAAAAGGAAAAAAAAAACAAACTGAAAATGCTAATATTGCATTAGCCTCACTGCTGTCCTAACTTGCTCCAGAATGGCATGTTTCAACTCTCACCTCTGTCTTTTAATATGTGGCCATTTGTTCAGTCTTTCCAATATTTGGCTCATTGGTCCGTACACATCATTCATCTTAATACTCTTCACCATACTTCTCAAGAGTTCCTGATTAAAAGAGTCATCATCTTTTTGCAACAAATGGACCATTGGATACTTCTGGGCTGAAAAACATTAGAAACACTGTAAGAATAAACATATTTGTGTAGAAAGGTGTTTAAAAATGGTGGGATGCTACAGAACTGTGAAAACATTGGCTGAAGAACTGAAGAACAACAAACATTGACACAAAACAGCAACAACAACAAAAAAAAAAAGCTTATCAAAGAAAACTTAGCAGCTGTGATGGGTTGTGAGGCACATTTCCAGGCATGTGATCCAACAGTGGCAACAAAATTCATTGTAAGCAACTCCAAAAAAAAAAAAAAAAAAAAAAAAGGATGAAATGTCAATGTAAGTTCAGTGCATCACTGAAATACATTCCCTTTATTCTTCCCCTCCCAGTGAAGAAAAAGCCACTTGAGATAATGGTCAATGATTTGAAAGATATGCTGCAGAACTGAACTTGTTCAAGCAGTTTACTGCTAAACACACAACCAGCATCCCTCCCCGAGACATGTCACAGACTCAGAACAGTAACACCAAACTGAACACTCACTCTCAAACAAAAGAGTGCGATTTTGACCTGCAAGACAAGAAGTAGTATCATCAAAAATCAGTCACATATCTTGCATGAACCATCCAGAAATTTTTTTTCAAGACATTCTGAAGTTGCACAAAATGAAAACTGATCTAAAAAGACAACAAAAATACACACTAAAGAAAAGCAAACAAGAAAGACCCCCACAAGAAACAAAGCTTACTCTGAGCATTCCACAGAATATACAGAGGCTGTCTTGGATCTTGATGCAATTTCATGTTATCCCACAGCATCTGAATAAGAACATATTTACTGTCCTCTGACATACAGTTTCTGGGAATCTGAGCAGGAAAATATATACATGAAGATACTTTATTACAAAACAATGACAGAAGACTTTCATATTTAAAACATTTTGAAATCTACAAGCTTTTTTTCTTTAATTAAAACTGCTGTAAAAATCAGGTTAACAGGAAAAGCCAGAACTGAACAGAATGTCAGTGACATACAGCAAGTATTTTGCGCATCCTCCCACACTGCTCAAATCACAGCCCCCTTCTCCTCCCACTGCTTGACTTGCCACAAAACTGCCATAAAACCCATCAGAAAAGTATCTTTTTTGTAACCGAAGATCACAAACTGCAGTGTGATTGGTAAGAACTGAACACTTCATCCCACATGAGTACTGCTGAGTGCAGGTTCTGTAGCTATGCATATTTCCCCTCAGCCAACAAACACTTCACAAACACAGGATCGGGCCCAGTACACCGCAAGGCACGTTCCTGAGAAGTACTTTGATAACTAATGATTTCTTCCTGTGTGGGAAAACAAACATTCCTCACAAATCAATAGTTTCTGATTCCATACCTTTGAATTTTTATTACAGTGCTCAGAAGACAGTATTAATCCTGGTAAGTTGCTAGGCAAGTCCAAGCGCCTGAAGTACCACACCAAATTCCAGAAGACAATAGGATGATGATCTACAAAGTCTGCCACTGTTATTGCATGATCTCCTTCGTTTTCAAGTAAGCTCTCAAGCTCTTTCCATACTACTAGTGGACTGAGGTAAGGAACAGTTATAGGATCAGGGCTAGGTAAGCGCCAGTCTAGGCCCAAGGGATCCTAAGGTAAGAAAGAAAAATGCCATTAATTGGAACGTAACTATCTTGACAGTGTCTTAAGAATACTTTTGTTTTCTAAGAG
This sequence comes from Tetrao urogallus, assembly GCF_951394365.1. Classification (NCBI taxonomy): domain Eukaryota; kingdom Metazoa; phylum Chordata; class Aves; order Galliformes; family Phasianidae; genus Tetrao; species Tetrao urogallus. The sequence continues at coordinate 2,330,998 of NC_136824.1, read as the reverse complement.
TTGCAAACATTAGCTTAAGATAAGAAAACCTACTATTTCTGGTAACTTTGGACTGTCAGTTCTGTTTTCTTATTTAATACTCCTACATTTTTGGAATCTATTGCACACTCTATACAACAACATTTAAGGTAGAAAAACTACACACCGTTGGTCCTTGCAAAGTAGCAGGCAGGCTACCAGTAGGAATGATATGGTTGATCATCTGGCTTTCCTTCTCATCTTCCTCCAATGGACCAAAAGTACTGATACTCCTTGCTACAGGGTGACTTGCACATTCTGACCCAGAAGTATTTTGTCTTCTTCCTGAGGGGATCTGGATACTTCTGGCACAAGTATTGTCACTCTGCTTAGAATTGCTAGGGGGAAAAAATAATAATTTTTGTTTTCCTCTGAGTGCTTAAACAAATACTGAAACAAGCAGAAGAGCTAGAAAGCTCATACAACAGAGCTGAGTACATAATTAATCTCACACTGCAAATTCTCCTGTCAGCCACTGTACTCACCCATGCTACAGAGAAAGTTTTACTCCCTTTTGCACTGCTAATAGACACAAATATCCTAAAAGAGTTCATAAAATTCGCAGAATTACAGACACCTACATGAATTTTTATATCACAGATGAAACTGAACACCATGCTGAACCTAAAAGAACCCAAGTAATTTCCATGTAAAAAGACAAAGAACACATGGGTTTACCTATCTGAATGTATGTCCTCTTGAACAGACATTAGAGATGTAGTTAGACCAGCAGTAGCTGCAGTGTTACAGGACTTTCCACTTGGATTTGAATAAAGTGATGGAAACTGTATGTTTTCTGTAGATGGACTGGACTTCAGAAAATAGCTGCAGGGAGAGAAAAAGCATTGTCTAAAAAAGCCAAAAACAAACAAAAACCCCAAGAAACAGAAATGCTGATCATTCAAAACTGAGAAAATTCAAACATTATTACCGTCCAGGTCGTCGAAGATCTCTGATTTCTATGCTTAAAAAAGGCAGAAATAAATTGCCACAGAAAGGACAGGTGGTATTGAGATTTGAATCATCTGCTGTCCAACCCGCCATGATTTCCTCGTCATGAACCAAACAGTCACAAGTTCGGCATCGTGAACAGCTTGAGATAAGGACCTGCATGCAGCAGATGAAGTAAGTTTGGAGAATGTGGAATTCTGTTACAAAGCACTTAAAACAGAACTATTGCCCAAATCCTTGCTCTTGGATAAATACTGCTCATTACTTGCATACAAGCCACAGATTCCCTCGCTTCAGGTTGGAATAGTTGGGTTTAAGTGTATGTATTTCAGAACAATTATTAGCTAAAATCCAAGCTGTAACAGCTGGAAGTTGGTATGGTAAATGACTGAAATTAAAGCTGAATAAAGTATGACGTGCAGAAAGAAATTTGGACGGATTGGTTCAACTGTAACAAATAGCTAAGGTATATTTATTTAATGGATGTAGTTCCGAATCCCAGTCTAAGTGGGTTAGTTGGCTCTTTTATGGCTTCTGAGAATAAGTCAGACTGGGTAACTAACTTAGTCAATATTTTTATTAACAATGCGTTACCTGGAGTGACTGCCAGTACAATAGAAAAAAGAAAAGTGAAAGTGACTGGTCATTAACCCACATCCACTGAAATGAAAAGCAAACAAATTTGTAATAGTAAAGAGTAAAATTATCTTTCTCCAATCTCCGGTGAGAAATAGCCAGTTATCTACTCTGCATTTCTAAATGCACGGAGCTATTTAAGGCTTGTTATTTTCCACTTTTTATATATAGCTGGGCAAGGGATTTACATGCCTAGGCCTCAATGGTATCCAGTTCTCAAACTCTTGAGAGTTGAAATCTACTCTGTCACAGAAATACTTATCTTTCAGTGAGGGTTAGTTTTAAGATTTGAACTTTAATGGAGATTTAGATAGCATTTATATTTAAAGACATGTGCCTTTACTGTAATGATAAATCCTCCCGTACCTCCATAGCGTAGTTCTGAAACACACTGGTACTACTGGTACTACAAGAAGATATCAACTCAGATTTGTCAGGTAAAGGAAACTTGGAAAGAGAACCTAGTAAAAAAATAAAAATAAAAACACACAAAGTATTAATTTTTCCAGAATATGCAATTTTAGTGAACTGTTTTTCTGGTCAAACAATACTGCAGTTGCAAAACATGTGATGGAAGCAGCAAGTCAGATATGCTCAGAGAGAAAAATGCAAAGCCGGAGCATAAGGCTGCCATCTGCCCAGCACCAACACCAGTGAAAATGCAAACTACCAACAGAGGATTTCCATACACTCAATTTTCTTCTTTTACAGTTGGTAGCTTGGCAACAAGGTTTACAGATTAAGTAATTCATATCCACCCTTTCTGTTTGGATAGAAAAATGAAGAAGAGCAAGAGGTGCTTCTTGTGATTGCACATCTCCCTGAGTCTCCTTTTTGCCTCACTAAATGAGACAGGCTCCCCTCTGCCTCAGGACATTCCAAAATCCTGTCTATCACAGCAACCTCTGCTGCACCTCTCCAGTTTCCTCACATGACACAGAGCAGGGAGCTAAATCTGGACATGACTTTGTAGGAGATAAGTAGAGGAATTTAAGCAGCCCGTCTTTTCATCTTGATTATGCTTAAAACTACTTTACAGAGACATTACTACAGAAATGGATGTAAGTTTACCAATTCTACATTGCAGAAAAAATACATTTGAATTCTCTCTGATGATCAGCCTTGATGACTTCTAGAAAACGTGATGATTACAAGAACAGTGAAGGGGCTGAAAGATCTAGTTTGCACAGCTGCAGCACCAAGATTCTTACTCAGGGCCAGGATGTCACTCTGCAAGTTATTCTACAGGAAACACCCCAGACAAGGTTCCACAGTAAAAACATCTACAGCTATGGATATGCATACATGAGTAAGAGCTCCCAAGTTGAAAGAGAAAAGTATACTTTTCCACATAAAGGATTAATATCTAAGATGATCCCTAACTAAAAATTACAAAAGAGCTTCTAAAACTGGAATATGTTCAGATGAATAAATGCAATGCAAAGAGCTGTCTCTTACCACACTGGTCAAATTGCTTTGATGAACCATCGTGAGAAGCTGAGCTTTCCAGGCTTGTCCTGCTGAGGCCAATTCCCTTAATTTCTGATGCAGTATTCTCCTGAGGAGAAGCGCTTTCGAAGTCATTGCAGACATCCTCATCAGTTAATGAAGTAGATTCTGAGTCCAGAGCTCCAAGCGATGAAACACTTGCGCGGTCTGAATTTTGGTCCTGAGACAAGAACACAAATTCCATTGAGAAGAGGAAAGGAAAACAAAAGTATTTCTGAAAATAAGTGTCAACTTATTTGCATCAAAGTCAAGGCGTGAATTTATCTCTTCAGAAAGTCATTCAGTTCAGATCTGTATTCAGAACCAACATGAAATAAGGTGCTACATGAGAAGTCTTTTGTGAAGATTCTTCTAACAAAAAAACCTAATTGAAAACTTAAATATTTTAATCCTACAATATTTTCTTATTTGTGTCATAAAAAGTTACTAGCAGTTGCAGGAACAGGTCTATGATGTCATGTATACAATTTAATTATTCTCAGATTAGTTTTAATCCCATCAAGAGAACAGCAAACTGCATCTGTTTTCATTCCCAAAATAAGGGAATGAAATGACTTTTGGTTTGAGTTGGTAGCAGCAAGGATTATTCTAACCAAATGACATAAGTGCAAAACTAGCCTTCAACCACTTCAGTAATTACTTAAGGAATAAACAAAAATTAAAATCCATTGATGCTTTCTGTAGAATAACTGTTTGAATCAGTACAACAATATTAGGGCACTGGCAATTTCAACATAATTAAAACAACTTAATGCATTTACCAGGGTGTATGTCATTTGAACTGCAGATTCACCACATAGGATTCCGGGATTAAAGACTCACAAAAGTTTTTCATTTCTTTAAATGAAATTCATTTTCTATTCTGCACAAAACCGAAAACAAGGAGCAATGACAAAAAATTTACCTTTGAGGATGCAGCATACATTGCAAATTTCGAGTACCACTTGCTAGCCTTCTCTGCAACCCCCTTTCCAGCAGAAAACATGCTGCTTTTTAGAACATCAAACTTCGGTGTTAACAGCGTGTCCAAGTTGAACGATGGGGAAGACACAAGTGGAAGTGCACCAGTTGCCTCCTGCTCCTTTGCTGGACTGTGTGGGGAATAAGCTGGTGAGGACCAAAGCCTGTCCCTTGATCTTTCTTCAGCTTTTGAGTGATAACTCTTGGATTTGATAAGACTTGTTGGCCTTGGTGAGTTTGGGGGAAGGCTGGACCTCCTACAAGCTTGGATTATTGTTGGGCTCTTTTTATTAGCGTTTCTGTCATCAAAGGGTTTCTGCAACTCAATGCTTGGGGCACGACTTGACAAAGGGCTGCTCATGTTGTTCATATACATGACTATTTCTTCAGCTAAATCTCGCCGTGCAGATGGAGTTGAAGCACTTCTATCATCATCCTCTTCTTCATCTTCTTTCTGCTGTTCTGTCTCAGCAACCAGCAGGGACAGGGGATCAAATCCTGTTTCAACATCTGTCTTTTCAACTGGCTTTACTGGAAAGCTGCTCTTTCTTTGCAGTCTTCTAGATTTTTCATTGGAAGTCTTCACTGTTGTAGACGTTTCAGGCTCAGCATCCAAGTCTTCCAGATCAAAGATAACTGGAGACTCTGTTTTATCTGTAAAACTGCAGTCAAAAGCTGCATCTTCATCACTAGATTCTTTCTCCAGACTTTCTCTCTTAGATCCTAAAGAATTTGTTCTGATATTAAGAGTTTTTGGCCTTATGCTTTTCTGTAACGCACTGGATAGGATTTTGGCATCAGCTCCTAGTTTTTCAACCATTTCCCCAGGGTTTGCTTCCTGATTTATTCTATTGATGAGTCCCACTAAGCCATCTCCACTCAGGTTACGGTTCCTGCTCTCCCAGGGAATCTCCCTTACGTCAGGTTCTGCTGCACTTTTATGTCTCTTTCTTAGGGATTTACTTTTTATAACTTCTGCTTCATTGGCATCTTCAAAAGGTGATGTAAACAGCAATCCTACAGAGCTCTCTGGAAAACAGATGAACAAAGCACTTTATTTCCTCCTATACAAGAAAACTAAACATTACTAAAGAATGCAAATTTGCTTCATTTTTCAAGCAGGTTACAATATTAAGAGATGGGATTCATCGTGTACTGTGGTGGTGATTGAAAAGCAGAGTTCACCAGGGTTATGACTTTTAAAATGCATTAAGTTAAAAAAGAAAAAATCATCTCACTATTGCTTTTCCATCAAAGGGAAAGATGACAAAACACATTTAAAGGGAGACAAACAATATAGCTCAAGCATACTTAGAGAGGCACCATCAAGAAAAGTCTCAGATATATTTAAGCTCATTTCTGGAGAAGTACACTGTTATTAAGAGGTCTGAAAGCTACTAACAGCAAAGGTATCTAGTAAATGACAAAAATGAAACACTTTCTAACCTGATGTATTACAGATAGAACCAACAACAGGAATTATTGTCAAAGAAATCTGTTGTTTTGGCAGGACAAACAGCCTCTGTTTATACAACAGCTACAGTATTTCAAGTTCAAATGACAGTATTACAGTAAACATATTTGACGTTACTACAGACTTGAAAAGTTTCTTTCAACTATACTGCACAGGAACATCTTTCACATTCTGAACCAATTCAGTAGTTGCTACAGGTTGTAAGAAAAAAAAGCAGTAAAAACAAACAGCAGAGTCCTGTTTTCGTAAGCAGACGTTAGTCAAAGCAAAAAGGGCAAACAAGAAATCTGGGAATACAAACTACTCGGACATCTCCCTGAAAAAGCACACGCACACTCTAACCTGAACTCACTTCCATGAACTGCACCACCCACTGCCTTTACACCAATGAAGAAGTGAAAGTTATGTGGACTAAAAACCTCAGAGATGCTGTATACCAGTCTCGTTGAAAATGAATAAGTAGAAACAAGCCTATAGAAGAATCCAAATTTCTTTCCCACTTACCAGTGCTAGCTTCTGGTACTGTGCTGTCAATGGTGCCATTGAGCCGCACTATGCTGGAAGTGGCTTTGTCATCATCAGAGTGAAGATAATTGAGTTTAGGCAGGCAGTCACCACTCCCTTTTGCGCTTTCCACTTCAGACACTGTGTGCAGAAAAGAACAGAGATCTTTCAAATCAAAGCAACTTAATTTAAAACTCAAGTTTCCAATACCTATTAGACACTTTATGGCAGATTAAATGGCAGCTTGTTGTATATGTCCCATAACACATACACTGACATCTACTTGGGTGGAGACATAATGTAGACATGATCTCACGGACCTGCCATTCACTTCTTAAGTGAAAGAAAACAGACTGGTAAAAGATGCTTTCCTACAGATTATGCCTATAAAGCAATTTTAATTTTTTGAAACAAAAACATTATGCTGTAATTATCATTAGCCTCTTCTATTACCATTATCACTTATTGAAACAGAGAAGGGAAAATACTAACTTTAGAAGTAAAACCATCAGACACTCAGAAAACTACGTTTAAATAAAAGAACTCCCGGGGTAGGCATAAATCAGCATTTTCAAATACATTCAATGTAAAACAATCAACTGCTCCACTTAGCTTGGCTGAAATCCCCATTTATCCACTATAAACTTGTTATTCAACTCTGCATTCATAAGGTACGTACAAGAACTGGAATCACTCTCTCTCTTGTCCTCTTTTTGTTCTTGTATATCTTGAAGACAAGTTTTCCCTTGCCTGATTTCATCTTTGAATGACGTGTTGCTGCCCAAGTCTGGAAGTCCTCCTGCCACAACAATGCCAGAATAAAGATGATTATATTATTAAAAAGCTTGACATTGTTAAACAGAATAAATTGAATATCCAAAGTAATTCAAAGGCCTTTTATCAAGTACATTCCAATTAACAGCGAACATTTTACCACCAAAAAAAGAAAAGTGATTGAATTACTTTTACTGTATAAACACTGAAACGATGTTCAACACAATGAAATTAAAGGGGTAATTTGCAACATTTCTTTGAAGTTCCACATTAATTCTATTGCAGCAGCTCATCATTAATTCTATTGCCTTGTTTCTTCGCTTAAAATGTCACATCCTTTCAAAGAACTGGGAGAAATCTAAACGTGGTTTCATTTTAGAGTACAGTGTTTTTTCAAAATTAATGCATGTAGTTCTCATAGTTTTATTCTAGCAAGTGAAGAAAAATAAAGATTGCAGAAGCAACCACAACTGTAGTCACAAAATAAGGTCAAAATAAAAATAACCCTCTACAAATATTCAAGCAACTAACTGATAGTTCCTAGACAACACTGACCCAAGCATTAATAATCCAACTGAATGTCTTCAACAATTAAATCCATTTCAGACTAATATAGCAATTCCTGTTCCAGGTTGTCCTATAGCACAAGCACCAAAATAAAGCAAATGAACCAAGATGGGAAGAATGTTTCTGAAGTGTTTTTCCTACCAGTGAGGATATAAAAGAAAAGCATGAGAATACTGTACCAGGAAGAGCAGTATGTGATGAGCTTGCCGGCAGTTTTTTCAATGCTCTTTTGAACTGCGCTATTCCTAAAACAACGTTTCTTATCTTCATCCATAGGAAATAGCCACCCCGATTGCTTGAAGGCCACGTGCTCTCTAAAACTGCCTATTTTGGGAATAACCAAGTCAAATAAAGCCATCTTAAGGAACAGCCAATTGTGAATCATTGACTTCATTTCAAACTGGGTTACATCGGCAGTTATGAAGTAGACTTCTAAACCCACACAGGCAAAATTAACAATTATTCTGTCTTTAACTTCTTCTAGTTATGAGAAATACATCTCAACTGAAGTTTATTTTGTTTGCTTCTATTTGTCTGGATAAAAAAGCATTCCTCTCTCCCCCTCCCTCCCCCCTCTCAAAAATACTTACCTTATTGTAATAGCCATAAGTAATGGCATTAGGGTCAACACCAGCTTTCTGCATTTCAAAAAGCACTCTCACTGCTAGCACCGGCTGACCATACTGTCCACACAGCTGCATAAGAACTCGGTAGCAAACCTGAAAATACACATATTTAGTGTTATACTTCTGTAGTCAAAACCATACTCCATTCATTAAAACTAGGGGCTATTTCTAAAATTGTGAGGTTGACTTATTTTACCTCATCAGGTGGATCTATTTTTTTGGTATGCATTTTTTGCAGAACGTCATACGCAGTTCTCAGGGCCCTGACTTTTGAATGGCACACTTTCACATAGGCAGGAAGGCAGATAAACCAAAGACCATAGCAGTGACGTAACAAACACCTGGACCACATCTGTGGTATGGATGAGTACTTCTTGGCAATTTTATGCGCAGATTTAATTTCCTGTAAAGAATCAAAACAATTATTTCTGTAATTAAAATACACAAATCTACATGCTAAAACCAAACACTAGTCACTACAATGCTAGCACGAACAACATCTTCAATAATGCAGAAAAGGAGAGTATACTGAGGGACCCCAACCACACTTGCTGTGCAATACTCCCCTCCTAAGTCATAAGTTTCTTATCAGATACGAGAAGGTTAGAGACTGCCATGAAGTTCTGGACACTGAGAAACAAACAAGAAGTGGATGTGGAATATCATCGTTCATGGTTGTGAAGAGCGGTATAAGGAACACTGAAAGTATAGAAACAGCACAGCAAGTGATGATCTGTGCCCAGGAGCCCTATACAATATGGTGTATGCCAGAACAATAACCACAAGTAAGCATACCCAGAAAGTCCCTGCTAGCATAGCTGCCCTATTAGCGAAGAATCATGGAACCATTAAGGTTGGAAAGACCACTAAGATCATCTAGTCCAACCATCAACCCATGCCTGTGACCACTGCAGACTACGGCCCTCAGTGCCACACCACCTTTTCTTGAACATCTCCAAGGATGGTGACTTCCCCACCTCCTGGGCAGCCTGTGCCAACCTCACTACTCTTGCTGAATAGCCAGTTAGGCTGCAGATTTTTCCAGTCAGTCTTCACAGCCAAGTAAAAAAACCAAAGGCTGTCACCTGACACTTTCTAAAGTAGCTCACACTGTACAAATACCTGCAAGTACCTGTTTAGTTCTTCTGAACATCGGCGATGGGCTGTTGGGACTACTGGCTTTTGAGGACAGTTTGTTATTTGGTATTGTGAGAAGTCCTTCTGGCCGTTCAAACAAATCTAGTTTTAATACTGGAAACCCATTATAGCTGTAAAAAGAAACATCATTTAACTCATGCAAGGCAGTTCCAAAGTAAACACACACTACGTGACAGCAAAAGAAATGAACTACACGGTTGCACTAGAAGCTACATAGGAAAAAGAAAATACAGAAGTAAAACTTCAAAAGACACTCTTGACAAAGTGGTTTATTAAACCATCCACGTGATTTCATGAGCATAGGCACAGAAAAAAATAACAGTCTCAACATGTTGTATCAGTGTAAGCAACTAAAATTGTTAACTATATTTGTTTTAATAGCATTTTCTTTAATTAATGCCAAATGTATTAGTATGGATTCCAGTTACTGCAAAAATCTGTGGCTCTGTCCCTAGTGAGCATCATATGACAGACTGATATTGTTTATATTGATTTTTATAGAACTATCTGGGAGATTAAATTAGATTAGAAATGTTTTTCTGAATAAATGAAGAAACCAATACACAAACTCATCTGAAGTAATTACTAAGTTACTAACACCAATTTTCAGCGATTCTCTGAGATGCACTCTTTCAAAACAATACCTGTAGACTATCATTATCAGCAGTAGCAGTAGGTGGACAGACTGAGTTTATTAATTTCCACTTTAATTTTTACAATTGTCAATAGCTAGGACAACGTAATATGAACATAGAGCTTCATCAGGTGTTTCTGTTTCTGTGCATCCCACATGAACACACACAGTCACTCAAACTTGAAAAGAGCTGGCACATAAGGCATTTCACATGTCTTTAAGCAAAGTAAGAATGAACAAGCAAATTCTGTACTTCACAGCTATAAGGTAGAAGCTAACAATAAAAAGGAAGTTACGAGACGTTATAAGCTAGTATCCCACTGTGTCCTTAAGTCACCTGTATTGCAGAGGGTGCTCTTCGCCGTTTGGCAGATGAGGTATCTCAGGTGGTGTTATGAAAACTGTATGTTCACTCTTGTATGAGTCATCCAGCTCTATAAGCCGTGTTTCCCCAGTTTTGTCCATATCTACCTGGAAAAGTTATATGGAGGATTTGTGAGTATTAGGCTAACTTCTGCCATTACAGCAGTGCAATGCAAAGTCAGCATCAAAGGACTGCACTCAAGTAGTAAGGATGCCTTGTGAAATTATACTAAGAATAGTAAGTATTACAGCTGTCAACTTCAGTATCTTTTAGGTGCTGCTGTTTCTGCTGGTGGGACGAGACATATCCCCCACCAAAGAGTTGACACAAGAACTATTTACTTCCTGGAGTACTTAACATGTTTTTTATTGCAGTGTTGACAGCCCCAGTGTTCACCCCGAATATCATCCCAATTTATGTTTACAGTTATTATTTAAATGGCTAAATGAAAGTCAAATTACAACCAAGTGATATTTAAAGGAAATGAATAAGCAGCCAGTGGAACTCAAAGATGAACATTCTTCATCCCTTAGCAGTTTAGCAACAGAAGATTCATGGTTAAGGAAAAAAAAAAAAAAAAAAAAAAAAAAAGATCTACAGTTCTCTCTCCACCTTCTCTGCAGAGGTAGAAATATCAGACAGTTTCAGTACAATTTTAAATATTTAAATTTTGATAAACATACAAAGAGGTGCTTCTTAATTACACATTTTACTGCATGAGACAGATGGAAAGTATTAGCAAATCTAATCAGCCAAGTAACAAGAACATATGGCTCATGAAAAGTAGGAATAAATGAAATCTCACTTGGCAATCCTTCTAAAGATGTAAAAATCGAAAGTTCCAGCAGTGAAATACAATGAAGTCAGTAGCTTAAGTATATACTGAATTGAAATCATTTGAGTTCATAGAGAAATAAAAATTTGTAAGTCCACGCCTCTCAGCAGACACAACAAGTAATTAGGAACCTCCTGTTACTTTCTATAGGATAAACTAACACGTGTAACAGATGACTCTTCAGCTTAAAATATTCTTACAAGAGAACTTACACAAGGCCTAGATAATATTTTACAGGTAACTAATTTCATGGTACATAAGATTTGTCTCAACTCAGTGGTTTATAACTACCCATGAAGTATCCTACCATAATTCAATCCATGACATCATTCTCAAGAATAACTTCTCAAATAATGGTTCACATAGAGAAAGGCATTAACATGTAGGTAAATATTCACTTGACCATAATCATTCAATCTGACCATCAAGATGGAGCATCACTGCTAAATGTGTAACTCTTAAGGTCTTTTTCTCTACTGTAAGCACAGTATCAGAAATGAAAGACAAAAGAATCAGGAAAGAAGATGAAACTAATGTATTGTTGTTCAACCAGCTCTCACATGGAAGCCCCTTTCCTCATGTTAATGAAGAGCTGGTTTCACAAGCAAATTCTAAAACCATTGGAAATCCTCCATACAGTATTTTCACCGCATCAAACACAGCACTGGCGTAGAACTAGGTGTCCCCTTAATAAATCAGAGAACTCCTCACTGACAGAAATAGAAATTGGAGAAGTGTGTTATGTAAGATTTATTCTCACAGCACTGTCATGAGCATTTCTCATACTGGAAAGAAGCTGTCCACAGCATCAACTAGCAAAACAACTGGCATTAGAACAGATGAGTCTCTGCTTCAGCTGTGCAAACACCTACTTCACCTTCTTCTAAAAGGGTGAAAGCTCCACCATATTAGTTGCTAGCTTGACAGTGGCATCATCAACCTAAGCACTACTCTTTCAGACAACCTATTTGAATTTCAAGGCAATAATAACTTGTTGCTGGTGTCCTAGCCCAACTTCCTCACAACTATTCCACAAAATGAAACAACAATCCAACACTTTATTCATTTTGAAAAAAAGTCCTATGTAACGTCAGTCAGAGACAACCAGTAACACAATGAAAACTAAGCTAATGCAGCAAGCATTGCACACTGAAAGGTTTTTACCCGAACCTCAGGTTAATCAGAGTGAACATTACATAAGCGTTAGAATTTCAATTTATAACCTCATGCTTTAGAGCTGAAGAATACTTTTGAGAGCTATTACTAATAAAATACTGAAACTAAAGTATATCAAGAGTACTAGATAGTATTATACCATTCTTTTACATTCAGCTCAAACTTAAACTTAACCACATTCAGGTTTGTTTTTCAAATGCAAACTCATTTTAGCTCTTTTGCACTTTATTTCCTGAGAGATAACCACCTTTGGTATTAATTCTGTGGAACAAACAGCAGGTGACCTACTTGCAGGAAATCCTAGACAACATTTGCATTACCTAAACATCAGTGTCCCAGAATAGAATGCTTTGTACACACAGCCAGTAAGGAAACAAGTAGGTGTGGAATTTCTTATTGTAGTCATAACGATTTATTTCATGTAACAATAGAAACAAACAGAAATGAAATCATAGGTTTCAGTTCTTCTGAAAACAGATGTTATTGTTTTTAAGAATGTTCAAGTGGAATCAAAACAGTTTTGCAGATCCTCTTTGGAAATACGGTGAATTTTCAGAAGTTAACATACTTAGTAGAACATTTTTTTCCTCATAGTACTCAACTCTATACTAATGTAGACCTATAAGCACTTCTATTCATAATAATTAAAATATGACTGTCTGGTAGCAGCTACTGTCCTATTCATTAATGCCAATCCCAAACTACTGCATAAATATACATTCTAAAAAAATAGATGTTCACAATCTTATCTACAGAATATAATTCTCCAATTAAGAACCCTGAAGTTGCTACTCAGCAGTGAGAATACTGCCATTCTTAGGACGGGTCTGAATTTCAAAGCTAACAAACGTGAAACTTAGCAGAGCTGATTTGTTCTAACAATATCATGTTTAGACTTCAAAGAATTTTAAACGAAGCCCAACAAAAGCAAAATGGAAGGTTCCAGTATCTAGGGTAGAGAAAGGAAGTAAAAGGAAGTAGGCAGAAATAAGTTTGTACTTCAGATACCTTCTACCATGAAATATGTCAGACAACATAAACAAAAGCAGAACTTAAAAATCCCACACAACTACATGCATATGAAGATGTGCTTACTTTATCTACGCAGTCATCAAAAAATGCAAGGCTTGCATCCTTATCACTGACAAAAGAACACTCTTCAATGAAACGAATAAACATTTGAGTTTTGGTCATCAACGTATAAAACTTCTGATGTGAGCGATCTCTGCTTTTGAGGAAACCTGCAGAACAAAATCTGAAGATGTAAGAATGCCTAAAACAAAGCAGCCTTCACCACAGATCAGTATATATTCTACCAAGGTGCAACAACTTTCTTGTATTCTCTGCCACTATCACACAGTTTGTTCCACACCATCATTCTACCATCATTCAAAATACTAACATTGAAAGTGTTCTTATTTGAGTAAGTAATTTAAGTAATATACATAAAACAGGCCTATGATTCTTTACCTTGTAGTTCAAAGAGAGAACTTGCATCTGTGGCTGTTTCAGAGGGTGCCTCTGTTATCGGCCTCAGATAAGATCTATAACCCTTTAGTATTGAGGCCATGAAACAAAGAAATGCTTCTTGGATCTCCAAATCTAACAGGTGTAATTTCTTCCCAGAATTAAAATCATAGTCATTCATTGCTAACTCCATTAATGCATCTTCTCTCGGTCTTTGTTGCGCTGTGAACAACAGAAACATTACAACATTTTGTACCAATTTTTTGCAGTGTTGACAAAAAGTAAAATCTCTTTGTTTTACTAGATTCCCTTTCTACTATTAAGGTTATTAAAGTCAATATGCAGCAATGGATTCAGCTTGACCTCACACAAACTAAGGATCTCTGGATAATACTAAAAGGAAGATAAATTTCCCTTCTCAGTACATTAGTTACTACAGCAACAGAGGAAACCAGTATAGACAGAGCTTAAAAAAGCCTCAAATCTGCTTATACAAACATAAAAAAATTAGGCAAGAGATGCTTAAATAAACATATTTTAAGGACAAAACCATATGGGGCGTGCACATTGTTTTACACAGCCTTTCATCTCAAAGCGTTCCTGAAATGCAGGCTGCATGTGTTAGATACTTCTATAAACAAAATTGCCACTCAGGTGAGAACTGCAGCCATCAAAACCACAACACAATGCTATAACATGGACATAAACAGAAAGCAGGCATTTCTCAGGCATTTCTGTAGTATATCCAGCAAAAATCTCCATTCTTTAAGAGATACTTGTCACCATTTTTAAAGCTACCAGAACTCTAGCTAAGGCTTCAATTCTACACACAGGCAATCCCACAGTATTTAAGTAACTCAATCTGTAGCTAGAAATAGAGTGCATTGATCTTTAATTCTCTAGATTACAGAGAACTTAAGTTTTATATGTTCTTTTTCTAAAAAGAACTTAATAGTAAGGTATGTCAAAGCTTTGAAGCAACAGAAGATTGGCATAATCTATCAGTAATGCACTTTTTTTGGTCCAGCACAGAAAAGTACATTTCTGTTCCAACACAGTCTATGCAGGACACAATGAAAGACCAGTGGCTGCAACAGACACTTGATTTTGCAATTGCCATGCATTATTGTTCTGAAGGCTCTCCTAGCATCTCTGGAAAGAACTTGTAAGACGACAGATACGGCAGAGTGCTGACGGAACGCATTCTCACTGCACAAAGCCTTCTAGCTGTGATGCTCTGGCACATCTTATTTCTATCCTAAAATTTCAGGTACTTTCTCTCCTAAGTCCATCATACTCAGACACCCTCACAACTAAACTTGCAGCTACAAAAAAATCATAGAAAATGTTTTCAGTTGTTTTCTTAAAGACTGGAAAACACAGTAAAGACAATAAAATTATTTACAAGAATAAAGCCAAACAGCATCAAGAAGTACTATGAAAATTACCTTAACTGTCAAAATGACCCTCTTTGCTCTACTATTCCCTCCTTCTAACAATTTTGCTTTTTTTTTTTTTTTCCTTTCTCTTTAGCAAAGAGTGACACCAATGCAAAGACATATCTATTGAGCACCAGCATTTCAAGAGCTCCTATGGGTGTTCCAATCTCTGGACCAAAAGCTCTATCAGAATAATATTTTTATACAACGATTACGTTTAGTACAATGGTACGACTTAAGAACACATTTAACCAGCTCTTTATCTGTTGACATGGCCCATTTTATCCAATATCCATCTTATTCTGTACTTTCTCACCTGCCAGTTGCTGATACAAGTTATTTAAAGTGTTCATCAGATTTTTGCAAGGTTTCTTCGGCAAGATCTTCCATGCAATAGCTTTCTTATCTCCAGTTCTGGAAAAATAGGAGGATGTGTGAGTATACACTGCAAATATGCATGTCTATAGGGCTATACTCAGAGGATTTTTTTACCTCATCAGAGCATGTGAGAGCACACATAATTCGCTCAATTGAAATAGTACTGAGGAAGACTGAAAATGAACCAATAAAGTCAAACATGATTTACAACGACAAGAATCCAACCAACGTCCCATATTTCAGCATCATCATTACGGAGCCACACTTTTCAGCACTGAAATCACTCCACTCAGAGCTCATTGCAGATGGATTTATAGAATTAAGCACCTGCGTTCACACAAGCAGCCACTACATGCTATGTTCTAAGCTGTAGCTACCTAACTATGTCATTATCACTATGGATAACATAACATTTCTTTGTCTACAGAGGGCACCAGAAGCCTCCAGACCCTCTCTCAATCAAGGCTGCATAAACTATAAGCAAGTTTGACTTTTTCCTGTAAAACAAGTTAATTCTGTTGTACACCATGAAAACAAGGAAAAAGTTAAAAGTAAAACAAAATTAAAAATTTGTAATAAGAAATTAGTTTTTCCATTAATGAATATGCAAGTAAATGGAAAAACAACACAAAAAATGTTCCTTTTAACCAAAAACTAATAAAAAGAAAATAAAATTACTGTAGTCCAGTTTGAATTTGTTCCCAAAAAATACAGAGTATAACTGTGCTCTACACCGTTCTGAAAGAGAAATATAATTCATTTATTTTCATTTGTTAATGATGGAATGATTTTCAAGTCTTAAGACTCTCTCATTCATGTAATTTTACATTTCTAATTCTCAGTATAAAGTTCTCATGTTTCATGCTCGTATGGAGCATAATTTTGTTATTATTTTCAAGTAGATGCCAATCCAAGGTGTTAGAATTGAACACTAAGAAAGCTGCTCAGGAAAAACAAAGATGATTATTGTCCTTAGGGAACCAATAAAACAAAGCTCAATATGGTTAATTTAGGAGATGCAATAACACGCTCAGTAACATTTTAATATAACCAAGTAGGAGGCAATAACACTGTATGAGGATTTTACCTCCACGTTGAACACAGAATAGCCATCATTTCTAGCACTCTCACTCTAGAAAGATGATTAGAAAGTTCACAGGTTTAAAGCAAACAAAGAACCACATGAGTTTTGGAAAAAAAAAAAAAAAAAAAGCCAGTTTTGTCTTTCAAAAGGAGTACAAGAAAGTCAATGTGAAAGTGATTAATAAATACTTACTGAGAAATGGTATTGGTATCTAGGTCAACACAGCTAACATCTGGTGGAGGGTCATAGAGATCAAAGTATCTGGAATCAATTCCCACTATGAATGGGCATGGTGCACTTAATACATCTGCCAGTGCCAGCGGACAGAGAGGAATATATGGGCAAGGCCAGTGGAAAGGAAATATCATCTTTGAAAAGATCAGAGAGAAAAAATGTAGGTTAAACATGTATAATAGTCTGTGGAAGTATAAAACAACTTGACTAATTGCCACTTCAACACTAATTCCTACACTTTTGATGTAGAAGGTAATAGAGCATTACGACTGTAATTATAGAAGCATTTTATTAAATAGAGAATGCTCATCTTTCTGAAGTTTCAGTTTAATTAGTAGAAACAAACTCTTCAGTGTAACAACAGATTGGATACAGCCGAAGCAGTAAAACAGTGTTAACTGAGAAAGGAAAATAATGTGCTTTTAACACTTTTCTACAAGACAGGATACAGTACTGTGTGGGGAAAGTCAGGAAAGTGCTGAGCTTTGTGATGACCAGACACGTTCACCCACAATACTTACACATAAACACTACAATAGTTATCTTTCATCTACTGCCTTCAAGAAATACAATTAGAAAAATTTGTGTTGCTAAAGATCTCAAATATGATTCTAATTTTTATGTAATCTCTCAGAAATCTAACAGCTTTACTGTAAGTTTAGGTTTTATCTTACAAATATTCTTCTTCCCACTTATGAGTACCTAATTAAAACCATGTTACTTACAGAGACTAATGCCTCTGTCACACTGGTAAGCACAGAAGGCCGCAACGAATGGATGAGAATTTTATGTTCTGTCACAGCAAACACAAGCAAGGTCACTGCATTCTCAGGTCCTAAATTCTGAAGTAGTGTAGAAAATTTGCCCCCGCTGTTAGAGAACATAAACACTGTTTATTATAAACACACGTTGAGTTACAAGGCACCAAGAAAAAAAACCAAAAGATAATAAAACAGAAGACATTAGAATATGATCTTATAAACTTAAGTTTGCAAATCTTGAAAAACAACCTCAAAAGGAGACTACTTAGTATATTTCATAGTTCAGTGCAGAACATTAACACTGTATAATGTTTTAACCATGAGGTCCTGCAACTCTTCAGTCAGTTTGGACTTTTCAGGATGTATGCATGATGATTGTTCATGACATGGAAGTTAAGAGAGTTGCAGAACTCCTCTAATTACGCTACAATACACAGGCTGTACCATCTCAGGAGCTCAAGTTCCAATTCCTAGCAAGCAGATTTAACAATCTATCTTCTACATCAATAATCACTAAAATCATCTCAAAATAAAACAAAACAAAACAGCACAGATATTGTTGATTAAGTATGTCTCCTTGTCAGGGCACAGATCTAACCCCCAAAAAACCTTCAGATATACTAATTACAAAGGGCAACAGTCAAGAACACTTGATTTGCACAGCTGCAACTGAAAGCACAGAAACTTTTCAACACTTGAGTCAAAACATGTCTCAATTAAACAGAAGATGCTGCTACTTGCCTCAATGGAAGGGGTGATGATACAGGTTGGCTAAGAATTAGGTTGTCATATGGAGACAGCTGGAAAAAGATTATAAAATACATTCTTTTTATTCAGAACATTAGAAGCTACATAACAACAGCAAAGAACACAGATAAAATGTGAACTACACCAAACTTTACAAAAGCCACTTGTGTACAGTACTACGAAACGCAGAGTGTGGCTGTGCATCAGCACCTTTTAAGCAGGCAAAGTCCACCCTTCTCTCAGTCAGAACTGAGCACGTTGCATATTCATTAAAAAAGGAATTTAAGCTAGCTAATACTGTAAAAAAAGTGAACATATTAACTACTGAAAATGAAGCCTTATAAATCTTCAAGGAAGTGAGAACCCATAGTTCTTACAATGCTTTCAGAGAAGATTCTTCTTGGATTTAGGGGGAAGGAGACAGAAAATACATTAAGAGGACAGATGGCAGGCTGTATCATAGTTTCCTTCAGAAGATATGAGAATTAAGCTGTTAGCTGGAAGAAACTGCTCAGCTTTGATAGAGTTAGAAATTCATATTGGTTGAAGATTTAAGATGAAGATATTACTAATTATCATTTCTTTCTTAGCAGTACATCAAGAGAAATCGGTTACATACTCAGCACGAACTGAAGGACTCAAAAGAGAACAAGAACACAAACATGCAACCAACTTATCACAACTCAACTGACATGTTTTCAGCCATAGTAAATCCAACTTAACAAGATACCAGCTAGCTTAATCCTCTCTGCACAGTAAGTGGCCATGCACTGTCCGTTTCTGTGTAAAAGCACAGTGACTTGTACAGTTAAACTGTGAGATCAGACATCTTTTAGTAGCATTTCATTTCCGATGTTTCAGCTTAGACTGCACTGCAGGTGACTGGAGAACAGAAATTAGAAACATCACAGGAATTTGCAATACAAGCTCTGAAGCTGACAGTTATCTAACACTGCCTGGAAGCCACACAAAACATGCAACACTAAAAGAAGGGATACTGCATACTTCCATACTTCATATAACACAACTTTTACAGGCCAAAGCTACATTTAGCTTCAACAACAGGTCAGGATGACCACACTGCTTTCCGTGCTAGATTTGTCATCATCATAACCTTGCTCAGGGAAAGAATTCGAAGAACTCATTTCTTCAGCCTGAGGTAACCTATGTAAACTGCTCCCAGTAAGGAACATCAGCCTGATGTCCTATGGCTTTTGTGCTTCCACACTAGCAGATAAGTGCATTTCCCTCGGGCAGAAGAGACATTTTCTACCCCCATTCTTTAAAGGGACAAAAGCATTACTGGATGCACTCCAAGTTTCCAGGCTGTGAGTACACTCACTAGAAGGAAGAGCAAAGTCAGGGTGATAAGGGGGGCATGGAGAATGGATTCTAGCAGATCAGAAGCAACTAACAATAGTGGCAGCTGGAAATCAGCAGTCAGGAATATTTCTGAATGTTTACCTTTCAAAGTAATCAGAGTTCAAGTCAGACATTCAGACTGGTACACACACAGTTAGTAAAACACACCAAGTCTCCTTTCCAGAAAGCATACAGACAGGACAGAGCAGTGCATATTCATAGAAGGATTTGCTATACTTGTATACTTGTAACAAAAAAAAAGTGTTTTAAATAATTAAAAAAAAAAATTAGAGAGAGACTACTATTTCTTCAATGAAATAGAATCCTTACAACTTGCACTTCTCAAAAATCCAAGCACTTCCCACACCATTTTTGGAGAAAATATCTTTGATATATAACGACATTGTTTTATTCAGTGCAGCATCCAACAATTCAGAAGTTCCTGAAAGAAGCTTAAAGGAAGCACATATTCCATCAACTACAGCTAATTTTTAAAAGCTTTGTATACTACATCTGTACTATCAGCTACTGAAGTTGCTTAACTTGATATATGGAAGGTTTGAAAACAGCATGGTGTCAGACAGTCTCACACAAGTCCCCAAGTTTATTGCAGGATATACAGCCATGCAGGTTTTCATACAGTTCCCTAAACTTCACTCTCAAAAAAAATAATCCAATGTTTCCCTCTAAGCTCATTCACAGTTCTCTGTGCACGTGCGTTCAGTGCTCCCTATCATAAATATTTTATTGAAGGTATATACACAGCTAAACAGGATGTAAACATTGGGTTTTGAACTGAACTACTACACGTGACAGAACATCAGATACAGGCTCAGTGCAATTGTTCTCAAACCCCTTTTTCCATAACAGTAACAGATGTCAGTTCTTTAGAATATCCAAGTGCATTAAGGGGGATTTTTAACACATGAAGACATAATCCAAGATTCTATTTCTCTAAAAGACCTCAGAGTCACTGTGAGTATATTTTTCACACTGGGTTTTAATGTTAATTATACTTATTTTCACGCTGTTTTCATAGTGTATCAAGAAAACATTTCAAAAGCTACTAAAAAAAAAAAAAAAAAAAAACAGCAAAACAAACCAGATGCCAACCTTGAGTAGCTTTTCATTAACTTCTGCACATTCTCAATAAAATACAATTAAATTAAGTCCTGAAGTCACTAAATGGTATTTTGTAACATCTCACTTAAGCCCTGAACTAAGCTGGAAACAGAGTACATAACAAACCTGTAGAAATTAAGTCTATGAACTTAGGAAAAAACATCCTGAACATTTAAAAAAGCATTTGAACATACAAATTACATTTTCTATTCACTATAATTCCTTTAACAGATATTTTGCCTTAACTCAGACACAACATTAACAAGTTTCACACTTACCTGCACCAGAATTCTTGGCCTCTGAGGGGATGGAAAAGGAACTTTATGCATGAAATGAGAAATATGCCTAAAAGAAAAATATAATCTGATTTAGTAGAAATAAGCTTAAACCATTTTACCTCAAGACAAAAATAATTACTAATAATATAAAAACAGCCCATGCTGGTTCACAAGACCAAAAGCAAAGGGCCTCCAAACTCCACAGCATTAACGTGACCTTCAGAACTTATCAGTCCAGTAGTGACAACCCAAATGGCAGGCTGGAGTATGATTCTGACTGGAAACTTGTTTAGTGGCTGAAATATCACATGGAGCCATTTTTATAATATACTGTAAAGTAGAAATATCAAGGTCTGAGTAGGACAATTCCATTTTACAGTTGTGTCAGAGACAGGTTTGGAGTAGCACTAAACTCAGTGACAAGAACTGCACTTGTTTGACAACAGCCAGCACAGCTGAGTAACTGGGAGAATCATTAACTTCATTTATTTTCTTCGGTCTGTATTTGCAAGTATGGAAACGTGAATTTTCTGATTTAAAAAGCGTTTAATTTTTTTCTGTGTGTAACAAAGAAATGCTTTAAAAAGTTGCATAAGTTCTGTGTTATAAATTGACTAAAGTTTAAAAAAAAGCTCCAAAAGCACAGGAGGATGTATGTAATACAAGCTTTCAGATTAAAGGAAACTATAAGCAATCAGGAGAAACTGAGATGGAAACAGGCAATCTACCAAACTGCATGCTACATAGTTTACTGCTATTTCTCCATGCTTACCACTATTAGGATTCACACAACCAACTTCCGCATAAACTCAGGGGAACACATTGATTTATGCAGAAGATTTGTTTTAGACCTTTCTGACTCAAAACTCTGTATTTATACATAAATTTACACCATCCGAAGTTTAAAACAAGTACAGTAGATACAAAATGGAAAAATGAAATGGATAAACAAGCATGAAAAATATTTAATCAAAGTCTCATATAAGTTGAGATTAAGTATAGAAAACCTTATGTATTACATAATGAAAAACAAATACTGCATTTGATGTCCAGTGCATTAATCAGTTCCTTTAGCCTAAAAGTGCTTAACAATATTATATATTAATTACAGATAATTCTTCCCTGAATTGAAGGATTTCCACTGCATTTTAAAATGTAAAATCCTTCATGTGAGAAGGAAGTTAGTTTATTAATTACAAATAGTAGAAAAGCACACCAATTCCATCTGCATTACTGCCTCATCACACCACACAGAGGCTTGTGAAAAATGCAGAACTATGCAATTCTCTGCCTTTGTGTATGTACCATTAAGAAAAAAAATACAATTTTACTTCTAATTACTACGCTTAGGAGATGAAAGATGAAAAGTTCTCAGATACACATTTGCAGGCATTTAAATCACAGATAAAAACCTAGAGTTTTTCACGATGCAAAATCTGATGCATTTCATCAATGGAGAAAAAGACTTTGTCTGCTATAATCATCACAAATAACGTTTGATGACCAAGATCAAAAGGGGATTACAGGAAAGTTTTAAGCAACAGAAGCGCGCTCATCGGCAGAAATGACTTACTGGCTTTTGAAGTTACTTACTTCTCAATAGGCAGGACGTGTGGACCAGAAATGGAGTAACGATACAGAAAGGTCAGAAACTTCTTGAAAGCATCAAAGAAAGGCCAGTGAGAGAGCAGACAAATGCACTTGTTTGTTTGGACTGTTCTGCACGAGTCTGACTTTCCCTCGACAGCAGCTGCTAATCCCAACTGAGACTTCTGTTTCTCTGTAAGATTCTCTTCAGGATACGGTTCATAGAACTGAATAGCAGCACCATACACCTGTAAGCAACACAGTCAATGTGAAGTCAGTGCATTTCCCTAAGTCTTCAAAGCAAACATGCAAGTTTATATGACTGTTTCAGAAGTTACATGAATGCACCATCTTTTACAGCAGTTTATTCTGGAGTTATCTTATGACTGAAAATCCAGACTGCCTATTATTCATTTAAACTCAATGTCACATGAGAAAGATTAATTTAAGATATGACTTAAGTGAGAGGAAATAAATAATGATCATCCACAGGAAAACTGCTCCTCCTAATTGCCTTTTAAGCTATTCTAGGACTCCTTCATAAGCAGCTCAAAGCTGCATTTCTCTGACATCCAATTTACTTTATAGGACAAGTATATACGTTCAAGGTTGTTTACATGCTTGCAATAAAGAAGCATAGTATATTTGCATGTCTGTGCAGTCAGGATTTTTACAGCTGTTGGTTCAAAGGCTAACCAGATGGAAAACCAAAGGACAGGTTTCTACAATCAGCAGTTCAGCTGGGAAACAAATGCAAGATTTACTTTTAAGTCCAAAAGAATAGGTTCACTTTTGATAAATGCATATTTTTGTAGATAACCTGAACAGACACATAACCAGATTTTTAACACAAGTTACCTTCTCTGCAGAAGCTCCAGTTAGTACAAACGTAGAAAAAATTGGGAGAGAGTATTTACTGTCAGATGGCCAACATTCAATTGTTGCACCCATAGGCAGGCAGAAAAGAGGCACAGATTCTGGTAATGGGAATGATTCATAATCCTCTTCAGGATATCTGCATATTAAACCTTTACAGACAATTGATAAAGAGACAATCATGTAAATAGTGGTGGGAAAAAACATACAGCTCATTCCATAAAAATATGCCCACAAGCATTGGACATATTTATGAATTCACATATCTTTTAGTAACACCCAAACCACCACTGTGCACAGAGAGCAGCATCTCAAAGGGATACGTGTGCACTAAAGCTCAAGTGTGAATCATGTTTGTGTCTCACACTTAAAAGTAATGGAGGCTTTAAGAAACACAATGCCATAGCAAATCTAATTCTGTCATATAAATAAGGAGACACACAATCCAAAAATACTTCAAAGAGCTCAGTGCCACTGGTGTTCAGGGCAGATCGGAATTCCGCATTATTCTTCAGAATGTTTTTTTAAAGAGAGTGATCATGAAAATACATCAAATCTTTTTTTGTGGTATTTTCTAATGTAAATATATACACACTTATTCTTGAAAAGCATTTATCAGCAATAAGAAATAGAGGCAGGAGATAAAGTTTGTAGAAAACTACAAACAACACAACTGAGCTTCCAATGAAAAGCATATTTTGACGAAGAGAGTGATAATTCTAAAGTTTCTTTTAGAACACTATTTTAAGAATTCTTCAGGGAAAGACTTGTTTTTGGATAACATCAGGACAGTGTCTACATGGAATAATTCCTAGACAAAAAATGTATTACATTACAAATAAGTTTGTACATCCTGAACTGAGGATAAAAAATGCTGAACAGTAGGTACATACCAGCTTTGTATGATATGGTGTTGGTTTTTGCCACAGACTTCTTGTAACACAGATACACAGCTGAGCCCCACTGTAAAACGAAAGCAGTTCTTGGGTTAGATAGTAAAATATGGAATCATAACACACCAAAGAAAAGAACGCAGCAGCAAAATAATGGGACAATTCCTCTTCCTTGTTTTAAGAGAAATCACTATCTATACATAAATGTAGAACATTAAGATACAGAAATCTGTGGCCTGTTACATTATCCTCTCCAACAACTGCCAGAAAAATGTAACTGAAAGTACTGTGCTAGCTTTGAAATAAATGGTGCATAGCAGGGCTCAGTTTGAGTTCTAAAGCAAAAGCAGTTTATAGGCTGAAACATGAAAGCTATCAACTCTTCTCCAGAATGTTCATTAACACAACTATAGTCCTGCAAGTATAATTGTCATGTTTATAAATACTTGTGCCTGCATTTTAATCAAACCAATCATCTGAAAATAGGGCTGCAGATTCAACTAGGAGACACTTAAACATTAAGTTCTGCAAACAGAGGGCTGCGATATCTGTGTGTTTCAATAACTCCATCTTTGGAACCATTAAAATGGTTTTAAACAAGCTTACAGTCAGCAGTACACAACATGGTTTATAAGAAACTTTCTTCTTAGAAAATGCTTGGGAAATGACAAGAGAATGACACAGAGTAGTGCTGCAGGTAATGGGAGAGCATAAAAACAAGAAAATACAGCTCTTAGATACAGAATTCCCATCACAACAGTAAATCAGGCTGCACACTTTCCAGTTACATATATGGCAATGCAACAGGTTTTAAGGACTAATCCCAAGTCAGTATTTGTATGTCAGCACTAATAAGAAGACTGTTTGCCCCAGGACTTCAACACAACTTTGTTTCAAGCAGGAACAAGGCAATATAATCCTCAAATTCTTCCAAGATATAACTTGTCTTTGGAGAGTGCCTACAAAATCCAGGTACTCTGGAAGCCATCACAAATACTCCACACAAGTCACACTGTTGAACATCAAGTGCTCAAAACTGAAACTTTCTATCTTACCATACTGTTATTAAGATTCTTGTCAACCTTGCAGAACGTATGTGGAGGGGTTTCTCCTTTACTCGGTATGATTATACATATGTCTGTAACAGCCAGTGCGTTCTGTGTCATGCTCTCAGTTGCTCTTCGGTAAGTGACGAACACCCGTTGTGACGAGGCGTTGCCACTGATATTAGCAGGCCGGCCATAGGGAGTAGCTTGAATTATTTCACAACCTTGCTTTACTCTTTCTTTCCCATCATATAAAACCCTAATTAAAACAGAATGAACAGGAGTCAGAATGCATGTAACTATTTCCCCTCTCTGTCTCAAATCCTATATATAATAATTCTAACTGAATAGCACAAGTTTAGCAGCAGCTCATCTCACCCAATCAAAAGATTTTTAGTGAAGTATATTTTAGCTCTCAGCCAACATTATAACAAACTGCATTTTAACAGAAAAAAAACTGTGATTAAGTAGATTAGTTCTTCACCAGTATAACTGCTTTTTAAAGTTCCAATGCTTATTGCACAAGCATTATTTTCAGGCCTTCAAAAAGCTTTGCTGCACAGCCCTATGAATGCCATGTAACTCTTTCTGCATTTATGAAACAGCTTGATCGCTTGGTTTCACCAAAAACGTACACATTAGAAACTATAAATTGCTTTGGAAACTTCAAAAGAATATGGGTGTCACTAAAATCCACTCAGCATGCATCACTCCTACAGAAGCAGGTTACAGCACCCTCAAGTCAATGAGTATCTTTCAGTTGAGAGTTTCACCTTCTATCAAAAAAGTTGTGATATTTCAATAAATCCGCTGTATTTGCTCATTAGTCACACAGAATTGCCAAACTCGCCTGCTGTAAGAGAACCATCACTCACCCCAAATCAGTAAGAGGGGGCTTATCCCTCCCCCGGCGGTAGCAAAGGTAAATCTGCGGTCCTACAAGGCTGCCATTATTGAGATCCGCAGACAGTCCCGAGGGAGTCACATCTATGCACTTGTATCCCTGAGGAACTTCCTCTCCTAGGGATTTAATGATCACTGTTACATCTGTAATAGGTTCTTTTGGTTTTGCAATTTTATGGCAGGCATCATTGAAGTGGATTTCTTCCTCTAGTGGCTTAGAAATATCTGTTAATCCTGCGACAACAAAGTAGTCGGCAACACGAGCCCCTTTGTCTTCCATCTTCCATTACAAGATGTTGAAACTGGTGGGAAAGAAATACAAACCATTATTTTTAATGGAAATTTTAAGACATCAGAATTATTTAATTTAAAATAGAAAATTTTCAATAACAAATTAAAACACAGTAGGAGAACACAAAAGAATTAGACATCTGTCATCACGTCGTGTAACAGTTTCCATCTGCAATCACCATCTTCCAACAATTTGGAACTGAGTCTCAGATACAAGCATTGAACGTTAACCTCAGAATGGAGAACCCAGCAGTCTCCTTTTGTTAACTGGTACCACAGAGCACTGGAACCAACAAACAGCAAAATGCAGCGCAAAGCTTTGCCAACAGCTCACTGCTTAAAGCTCACAGCCATGCCAAGAAGTATTTTGCATGTCACCTGCATACAGGGGCAATGGACCTTCAGAGGCAAGATCTACAATTGGTTTGCTTTCTGAATACTAAACATACATGCAAAGACTGTCTTCGTTATTCTAAAGATGCAATTATAATACTTGAAAACATTTCAGACACAGGATTTTATATGAAATATTAAGGGCAGATCTTGGAATATTTGTGCATGTTAACACTCAATATCAGGTTATTTCATAAAATTTTGAAGCTCAGATCCTCAACATGCAACCCAGCCACAGGCAGCAATGCACCAAATATTTACACAAAGCATTTAAACTCAGTCAACTTCAATGCGACACAGACCACTGTGAAACAATAATATTCCAGACCACATGAAGCTTTTCATAATGACAAGGAATACAGTCCTGCTGTTCCAGCCAAATTGTAACGTGAAATTACATTCTTCCTTCCTGGAACATACTGATAAAAATAGTTCTTTACATATGAATTCTTCTCATATAGCTTTCTATTTTTTTTTGGCAGCGTTTTCTATAGCGGTTGTAAATTAATTTCAGCACAGGACAAAGTAGTATTTCTATGGTGAAAAAATGCCTTGCAGAAAACATAGCATATGATGTATTGGGAGATTTGTTACCTCTCTGCCAGACACTCCTGAATAGCTCTGCAAATCACTTAAATCCATGTCCTATTTGTTAGCATCATTTTGTAAATAAAGGAAACGCTTCCCACTGATGCAGAACACTGAGGAGCAGGCTAAAAATCTTTATCTAAATCACTCACAAGTGATAGAACCCTGCTAAGGCAGCTTCAGGAACTTTACTCTCATCAAGACCAAAGCTCTGCAAACCAGACAAGCTATTTAAAGGGTCCTTTTGTTGTCTGTATTTTATTTGGGTGAAAAACTTCACTGCAAGAGAAGCTGTTGCAACACAGCAGTTTCAAGAGCTTGCTAACACTTGGGAACTCCACCAGCAGAATTCAATACAGCATTAACATGACATGCAGTCATGTCTGACTGTACCCTCCATGGCTGCGTATGGAAGAACGCCCCAGTAAGCACAGGCTCAGTGCAAAAACAGAATTCAGCTACAAGTTTTTCTTTCGTTCCTTTTCTCAGCACTATTTCACAAAACAGCCTCACCCACAGAATGCTTCACAACAGCTTTAAGTTAAAAAGAAAATATTTTAGCTTTTTTTTTTTTTTTTTTTAAATCGCAAAGTATGAGTGCTAAAATTGCAAGCCAGCCTTAAAGCTTCAGTGCCTCACCACCTCAATTGCTTAGATTCAAAAGCCAAGACAGCATTACAAGTGAACAAAGTCTGTATTTTAAAACTCAGGAGTAACACCTGTCTCTAATTTTAAGCCTCATCATCAATTATTTCACATTAAGTTTATAGCAAATGCCTCGGTTTCAAACGTTAATTCCCAAAAGCACACAAGAAAAACTGGGACAAGCTCTCCTCATTTATAACTGGTTAAAATTAGAATCTCCTACATACAAACACCTGCTATCACACACATTTGCTTCCTAAGGTTATATAGCAAGTAATGCCCAAGTCAGCAAGTCTTCCACAATTTAATGCAACTCCTAAGAAATGGTAGAAAAATGCCTGGCTAGTGATGCAACGTCCCTTCAGATCTCTGCTTTCTGATACAAAGCCTCACAGCAAGAAATGGGATGAAATGCAGAACAGATCAAACAACTCGGTGGTACTTCATTGAAAGCCAACTTCGACTCTACTGGAACTGCTGTGATCCCTGAATTTTTAATATCTGTTTACTGTGTGCAGAGATTTATGCAATCTCAATGTTAACAGGTCACAAAAAGATGAGTGTATGAGCTAATTCAGAGACCAATTATGTGACAAGCAATCTCGCATGAATCGATAAATCTGAATAAAAACTCACTGTAAAAGTATTCCAAAACAGGCTGTAAGTATACAGCTATAATACTGCAAGTCAACCTCCAGGAAAAAGAACACAAAAGAAGGAAAAGCCACCTGCAGGCACAGTCACACTGCATGAGTGTGTTTGTGGGAGCAGCAGTTCCTAGGTGGGCTGACACAATGAGAAGCAGCCTCTAGAGCCTCTCTGCACTGCACTCAGCAGGGACAGCCAGCGACAGAGGGGAGTAGGAAGGCAGCAGAAAGGCCTGCCTTAAAAAAAAAAAAGTGTACACAAACAAGGGGTCATGAACAGCCTCTTAGAAAAAGTCCCTACCATGTGTACATCCCCAGCAACACTGTCTTTGAATCATTTTGTGATGAACATCTTTAATGCAGTGCATGTGATTTATACCACCGTAACTTAAACATCAGGAGCATCAGTAAGAAAAGTATCTTTGCAAATAGCAAACTGAACTGTAAGAATACATCAGAAATCTTTGCAGATTGTGACTATTTAAGAGCGGGAGGAAAAAAGGACTTCCCACTGTTTCTAAAGAGATGGGAAATGGAGAAGCAGCCAGATAATCTTGCCACAGATCCACCAAACTAGGCCGATTACCTTGCTGACAGGCAAAGGGTAAACTCCATCTCAATGTGTATTCAATTTAATTCATAATACCCTATTTCCCTATAAACACTTATTAATAATTTCTGTTGCTTAACTACCATTTCTTTAATTCCTAACTTCTGGCATTTTAGCAACTGAATGGAAGACATTCATCTGAAAAGTTTACTTTGTGGTCTAATGCTGGTGTTAAAGAGAACAAGTCTGCTGCAAAGTGCAGAACAGCCCACTAGCACAAGGGATGATGAGGAAGTTGAGAGGAGGCTGACCTTTTCGTGCAAATAAAACATCACCGGGACTTCAATCTCACCACTGAACTCTGAAGGAAAAGCACACATAATAAATCACTTCATTTTCAGAAAGGTTTTGCTGTTTGCTATAAGCTATTTGCAAACCTCGTTCAAAAAGCAAGCACAAGGTCAGAGGCATGATTTTATACCAGGTTACGTTTTCAGATATAACAATAAATCAGTGTCTAACGCAGATCTGTTGTCTATTCCATCTGTTCAGCAACAGGCACAATACTTCACGAGACACGAAGTTTATTATGCATACAGTACACTATTTACAAGGAGGAAAAAAATACCAATAATTCATACAGCCTGCTCCTAGCTGCAGACTTCTACACAGATAGGTTGTAAATGGGCTGCAGCACCTAGAAGTTCTCTGCTGTTCCTTCTTTCCAGGAGCCAGCTTTCCCAGGGAGCAGAAGGAGCTTCCTGGACGTGAGCTGCATGTGCAAGAGGAGCACAGCTCTGTAAAAGACAGCAGTAAGGACTGTGCAACTCTACTAGAAGCTCTACCTGCCTACCTCTGCCAGACATAAACACAACAACTGCCTCGTAATCTTCTAATGTCCCTGCCTCCCTATTCCTTCCTGTGTTTTCCTTCAAGAACTCTGAGGAACTGGAATTAATGAACTATATTAGGTCTATTAGGTGTCTAAAAAAGAAGTGATGTTTTGCTTTCTTAGCCTGACTAATATTTTCTTAGTATACAAGAAAAGAGCATCTCCTAGTACAGGAAACCAATGCAAGGCACTGCAACAGCTTTTTTTTTTTTTCTCTCTCATCTTTAATCAGCTCAAAGCTTTTTTACACAATGACAAAATCTGTCTTTTAAGGCATTCATCAAACACTCACATTCCAAGACCTTCCTTACTTTGAAAGCACACAAAGATTAGACAGACAGCCAACTGCCAGCAAAACCCTAATGGCTCTTCATGTTACAGACTTATGGATGCACTGCAGCATTAACCTGAAGTACGCTACCAACCCACAGAAACGTGGGCATTAATCACACAAGAGCAAAATGAATGTAGCTGGATCACTGTCCCACTACGGCTACTCAGAACCATTTCTCAGCCACAACACTACAAAAATCACATTAGAGTTCAACAGAAAACCTGCTAATAACGTGCAATCACTCAGGGAAAAACCCTTCAGCCCCTCCCTGCGATTCCAGAGTCACCCAGCAGAAGTGAGACAAGCCGTCTATCACCGCTATTTTCTTTGCAGCAAGCACACAATCCTATGAGCAAACAGAACAGAAGCACCTCAAATATCACAGGAACTCTGCCAAACCAGAACAGAAGCCTGTTAAAAATACCTTTCAGTGTCTTCCCTACCTTTTCATCAAGGCATTTCTTCTACACCTTACTATCTTGCTGTTAGCCAGGCTTTAACACAGACTTCTTGTTACAGTTTCATTCCCTATAGAAACAGTGAAAATAAAAATTAAACACTGTGCACATTTGTTTAAACTTGAACTTACTGCACACTCCACTGCACCAGCCACACTGAATGAACGCTGGGAACTGCTGCAGAACTCAACTGCTAAGACAAGGTTACGTGTTTCCCAGATACTAAAAAATGTATATGAAGCCAAGTTTTAAGCAAACATTAAGTCCTACTCTGCAATGATATTTCAAGAATATAAGCAACATTTAATGTTTTGAGGAAATGGACAAAATCAAATGGTTGAGCTAACTGCTTTGTATGATTACAGCTCTTGTGCTCCTTTCTGATAAATGCCACCCATGCCTACTCAGAAAACAGCCACCTAGGAAAGGCTCCTTCAGCTCTTTCCAAGTCTACTTTAAAACATCGTTCCTTTTTGCTGATACTTTGCAGGTCCTTTTCACTCCACAATCAGCAACAGGTGAAACTCCTCCACCCAACAACCTTACTGTACACTCCCCCTCCTCACAGCTACAGTTAGTCTCCTTGTCATTTACTGTTACATCCATTTTTCTTTGCGTGTTGTACACTTCAAACACCAGTAAAACCACTTTTAATTACAACCATGGATAACCTGAGCTTGTGTTTTACACTGAGGCACGTGCAAACTGCCAGCTTGTACTATAGCGGAGTGTTTTGGAGCGACTCCTTTCTACTGTGGGACAGAGAGTGAGTACCTCCCTGGAGAGGCTCTCAGACTTCAGCCTCCCAGAACTACTCATCAGCATCAGCAAGGCTGCAGTCAAAAATAAACGCTGTCTAAAGGAAGATTTCTCCTTGCCAAGACATGAAGCACACTCTTAGAAGATTACTGTGAGAAGACTTCAGAAAACAAAGTGCAACATAAACAAGGCTGGGAAGAAATGGACTTCAGGAGGGCTGATGCAAACCATGAGAAGGAAGAAGGGGAGTCGTCTCCATTCCTGAAGTTAAAAAAAAGCAGAAAAAACTCACTATGTTGAATTATCAACATCGTATTTCTGGGGGCACAAAGTTCAACACAATGTATTTCAAACCACACAGACTCAATCGACACTTTCAGGTCATTAATTCTAGGGCAAGGAATGGAGGTGGCAGCCTGGAGCACAAATTCAGCCTCTGCAACAAGTCTTGCTAACCCACGCAGCGCCTGCACTCCCCTCATCCCTATGATTTATGTAGCAAAGTTCTGGGAGTACCACGACATAAAGCAATGTTAGGGATCACCTGCAGATCTCCAGCACAGCTGCAAAAAGCCTAAGCAAAGAGCAGCATCAACACGAGTAATTTCCCCGTGGACACTTTCCTTGTCAGCTACCCGGAAAACCAAAGAGGAGATTTGGAAACAAATCTCTCCCCCTCGCCCCCCTCACCCCATTTCTTCCTACCACAGTTAAATGAACAACAGCAACAGATAAAACAGCCAACAAATACGGTTGATGCAATCACTTGTCCTACTTTGTAACACATTCTGGCATATATCTACACTCAACAGCAGTAAACACCAAGGTAATTAGAGTGAGCCCCCAGCTGCCACAGATATACAGGAGTTAAGAGAAATACTGGCATATGGGGAAAAAAATAAACAAATAATCCATAAAGTTGTTCTGCTGTTCTGCCTTTACATCACTCGACCAGAATCACTATCAACCTTCTTGCAGGTGCTTTCCCAATCATCCATACCAAATCAGCATACTCTGATCCAAACAACACTAGAGATAATCAAGAGAGCTGCTGAAAATTTGGCAACAACACCTCTCTAAGAGGTGCCTGGAAACAGAAAAGCATGGATAAGAGTGCAGGGACAGAGCACGAGACATGCTTTTGGGAGCAGGACATTGCAATGCAGGCCAGAAACTGAGACAGATGTGTTCAGCAGTGCTTATGGAAAAAGAGAAACCAGCGTCAAACTGAGAGGCTAACCTAGATTCAGTGGGATTGCTGCAGTCTGCCAGCAAGAACCAGCCATGTAGAGTACCAAAGCTTAGGAGGAAGCACAGCAACAGGCAAAGAGAAGGCAAGAAGGAACAGACTTCATGTCAAGGCCTTTTCTGTACCTTCTACACTCTCCACTGCTGCTCACCAAGTCTTTCACTTGTTTGTTCTTCACTGCTGTTTTTATTCTCAGCTAAATCAGAGGGATAACTAAGAGGGCCCAACAAACCACAGCCTGCTTAGGTGTTCATTACAGCTGTACCACAGCAAAATGCCACGGCATCCAACCACGGCTACAAAAAATACCAGTAATGTGATGTTCAGGCATTCCACAAGATTCATGAGAGAGATAGGTCTTAACAGGGCTGGTTTTAGAACTTCCATTTCTCTTTCTAAATTACAGTATTCACTGCCAAAAAGCACAAACAAAGAATGGAAACAATTTCTGCAGTACAAATGCATTTGAAAGGACAGATGCAGACAACAATATACAGTAAATGAAGAAGTATATAAATAAGCACTATAATACACAAATATCACTTCAATCAAAACAGTTCAGGAGGGCAACCAGTCTGCTTTTTGTACAGCTACTTATTATACAACAACTTCTAAGGAGGGGAGGTCCCCAAACAGAGTGTTCTCCTTTCCTTGGCACAGTCCATAAAGGCACGGAAAAGCAGTGGATCTTCCAACATGTCAAAGTGTCAAAGCGCATCAACCAGTATTGTCAAAGATTTCTGCTTTCACCCAGCCTCATTTGGATGTCTATGCCAATTTCAGCTTAGCTATGAAATCTCTCTCCACCCAAATTAAAACCTTCAATGCACGGGGTAATGGGAGGAGGCACAAAGCATTTGTTTTTCCCCATGCGTGTCTGTCACCAGCAAATTCATCCTGCAGGTAAGGATACTGGACCCAGTCATGCTCCAACAGGGGACACGCAGTGGATAACAGACATAGATTGCAACTGCCACTTGCAGATGATCCACACCGGACTGGAAAGGTTTAATGGTGAGGTACCACCAACACCCTATGCGTCCAGCAAATGTCCAGACCTAGTTAGCAGAACCATCATCCTCTACCTCACAGAAAAATAAAAGTGAATGCACTGCTACCAACCCAGCTGCAGCACATCCATCGAGCAGCA
This sequence comes from Tetrao urogallus, assembly GCF_951394365.1. NCBI lineage: Eukaryota > Metazoa > Chordata > Aves > Galliformes > Phasianidae > Tetrao > Tetrao urogallus. The sequence goes on along the minus strand of NC_136824.1, from coordinate 2,296,679 downwards.
CGTGTTGCTGTGACAGGTTCCTAGCCAGGTTAGCTAGCAGCACAACACCAGGACAGCATTTCCCCCCAGTAATCACAGTATAGCAGTGGAAGTGTCATTATATGCTAACTAACTGCTACATTAGGATTCCAAACCTAGCTCTGAACACAGAACAGGTTTATCTTAAAACTCCTCACCCATCTTTTGGGACAGAGCTATTACATAAACCTTTAAAAAAAAAAAAAAAAAAAGCTTAAGTGTATTGGGTCAGAGAGAGTCACCCATGTGCTAAATAGTGTGAGAAAATTACTCACAGAAGGGTTTGCCCCTTGGTGCTCTATATAATGAGTTCTTCACTGTCCTGAATAGGAGTTCAGCATACCAGGTAACTGTAAAGCTGTACACGTTGTGAGATGAGTGCTGCTGCACTGGGATTAAACTGACAGCATTGTGCAGAGTCTGGTTACTTCTGCACACGCAGGTCCTGAAAAGCCCTAGCTCTTCCTCTGTAATTGTATAGTCAAAATACTGCACAAGCAAACGTGCTGACATACAGGAGCTCCTGGAGCTGACCACAATCTTCATCTTGGTTGTACAACTAAGAATAAATCTTCAAGTTCACAAGTTTCTTCTGAAGCTCGAGATAAAACCAAATCCAGAGTCCTGCCCACCACCTGCGTCTGTTTGTTTGTGTAAGGCCTGCACACACACACACACAGTTCTCTGGGGACTTTCTCATTTGTGTATAATTTATACAAGACACTTGCTGCTTGTCTACTTTCATTTCAGATGGCTAAATAAAATACCTTGATCCATAGAGGACATTTTTCCCCCTCACCCAAAGAAAAAGGCAAAATTTCAAGTGCAGATTAAACAGGGAGAATATAATTGGCTAACTTACTTCTAACCTTCTGCCTCACTCCTTGTATTCTATGCTTATATCATATTTCTTTTCTCACCCCCTCCCCATGCTCCTGTCCACTACCATATCACTCCATTTCAGCCTCTGCAGTAACCCTGTATCTAAGACTTGAAATAATACTTAGAAAAGAGAAAAATGTGCCATTTGAAAGAGTAGGACCAACACTTGAGTTTCTACTTCACCTCCATAATCTCCTCCTGGTTCTGTATTTGAGCTCTATAGGGAACCACCAATTCCGCATCACAGACTGAAATAACTGCTAGAACACACAGCCTTCTCTGTGCATTTTAATTGTGGCTGTACAGCCTGTGGTGGACTTTATACACATACATACATTAGCAGAGCATTTCCAGATCAGTCATAGACCAGATTTCCAGATCCAGCACAGAGTAAGCCTGAACCGAAACGTAACAGAAAGCACCTAAAGGTAATCGCACAGTATGGCAAAGAGACCCATTCCCTTCAAGAAAATACTGATTTTAAGTAGTTCAACAGTGGTGACGCTTTCTCTGTTTACACACATTCACCTCATACCTGTTAGCTATCTCCAAATAAAGCAAGGCACAACTTGCTTAAGCTTGCAGAGGATTTGCTGCACTCAGTATGCCATAAAATTTGTGTCATGTTTTGTGCTCACAGCAGTGAGTGATGTTTGTATGTAGAATCGATATATAAGGGAATAGATGGAGGGGCTTTTCTGTGCTCCTTCCCATGACCATCCTGTGAGACTGCAGCAGAAGCATGAGGAACAAATGCAACTCAGCCCTCTAAACCACACACCACCCCCCTTACTTTTTCAGCAAGCACAATCTCCCTTTCTTCAAAGGTGCAAAATCTTAAACATAAAGCATGATGCATTTTAAGGTACTTAAAAAAAAAAAAAAAAAAAAAACACAGACACCAAAACTGCTTTTATTTCTATTTTTTTTTCCTCCCCATTTATGAAGAGTTAGTGTTCTTTCCAGGAAACTTCAGAACAAATACTGCCACAACTCACAGCTGGAGATGCACTGAGACCTGAGCTACTGGAACTCTGTCAGACAGCAAGATACTTGGAAACCACCAGTGCCTAAAACATTATGTTTGAACAAGGTTACATCAAGCTTTTCCTTTTAAATCCAATACAAGTTGTGCAACACTTCTGCCTCCAACTGTTAGGTCACACCAACAACAGATTTAAAAACTGAAGTCAATTCTGAGGAAAGGACAATGAATCAGAAGACTTCCTGCAAGCCTTCATTTCAACAGCTACTTAAGATTCAGGAAGATTCTGACTAAGACACTCCTGTACTCTTCACTTTCCACAACTTGCTGACGTCCCTTTGACCATAACTTCAAATGTTCCTCCACTCACTCTTGTAGGAAGCATTTCTTTCTACTAGGACTTGCAAAGTTAACTCCAATTCAGTTGCTAAGAAGTACAGTGGAAATTGAAAAGGGATGCTGAATATTTCAGTGACACAGCAAATTTCTTTCTCCAATTTTAAAACCTCAAGATTAACAAACCCCATTATCGCTATTCAGCTCAATCTAGACTGTCTTCCTCTAGCAAAGAGTCATGAGACTCTTCTCTCCAGCTTTCACACACTCCAGCAGCAATTTACCTAGAGATTAATCTTTCAATGCAATATCCTGTAGATTAAACATCAGACTCAGTTCTGAGCAGCAGCATTCCCAGTTCCTTCCTCAAGGCCATACAGGAGGTGATGTTAAACACGTTTCTCATTCAACTCCATTCTCCTCAGTTAAACCAGGCACCAACTTGGCTCTCTTTCTTGCTACTTTCTCTTTTAAAAGCGATCCATGTATTTACATTGTTTCGAATGCTTACGCAGCGATCAGCTGCACTCACATGAGTCCTACAGAATAAGCCAGGCTCTGTCAATATTTATGCTTTTGCTAAATAATAATTAACTCTGGCTATGTAAATACGAAATAGTTGGTATTGCCATTAACACATATAGAGATTCCATTAAGCTCCATATGGGCACAATAGAGCATAGAGAGCAAGCTGTTCACAAGAAATGTGGGCCCGCAACCACGCTGCTACGAGAAGTACCAAAACTTGAGCATATGAATGCTCTTCATATGGGAAAAAATATTTTTAAGTAAGCTTGTATTAAAATAAACACAAAAAACAGCCATAGTGCCTTTTGGCACAGCATTCAGAGAATGAGATCTTATCTTTTCTGTGCTAGTTTTTGATAAGTGCACAATTTAGAAGAGCCCATTGGGTAAAGCATGTTCAAAAGCAGCAGGAACTGTTTATAAACTTCAGCAAAGTCCCTTCATCCAGCTGGACCTTAATGTTTTTAGAATAAAATACGCACATTATGCAAGCTCTTAAGGCTGTAGAGAAGCTGGGTTTTCTTTCCTATTTCATCTATAAGGCTCCATGCAGTCTTCTCCTTCCCCAAAAGTTAACCACAAAAACAAATGCCACGTTCCTGATAATTAAACCATTTCAATGCCAGCTCACAACGACCCCAGAAGCACTTCCCCATTCCCCAGCAATGCAGTCCCACTCTGCCATTCCCTTCACATGTGCCCACAGACCCCCAGCTCCATAAAACAGGATCGAGTTTCACTAAATACATGAATTTTTAAAAAGAAAAGAGAAACGGGAGACTCTCACAAAGTGAGATGGTCTGCATGACACACAAACCAGAAATAACCCATTCACTCCTCAGCTACAATTCCTTTTCCTAAATCATCACGGATCAACATCAAATACTTGCGTTTAATCACTCAGAAAGTGAAAAAGATTACGTACCGAAGTGTTACGTTCTTTACAGAAACCTCCAGTTGAGCAACAGCTTCGGAGAAAAATTGCACAATGGAGTGAAAAGCCGTCCAGGATGCTCAGTTAATTCAGAAAACCCCAACCTCAGAACGGGGTGCCGGGACCTCACTGCTAGAAATCCCCATTCTCAGGGCAGCCCACGTTCAAATCCCGTTTGAAACGACTCCAGAATAGCCAACCGCTGCCGAGGAGTTATTAAATACTCCCGCTCCTCGGCCAACAACCCCGCTGCGTGCAGACATCATGACGGGACAGAACTGAAATGTCAGGGCTGATGTCCAGCGTGCCACGTTAATCCAGCTGGAAGTCAGCCGCGTTCTGCGAGCCGAGGATAAACTTACAACAAAAACACGACCGAGCGGCACCTGCCCGAGCCACGCGGGAGCCCTACCTGGAGCCGCGCGCCTCAGGACAAGGCAGCTCCCGGCCGTAACGTGGCAGCGCGAGGGGATCCCGCCTCACCGCGGCCGAGCGGCGCGGCCCGAGGCCCGCAGGCCGGGCCGGGGGCTCCGCTGGGCCCCAGATCGCCTTGGGGGTCGGGAGGGAGAGGAGAAAGTTTTCCTCCCTCTCGCCGCAGCCCGACGGAAAGTTACCGAGGCGCGGAAGGAGAGGGGGCGCGAAGAGCAGCCCGCCCCTCAGCCCCCCCGCCCCCCGCCTCCCGCCTCCCGCCGCAGCCCCGCGCGAGGGGCGGCCCCGAGCTCGCGCTGCTCGGCGCGGCCCACGCGGGGCCCCTCATCCCGCCGAACCCTGCGGAACTCCTTCCCCGCCGCCCCGGCCCCAAATATCTGCTCGGAGAATCCCCCCCCCCGTCCCCGCACCCCCCGCGCCCACAGCTCGGCGCTCCCCCCGGCCCTCACCTCACACGGGGCCGCGCTCCTGGGGGCAGGGGAACGGCCGCCGGCGCTTCCCGCCCCCCAGCGCCAAGCAGCGGGCGGGGAAGGGGAAAAGCGCTCGGTCCCCGCGCCCTTATCTCATCCTAGCGGAGCCCGGCTCGCCTCCGCCGCCTCCCGCCGTGTGGGCGGCTCAGGCGGGATCCCCCCTCCCCTCCGCGCCGCCTCCTGGCGCCGCCATCTTGGCTGTCACGGGGGCGGGGGGAGGCGGGCGCCGGCTCGTGATCGCGGGAGGAGGTCGGTTCCCCCTACTCGGCACCGCCCGCCGCCCCTCGGGCGGGCACGGCGCCGGGGCCGAGCCGGGAGGTTCGGCTCGCCTCGGGACCGCCGCGGAGGAGGGCGGCTCCGTGTGACGGAGCGGGCCCGCAGCCGGGCGCCTCGTCTCGGCTGTCCGCGCTACCCTAATTTCAACCCCCGCTCCTTCCCTGAGCTGTGGGGGTCCACAGGAACCGCGGATGGGCGGAACCCCTCCAGCACAGCCCGAAATACGACGCACCGTTTGCGCAGAGCTCTCCTCCCCACTCGGTCCCACAGCTTCTCCCTCTCCGGCGCCTTTAAATTAACCAGAAACCCATCTGTGGCCCAAAGAACCCAGCCTCGCTCACCTGTGGTGCCCGCCGGCGGGGCGGGGGTACCTGGAAAAAACAGGACGGGTTCTGTGGATTCCCCGCAGGCCTGATGTAACCCACACCACGTTGTTGCATCAAAGGCTGTGAAAGAACCTGAGACAAAAATAACCTTTGAAGAAGGCGCAGCTCAGATTAGTGCAGCGCGTCAAGATGTTGCTGAGCACAACAAAAAGCCCTCTGCCTGCACTGGAACACGGGGGTGCTGCTTTCCTGGCATCCGAGACGGGCTGTGCTCTTGTTTCCAAATGTTGCACCGATGTGCTATTTTTGCAGTGATGTTTAGGGATAGGCTCCAACCGTGCAATTTTGGCTTGGAGTTCAAGCTTCCCTCAGTTAGGGATATTTGGCTCAGAGGGTTTTGATGTGGCTTGTTACAAAGTCAGATACAGTTCTGAATTCGGGCTGCAAGTGCTGAAGTGTGTTCAAACTTACTGTATAGATCTAACTCATCCCTCTTGAAAATCTGGCTGGAAAGGAGAACACGAAAATTAAGAAGTGCAAAACATTAATTTTTTCCCCCTACTTTTTAACTAATATGACCTTTTATAGCAGCAATGCTGCTCCTCCTACGCGCCGTGTAGGAAACGGAGTGGCTGACACGACCCAGGCAGAGGCACCCGTGTGCGAGCCTGCACACGCAGACACAGCTTTTGTGCTGCCAGGTTTGATTTTTGTGTGCTGAGTCTGACTCTTGTTTGATCAACAGCGCACTGCCTGAGGATTGTGGCAACCTCTCTCCCAGGCTGGGACTGCAAGAACACTGCCCGTTTCTTGTACTGCTTCATAAAATGCATTTATTGCCACACTCATGGACATTTTATCTCTCAACGATATTCGGTGGAGTAAATAAAGAAAATAAGTACGTAGTACCTGGGTATTTGCAGCAAGCTGGGCTGTATTTTGAAAAGAATCCTTGAATTCTGCAGCCATCTGTTAGAAAAATTTCTACATCCTATGATCATTTTGGATGGATTCTAATCCTGGAAGTGCTTTCAAATAATTAGCAATAATAAAGTCCATCTTTTAGCTTGTGTCAGTAACTTTGATATTTAGCATATTTTGTGCTCTTTTCCCTTGTTTATTTTTCAAACAGGTGTAATGTTTAGATCTTTGGTGTTTAGATTCAAGGATGGATTTTATCTTCCATTCTAAGGTAGGAACAGACCCACCAGAGCATTTTTTCAGCTCTTAAGTATTGTTTCAGCTGCCTGTAAACTGACACAAAGTCACTGCACTGACCGTGAATAGTTCAAATAGTTTTGGAGTTTAGGTTCCATGAGAATACTCTTGTCAGATGCTAACGGAAACTTTAATTTTACAGAAGTACCATTCTTAAACTTACCGTGTCAGTTTTTACACTTTTCAGATCACATAATAGGTAACTTTTATGTATGTATCTTTGATTTCCAGTTAATTTATGGCCCAACCTGTTTATTTCCTTCCACCAATTCTGTACTCTAGGGACTTATCTATATTTAATTATATTTTGTGCCAGCGTCAGCAAATTGGAGCCAGGGATGCAGACCTTACCTTGCAACTCCTGATACAAACACCAAACAAAATAGTTTCTCCCAGTCCCACCATCACAGCTACCCACACTGCTTATCTCTGTCCTGTCCTTCTTGTTCTTCCATCTCCTTCTCCCCTGGTTCCACCAACCCTCTTTTGCTTTCTACCTGCTCTCTCTCTCTGTTGGCTGTGGCACACTTTCATCCCCAGGTCCCCACCAGCACATGTAATTGTAGTGCTCCATTTCATTACTGGCTTGTCACTACCTCTATCAAGCCACGTCTCCTATCTTATATCTAACTGCAAAGCTTTCCTCCATAGCTTGTCATCAGTTGTCCACATCAAGACTCAAGTAATGCCACGTGTGAAAGGGTCTGTGAGCAATAATGACTGTAGTGCTGTATTTGCTTCTGAATAAAGAGCAACATCAGTGAATAGTGTTACTGTACAGGCAGAGACATTCACTGCATGCGCAGTTCCTGCAGGCTCGCTGCACAGAAATGGGTCTATATGTTAGTCAAACAAAGCCTTTCTCTAAAATATTGTTCATGGGAACACTGGGGATCTCAAGGCAGAGATCTCTGCACACACATGGAGACTGACCCAGAGATCATTAAGTCAGTAGAAGCGTTCCTATTAATTGCAGTCAGTGTTGGATCAGATTCTTAGCATGCATTGGAAGTCAATTGAATGAGTCAACCACCATGTGTATTGCAGGTGGGCAGCACTGTGATGCTCAACATGGTGTCCTCTCAAGTATGGGGTGAAGAGCTGTCAGTTGGATTTAGCTTCCCCAGGGGGACTTGCAGGGCTTCTGTGGACTGGCAACCACAGAGCCATTTTTTCCCATGTTGCAACCCCCAAATTTCTAGCTTGTAGTAATGAAGTTATTTTCAAAGCCTGGTTTTGTTTATTTTAAGTGCTTTTTACACATGGGTAAACTGAAGCAAGGCAGAGGACAAGCGACAGATGGTCAGAGACAGTGCCAGGAATGGAATCGAGAATTTCTCTGTCCTAGGACATGGTTTTAACAGACTTTGTCTTGGGACTGTGAGATCTGACTGCTTATAATTCATGAGGCTTCAAGAGTGCTCAGAAAAAAAAAATAATTAAAAGCTATTATTATTCCACTATTTCCTGGCAGAAACTGGCTTCCATAGGCAAAACTATTTCAGCTACTTAAGTAAGCAATCCAGGACTTAATTTGCCCGTTTTCTTACCAATTTTATTCATTTTGAATTCATTTGGCTGTGCTGTGTGCTCTGCTCACTCACATCTTCATGGAGGAAGAATGAGACTCCAAAAGAACCCAAGAGAATGTCCTCCAAAAAGACATGGCACATCTGTAGCATTGGCAAAAATAACTATAAATGTAATGATAGTGGGTAAGTATAAACCATGTAACTGGCAAAGCAACAGTCTGCATTTCAGAGGATGGATTGTCTTACCCTGTCCAGTAACCCACTTTATGACACAGTAATAGATCTACATCCAGAGGCTTATGCAATGAAATGGAGCCTTTGGCAAGCTGGAATCACACTGGAAGCAGCATTTTTTATCTATTTATTATTATTTTTTTTTAATATATGCTTATTTGAAAATCTGGATTCTATCCCTTCTGACATAGAGAGACTGTCCCTGCCTGCAATGATTAAGCTCTAGGACAGATTATGAAATAATAATGTATTTAAATGTTATGATGCAGCACTACAATGGTGCAGTTATCCTTCCTTTTACTGCTTCAAGTATAGTCCTTCCGAAAAGCTTTTGCACTCCAGGGAAACTAATGGTTATAAATTATAAAAGAGGCAATAGAATATCATGCATGTATGCAAAAAAGAAGACTCAGACCCTTCTCTAGATAAAGTACTTAGTGAAGCAGATAGAAATATGGGGAAATGAAGCAAACACGGGGCCTGATCCAGCGGCCACTGAGCTCAGCAGAAGCACTGCAGGGGGGTTCCTTAGGAATCAGAATCAATGTGTGTCATGAACTGCAATTCGCAAAATGCAAACAGAGAATTTTGTCGTATATGAGCAAGGATAAAGTCTAACTGCAGTGTGTAGGCATTCCACCTGGATAAAACAAGCAGATTTTTTTCTCCAGCAGGTAGATTTTCTCAGCAAGGGTTTATTGCCCACTGTTTATGTGAGAATTTGCATTCCCAAAAGCTCAGAAATGCTGGGAAGCAAAAAGGAAAGAAAACTTTCCCAAAGAGGAGACCCAAATGTTTCTAAATACTTTCCATATATTAAAAAAAAAAAAAAAAGAAAAAAAAAAGATGCAAACTCATCATCTTTTCAGTTTTCAGTGGTGCTTTTCTTCCTCAGAATTTCAAAGCGTGCATCTGAAGATGTAGGACTGTGCATCATAAAGCAGTTAACATCAAGCTTTGCTGTGTTGCTGCGTGTTGGGTATCAAGCAAGTGATGCCACACCTCCTCTCCTGTAATTAGTAGGCAAATAAATATGTACAGCTGGAGTGTATTTTTGGAGTGGCTCTTCCTGTAGACAACAGAAGCTCTTAAACAAATATTTGCAGCAGATTTTTAAAGAATAGAACAGCAGAAATGTTGCTTGAGGATGGCCCGAGTCCTAATGCACATCCCTACAACAACCTGTTGTCCAGTGCAGCACTAAGTATCGCTCTCATCATTAAAGCACGGTAACAAAAGCTTCTCTTTGTGGAGTAATAGCAGGAAGGAAATTATGCGTGCAGATTTGCCAGCAAAAATAACAGTCTCAGGCTGTAAACAAACGCACTAATATTGCTGTTTTGTTGCTATTTTCAGCAGCTCCTGTACCTCAGGAGTGAGAGTAAAGACCCGACAGTTATCACTGCTGTTCATGCATCAGCCTTAGAGGTTTCCCTTGGACTCGTGCTCCTTGGCCCAGCTGGAGGCAATTTCTACAAATAGCAGTCTTTTCCCTGAATCAGTCCGATTCATCTCCCAGAGTCATTCCACACGATGCTGTGATGCTGTGGGTACCTCCTCTTACACTGGATTTAAAACCACTTTTGATTACTCCCCATCTCAGCTCCTTATCTTTTTTTTGCATTTAGGTTTACTTTCAAGTCTAGACCAAGCAATTGCATTCCATGCACCCAAAGAGGCCCCGCTGCCTACTTCAGGCCCTCATGTAGTCCTGCTGTTTAAATTTTTAGTGTTCTGTTCTAAGGATCAGTCATAGCATGATGGTTTAAGTGAAGTATATCTGCCAGTTAGCCACTTCTCAGGGGTACAATTAGCCTTAATTAATATTTGTAGAGATTCTTGAGAGAAACAGCTACAGAAGTGCAAAGTATTATAATTAACTTAAAACCATTTCATCTTTGAGTAACGGACTAACAACATGTAAGATGAGATTCTGCAAGAACTACTGATTTATTTGCTTCACAGACAAATGTTCTGAAATCTCAGATTCCATTTGCTACTTCCTGTGCATGATGCATGTTGAATTTTATTACTCTTCCATATCCTTTGATACATTGAAGCACGTAGTTTCCTTTGGTAGAGGAAACACTGTCTGACATATGGAAGTCACGTTAAAATAAACCAAACCACCAAAATTACAAAGTTAATAAACTCAGAAACAATCCACATCAGCATTTGCCTTTAATTTGTTAAGTATTTAAGCCATAAGACCCGTAATTAATGTTATGGAATCATTTCCATATTCATTTATAAGGCATCTCAATTACATAAATACTTATTATCTGGAAATTAATCCAGATCATTAAAATTCAGAAAGCTGACAAGTCAGATTGACATCTGTCAAGATGCACTCAGGAGAGATTTTGTATCCTCTATCTGACACTGTTCCATGAGAAAAGCTTTGCTCCTGACCAGGCTTCAACAGTACTCCACTTTGGAAATAAGAGCAGTGCTTCATTCAAACAACATCAGCAAACAGAGCAGTTCGTTTGTGCACTGAGCAAACATCAGGTCACTCTTTCACTAACTGCCATGCAGAGTTTCCAGGAAAATGCATCAGATACAGCTGCAACTGAAAATCTGGCCCAAATTAAAGCTGATGTTCTTGTAGCACAGCTCTGCTGCTTTTCTGAAACTCTACAGCCCTTCAAAATGCTTCTATCAAAGTACCTAAAATTCTTTCAGTGCTTTCAATACTTTCAAAATGGTGCACCTACTCAGAAAACACCTTATGCAGAATGAAGGAAAAAGTAGCACTTCAGCATTTCATTTGCAAGCTAGAGCCATCATTGCTGAATTATTAGCTAGAGAGTCATGGGTATTTAAAAAATGTGTCCTGATTGACTGAAAGAATGCATCTTAGGCCGTGCTGTCAGTGAATTTGTCATACAAGACAGAGAGCTTTCATTATTAGACTTTTTTCTAGGTAGAAATAAAACCAATTTTTCAAAAGCTACAGCTAGTTCAGAACATACCAAATAATATTGCAACTGCGCTAGTCATTCAGACCTGTCTCTTTTTCAGCAGAAGATGCCTTGAAGGCTAAGTGCAAGCCCACCAGACGAAGGAGTTACGCCATAATCTACTCTATCTGGATGACTGTATGACAAATTCCCAGAGTGGAAGTTGGCTCAAGTACTGACTCATGAGGGTTTCATCTCAGTACAGATATTTTTAGTGTCTGTTATTTCACCTTGGGTACTTTTAAAATCTGTATCACTGTCCAACACCTCTCCTAATTATCTGAAATTCTTTTCTTCTGTAACTGCTTTGGAATGTTCCCATATATTAGTACAACTACTGACCCTGTTCTGTTGGGCTCTAATTATACTCATCTACCCATTCAATTAGGTAAGCATGTACTTGCTCAAAATGTGAGCAACTGCTCAGAAACAGAGGTAAACAGAGAAAAACAATGAATCTTAGCGATGACTCACCGAGGATACAGGTCACATCGTGCTTCTGCCCTTTTCTGAGTTCGCCCAGGGTTTGGTCCAGCACACCCAGTTTACCCTCAGCAGACCCCTCATGCATGCAGAACTCTTGAGTCCTCCTGTTTGAATCCATCTGCCATAATAGCTCTGCCACCTTCAGCACGAACAGCCTGGAGCTAACAAAAGACATGAGAGAGACCACAAATTAAAGTACCTTGACAAAAAAAACCCAAACAAACAGAACTTCTTTGCTTAATCCACACTACTCCAACTCATCTGCTTACATCTCCAAATCGATCTGCTAACAGCCGAGGAGTGCGAGTGACACATCTGATCCATATCCTTCATACTGCGTGGAGCTCTGCATGACAGCGCCAGCAGAGGGAATTGAGGATTCATTAGTGACTGCTTAATCACCCCCTCCAAAAAGTATGGCCAAATGTTGATGCAATGTAAATAATTCACTTAACCATGTTTGAGTTTGACTCACAGTGGCAGCATTAAACTATCTTAATACATGGCAAATTCTTTAAATCACTGCCTGTTTTGTAATATAAAAAAGAATACTTCTAGTATAAATAATGGGTTGGAGGAAATGTCCTTGGCAAGTCAATTTGTTCCATGCTGCTGATGGTTCCTGTTAGTGACAAGGATTATTTCAAGAAGGAGACAATGGAAAACAGATGCGAAAGCGTTTACCAGAAGGACAGGGAATGGCAGCTCTTCCAAAATGTCAAGCGTGCAGGCTAGAGTCAATTTAAAAGAGAATTAATTATTTAAACTGAATTAATTTGACCACAATGAAGCGCTGTTAAGCCATCTCATCTATCCACTTTTCCACTATGTCATCCTTTACAGTCTAATTCTAAACATTGCTCCTTATTTTTGAATGCTTCACCTGAAAATTCCCTTACCCAGTCACAGAAGCAATATCTAGCTTTTTGAGTATGTTTACTGCATCCAATCCCAGAACTCACCCTAAGAACTGTGCTCACCTCCAAGTGATACTGACAGGATATGCTGCTCTTCTTTCTTGTGTACTGGGAAGAACCAGCAAAACATGAACGTGCTGAGGCCAAACTAATGTCTTCACTCAGCTGTCATATAAGGCACCACAGAAATGTATCCCAGCAGATCCTAGACAGTCTAGTTGGAAGGTCCCTTCCAACCCTAAGGATTCCTTGATTCTATGATACTAATTTACTTTTGTTTTAAAGTAAAGACTACAAACACCATCAAGCATGGCACACAACTACAGTTCAGCTGGTGTAACCCTCCCAGCTGGAAGGGCAGGGCTGAATGAGGAGCAACAATTCAGTAATAATATTTAATGATTCCTTACGGAGCAGCAATAATGTACTATTTCTTTAATTATTTTGTGCACTGCCGCTTTCTTTTGAGAGGGCTGTGATGACTGTGTGTGCAGAAAACTTTGAGGCAGTTCTTAGAAACCATAATTTTTTGCTTGATCATTCATAACCAGATACGTAAAGAGCCATTCACGTTATCGCTCTTGCGCAGCTTGTATTAGCTCTCCATAGTTACACTTGGCACAACAAGCACAAAGAAGAAGTGTCTTTGCAGGGCTGATAAGCAGACAGGAAATAAGGGAACATCTGCTACAGCTTTCGATGGTTTTGCCTTTAGCTACTGCTGAAAAACTTCAGGCTCTGCATTCCATGTCCTTCTCCCTTGGCCTTTGACACCAGCAGCTGCTGAACAGAAGATATAAATTGCAATACCTACAGAACGGGAAGGACATTATTTTCCAAAGGGCTACTGGGATACTTAAGGGATGTTTCTCTTTCCACGTTGTGATCACAGGGAGCACTGGATAGCAAAACTGCAGATGAAGTTTTCTCCTTATGGTCAACCACTTCCTAATTTGCCATTTTTTTTTTTCCTAATGCTGTGTTTTCCTTTGCAAAACTGCTTTGTTTTGCTCTGTTTTAAACACCAAAAACAATTGCACCATATACTAAATAGTAATTATAATCATCATCAGCACTGTAAGAAAACCATGTGCTTCCCTGAATCAGAAGTGGAGTTGCCAGCCCAGGCAATCTGTCTTCTTGTGGAAGAACAGCATTTCTATAGCACGAGCAGACCAGGAACAGAGTTACACAAAAATAAATATCAAACAACTGACAGCCAGCTATTCCTTTGTTTAAAGAAAGAGCTGCTGAACAGTGTTTTCTAAAAATGGGCTCAGCCATACACTGCAGATTCCCCACTTGTGCTCCAGATAGTTCAGCAGTTCCACCTACATCATAGTTTTGTTTGCGTGGAAAACTACAAACAGAACGACTGACAGCATGACATCTCTTAGAGCACCTACGCCCATGTACTGTAGATCATCTTTGGTACTTCCTCAGAAATTGTACGTTTCCCTAGGAAATTACAACAGCTGTGATGAAATCACTTTCATCTGTATATGGCAGAAGCTTTGGGTCTGACACGAGGAAATGAGAATGGGTAATGAGTAACAACCAGAAAGATGAAGACACTACTCCAGAGTTCCGTAAGTGTGACCAGGAGGAAAATTTTGCCCAGAAACTCTACGTTCTGTGCTTTGGATTTATATGCAGTTTTAACATGCTCTATTCTTAAACTGCAGATGGATGCTGCTTTGCCAGAAAATAAATGATGTACTGGGATGGCTTCAACCATTTTCAGGAACCATGCTGACACTCACAATAAAGAAACATCAAGTAACTTTCCTAGTGAGATCATAAAAGCTGTGACACTGATCAAAGCACCAGAATGCAAGGTGGTTACTTCATCCCCAGCACAAGATGCTGCCTCATATCTGGGACCAGGAGCTCACTTAGCAGAGATATTCAAACAGTCTGCAAGTAGAGCATATCACGTAGTATATTGAAATAGTTAAACATGGAAAAATCCACGAAGAGAGTCAATTTAAACCCTTGAGGCTGGTAAATGACTGGGTTATTATTGCTTAACAGTAATAGTGGTAGCTTGTTTTATTACAGCCCTACCATAATCCTATCCACTCCACGCACACAGAACAGCAGATTGCACTTCTTCTGAAAAGTGTACCCTCGAATTAATAGGAAAAAAACAAAATGAAAACTACACAATTAATTGGTACTAGTGGCAAATATCTTCATAACTGTGATTTTGGAGGGGTTGGTTGTGTTAAAACAGCAACAAAAAACGTAGCTGGACACGGAATAAACCTGTATAAAAAAGGAATGGCTATTCTATTTGCCTGATCATAATGCTATAGTTTTCTATATTTCACAGAGCACAATTTTTTCAACTGTATTCCTATCAGAATAATTAAATATCTGTCTTGAGCTGTGTGCACATTGCAGCTAACCAGCTTGGAAACATGCCAAACTGTGGAGTAATCTTTAGAAGAATTGCAGAATCAATACATCAATTCCCATTAATTCAGTGTCAGAGGAAACAAATGTGTACCTCTCTGAAGCGTGTGTGTTCCCCACAGAGGCTTTCTAAAATAGGCATCTTCTGTCTGCCTGCCTTCCCTGTGCCCTCCAAACATCAGAAAGCAGAGTCACAAGAGGGGGAAAATTGGTCTGGCTCCAAAATCCAATTAAGGCAGTTTTAGTAACCCTGTCTCCTGACCAAGTTGTGCACAAACTCTTGCCCAAATCCAAGTCATCCCAAACTACCCCTCCACTGCTCTGGGTTCCCTGTTGCACCCCATGGCTGAGAACATCTAGGCCAGCTGTGAAGGACTTCCTGTCAAAGCCATAAGGCATAATTTTGCACAGTGATGAGAATAGTCATATTAATGAATAATCATAATTGATAGCGCATTTTAAACCAGTTCCATAAAACTTGCTGTGCTCCAAACAATCATTTTGCACAGTTTGCTTTCTGCACAGCTGGCTAGTGAGAAAAATTTTGTCCCAGAAGGTTTGCAGAAGCACATGAAACACAATGTCAGGATCCCAAAGGTGCATGTACTCACAGAGCTGAGAGTGCAACTGTCTGACAGCAGCTATCCAAAGAACAGGATCCAAAGAGCAGGAAAGAGGCAGTGGGTGATGAGATCAGCCCCTGTGGAAGGAGACTCCTGCTTGGAATATCAACACATCTTTTCAGTCTCTCTTATTTTGTCTATTTGTGCTTTTATCAAATTTTCAGTTTGCTTCTTCAGCTACGGGACCAGATGGCTTCCATGCATAATGCACTGAATCATGGCAAGGCTTGAGGCATTTGTTATGTATAACAGCAAACACACGCGCTGGGCCAGGTTACTCTCTTTCACAGTCAGCATATGGTGCAGGCTGCCTATGGATGGCATTGCAGCAGGTAGCTATATATACAGGCAGTCAGAAGATTGGAGTATCTCTTCTTCTTGCAGGTTGTCAGGAAAATGACTGTCAGACCTTCGAAACAAATAGCAAGAAATAGAGGCAGTCATGCAGCACATGGCATAGGACAGATGCTCAGCACTTCCCGTGATGTGCAATGCCTGATGGCAAGGAATCCTGATGGGCCAAGGACACGAGGCTGTTCCTCCCCTCTGATTTCCCCTTTCAGCCTGTGATTAAGCTGCTGCTGACACTTGTCTGGTGTCTATTTGCAAAGCCAATCGCTGTGGGCAGTATTTCTGTAAAGAAGATTAAACTCATTGTTTGAGAACGTCTTTGTCCCTGGCATTTTTTGAATGGAAAACAAACCTGATTTTCTCTTCACATACCTCATGTAGATTTGAAGTAAATTGAAGATGCGGCACCACTCTGAACCTAGAGTGAATTAGAGGGGAATTTGCAAATATGGCAAGCAGTGGTTGGCAGACAGCAAGCCTATGGGGTTTACACAGCCAGTGTATGATCTGTGCTTCAGTGACAAGTCTGAGAAAATCAGCTTGTAGTCATCCCTCACTGATACATTGCAAATACCCATTTCTGAGGACTGAAAGAAGTGCAATGAATGATGCTTTCTATATAGCTACAGAGATGACTGCTTCAGAGAAGTCGAGATTGCTGTGCTGAGGTGCAAGCACCAGATCTCAAGGTGGCTGAGGGAAGTCCCGAACAGCACAACCTGGTACACTGCATGTGCTGCAGGTTGCACAACAGAGAAACAGCTTTACAATGCGCTCCACCCCAAGTATTTCTGGGATGAGAAAACTATCCTTTGGCTGCCTTACAGCTTGCTTTTCTTGGTATATATCTGCCATGCCCTCTGTGTTGGAAGTGCCAGGACACCTCGTGAGCGGGTGCTGTGCTGGCCTTCACAGCCAGGCGCGAGTGCTGGCAGGCAGCAGGACTCATCAGGGACTGGAACGGTGACCAGGAATGTCAAAATTGCAGCCTGTGCAGAGCGGCTCTGATTAAGGACACATTTTGCCATCACCTTTAAGGTCAGAGTTGGGCTCACTTTAGCAATCCTATAAATAGCAGCCCAAGGTTGATCTAGGAGAGGCTCGGATAGATCTTGGTTAGCATTCCCAGGAGAGGAAGGTAGATTCTTTTCCTATTTCTTTGCAGCCTATAACCTTGAGCTGGTCTCTGTGGGAAACATCGGCAGCATTTGCCAAAAGTGCTACTGCTGTGTGCCAGATGCCCTGCTGTCACACGACCCATACGTGTGCATTGCTTCAACCTGGAAACCCAGACCTAATTTCACTAAAGACTCAAGCTAATTTCTCACTGGCAAAATCAGGACAAAAATAAATAAATAAATAGACAGATAGCTAGATAAATAAATAAATAGAAGTTGAGCCTAATTACTTGTAAGCAGTAGGACACCTAGTGGATTTGTAGGGAATATCTCTGGGATTCTGTGCAACGCTTTGTCATTTTCTTGGCAAAATCAGTTACGAACATATTTATGGAGGAATCACTGAAATATTCAGACTTCTGTTTAATAAATTAATCTATCTAGCTTTATGGTCTTCAGTTTGCTCGCAGAAATTATTGCGCCCTATGAAAAAACAATGAGTGTTGTGTGAATGGCTTGAAAAAAAAATAATTATGGGGAACTGGACGGTTCCCAAGATAGGGGAGCAGGAGGACGGGTGTTTTGCCAGATCAAAGCCATCCCAGTTGTTCCATCTGACAGCTCTCTAATGATCTCAATGAGCAAAGTTTTAGAGCCGCAGCCTGGCTCCCTGGATAATTGCAGAGCTTCACAACAAACATTGCCATGCTGAGCACAGCCAGCCTGCTCTGCTGGTGCTTTCAGCAGTGAATGGACCAGTCACAGAAGTCAAGCTGCCTCCTTCCTTCTCTGGGGCTGACTGTTTGAATCAGAATTAGAAAATGATGAGCAATGCGATGATGACACTGTGTTTATCTGGTAGCGATGCGCCTGTTAAATATATCATCAGCAGGTAGATTTTGGCCTTTGATAAGGAATAAAATCCTGTGCAGGTCTAGTAAGAGTAAGATTTTGAGCGTGTCTCAGAAATTATATCTTGGCTAGCAGTTATCCTGGGGCTGCCAGTACTATCTTGCTAATTTGTCTCTGGAGACAGACATAGACTAGGAGATGTGTGCTGAGTCCAAAATGAATGCAGGAAACTGATGACTTCATTTTCAAAGTCATCATAAGAAACACCAAGTCATCGAGTCTGTTGCACTCAATTTCTCTTCTCAAAGGCTGCAGGAGATATTCTGTTCTGCTTATTGTAATATTGGCCTAACAAAAATGCTGCCAGAAGATAGTTAATTTTTCTAGAAGTGCTCCATTCCCACTCTTTTTTCAGTGCGATGCAGATCTCTGGAACCAGGATGAGGTTTGACTCTGGATATGTCCATGCTTAGCTCAAGATCCTTTGTTATTCCATCTCCAGGGCTAGGAAAAAGAAAAGACTGATACAGAGGTTTTTGATTGGGCCCATTTCTTCTTATTCAAGCTGTAGAACTACAAAAAAGAATAGAATATATGCTGGAATTCAAGTGAATAATCATCAGAAAAATCGACTCCATGCATTTTTATTGTTACTTCATCTATCATGCAATTACCTGAGAAACTGAACTCCTTGCACATCATAAACCGCTTAATTTGGTTGAGGGTCTTAAAAAGAGGGGCTTTTTAAAATTATTTCTGTTGATATGTTTTATACTTGAAGCTTTTTCTTCTGACATGTCAAGCTAAGGGTAGTGAGTGCTAAGAGTTTGCTTTCCTCTAATTCAGCAGCTGGATTGGAAAGCTTGAATTATCTTTGCATAATTGCAATGATTTGTGGCTTGTTAGAAAATGGCAAAGTATTGATTGGATTTTCCCCTCAGGAAATATTTCTCCTCTGATAGAACAGAGGAGGTTGTGGGGCTTCGCTTTTGTCCTTCCTGTGTTCTGCCCAGGGAAACTGGTGGCTCCTTCCATCTGGAAAATGGGAATTTTGGTCAAAACAGCCCTTCAAGGACAAGCTTGAGATCTTTCACTGCACTCTACAAAGCGATGGACTTTGCAAACTGCACATGGGAAAGAATGAGGCAGAAGACTGCGACCACATTACATCCATCCTTTTTTCCTTCTCCTTTCATGTCAAATCCAACTGCAGAAAGACCTGGACTTTGTGGGAACGCTACAAACATTGAATACAGTGGTAAAATTTCTCTTGATTTTTTTTCACCCAGGATTTCTCTTGGGGTCTGACGAACTGATGATAAGCAAGAAAAGGGAGGATGAAGGGAGGGTGTGAGGAAAGAATCAGATGCACGGTGCCTGGAGCTCAGCCACTGTGAGCTGAGAGCCCAACATACATTGGTACTGCCAAGGCAAGATCTGGGGCTTTTTTTGGCAGCTGCTCCATGAATTTCCAGAATAGAGCCATAAATATGCAGTTATGAGCATGACCTCTTCTTCTTTGCTATATTGAACGTCCAAGGGCCAGCTGAGTATCATTCTTTGTCTCTGCTCCAGTTGCTTGGAACGTGCTGCCTCCACAAATGGTTGCATCCAAGCACAAACTGAAGAATTATGAAAGAGCATTAATTCAAGGTTAGCAATGAATTTAGTGTTCCCGCAAGGATGACACTAATGGCAATTAATGCAGCAGAAATGTGAGAAAAGTCATTCAGCACCGACATTAAAAGCTGTCAGGCCCAGAGCACACAGTCCACTGTTATTTCAGGCCTGACCTCTGCCTTTGGCCATGTTTCAGTGGTGCAGGAGGTATCCCAGGCTATCCCATAACTGCAGCAGCATGTTCTGGGAGGGGGCACAAGGGAGAAGTAGAGCAGCCAAGACTGTCTTCACTGACAGTGACGTTTCCTGAGGGTTTGTAGAGTCTCATCCTCAGCTTGCCTAAACAGGAACAAAATTAACCCAGGACTGAAAAGAATATAAGACTTAAATCCTCATACATTGCTGTCAGCTGACTCCTGTTTAGATCCGTAGCTCTTTCTGCTGTTTCAGTTTTGCCTCTCAGCACCACGAAGAATGCATTTAATCAAAACAATCAAATGCATTTAAACTGGCTTAGCTGGAAAACAACTCCTACTGCTGCTCATATACCTGTCAATCCGTGGGAATTCGTGTTACATGATGGGAAAAAATGCCTTTTGCTTCTTAATGTCTCTTTGAAGTTCAACAAGTGATAACAGTGCAGTGGTGTAAGGATGGTGATTTTTGGCCCAGCCAGAAGGGGTGTTTTCCTTGCCTTGTGCCCCATTATCTTACACAGGGCGAGCTGGATCCAGCAGAGGAGCATCTGCAATTTGGTGCAAGAGGAAGTAACACACGTATGAAAAACATAAGTAAAGGCTGTTCCCAAGCTGCTAGCTGACAAACAAAACCCAAAACACAGAAACGAGAACAGCTCTTACAGAGGGATAACTAAAAATACTTAACCTGTGTTATTTTTAATTTTTTGAAGCCAGTAGCATCTCTGGGGTGTGAAACTAGGCCTGAGGAACATCGTGTCAAAATTAACATTTTTTTTAATGACAAGGTTCAAAGGAGGACTGCAAATAGGATGTGAGATAGAAGCCTTAACAACGCAGCTATAAATACAGCCAAGCCCCCACGTGTAGAGTATTCATTATTAATCTTAATGCACTACTCAGCACGGTAGATCAGCTTCTGAAAGGGGCAGAAGAGAGAGCAGCACTTACAGACTCCACATCTTGGGTGTTTTGAGTTCATCTGCAGACAAAAAGGGTCAGTCCAGAGGTGCAGGCTGAGCCCAGACCCTGATGCTCCAGCCTACCTTGTCCACTGTGCTGGTGGGGATTCGGTTCCACCCCACGGCCCTTTGTTATTAGCATTTTGTTTTCTTCTCTTGGAAGCTCTGAGGCAGCAGGAAGCATTTGAAAGCGGAAAGGATCAGGTTATGGCTCATTTTCCTCCCAGCAGACAGTCACTGATGCTGTGGGTGCCTGGGGGTTTCTCTCCTCACACAGAAATCATCGCATGGCTGCTGAGTACTGAGATGGCCAACATACTGAGAGCAGAGCGAGGCTTAAGGGCCTTGGTTTCAGCATCTGGGCACCAGGGCTATTTTTATGCTTTTCAAGCTAGGACTGCAGCCCTGGTGCAGGGGAAAGGAGAAGGCCTGGGGCCTGAGGGTGGCAGCAGGGCCGTGGCGGGTGAGGCCTGCGGAGCCCTGCTGTTGTCCTGTACAAACCCTGAGGGCACAAACCCTCCTGGGGCTGCACTCGTCTGCTTCACAGCTTTAAGTTCCCCTTTGGCAGGTCTCATTTCCCTCCAGATGACCTCAACTAAATGCAAATACGTACAGATGCATGTTTTTAGCTGCTTCTGCTTCCATACCCCTCATTCTGAGGGTAGCTTTGCTTTTTCCATACTCTCCTTTGACTCTACTGCAGACAAATGCTCCAGTCTTTTCCCTTCCCCTCAGCTGTTACAGCTTTGCACCTGATGGTCCCAGAGGCCATTTTGTGCCTCATGAGCTCAAATATTTCGCTGCTATCTCCTGCAAGAGCAGTGCCATCCCACCATGTTGACCACCATTACAGAATCTCACAGAATCATAGGCTCGAATACTGCTCATGTCCTGGGTTGTGGGCAGATCTGTGGGACCCGGGTGGCATTCTATAACCCACTCCAAACTGAGACCACCCTGTGGAAGCAATCCCTTGTTTTGCACCATTGTGAGAAGGATGCCCATGGGAAAAAATGCAGCCAAGAGAATACAAGGGGCGTTACACTGTGTACGCGAGGGAACCTCAGAAGGGAAGGGAGGCAGGAATACTTTGAGCCATAGTTAGAATAACTATAACGTATAGAAGGAAAAAAAAAAACGGACAGGAAAAACAAAAATCCTAGGTTCCACCGAGATTTGAACTCGGATCGCTGGATTCAGAGTCCAGAGTGCTAACCATTACACCATGGAACCGCGGTAGCAGAGGCTTTACCCGGCCGCCTCTAGTCCTTACTCCGCAGCACTTCGCGCTCCCACCGCAGCCGGTCCTGGAGCTGTGACCACTCGGTGGGACCAGCGGTGCCCGGGAGGACTCGGCTGTACCGGGCCGAGCTCGCAGCCCGTCCTACCGGCAGCACCGTCCCTTTAAGGCCGGGCGGGGCGGGAGGACGGAAGCAGCTCTGCGGCGCTGCCCCGGAAGGACCCGGCCGTGGGCGGGCAGAGTGCGGAAGCGTTGAGGCGGCTGTAGGGAGGGGTCCGGCACCCGCTCCCGTCCCCGGCCCCGTCCTCGGCCTCCGCCGCGCCTCGCACCATGGGCAACCGCGACGACGAGTACGATTATCTCTTCAAAGGTAACGCCCGCGTCCCCGCGCTGCCCGCGGGTCACCTTCGTGGCTCCGGACCTCACGGCCTCCGAACGGCGGGTGGGGAGCGCGGCGCGGGCTGACGGCCCCGGGCGGGCTGAGGGCCGCGGCCTTCCTCGGGATCCGAGCGGGCGGAGCGGCGCCCCGCTGGGTGCTGTGGAGCCCGGAGCCGGGGGCTGAGCTGTCCGGCCGTCTCACGTCGGGGGATGATGCAGCTAATTTAACGCGGGGCGCGGGTTGCGTCCCGCTGCGTTACAGCCCCGCGGTGCTGAAGCTGCGGGCAGCGGCCGGGCGCCGCGAGGCTGCGGTGCTGCCGTTCCTGTGCTGCTTTTGTGGTGAGGTTCAGGAATTGGGTCTTTGAGGCACAGTGGAAATAGTCGCTTATGGCAGGGAAGCGGGGTGTCGGGTTTGGAACGTCGCTCGCTATCTTATAATGGTGAGAGACTGTAAGCTTGCCGTGGTGAAGCTTGGGTGTCTTGAAGGAAAGCTGTATTCCAATCTGTACCCTTAAGCTCCCGTAATAACTTCGAGGAATTACAGTTTCCGTTGTCTGTTTTGTCCAGATTTGATTAGAAGACCTTGGCCTGTAAGTCAGTTGCTTGCACTGTTAAAGGTGAAGCCAGGAAGCATGAAGTAGTGCCTGCTTGCCCAGCTGACCGCCAGCGTCATCGCCGTCAGCAGTTTGTTTTGGAGCCTGAGGTGTACAGGTTATTGATCGCGTTTTCTTACCTGTACTGGCAGAACTGTGTAAATAAACTTATAATTAATGCTTTGATAGTGATGGGAGTGTCAGCGACACAGAGCTTTGTGGGAGAGGTGTTGCCTTTCCTTAAGCCTGCTTCTTGATAACTGTGAAATAATACAGTCGGGATTCATTTGTGTAGCGGGGGAAAAAAATCAAAGCTAAGTTAATTGATGGCCATTCCTAAAGCTTTTCCTGTTAGACTAACGTGTGGAAGCTGCTGCAGGGAATGCTAGGAAAACGGTCTTGTGGAGATGAGTGATTCAAGTCCTCCAAAGGTAAAGCAGATCACAGGAACTCCATGCAGAGTCGCATAGCTGGGATTAATGTGGCATCTGAAACAACGTATCCAAAAATGTAGAATAACAAAAATTGTGGAAACAGTTCTGAGGACCCAGAGGAGGAGGTGTTGCCGAGCAGTTACCGCTCTGGAATGAGCTGGGAATTACTGAGCGCTTGTCGGAAATCGCTGTCTTGTTACCAGGCACTGCCCCAAAAGACAAATAGTAAAAGTCCTTGGAAGAGGAAATGAGAACGTGGGTATCATTCCATCAGTGAGCATGAGACATGAGTCCTCTGGGGACTGCAGGGACGTGTGGGCAGCACAGGTGTACCGGTTTTGAAAGGAACATTGTAGAACTAAAAAAATGCAGGACATCAAAACAATCAGTAGAGTGACCCAAACTGAAGTGATGCTTAACTTTATCAAAACTAAAAGCAAAGAGCAACGTTGGCAAATAGGGAAAGAATATCTATTGTTTGTCATAATGTCTCTGAATATTTTTACTGCTGCTTTTATTGAGCAGAGGCCTAAAATAAAAGGATATAAAGTCTCCCAGTCTGCATGCGAACTTTGGAGTGGTTCGTTGCTGTAGGCAAAAAGCATGCATGGATTTGAAAGGCTGCAAAAACTCCCAGAGGAAGAACATGCTGTGTACCTGGGTGAACTGCTTACAGTGTTGTGTCTGGGGTCACTGCTGCTTGAAGATGGGGGCTTGCTACACAGAGGTTGGCCTGTTTGTTCTTTTACTCCCTGCTTCTCAGACATCTCTTCTTGCTGTCAGACTGGTCTATCAGGATGCTCAATCCAGGCAGGCAGTTCTTTGAGGTTCATAGGCTTGAAGGGATATTGTTGCTGGGACTAACTTCAGGTTTTGATGTGCTATGAAAGAATCCAGGCATATTCTCTAGTCTAGCTGTCTCTTACTGCTCTTGAATTAAACTGCTTTTAGTGTGTTTGTGTGAGGCCTGTTCTTGTGTTCTCTGTTCTTGTGCTGTCAGCCACTGACAGCAGCTCCATGGCGAGATCCAGCTGCTGGTGGTGTTAATGGGAGCCCAAACCTGTGCAGCTGCAGTTTAATCCCAGTAGCTGTCATGCTGCCCCTTGCCTGGCTCCACTGCAGCAGCACAGTGTGTGCCCAAACCTAATAGGTCTGGCTTAAGTCAATTTTTGGTAACTTCTTTGTGTCCAGCTATACACGTCTGTGTGTCTTTCCGTGCTAAACCAGTTGGTTTCGTGGAGAGCTGTGTCTGCTAGCACCACGTTTTAGAAAACCCAGGTCTGTGAAGCTGACTCCATAAAATTCTTGCTCCAATTTTAACGGGAAGAAAAAATAGTGTTGACAGGAGGCTTAAATTATTGAGTAATATCCTTACTGAAGTGCTGCAACTTTTAACTCTTTTTGATTAATGTATTTACAGTTAATGAGTAGATACCAAAGCAACCCTCGCTCCTGGAATATGTCTTCTGTGTTTTTCACAGACAAAGCTCAGGAGGATTAGATTTGTACCCTGACCATCTGGAACTTTGGATTTGAGGTCAGCCTTCTTGTTTCCGAATGCAGACCTGGCTTGCAGTGGCATTCAGCTGATTGGTGGAAAAACTCCTGTTTCAGCTATCTGCTTCCTTGTTTGCGTCATGTTTATTACTCCAGCCTTTTCCTTTGCTGAAGGAAACTAAATCAGTATAGAGTTGTTGTTTTAGACTTCGGACAATGCGTTTTTTTTTTTTTTTCTTGAGTGTTTTTGTCTGCAGGGAAGCGCAGTTGCATGGCAGATAGTGATTTTTCCAATGGTAGTGAACCCTGTACCTTCACTCTTAGATGTGGAGGCATTTTGGGGCTGAACAGACCTTGCGTTGCTGTTATGCTGTGCTTGTGTTTTGGGTGGTGTGTAGTATTTGTGGGTAATAGATGACCCCTACCCTAAGGTGCCCTTGAAGCATATGACGTTGCTCTTTGAGACAGGAGCTGGATGATTACAGGTGAGGAGGAGACTGATGTAAGATATGATCACATTAGCTTTGTCACCAGCTGGCTGGAAGATGTAGAATCGGGTCATCTAATTCTCATTCCCTTTAAACCCCCATTTAAGCGGGCTGGAAGAGCTGTTCAGCAGGGTCTTGTGGGTGTCATAACATGTGTCCAGGCTCTTTGTTTATCTGCCTCTTAGTAGCAGAGCTTGGTGCAGACAGAAGTGTTTTCAGACATTGTAATCCCTGACGTGTTTGAAATGGTGTAATATGCCACTTGTGTAATAACCTTACTGCATCCAGAAGAAGCTAGCAGTGCTGGACTTTCTATTTTCAACCTGATTAGGTTGTCAATAGTGTATTTTATGAGCTAGTTGAAATTCTTAGAAAATAAGCTTCAATTAGAGGTTTAACAGAAATAAAAATTGAGTGAGAGTTGGAATGTTGGTGAAAAATTAATACGTCTCTAAATGGCTTTTCAAGCAAGGAAATTGAATTCTTATTTTGGTCTTCTACAGAAATAAAACTGGAATTACAGGATGAAATTCATACATTTGCATGGACTGCCTCATTCTTTTTGTCCACCAAATACTTTGTCTTAAACAGTTGCAGTGCTAAGTGCTGTAGGTAGTAAAAGCATCATTTCCAAAAGCTCGTGGTTGCTCACAGTGAGCTGCCACATCACTAAAGCAGCAACAAGGAGCTGCCTGGCAGTAGTCAGCTGGGGTGGGGGATCCCTTCTGCTGCCTCTTGGGTTATTCCCAGGCTGTGCCAGTACTGGTGCAAAGAAGGTTGTGATGGAGTTTCTCAAGGCTGAACTTGTTTAAATGTTTCCCATAAACTTTAGTCCTTCCAGTGCCGAGGGAGTTGAGGAATTTGCTGACGGTGTGAAGGTGAGTGGTGCAGAAGATCTTCCAATACTACTCTGACTTCCTGTGTGGTGATGAGGATGACAGCTCTCTGAATGAAGCAGGATTTGGAATGCTAGGCTTGGGGGCTTGCAGGAATTCACTGAAGTAAGAGCTGACAGACAGAAAGTTTGGGCAGCTCGGTCTGATGGGCAGAGCCACTGTGGTGGTGTGGTCAGGAACAGACCATTTCAGCACAGGCCATTTCTAGTAGAGATGGCAGGATTAAAATCCCTGTGTACGTCACCACTGAGGTCTCACCTGGGACGATGCATGTGGTTGCTCTCACTGCTTGGAAGAGAACTTGTAGGGAAGATGTTTGGGGAAATGCACCATCTGTTTATAAGGATATATTTGATAAGTTGGCTTATTGAGGTGGTAGAATGAAGCTGAGAAGATGCAGCTGCTTTTTGTAAATATGTGAAACAGCATAAACACCGCTGGGAGAAGAAACTAATAAGCTAATGGGCAGTGCTGGCACACAAACACTGCTACCAGCTGACCGCTAATTTCTTCTGAAAATTAGAAGGCAATTTCTAACCATTAAGAGTGAATTTCTGGAAGAGAAGCCCAGTAAAAGTGTATGTGCAGGAACAATTAGCTTTGATGTGGAATTAGATATCATCATTTCTTTCTCGAACTGTTCGCCTGTGATAGTTAGGCTCAGGCATTCAGGGTCATTCCTGCTGCATTTCTCTGCTGAGAATATAATATATGGGAACGTTGAGGTGGTTTGATAAGGAAAGCAAAATAAAAATTAATGTAATCTGAGTGATGGTTAATGCTGTTTTAGTTCATCGTTGCATTCAAAGAATGATAGCTCAGGCTGGTGGAAATACAGAACGTGTGAGGAACCTTAGGTACCACTGACACTGCAAGCTGTTCCTGTGGCTGTGCTCAATGCAAGCTGCAGTGGCCCAATTAAGTAGAGGAAATAGCTGGCTTCAAGGAGGAAAGTCAAATATTTCCCCTTTTAATTGAGACACGTTAATCTGGCACTGGAGAGCACTCAGGCATAAGCAGTGTGATACTTAGACAAGGTGAGGAAAAAACGTGGCAGGGGGAACTGCCCGAGCTGTCTTTGGAAATGTGCACTGACCAAGAGAAACATTTGTGAGGGCAGGAGGTAGCAGGGATGGGATACAGCTTCTGCAACACAGTGATGTGTGTGGAGACTGCTTTCCTCATCTGGAGAAGTTTTCAGCCCAGTTGTCCCAGTGTACACAAACATGATGTCATCCAAAACTCTGGTCTAAACCTGCTGAAAGAGTATTGAAGATCTCATTTGCCAATGGAGAAGGAAACCTGTGGCAATTTGCCTGGTGGTGATGATGTAATTAGGTACCCTGACCTCTGCACTAACTTTATTACCCTTTGGCATCCTCTGTGCCAGGAAAGCTGCTCAGCTGTGTCAGGGCAGCTGACACTGAACCCTGCTGACCTGTCATGTGGGAAAACAGATCCTGTTTGCATTCAATGTACGTGCATGCCACTTGCATGCACTGTGGGTCCTCCTAAGAGAAGTGTTAAAGCTGCTCTGTGCTTTCTGCAGCCTCAGAAGCATGGCAGGCTGCTCGCTGAGTCAGCTGCCAGAGGGGGCTGCAACGTAAGACTACTGGAAGCTGGTGTTTGCTGCAATGCTCACTCTATGGAGAGAACTTAGTAGCTGCTTCTCAGCTCATACAGTCAGGGAAAACCCCGTTTGTCAGAACTGTGCGTTATGTAAATAGGGAACAGTGTCCAGAACTCTGCTGTGTGATGCAGCAAACAGTGGGAGGTTTTATGCTGCTAGACTGTCTCACTCCAGAGCTCAGTGGACTCATTCGTCTGTTGTACCACACAGCATATTTAACGCTGTGTTGCAACTTCTTAAAGCTGAAATGATGTCTATTACTGTGCAAACACTTGCTTTTTTTTTTGTTTTTTTTTCTCAAAACAAGTAGAGCCATGCTGTTTTCTTTGTCACCCATGGCTCTTCTGCTTGTATGGGCTTTGAAGCGCAGCCTTTCTTCTCAAGGATCTTATTCCTCCTTTTCCTTCTGTTATCTGTTCTTATGATCAGGGCAGAGGAGCATCCCAAGGGGCTGCTGTGTGATGTGACTCAGGTGGCCTTGCGTTACACCCAGCAAATGAACTTCCTGCACCTTTGCAGCCAGTTCCCTCTGCACTGGTGTGGCAGTGGGGTGGGCTGGGAAGGGCAGCAGATGGTGCCTGTAGTCCTGAGCCACAGCCGTACCCCAGAGCAGCACTGTGGAGCAGCGTTGATCTGAGCCTCAGCAGCAATGAGCGACTGCTGAGGAGTGTGCTGTGCCCAGGCAGCCTTTCAAGCTGTCCATCATGGTGACAGTGGTCTTGTGACTTCTGTATGTTCTGATTTCTTTTTTTCTTTTTTCTTTTTCTGTGCTAGTGGGGAACCTTCTTCCTGCAAGGGTGTGAGGGGTGTAGAGTGAAGGCAGCCTGCTGCCTGCTCTGTGTGCTGGAGTTATGCTTCAGCACAACACTTGCATGGTTTTTCATTTGTTTTAGTTGTAGCGTTGTCGCAAGGATGTGAAATCCAAATTGTCTCTGAGTTTTGTGCTTTGCCATGTGTGTTTTTCCTGGAGGAGGAATGTGATTCAGTGCAAAGCAAAGGAGACTGAATTGTAACTGCTAAAAACCAAGTCTGAAGTCTGTTTGAAATGCTGGTGAGTGTGACAGCTCTGGTCCTCTGGAAATCTCAAGGCTTGGAAACAGACCCCTGACACGAGGGGTGGTTTTGCTATTCTTTTTCTCTGGTTTTATTCTGGAAATCAAATATATTCATTGCAGGTGGTTGTCAGTAGATAATCTATATCTGGGATGTGATTCCAATGTCATTTCTGTCTTCTAGTTGTCCTTATTGGAGACTCTGGAGTAGGCAAGAGTAACCTCCTGTCTCGATTCACTCGCAATGAGTTTAACTTGGAAAGCAAAAGCACCATTGGAGTAGAATTTGCAACAAGAAGCATTCAAGTTGATGGGAAGACAATAAAGGCTCAGATATGGGACACAGCAGGGCAGGAGCGATACCGAGCTATAACATCAGCGTAAGTGGCAGCTTATATGGCTGGAGAGAAGCTTTGGCTGAGGAGGGTGAGCTTGGGGCCCTTCTGATTCCTCAAACTGCAAGCAGGATGGATTTTCTCTTATAATGTCCACATACAATATGGGGGAAGGAAGCTCAAATGTTATTCTGTCCTGAAGCTTGACACAGTATGAACAGATTTACTTCTCAGTGCTCTCATGATATGTAACTGGAGGCGTTTCTGAGCTGTGAGAGACTTATTTAAATGCAAGCCATTGATGAAATAACAACGGTACTGATGGAGGTTTTATCAGTGGTAACCTACGACCAGAACGCCTCCTGTATCAGTAGGGAGGCACTGCTCACTTTGTGTGTTTGTTTAATTGAAAAAGCAGCACAGCAAAAGCTAGATTTGAGTAAAACTGGAGGTAATTGTGGGGTGGGAAAGCACAACTGAATGTTTTTTTCTTTTTGAATATGTAACCGTGCCTCTCCCTGGTCTGACAGTAAACCAATTAGGGCATTTCACAAAGAGAACAGATCAAGTTATTATTTTTTTTTTTTCAAATGATCCAATGAGTCATTGCAAAGTCTTCCTGCTGCTCTGGGCTGTGCCCGTGCTGCACCCACAGTGGTGGGTGGGGAGCCTTTCAGGAGTGGGTCAGAGGCTGAAGGTGACAGAAGCTTCCCATAGACTACAGTGCTTCATTTTTGAGGTGCAGGGTGACCCACCAGACCCTGGATGCTGTTGTTGTCATGGATTAACCCTGGTCTGGATGCTGTATTTCAGCTTCTTCAAGTCCCATGTGTCATGCTTTGTATTATTATTATTATTATTTTTAATATAACTGTCTTTGCAGTAGTGGGAAACAGCTATTACTCAGTATCTTGTCACTTTCAATTGTGTTTCTTGCTGGTTCTCTAACACATCTCTTCACCCACAGGTACTATCGAGGTGCTGTAGGGGCATTGCTGGTTTATGACATTGCTAAGCACCTTACTTATGAGAATGTAGAGAGATGGTTGAAAGAGCTGAGAGACCACGCAGACAGCAATATTGTAATCATGCTTGTGGGAAACAAGAGTGACTTGCGCCACCTGAGAGCAGTCCCTACAGATGAGGCCAGAGCTTTTGCAGGTTGGTGAACTCAAAATAATTGCCTAATGCAAACTGTCCAGACTTTGCCTACCTGATGTGAAATACATGAGTGTACAGGTAGGAGGGAAAAGACTTAGTGCCACGTACTGCTTTATGCCTTTCTTCATTCAGTTAAAAATGTTCTGCAGAACCTGCATGCTGATAGACTCTCAAGAATCTGCCAGGGGCACTTGAAGACAGTTTTAAACCAGATTTAGTTCCATGCCTATGCATTGCTTTTCTTGTAGAAGCTGTGCTGGTGGGTTTAAGTTTCATGCATGGTGGCAGCCTTGTGTCTGTGTAATATCTGAACTATATCAGCTGAGCTGGAGCCCCATACAGATGCTGGTATCTGAACAGATGTACATTAAGCGACCTTCTTGGCTCTTAATACATAATTAAGATATGTGAAAAGTAATTCTAGAGATTATTCTGTTTGTGTATATCTTGCCTTGTTTTAGGACAGATTTCTTTAATTGTGGAGGGAAGCTGGGTTTTGTTCTTTAAGGCTTGCTGTAGCTGCTTGTGCAGAGTGAGGATACCTGCCTGCAGGTAAAGGACTGCTGTTCCCTCATAAGGCTTGCCCTGTTAGACAAGCTGCCATGTCCTATTGGGAGGTGGAAAAACTTGACAAGGTAAAAAAAAAAGTCCAGGAAGTTTCCTTTCACATTTCTTGAGAGTGCAAGAAATTCTCACTTTCAGTGATGCTCAGTGTAACACAGGTAACACAGCACTGTCCTCATCCCTGTGCCTGATAATAACTCTAAATTGCATTGCTGCTGTTAGCTGGCCTTGCTTTCAGATCATAAAGGGGAAAATCCTACAACTTCTAATGTGTTTTCTTAGCACTAATGCATCTATCTCATCAGCAGCACCACATACTTTGTCTGGTACAAAAGTTCTTCTGGATGGGAGATAAACTTTATACACCTCTAATTATGGTATTTCTGTCCATGCAGAGAAGAATGGTTTGTCATTTATCGAGACATCTGCTTTAGACTCTACAAATGTGGAAGCAGCTTTCCAGACTATTCTGACAGGTGAGTCACCTAATACTTGGTTTGGAGGAGGAAGGGCAGAATGCTGCTCTGATACACAGCGAATAGGCATTTATTTGCCTATAAAGTTTGTAAAAGTTAGCAATTTAATCATTCCTCACAGCTGTAGTACTCAGACACTGCTTTTGAAGTGTCATAGTTGATAGACCAGCATAGGACTCAGGAATGAGTCTTACTCACTTTGCTCTACCCTGGGTTTCCAGTCAGCCTGGTTTATGTGCTTCACTTTCCCATTTGTGGAACTGGGAGTGCCTGTGAGAAGAGAATTGTCCCATGTCCACCTCCAGACAAAATGGCTGTTGTCAGATGAGAAGGCAATCTAGCTTGTTTCCATCAGTAATGGTGAGCATAACACTGCCAAGAGAAAAGTGCCAAAAGAATGAAGCAGTGCTGGTAGTCTGAGAGACAGCAACTCCTGAGTGCAGGTTGGTTGCTGTCAGTGCATGTAATAGCCCTGGCTGGACTTCTGGACTTTGAGGCACGTGACAGCAGTGACTGCTGCAGTTTTTATGCTCAGTTGATGAGGAACTTCCTTTTTGTTTAACTCCTTTGATAAGTGTAACTTCTCACTTGTGACACTGGCAAGTAGTTAGATTAGATTTTTTTCTTTTTGGCAAGTAATGGATACTTTCTTTCACAAACACATAAAGGACACCTTAGCCATATTGCGGTGGAGGAGGTAGCTAGGAAACTATTACTGTAATAAATAAAACTTCTGGAGCGTTTTCTTCAGTTGTTTTGAAATGTGTTATGAATACCCTTGCAGTAGGGGGTGGGGAGAGAGATCTAACTGCCCTCAGCCCCTTCTTGGACCACTGTGTGCCTTAGCAGCAATGGCTGGTGTGCTGCATGCTGTGGGCTGCTGCCTTATTTCTGCAGGTCTGTGTGATGCTCAGATACAATAAACTGCTGTTGCCATGGGGAAGCAGTTTTCCTGTTGGGCACACACTAGGCTGTTTCCTTCTCTCTCTGCTTGCATGCTTTCAACAGCACTTTTTATTCCAGAAGTTATCTTGGATTCTAGTTAGTGGAGGTTTGATTTTTCTGGTTTTATTTCTCTGTGAAGGAGAGCAGTCTGTAATGGGAGAACAAGTGATTAAGATTAACCCTCAGTGGACTCTGACAGATTGTTGGGGCTGTTGCTTTCTCACAAACATCAGAGCACCCTGTGTTGCTGTGACAGTGTTTTGGGTAAAGAACTCTTGGGTGTGTGGACAGAATTCTTGCTGAGGAATGGCTGGTTCAGCTGAGCTAGAAGAAACACTTCTGATTAGTGGGCACGTGGCTTTCTCCAGACGTAGACTCCTGTTTCAGGGAGATAAAGATGAAGTAAATAATGCATTAGCAGCAGGTTACCTCCATCTCTGCAGTAACTGGCATGCAAAGGATCAATGTTCTGCTGATAAACTTCTTGATAACACTTCACAGCTGGCTATTTGTGTTAATGATTTGCTTTTAAAGGAAGAGGTGAGCAGCCATCTGAGGAATGTGGTTTTCAGAGTGACCTTGCAGAATCATGGATAGTCTGTATGTGTGTGGCTAGGTTGCTTCCAAACGTAATACTAGAGGGAGTAATACTGGCTGTCATTTGAAGAAGAAGGTTGATAAAGCCAACAGGCTTTGCCACAGGCTGTGTGTGGAGGAGGCTGTCAGAAGGGGCAGGGCATGCTGCTGCACCAGCTCAGCTAGTATTTTCCATGCTGGGAGGAGTCCTGCAAAGCCATCTCAGGCTGCTCTCAGTGGCTCTCAGCTGCTTAAATCTTTCCTGGACAGGGAACTGTCTTGACTGAGATCTGGAGCAAAACTCCTTTCTCAGCCTTTCTCAGTCCTGCTGAAGGTAATCTGGTTGGGACAGTGATGGAAACTCCGAAGAGTGCTTTCAGTTGGAGTTATACCAGGTTGATGTTAAGCTTATTCACACCTAGATTCTCAGATGAAGCCACCTTGAGTAGATGGCTTTGGGTGTAGGAAATATGAATCTGTTA
Organism: Tetrao urogallus; assembly: GCF_951394365.1. NCBI lineage: Eukaryota > Metazoa > Chordata > Aves > Galliformes > Phasianidae > Tetrao > Tetrao urogallus. The sequence goes on along the minus strand of NC_136824.1, from coordinate 2,263,257 downwards.
TAGTTAGCACAGTGTTAAGTGAGTGTGTGGTCTGCTGTTGTTACAGGTGGTAGCAGAGAGAGAGAGCTTTCCTTTTGTCTGGCTGTATTATAATTTCCCAGAGAAGGGCAGTGGGAGGGAGGAATTAAATCTTAAATCTAATAGGCTTCCTCTCCTGTTGTCTGTACCAGGTAAGTTCTGGGGAGCTTTTCCTTCTGTGGCTTAGAATAATGGTCCTTATCCAAGCTCCTCAGTTGTAAGATGTCTAGACTTCAAGGGCTAATTCCTGTGCACACAAAGCTGCTTTGTATTATTTGGCAAATATGAGAGACTGGTGTTTTAATCCTATCCCCTGTGAGCATTCACAGCAGGATAAAGCATCCTTAAAGTAAACTGGAGTCAGCCTCCACTCCCTGCCTCATTCAGTGCTGTCTCTGTTCCTGTTCTGCATTCTTCTGTGGTTTCATCTCTAAGGAATCCCATCTCCAAGGCAACAACATCACAGAGTACAGACATTAAGAACATTTCATAAGAAGAGGGATTTCCTCTTTTTGTTAGTTTTGTACACCTGGAAGTGAATGAAACAGTAGCCCTGGTTGAGCAGACAAGGACTGGGCAAATAGACAGCAGTTGTTTTTTTTTTTTTTTCTTTTTCCCCAGCTCTTATAGCACAAGGCCAGTCTCACATGGTTACCAATTATGCAGAGAAGCATTCTGCTGAATGTGCTCTTAGTTAGGTCTCATTCAGTTACTGAGCAGAGCATGAAGTGTAGCATCTTCATTAAAAAGTACACATCTTCATTAGCTGGGCATTCCTCAGTACAGACCAGTTTCAGTGTAGGCTTTGCCTCTGGGCATTTTGCTGCAGGAAGAGCAGGTTTAAGCTGTTCCCACCTCCTCCATCACACCAACACAACTATGTGTGGTGAAGGAGTGCAGCTGTAGTGTAGGGCAAAGTAGTTTTTAACCATTTAGGCTTTGATCTAGAGCAGTATCCTGTGTCTGTACAAAGGCTTGCATAGCAGAGGAGGAAGAAGTGGCAATGAGCAGAAGTGGAGCTGCTACGAGTTGACTAAGCAGCACTGCTGCTAGATGTTCTAGCAGGGCAGGGAGTGAGGATCAGTTGGAAATGCACTCCCCACAGCCGGAAGAGAGAGACCCTTATCAGCAAAAAAAAATCAGCAATGTTGTTTTTAAGACTGTTAAACAACCCTGAAGATCTTTGAGTGCTTTGAAATGAGGGTGTTATGCAGAGGACACTGCATGTGGGGTAGGGGTGGAGGAATTGTGTGACAGCTCATGTTAGACAACGGTATGAACTTATTCAGGAACTTCCATGGAAAACAATTGCTGCTTCTAAGTGTATGAGCAGGTATGTGGAGCAGAGAACTCGTCCTGAAGAATGCAGTGCAGATCTCTTCCAGCTGTGCTCCCTCCACCTCTGCACGTGTGCCCTGTGCTGAGCATTGCTGCCTGGCCTGCCATGGGGCAAAGCTGGTCTTTATTTACAGATCCCCATGTGAGCCCTCAGGTAGCTTTAAAGGTCTGTTGTACATTTTCCTCAAACTTGTGAAATTGTTCATATGTCATGGAAAGAATAGGGAACTTCACAACTGGTGAAATCAGAAAATCCTGCTTTGTGTCTACAGTTTGTTTGGTTGCATCAGTGACCTGATCCTAACTGAATGCATACGTAAGGTCCAGCTTTCTGAGCAGTCTATCCCTATCTGAGTTTGAGCCCTCTCTTTAAGGCCCAAGAAATAGATTCTTTTACAGTGCAGCTTGCAAAGGGTGAACTTCCTTCTATAGACAATAGATACAGCACAGTATCTGTGAGAAATTACCACTTGGTCAGCAGTTACATAGATGTGTGCAGCCCTGCTCTCACTCCTTCTGGGGAGCACTCAGGCATTTGTGTTGGCAGCTTAAATCAACTCAAGCTTGTTGCATCAAGGGCAAGATTTGCAGGCCTTGTTTATCAGGAACCCTTTTTAGCTCCTCAGTACCATCAGTTCTCACCATAAAAGCAGGCACAGAGCTGTGTGACCAGCCCTTGGCAGCAAATAGGACTTCTCTACACGAGGTTACTCAGTTTCCAGTACTGAAATGATGTCAGGATGTGCACCCAGCAGCAGCTCATTAAATTCTGAACAAAGGCTACTCAGTAACGATGAATCTCTGGTGGGAAAGATGCAACTTGGTCTGGGGTCAGACGAGGTGCTTGGACCATCATTTTCCAGGGACTTTAGACCTACAAAAGAATTTGAACCTTTGTTGTGTTTCACCCAAGTTATTTGTGAGCAGCGTTCTGCTCTGCTCTGCTCTGCAGACACCCTCTTCTCGTGTGACCTGAGCTTATCTGGAGAGCCCCAGCAGGCCATGCTGCAGCATGCAAATGGTGTGGGCAGTGCTGCGTGCTTGGTGCCAGCACACCGTTCTGTTGTGTAAAGCAGATGGGATGTTGTCATTTCAGGGTAGGCTTTTTGCTGAAGCTGGAACGCTTTTAATTGTTTTGTTAATGAGGCTTAGCAGGTATTTATTATTTTTTTCAGTGGTTTATAACTTGAATTTGCAAGTGAGCTCCCAGTATTCTATTTTTGGTGTCCTTTATTTCCTTCCTGGGTGAAGTGCTGCACGTCACACTTCTGTGCGCATGCTGAAGGGAGTGGCTTTGTACCTGCTCTCAGTGTGTGTACAGCAGGTACTGTTGGCCACAAATCCCAGGAACCTGGCAGAGCTTTCAGTGCAGGTGTGCACCTGGTGGTGGTAGGAAAGGCAGAGCAGTTTATCCTGTGCTCTCTGATTTCTGCTGGGTTCTTTGTTTGTAATGAGTCTTCTCTGAAGTCCTGAAGCTGATCTGCACTAACACACTGTTCTGAGAGCCACGAGAACAATCAGAAGGAATTGATGGCATACACAGTAGATCCTGCATCTTTACTGAGAGTCAGGAACTATTTTTTTTTTTATTGCTTTTGGTAAAGCAGTTGTGAAGAAATGTGTTTTGTGAAGATGGTTCATATTTTAATTTATAAATACAGAAGATCTCATTGAACTTCTTGTGAAAGCTGCTGTGCTTATCATTGCAGAAGTATGGGAAATCTTTGCTTTCTGCAGTTTTTGGCTTCCCCAGTGTTTGCTTTCTGATGATGCTCTGCATGCACGTAACGATGGGCTCTTTCTCATCTTCCAGAGATCTATCGTATTGTTTCCCAGAAGCAAATGTCCGACAGACGTGAGAATGATATGTCTCCAAGCAACAACGTGGTTCCCATTCATGTCCCTCCAACCACTGAAAACAAACCAAAGATGCAGTGCTGTCAGAATATATAAGAATTGTTCATTCTTTCCTAAAAGGCTGTGTATATTCCCCAGGTCCAAGATTTAAATATATTTGTAATTCTTGTGGTTACTTTCTTGTGTTCAGTTATTGCTTATTCCTTCTGAATTTCTCCATGTCTTAAACATCTTGATTTCTGTGTTTATAATCTCTTGCTTCTCTGTGGCTGCAGTATTTTCCCAACGCTGACTTGTCAGTTTTGGTTCAGTAAATTGTTTGGAGCTGAACTGATCTCTTTGCAGCGTGATGCCCGCTAGTCAGAACACAGACACATTTAGTGAGCACTTGAAGATATAATTCTGCTCCTTGCAAAACAATTATTGTTGGGTTAACTAGGAGAATATCTCTGGGCAGGATAATCTGTCTTTGTCTTAAGGTGTTGTATACTGCATCTAAAGCTTGATAGAATGCCTGTTGCTCTGAAGTGCAATTTTAATGTAAAGTTAAATGTCTTTGGCTACATCTTCAGATTGCCAAGAGGAGATCTTGCTATAGAATATTCTGGGGGAGGTGGGGGGTGAGAATTTCTCACAAACAAGCAGCAGGGTTCTTGCTACCGGTGAATGAGCTTTTGTGGTTTGGCACCTGCTGCAGGGGGCTGCGGTGCAGGCAGGGCTGCTGCAGGTGCTGGTGGGACTCACGTGAGCTGCCTTCGTGAAGGAGGCAGAAGGAGAAGCAGCGTGTGTCACTGAGGGTCACTGGAACATGCAGTGTGTTTTTGTGCTGCCCGAGGCTCAGCCTCCACAGTGCCAGTGCTGTCAGGGCTTGAGGATGCCTTTTTTCTTACATGATGCACAGACTTGAAGGATGTTGTCACACATTGCCTATCACATACCAATACATGCCACACATGCTAAGATACTCAGATGCTCAATTTGATCAGCAACTGCTACAACCTGGTCTTAGTCTTCAGTTCTGTTTCATCCAGTATTTTTAAACGATTCCAGTGGTTTGGTACATGTTCTGTAACAAGAACATATGGAGTATTTACTGGATGCAATCATTCAGTGGTTGTCACTCAGCACAACTCATCAGTTCAATTAGTTAGTTCAGGGATACATGAACTGTGCCTTCTGTCGCTGTACTCTGAAACCACTGCATATCACACAGCACGTGCTATCCCCAGCCATGCCATTAATGTTGAGATGTGGGGGCTATCAGCACTGAATTTCTACTGGATTTAAAAGAACTGTTTGTATAAATGCCAGCAGTTATCTGTACAATTAGAGGAAGTAATTGTCTGTAGGGGACATTTCTCAAACTCTGATATGACCCACCTAGAACATCTGGATTTGGGTAGGCACTACCAGCTGCATTTCTTACCCAACCTTTCTGTCTTGCGGTGCTCATGATGTGTAAGGCACACGGAAGGCATTGCTGTAGTTGGTCACTTTTTTTTTTTTTTCCCTTAAATCCATTTTCTCCTCCTAATATTAGTTCTGAAGATGCTATTTTGATCTGTTTGTAAATTACTTTGTATTTTATGCATGTACTGTAACTTGATTCATTATTTTTTTAGATTGATTTAAAATATATTCATCCATGATTCTAATAAAGAATTACAGGGGACAACTCAATATGGTGTTGGGTGCACTTTTTGGGAGAAGCGGGATTTGACTTTAATGTTTTTACTTGCTAGTAAATTTCTTGGAACTGAGAGGAGACACCAAAGTGGAAGTACTTCCAGAAGAGGAACTGAAAGGGCCACATACTGGGACCAGCTCTGCAGCTTCTAGGGGCTGATGCAGTTCGTGGCAATTTGTCTGCTTTGGAAAGCTTTTATGGTGTGAAAAATGAGGACTCTTTCTTGTCAAATCCCTGAATAGCTTTTACAAACCTCATTTTTTCCACATTACAACCAGTAAGAAAATCGTGTGGAATGACAGACTGCTGCCACCTACAGCAAATTACTTCAGCTGTTTGATCCCACCTTGTTGCCTTCTGCTGAAGGAGTGGTGCCATAGGAGCCAGCCTGCTGAGCATTGCGAGTTCTGGAAGTCATGCCAAGAGCACGTGGCAGCACTGAATCCTTCTGTCTGAAGCAGCCTTTAGGGCCTTGGCATTGCCAGAGTCAGAAGGTATAAAACGGGGACCATCTTCTCTTTTCTGTTCTCAGAGCACTGTGGCCAGGCACCAGTGTATTTTACAATTGCATTCATTACTGTGGCAGCCAAGCCATAAATCTGCCAGCTGGAAATGCAGGGTGAGTTTCGCTTTGCTTCCTTTTCTGATTCACTTAGCCTGACTCAGCTGTCACGTCAAGCTTGGATTTCTTATGGCTTTATGCAAGAAGCTTCCTTCTGCAGTAAATCTGAATGCAGCAGAGTCTGCTGGAATGCAAGCCCCAGCTCTGCCCCGTGCAAAGTCAGTGTGGGCACGCACTTCCTCCTCCACTGTGTAACAAGCAGCATTGCGTTGTGGTCCTGGGCAGCTGTGCAATGGCTGTGTGCTCTTAGGCAATGTAAAAACTTATTTTCATCAGGACTTTACAAGCAGTAATCACAAAACAGGCCTTAGACAGAAATGCCTTGCAAAAACTGATTTTGTAATTATGAACTGCTGCAATAGGGAATCCAGAATTTTCATGCAATAGTTTGTAATGGCTTTGCAAGCTATACTGCCTTCTACAGCAAAATCACATGGTATGTGTACAGGGCTGTAACTTCTTAGCCACTAAAGCCTTTGCCTGCTGTCCTGTGCTTTGGTAAACCTTTTCCTAATGGCTGTAGGGCTGTGGCTGGTGCTGAGCTGTGAGACACGGCTGGGCTCAGGGAAAAGCTCACAGGGAACTTCTGGAGAGACAGCACAAAGCATTGGTCTGGATGCTGACCTAATGGTATTGTTCTCACTCAGCTGCTGGTTAATCATCTCTGCTGTAATTGGTGTTCCTTCTGTGCTGAAGTGTCTCTTCTCTGCTAATAGGAGGTGACTGATCATAATAGATACAGCTTTTGAGCCCTGAAATGAGCTGTCTGAGTTTGTGGGATCTCCTGCATAATGCTGCAAAATTGGATTTTCTCACCAAGAGCTTTTGCTCTCATTTACATATCTGAAAGTCCTGACCTTAACAATTCTGAAGCTGTTTGGTGGGAATCTGTGGTTCCTGTGTGATGGCAGTTGAAATTCTGACACTGGAGCAGAAAGTACGTGGCAGTGCTCTGATGTAAAGACATTTTTATTAAGCCGGAATTACTCATTCCATCAGTTCAAACCTGATGAGTTTCCAGACTTAAATAGCTTATTGAGTGTGGTTTGTCAAATAAGAGGATTACATGCTGGGCTTTAGTTAACAGGATCTTTAGAAATATGAAGCACAAATATTGAAAAAGCTTCAATAAGTATGTAGCTGTCTGCTGCATTGCCCCAGCGTCATCAATTCCAAAGGTGTTTCTGCTGCAAATTTGTGCTTGTGATTTATTGATTGGCTCCTCGGGAACAGTCGGATGCTGAGATGGCTTTGGTTTGCCTGGTCCTGGGGTCGCTGCTGCCCTGTGTCCTCCTGTGCCCACCAAAAGCACTGCAACCTGCTGGCGTCACTGCGTGCCACTGGGACACGGCTGAGAGGCACTGCGTAAACAGCAGAGAGACGTGGAGCTGTCATCGCCTTGTTTCTGCCTCACTGAGGTCTTCCTCAGACCTGCAAAGGTTCAGCTGCTGCAGACAGGAGCTACGGGAAGAGCTGTACAAAAGATGCGTACCGTGCCTGCTGCATTTGTTTTAAAGCTGGGCTTTACTCAAAGCGAGCTCAAAATTTCAGTCTGAATTATGTCATTATCTTATTTTGAGAAGTTCTGCAACAGAAAAACAGCTTCTGGCTTGCAAGGTGCCTCTGAGGTTTTCCATGAAGACATGGTGAGCCCCTCTGTAACCAGCAGTGTCGCATGGAGCGCTCAACCTGAGCGTGGGCTGGGAGTTTTGGTCTGCCAATGAGTAAGTTTGAGAAAGACACACTGAGAGAAATTGGATTTATTTTGTACAAGGTGGAATACCTTTGCACAGTGAACAAATATATTACAAATCTGTCTTGCCTTAAAAAAGTATTGCCATTTTGATGCCTATTTCCTAAGCTAATGCTAATAATATACAGAAGGTACTTCCTTTGTTGTTTTTTCTTTTTCTTTTTTTTTTCCTGTTAAGCTCTATGCACATCGTTGCATTTGAATTGAAAATCCAGCTTTGAAAAAAAAAACAAAAACAAAATTCTGAGCCTCATCTTTGCTCTCTCATCTCAATGTTGACAGCAACACACAGACCCTGGTCAGGCTGGCAGCTGAGACTGCTTGTGCTAGATGGCAAGATAGGTCTCTAACCAGAGGATTCCTCATCAAACTGCATTTCTCTTGGTATTTTTGAGGTAAGTCTTTCCACTCGTGTATGCAAAATATACCCTTCCTGGCCCTACAAAATAAGTGCCTAATTACATCTCATATAAGGCTTTCCTGGAAAATAAAACTACTATTGCTCATCAGTCATTGCCCCCATGCACACATGCAGCATTCATGTAAATACTTTGGAGTTATCCTGAAACATGAAAATCTGCTCTTCTGCAAGCCTGGGGGGGGATCTCTGGGCTCAGCTCAGCTGTCTGGATCTCTTGGATTGCACGTAGGGGTTCAGAGCTGGCCCTGCCATCCTGGTGCTGCCAGGGTGCTGTGGGGTACGGTGCTGCCCTAGCCGAGGTGCTCCGATGCCTCTGTCACATGGAGCTGGCTCTGAGCTGCTGGCTCTGAGCTGCTGTCTCCATGGCAGCAGGGTCCTCATACCAGTCCCCTAGGTCAGCAGCTTCCACTGGTGGTCAGATGTAGAGCAAACAGCTTGGTGTTGGCTTGGTTCTCTTCTGCTTCCATCAGGCTGGTGAATGTGCAACAGAATTTTTTTAATCTTTAAAAGGCAACTTGCTACTTCCACGTTTGCCTAGTAAAATTACATACTTAGAATCAATACTACTTCATGCTCAAAATCTACAAGGAACTGCTTAACGGCAAGTATTCTACTTTCTAGGTCAATAAAGATTACAAAAAAAAAATCATGGTGGCTTAGTCCAAAGCTTTACCATAGGTCAACCCCTTGATAACTGTTTTACAAACAGCTGCTGAAAAAAAGAAACCCATTTTCAGCTCAATGTAATGGCATGTCAGGTAAAATCATCAACAGATAAAGTTGCACTACATGGTAATGCACATCAAATTAAAGGGTGTCATGTAGGACGTGCTGCCAGGTGCATCGTGGTGACGTGGTCTGCAAGTGATGAAGCCAATGCATCCTACTGGTAGGAAACTGAACCAGGGCTGGTCTGTGCAAACCTGCAGTGTCCCAGGATGCAGGTGAAGGTGTGTCTGTTTGCACCACCCAAAAAAGCTGTGCATTTATCTAATGAAAAAGAAAGTGTACAAGGAAAATTAAAGCATAGCTGTACTGAAATATTTCGCGCTTGTTCCAAGTGCAGAGAGCTGGGTATGGGACTCATTGCTTAAACTTCAATCGTTGACAAAGATCACTGGGCATTGGCCAAAGTGTTACATTTTAAAAATGCATTGGTATTCCTGTACTCCAGGACTCTGGTACTGAATGAAAGGTGAACAGAGCATTAATTACCAAGCATGATCTGCACAGGATGCCCATGGCGATGGCAGTAAATGAGGTTTCCAGACAGTGAAACAAGCAGCTTTCCTACTCTCATTCAGAAAAATGTCCATTTCCATGACAGAGATATAAACTGTATTCCAGCGTTCCTAACATTACAAGGTTTTCTGATGCAATTGGTAGAGATGTATGCATGTCTCTAGGTCCTCCTACTCAGTGTGTTGTGTTTTATTTTACAGCAAAGCCAGGGTTAGAATACACATGGCAGAGAGCTTTTGCCTGAAGCAAGTGGACACCTTCCAGGGGCGATGCACTCCAGCGACATCTGGAGAAGGTTCTCATTAGTTCTTGTGATCCATATAAAAAAAAGTCTTTTTAAATAACATCATGCAGCAGCAGCTGGCCCAAGCTGATGTTTAGCTACGTTAGGTCCTTGCAGCCTAAAGTCACGTCAGCATCCTGCAGTGCAGAAAAGGATTGTCTTCTCTTTGCTTTCTCAGAGTTTGTGTTTGCAGCACAGTGAAGTCCATCCCTTTAAGACTGCTTGTCCCAAGATGGCCCGTGCGTTGGGCTGTGCCTTACAGGGAGGAGGTCGTAGTGACTAGGAATGTGACTGTTCCTAGGCAGGTCGTATGGACTTTGGAGGTAACTGGCACTCCGGGCACGGACATCTTGGACCACGCTGATGGTGGGCTCTGGGAAAGCAAGGGAAAGCGGTTGCAGTACCCAGCAGCACTGAGGTAAACCCCAACTGTTAACAGATGAGAGGCGGCACTTCCCACTTACCAACTTCGTAGATGTTTTTGTTGGCTGTCGATGAAGTGGGCATTTCTGAGTATGGGGAGTCCCTGTGACCAGGCGATTTCATTTCCACGTAGCTGCTCTCGGAGTGTTTGCATGTTAAGATGGGGGGATCTTTAATGGTGGCATATGGGTTTTCACTGCTGTTCAGAGAACAAGTGCTGGAGCTGCACACAGATTCCTTCATATAATCTGCAAAACAAGATGGGGGTGGGACTGTTAACTTCCTTGGGTGGGCTGCAGCTCAACCTCTGGAGGAGGGGCAGGGCGGGCAGATGGGGGCATGGGGAAGGAAGATCCTCGAAGCATCCAGCACAGACACCCAATGCTTGTGCTCTGGGTGCATCCAAACCATTGCATCCACAATTCCCTTAGCAGGAAAGAAAAACCTGCTCGAAACCAAAGGTTTTGCTGCGAAAGGTCCTAGTTGTCATTTACTGCAGTAGTTAATTTTTGGTGGCAATCTTTTCCTCCCTCTCCCATTCCTAAGGAGCTCTGCTGTAACCTGCAGCCCATGCATGCAGCTGTGGGTCGGATCCATCAGCATCTGTGTCCCAGGGGCTTTGAGTACGTCAAATGCCATCTGTTTGAAAGCAAGACATTTCCAGAAGGCGTAGAACTGCATCAGCACAGCGTATGCACTGTGTCCCCTGAGAGCTCTGTTCCTGGGGCTTCCCAGCACTAGGAGAACCTGGTTTGTTTGTATTCTCTTCTGCCATTAAGACTGGAAGGAGGCAGCTCCTGCTAGTGGGGAACACTTGGGTTTCCACAGGGGGATAAGCCTCCGTCTGAACCTTGCTTTTGCTTTTTTTTTCCCCCACTGCTGTAGTAATCTACTGGTTCTCTCCCTGGGCTGGAAGAAGGAGATGGGGATGGAGGAGCAGGGAGAGCAAGGCTGGTGCACAGTGGCACCACTGGTGTCCCCCTGTTGGTGACCCTGGCTGGGTGTGCCAGCCTGCTGCAAGGTACAGTGCCAGTCTTGCTTCACATAATAAAAAGAAACAGAACAGAGAATAAATAGGTCTTAACATTGACATTTAAGAACGTGCCATTGCTGCTGTGTGCATCCTGCTGGGCAGTGCCATTAATTTAGAATTAGAGCGATGCAATGAAAGATGAGGCATTTTCTTGTGCTGGGTTACAGTACAAAGGCAGATCCTGGTATATATGAAATACTCCCGGTGAAATAGCGGGACTTGCAAAATAGCTGCAATCCCAGTTGCCCCCGCTGTCTAGTATGGGAGACAAAAAGAGAAATTCAGGTTAAGAAATAGACAGACAACAAGATATCGCTTCTCCTATAAAAACCTCATCTCTGTGCTTCTCCTCCCCATCCTGTTAACTCACTTGCCAGTTTGCATCACCAGTGTGACCTGGAGCTGTGTCTGTACGTGTCCCTCAGTCCCCGTGGGGGCTGGTGCTGAGCAGGTTCCCTTAAGCCAGGGCTCAGGTCATGCCCTGCAGTGAGCCTCTGCATTTCTCTCCTCTGACTTCAGCAATACAAACCAATCTCTGGGCTCCTCATCTCTCAGGGTCAGGGAAGCAGCCCGGTTGGACTCATATGTGAGGGCTGGCAGAGGCCCCGACACCAGTGCAATGTTTATGGAGTAATTAAAATTTAGAAGCTTGTTGTCTGACATCAGCCTGGATGAGATCTAACAATGCCTTCACAGTAAAGCAAGCCTGGTGCATCCCAGCAACCCGCAGCCACTGGCACAAGGCTTGGCCAGCAACGTGATCCCAGTAAAGGCAGTTTGGTGAAAGCCTGACCTCTCCTTTTAGCAATGAAGCAACCCTGCAAGACCAAAGGCTTTTGTGCATGAATGATCTCAGGATTACTAGCTTTTGATACATATATGACTTAAATCAAGATGCCACGCAGTCTAGGACCCACTAGTGTTCAAAAGTGGGGAGACAGCAAAGACTAACAAATTCTATAATGAAATGAAAATCTTTAGGCTAAAAATACCTATACTATACACTGTATGTTCTGGTCCCCACGAGCTCCCCGAGGCATTGGTGCAGGCACCACCAGGACTCAGCCTGGATATGTGATCTGGTTCCATCCAGCTAGCTACTTTTATCTTCCTGAGCCAGTACTGACACCACTGCTACATCCCACGCAGACGGGACCAGCAAAACAGCACATGGGCTTGCTGCAATCACTTGGGCAGTCCTGAAATCTGCCTTTTCCCATAGGCAGCGCTGCCACGAACCGATGCCCACTGACGTAAGTGGGAGTTTTGTGTCTGTCCAGGGATTAGGCCCTTTGCTCAGATATGGTATAATTTACAGAGCACCAGAGCACATTGGGTAACACGCTGTACACCAGGGAGCCATTAACCCACAGGACATTATGCACAGGATCGCAAGGAATTTAACTCTGAAGGATATGGCAGCCTCTGACTTACTTTGTTATTGAGGTAATTTGGGGATAATTAAAAAGTCTGGCATCACTTGTCAGATTTCATTTCACAGATTAATTTAACTCGTCTCAAACGTACTGAGCCATCCCTAGTCCAGCCGCCCTGGGGCTGTGCATGGGTGCTGGACTCTGCTGTGCCCACACCATCCCCAGCTCAGCACCCTGCCTGCTGCGGGAGAAAGGGTTCCTGTGGCTTTGAGGTCCCATCTTTGGGTTGCCTGCATACCCATCACACACCTTTCAAGGAGATCTTATTCTCGTTATTCAGCATCTACATGTCCCTCCCATAGACCGGTTTACTCTGTTCTGCTCTGAATATCCTCTGGCATGCTAATGACAAGCCTCATACCTACTTTCATGTTCAAAGTGCTAAGGACATATGATGTACACAGGTAAAACATGCTCTCCTACTATTCAATCACATTTATGGCTGTTTCCATTTCCCTGGCTAACCTCACTGCTGCCAGGACAGCAACGCAGAGAGAGCTCCGCTCTGCTTCAGGCGAGCATGACACAGTTGTGTTCCCATACAACAAGCAAACAACCCGCACTAAGTGATGCCCCGAGCCTCTGCATGCATCAGTGATCCAAACTGCTGGGGTTTCACTGGGAATCGCACAAAGGGAACTTACTTCCTTAAAATGCCAGTGCCTGAGGTCACATTATCCCACCAGTGCATCAGCATTCACGATAAAATAAATAAATAAATGATTGAAAAGGAGTCGGCTGTAAAGAACAGCTGGAAATGGCAGCACTGGGCACCACACACAGGGAAGAAACTGCTCTCAAAACGCAGTGACAGCTCAGCTGCTGTCACACCACAGCACCAGGCATGGGGTGGCACGGTGGCTCCCAGCCCTTCGCTACCCCGAGGGGTCCCTGCATCCCACCAGCCTTTCTGATGTGGCTTCTGGTCCTGAGTTCTGAATTCATTAAGGAGACAGACATGGAAAGAAAACTGCTCAGATCCTGGATAATAAACACAGTATGTCACAGTAGAAATTGCATTTCACAGCTCTCTCCTGCTGTACTTTCCTCTGTCACATGGATACATCCTCTGCATCACTATGCCCTAGGTGGGATGTCTGACTGTTCAAAGCAGCTTTCTAACCTTCTAAATACAGTAATTTAGTTTAAACTAATCTCGAAATTAATAGCTCCATGTAAAGAGAACAACTAACTAGGCAATAAAAATTTTCCTTTTTTCAGAAGCAGTGAAATGAGTGGACTGAGCTGGATATACACGTATAACCCTCTTAATATTTTAAATTCGGCTTTGTCAAGAAGGACCTGCCCATGGAGCACTGGTTGCCTTCAGTGTATTGTAAAGCCCCGTTCTACCAAATATTAAATCGCCTTATTTTATAGAGAGCAGCCACAAGGCGCTCAGTGCTCCCAGGCCTGGCTGTCAGCATCCATCACTGCCCTTACCAGCTTTGTATTCAGCAGCATTGCTGTCAGTGCAGATACAGGCTTCGCCCTATGGCAGCTCAGCCCCTCGGAGCAGTGAGCTGGGCCTGGCTGAGCCCAACTGGCAGCACTGGAATCAGGCAGCCAGGCCAGGACCCAACCTGAGGCACAGGGCAGGAGCGGAGGTGCTTGCAGCCCATGCTGTGCCAAGAGTTGTAGTTCATGCACAGCTGAATGTTTTAAATGTGCAAGTCTGAAGGACAACCAAAATCTAAAGTCACTGAGCCTTTCTACATGACTCACACACGATCCCTTTTTAGAACAGCCCTAGAGTCAGAGCCCATTAATTGCTTCATGCCAGTGTGACTGGTTAATGAACTGAGTGAGGTCTTTTCTCAGGCTCTGCTATAAATCTCTGCAAAGGCCGTATAGCAGGGTCAGCTGTTTCTCTAGGCAGCTGAGAGCCTTACGGAGCTGCAACCTAGCAGACCAACACACCAATCCATCAGCAGCAACTGCCACCAGGAAGCCCTGTAGGATGGCTGCTTGGCCCTACAAGAGCTTCCCCTCCACTGGCACATCCTGTTCCCGCAGCAAACCCGCCTTGTTTCCTAAGATGCTTTGCCAGGGCAGGAGTCCCCATCCTGGGAAAGACTCACATCCATGACTCAGATCCCAGACAGCCACGTGGGCGCACGCTGTGGGTAATTGCTCTGTCCCTCTCTGCCTCTGCAGAGCCGTTCACCCGGGCGCCCAGGTCTCCTATCTCACCTCTTCTACGACACCCTTCTCAAACTCTTTGCCAGGGTGGCTGCAGGCACTGGATACCATACCTTTGAAGCTTTTTTCCATTATGTATGTGTTCTGACGTCTATCCATCCCACAAGCACCTGCATAAAAATGATATATAATGGAAAAGAAATAAATATTTATGTAAATTGGATTGCTTTGACTACTGAGCAGCATATAGTCTTTCTTCTAAATTGTACATCAAGGCCCTCGTCTAGGGAGGCTCTTAAGCACATCCTCGGCAGTAAGCACGCACTCAGCTTCAGTGGGGATTCTGTGCATGCCTAAAATTATGCATATGCTTAAGAGCTTCTCTGGAGACAGGGTACTGCTCATTACCAAGAACTGCTATCCATCAGGAGAACAGGAAAAAAACCCATATATTCATTACTGAAACACTAGGTTAGATGGATAAAGGGAGCCTAAAAGAAAGTCTTTCAAACCTGAGCCTGCAAGTCATGTTGCATTACTCTCTAATTTTTGGCTTACTTTTACTTGTACAATACATTATTTAATTCACAGTCTAAGACTCTAAGCTGTGTACCATCTTTCTAAATTATTCTATATGACTTTGTTATAAGTTTGCAAGGTTTAGCATCAGCTGTGACAACAGTTCCTAAGTGACAAGAGCAGCCTGAAAATGCAGAACTGAGTGGAGAGCTGAAAGCAAGCACTTCTGCCTTACATGATTCCACAAGAACTTGTTAGTGCTTGCAGAGGTAGAAAGGGGTGGGAACCTTCTCTGTTTTTGCTACTGACATTTATCCTGAACATCCATCAGTTCAAAAGGAAAAGCTAACATAAGCCCTTTAATTCTTTTCAACTAGAGTCCAGTATTCCTCTCTGATTAGCAAAATCAACACAAATTTGGTTGCCTTTGTGGCTGACAGAATCCCAGTCAAGCAGTGCAGTTACGCTGGTAAAAGCGTGTCCCAGAGGTCTCCCAGCTAGCTGTCCTTGGGGGATTAATGGGAAGATTCCCATGGTTAGAGCAAGGACCGTGCAGGCTGTGACTTGTCCACTCCATGTATGAGAACCACCTGATCCGAGCATCCTTGTCAGATCTTTACAGACACGTTTCCTTTGTGATCATCAAGATGCTGATGGATGGAGCCCCGGGGCAGCGAGGAAGCAGCAGTACGGTGAGGACCTGAAGGCTCAGAGAGGAAGAACTCCACCGTTAGCACATATTTCACCAACTCTGATCCACTCTGAGTCGTGCTGGAAATGGCAGGCACTGGCTGGACTTCTGCAGCAGCAGAGGTCACTGTGCTGCACACACAGATGTGAGACCCCATGAGAAGGAGGGCTGCTGCAGCAACACCGGGCTGATCTGACACAGCTGGCTTCTGGTTCAGAGCTGGGGAACAGCAGTACTTGTCTGCAGCAAGCAGCACACTGCCACACTTCAGCTCAGCTCTCATTTGCTCCAGTGCAGCAGTAGAAAATAAGCACACACTTGCTGGGAAAGGTGCACGCAGAATTGGTGCTGCGCTGCGTTGGCTGCAGGACCCCGTCAGCCCTTCTTGGCTTCTTCCCTTTACATCTGCCTGTAATCATTGCTTGTGCTTCTTGTAACCCATCTCTGCGTATTCACTGCATTCTCCCAGTGAACGATGGATACGTTATTTTGTAAACTGCAAAAGTAAGGAACGTGGAAAAGACCTAAATAAATGAGGAATCTGGAACGTAGGAAGGTTTAGGATTAAGTCTGAAGCTAAACTGTGTGCTGGGCTGAAATCAGAGTCCTGTCTGGAAATATTCTTCCACACCTCACAGCTTAGAGAAAACGCAGAGTCAGCTCTGAATCACATTGTGGCTTTGGTCCTTGGAATACATGCAGCTTGAGTCACTTCAGATGTGCAGCAAATCGCACATTCAGTGTCTGCACTGAGGGCTACTGTTAAAAAACACCACAAAAAACATTTCTGTCTGCAGCCCACTGCATCCAACACACAAGCTAATGAGCATAACAACCTTTCCTAAGCCCAGTAGATGTTTTAAGATTTTTTACTTGCTTAGAATAGGAGCTGGAAGCCTCAATTGCTTAATGCAGACTGGACTCTGGCAAGAGGAGATTTAACCGTGGGGCAAATAATTCCAGTTCTGCAACAAGAGACAGCAAAGAGAAAATGCAGACAAGCCATTCCTTGAAACTAGTAGGACTGGACTGCATTAAACAGCAGCAACACAAAGCAGAGGTGACAGAGCTGCCTCTCCTTGGCACCACTGAGTCTCCCAGCACTGAGCTCTAAGCACACAGCCACGAGAGCTGCAGGCACACAGCAAGTTAGGTCAGAAATGTGCTCATCACAAGACTCTGGCTCCACTTAACCGATAAAATTATCTCACTGAAAAAGCCTGACAAGCTGATATTTGAAGCTCATTAGCAAATGTGCCAGCAGTAAAAATACAGACTTTGGTCTGCTCCTCACATCTCCTGGCTGTAAAGGATGCAAGCCTGGTGAATGAAGCTCTGCAGAACTGAGACAGAACTTCTGCAGACTGATAAGGTCCACTGATAGGGATGCAGAGAGGATATATCTGTGCATACATATACTTATATATAGCATATATGCATAGGCTTGCATAGGCATACATAAGGCTCCTGTTTTCCTACACAATTTCTGCCTGTTGTGCTCCGTTGCTATCACAGGGAACACAGGATGACTTAGACAGGAGCAGCACTGGATCCTCAGTTGTTCCTTTGGCCCCAAGCCCACTCACTACTATCTCTCTTTTTCTCTGCAATTAAAATCTCAGGGAATGACCCCTGGCTCAGCAAAGGCCAATGATGCAAACTGAACAATCAGAGGGTGTTTTCCAAAGCTGTAAAACTGCAGCCTATAAGAGGGAAGAGAGCAGAGAGGGGTTAATTAAAGCACCCCTATCTCCTTTATCTGTGTGATCGCCCTTACACGGGCAAATGAACAGCACACAGCATTTCCAGAGAGCGCTCCTTTGGTCCTCTTACACACAGATATAGAAGCATTACTTGGAAATGAGGCATTACAGTGCACAGCATGCAGAAAAGAGCACAACAGCACCTCTCAGCTGGTCGGTAGCTGCCTGCTGCTGCTGCACCAAATGGGATCCTGGCTTCTCCTGAACAAGGTAGTGATTTCTCCTTGGGAGCAGCAATTCCTCCGGCTCTCCCTGAGCTGCAAGATCAAAGGGAAGCCCAAGCCTGGATCCAGCGTGGTACTGAGAAGCAAAGTTTTCCCCATCAGCACAGTTCCTGCGTCCTTACGTGCAGCATGAACACAGCCACGTCCTTTGGAAAGTGGTCGTACAAGGGTGCCCAAAATAAAGGTGGTGTCATTCTGGGCAGGTCGGGGCTGCACCCAGCCCTGAGCAGTGTTTGATCAGAAATGCATTTCAGAGGTAAAAAAAAGCCAAAAAAACCACAAAAAAACAAACCACCTATTTTACCCAAATTTAGCAATGCACAATGCCTGCTATTCCAAATGGAATCTGGAGCATCTGTGCAGTACAAGCTGATGGTGGGATGAGTTTTTGGTACAACTGCACAAGATGTGGCTTAAAGCTGCCAAGATCTCCTATTTGACTTCATTAGGCTTCACTTACATTTGGAATTATAAACACAGAATATAAGTTTTTCCACTTTCATCTGAAAATTGCACACAAATGGAATCTGCCATTTCTACTGCACAGAAGCAACAGTGCAAGATGAAAATGCATTATTTTACAGTTTCGTGCAAAAATGGTTTTGCTCTAAAGAAGAACTCAATGCTATGAAACATAGCATAAGCAAACAAATTCTGATACTGAAAGGGAAAAAAATTCTCGTTTTTATCAGTTAATGGAAAACAGACATTTTTGTGAAAAAAAAAATGGAAGAAAGTATATCAAAATAACATATCTGGGTTGCAAAACGCTATGGAAAAAGTTGTGACTGTTGTTTGCTGTAGATCACTTCACTATTTATCACCTCTATGTTGTTCTTAGTGCAAAAGCATTTAGCATCACATCAGCTATTGAGAAAGCACAGGGATGGAGGACAAATGCAGCACTCCGAGTGCAGGACACAGCTAGATAAAGATAAATAAAGCCAGTGAGAAAAGCAGGAAGGTGGCAAAAGAAAAACCGACTGGAGGAACATGTGGAAGTCCTCACCACCCCCAGCTCTCCATGCTACAAACAGATAAGCACAGCAGCAGTTCTGCAGACTATTAGAAAGAAGAAAACATAAATGAATGATAGCAATGGAAAAGGTTTTGCACTGAAGCTCGACAGCTTTGTGATTTTCCTGATGCAGGGAAAAGCTGCTCTTTGGGCAGGGCACAGCGCGTGGCCACGGCGCCCCGACACGATGTGATGAACTGATGTGAGTGCCTCTGCCTCGTGAGCTGAGATAGCTGGCCTTAAAAACCCCATGATACCACTTAACCCTGCGTTTTCCCTCACACTGTGCATTCCCACTAAGATATTAGCAATCAGTAAAGGAGAGGGCAAGTGCTTTTTGCCAAAGACAAACTAAAATTTCAAGGGCTCAGACAGGAAAACAAACAGCATCCAAAGCACTAATTTTACCTAGTTTTGGGGTAAGAGCTGCTGAAATCCCTGTTTGAAAGGGAGGGTAGGGAGAGCAAACTCAGGGCAATTGAACTTCACTCCTTAAAAACACATTTATAGAGCAGATAGACAGCAATTCAACCTGGGAAGGGAGATGAGAGCGAATATCGACTCTGCTTTCCCAATCCATGGTTTGTGGTAAAGAAAACAATGTTTAAATCTCAATTTTTCAGTACTGGCAATTCTGGTATTGAAATTAAAGACAACACCAGTATTTTTCATTATTGTCAACGTCCTCACAAACGGCTGATTGGGTTTGGTGTTGCTCTGAAGCCAACTACAATGATTAAATTGTTTAAAAATTACTGACCTAGTTCATTCAGATAGCTGTAGGGTCTCCAGTCTGCAGTTTCTCTGTCAAGGATTTTGTTACTCAGCTGTTCAAAAAGTATGATAATGAGTTAATGCTGAAATCAACACACAGTTCCCACCCAAGACTTCAGTGCACTGATGTCACAAATCTAAAAGGGAGATGGACGTTGCCCTGGCCTCACCATTTCAGATCCTTATCTGTATGAAGTCTGATAGTTGCTCACTAGCATTAGGGAAAATCACAAAGGAAAGTCACTTCACCAGGCAATGAACACAGCATGCTGGAAAACACGGGGCTTCCTCGGGGAGCCACAAATCACACAGGTACCCGTGCACACGGAGTGACACGTGGGCAGCCCCAGAACGACAGATGGAGATGGATGCACCAAACCACCAACACAGCATGCAGACAGGCGCTGGGACTGTAATACATCTGTGTACTCAGTTACAAGAGAAACAACAGCTAGCAGATTCCTCTCAATTCAAGGAAAATAACGGCGGCACAACGTGTGCCCAGCTGGCAGGATGGGCACGGCGAGGCGGCGCTGGCTGCAGGAGCTGCTGCAGGGCTCGGGATGTGCCAGCACAGCCTCAATTTTCCTGTAGGAAAATCCTCACTTGAGGTCATGCTTAAACACAACGCTGAGGGCACATGGTGCCTGCCTGAGGGATGGGGATTCTGCACAGCCATTAAGGCAGTCAGTGCTCCTGTGGGATCTCTGCAAGAGTACAGCGCTTCGGGTCAGCAAATCCCAGCAATGAGGGGCTGCAGAAGCTGCTGCGTTCCACCTTGAAATCTTTCCCTTGAAAGCCACCCCTGTGAAACTACAGCTCAGGAAGTGTCAATTCAAGGGCAGATCCCAGCCCTCTTCTGAAGAGCTGAAGTCACAAAGCCCTCATTGCTCTCCGCAGCATTTCATTTTTCCTGATCTCTCATTAATTTCTGCTTAGCTTTCATACTGGGCTTTAAGACCAAGGACAAAAAAAATACCGCTGATGTTTTGACATCTACTGTGAGACGAAATCCCAGCTGGCACCCAGCACCCACTGCCCCCAGAGCAAGCATCACCCACCTGCGCAGCCCTGCTTGCAGCCACCCCAGTGCAGGGCAATGTGCTGCGATGTACGAGGAGAAACGGCTGCTGTCAGCCCTGGGATTCAGGCAGTGATGTGCTGAGGACCTCCCAGTGAGTTCCTCTATCAATGCTGAGGGGCACGAGGACCAGCAGGCCCTGCTCAGCCCGACATCCATCTGTGAGGTTCTGCTGAGGATGAGCCTGCAAAGCCCTGCAGACTCTTTTATCACCAGGGAAAGCATCTGCAAATGCTGCGCTCCACCAGGAGCACTACATTTAGGACAGCAACACTTTTATGTGTGTATATATATATATATATAATATATATATATATTACAAGCTGCATACTGACATTTTGAAGCTTTTATCCCATCTCAGAAACTGGATTTCATCAGCAGAAAGATCTGTAGCAATCAGAGGCGAAAGCCTGACCTTGCTGACTGAATTCTGGATGCAGAAAGCAGCCTGATGCGTGTTCACACCACGCGTAATGCACAGCGAGTTGTGCAGGCATGGCAGAAACCACTGTACAGACACAGGAGACAGCACGGACAGATGGTGTGAATACACACACACACACACACACAGTGTTGGGTCTCTCTACAAGCAAGTGCACAGTGTGCTGGGAACTACTCAGCTGAAACTTTGCAAAACTCAGTTATATCATTTGGAAAGCACGTAGCTGTTATTTGGGAAGCACGTAGCTGTGCTCCAGGTGGGCAGGACAAAGGTTCAGGACACACAATGGGGTGAATACTCCAACCACACACACATGTATTCACACACACAAAGATGGATTCCTACCAGCCCATGGGGTCTGAACAGCGCACAGCTCAGTGCCACCCAAAGGTTCTGGCTGGCAGACATACAGCTACTGAGCCCCTGCAGTCCGTGGGACTGGAGGCACACAGTCACAGCAGGACCCTCTGAGCCCACACTCAAACCCCACTACAGTAACCTGCAGCACTGCTGGTACAATCACTGCCTGCGAGGAGCAGCAGCCCAACCTTGCTCCTGGTGCTCCCTGGCAAGGACAAAGGAACACAGACAGGAAGGCACAGACAGCAGCAGGGCACAGGGCAGGGAGCAGCACTGCCAGCCCTGTGTTTGTGTGGTGTGAAGCCCTCAGCCACAGAGCCCACGGCTGCTCCTCTTTGTTTTGTAACTTGCAGCAATCACATGAATGCCAACTTTCATTCCAGCTGCACCATTTAGATCACATTTATTAAAGTCTTCAAGTTTCTATTAAAAGCCTTGTTTGCACAGGGTTTATAAATCAGCTTGCAAACCCAGAATTTGGCATGAAGAGCTATGGGCTAGAATTGATTTTTTTTAATGAAATGATCTGGGGACACTTCTAAGTTTTTCAGAATGCGGTAATTATGAAGAAATGTGATTATAGCTGTCTCTTTGTGCTCCTATCAGTTCTTAGCACGCTATAATTTGCTAACATTTTTTCCCCAAGATGGAAGAGACTTCAATTTGTGAACCAAAATTACTTTCCTAGAGGAAAAAAAACATTTCATAGTAAATTTGCTCACTAAAAATCCAAGCATGTAACTTTAGCAACTTGGTTAAAACTACCTCATACCTTGCAAATCTTCCTTTAGATCAATGAGATACTTACAGGAATAAAGCAGGGCTGTTATCTGTGCCTCAGAGCTGGCTGGATAGATCACAGAAAGGAGCTGAGCACCACTGGTCCACACTCAGCTTTTCTAAGGAATCTACAGTAATCAAGCAACTAAATGTGGGCACCAACTCCATCGTATCCTCCCAAAAAACAGCTGGTAAGTGCTTTCCATCAGCTGCCAGCGATTGGCTGCAGGTGTCTGTGTTTCTCAGCTTTAGAGGGCCTTCCCCAGCACTGTGTTTGCAGTCTTCTTTCCCTGGATGGGCTTCAGTCAGAGCTACTTTACAATGTTTCTGGTGGCTGAGTTCATTACCAGTTGGGTGATAACCAGTAAGTCCATTTCCAGCGACCTCTGTTTTGCTATTTCTAAGTTTAGAACTTCCTTTAATAGAAGCGAATCTGCTGGCTTTAAACATTTGCTCAGGACACCTAACAGCAATTGATTTTTATGATGTCTGCAGAAGCCAGCAACACGTGGGCTCTGGCTGCGATGTTCTTCTCATTGGGTAGGGTGGAATTAAGAGCTCTGTGAAACACTGAGGTGAGCACACCCCATCTGCTCTTGGCACAGCTGTGCAGCAGCTTCCCTGCCCCGTCTGCACTGGGATGCAGGAGCCTCTCCTCCTCCTCAAGCCATGACACAGCCCAGACCCTGACTATGTGTTAGGGAACAGCTTTGATCACTGGGCACCTGAGTCTGGCTGTCTTTCACTGCAGACATCCTGGCACGTAATTACTTAGATAACACATCAAGCTCCGTTTTAACAGGTTTCTTTGTCCCCTTAGCTTTACTGGGAAGCTGTTCCAAAATCTCACTGATCTGATGTTAGAAATCTCACTCCCAGCCTCGATGCATTCATGGCCAGTTGATCCTCATTTGTTCTTGTGCCAACTCTGCTATCTAACTTAAATAGCTCTTCTCCCTCCTACTGTTTACCCCGATGCATTTATAGATGGCAATCACACTCCCTCTCAGCATTCATTTTGCTAGATAAAAGAAGTCTCTCTTCATACACTCCCCCTTATCCTCCCACCTGCTTTTGCCTGCATGTGTTCCAGCACCAGCACTCCCCTGCACACACTCCAACACCTCTGCTCCTACTTGTCTCAGCAGCTTTAAGTTTTACTGTAAGGACACGGGCAGCATCCCAAACAGTGGCCAACTGCCTGGCAGAGGGGAAATGGAGGTGAGACCCTTCCAGCCTGGAGGGGTTGTGCAGGGTGCCCTGCTGAGCAGGGTTGGGCAGCAGGATGGAAAACAGAAAGGTGGCCCTCCAAGCATAGGGAGGAGAGCACACCCAGGACTCTGCCTCAGCACTTCAGAGGATTCCTCTGACATTTTTGTTCATTTTGCATCTGCACCGCTTCCCGTGTGACCCCAGCTGGCACAGGAAAGAAATGAATCCTCCAAGCACAACTTGTGCACATTTTCCTGCAGAAAGTGGAAATGGCACCAGACAAACTGATTAGGAAATGAAACTCGTTACTGCAGCCATTAGGGGCTTTATATGCTCTTTTGTCTTACTTGGCTGGAGAACAGCAAGACAGGAGCTGCATATTTTTGGCCATCCTCCGCTACTCAGCACTGCAAAGCTTTCTCATGAATAAGTTAGATGCTGGGGGATGTAAAGGAGTAGTCAGGGCATACATTTTGATAAGTGCCCTAAAAATACCAGATCCATTTTTTTCCTTCTTTTCCAATGCCAGGACAACCTGCTGATCAACTACGAGAGGCAGCACTGCCGCAAGGCGGGCAGCTTTCACACTTGTCCAGATGTACCACTGGGTTTCATAGCTCTTTGGCAGCTAAATATTTGAAATTGCTGTGTGATCAGATAGCGCTGCGGGCTGGGAAATCAAGAGAGGTGCTTGCTTTGACCTTTTCCAACTTCACTGAAATTAGTGCAGTAGGATTAGTGGTCCAACTCCACACTCACGGTGTTCATCCTGAATCTGACATTATGAGCATTTGCACTTCCAACCTGGGGAGCAAAGCTGCACGATGCAAGGGGACCATCCACCTCAGAAAACATATTTACACATCTGTCTAAACTTTTCTCTGTGAAATCTCTAGAGCCAGCTTTGTTATTACAGTTTAATGAGATTGGTTTTTTTAGAACCCAGAAATGTCCAACAAGAGTACAAATGGAAATATTTTTGCATGCCCTGTTTCATTACATGGTGTCTTTTTGGCACCAGTTTTGTTCCCGTGGCTTCCCAGTGACCACAGCTACATTTGGATGAAGCCAATGCAGCCAGCAAGCACCATCATTTTTAAAGCTGCAGCCTTAACAAAATCAACTGCATTTCTTTTTTCTTCTGCTCCCTACCCTTCGCCTCACCTTGGCTTATTAAGTGTCCAATGGAAGAGCTGCCTTACTATTTACCACATCTCAGTCTATTGCTGAAGTGGTGAATTCAGTGTAATCCATGAGTGGCCCCAGGGAATCAATCGCACACGCAGGGATGTCCTCCTAGATGCCTGAGATTTCCAATCTGAAGAGCTCTGCTGAGAGCATGAAGGGACAGCACAGCTCTGAGCACCTCAGATGAAAACTGTGCTCACCCCCAGCACCTTCCCACATCTCTCTTGGTGCCAACAGCAAATCTGTGTGTCTGCTGATTTGGGAAATGATGATTTAGCCAAGTTAGATTCCTGACTTAATGCTTCATTGATTTGCTTTCATTATATTAATGAAGAATCACAATTATCTGGTTCTTTACCTTTCCTGAGATGCAAACATAGCCTATAGTTGCTTAGGAAGCAAGGCTTATTGACCATGGGCTGACGCTCCCATCAGAGGGCACAGAGATTACACAGACACACACAGGGAAGGCAGACCCTGTTGTGTCCATCAGAGGCACCATGCCAGCATCCAGCAGGCATTGCTTCGCTTTATTTCCTTGAACTGATAAGAACAGTACTGCAGTGGGGTGGGATCATATCTACCTTACTGGAGCTGCTCCCATCCAGATTACGGGGAAAGAAGCGCGAAGTCACACCGCATGAGAGAGTGTGGTAGCTTGGGTTGGAAAAGCAGTGCACACTGCTGCTACCTTGAGATACATCTGGGAAGAAAACAATCATCACAAATACTTTGGAAGCTGTAACGATTCTTCAGAAACTGAAAACACACGAGAGACAGTGAAGTTGAGAAACCCGATGAGCGCTGTGTCAGTGCTGTGTGCTATGCAGCATCTCCAGGTGAAACGTATTCTGCACATCATGGGGTGAAGCGTTGCAGTATTAGCATCAAGTATAAGATAAAAAAGCAACATAATTATGTGGCACAGCACTGTTCTTTTGAAGAACTTAGAGAAAGAAATAAAAATTCCTGACAATCCACCTGTGCTGTGCAGAAGGGAAGAAATGCAAAGCTCAGCGAATGGATGTTTAGTTTACAGCAGCTTCTTCCCTGGTTTAAGCACATGTAGGAGCCACTGGTGATAATAATCCTTTTAGCTATGAAGCAGAACTTTTTGTTCCAGGGTGTTATAAATCAATGTGCTATAGCTGTACCAAGAAGTCAAAAACACTTCCTATAGCTTGTTGTGCAAAGGCACAGAGAAAAAGTCGGGCAGTTACACCGTTACACACAGACCTCCTCAGCTATTTCCTTTCTTCAACTCGGCAACACGTTTACCAAACGAAGCAGTTTACCAGGAAACACATCATATCTCCACAGGTGGTTCTAAGGAAAGCATCACTGCCAGGCTGGCTTCAGCGTGACAACAGACAGACACATATTTCAAAGCTGCGCCAGAAGAAAGAGTGAAAAATCCAAACAACTCAAAACCACATCAATCACCACGCCCTGTAAGAAGTAAATACGTGGATTAGTTTTAATGAGCAGGGCTTCAACGGCAGAAGGGAGGTCAGCCCCAGAAAGGCATGCAGACGCAGAGGGCAGCTGCCAGTGGAGCTGGTGGGGAAGGGCACTGCCTGCAGGAGCCGCCTCCTCTGCCCTCTGCTCCTCTCACTCTGTACCTGCATTCCTGTGGCCGTGCACTTCGCTTTGCTGACATCTGGTGGAGATCTCGATTTAGCTTAATTTACTGCGAAATATCCCATTTCAAATAAGAGGTTTTAGCTGCAGGGTGTCTATTATGTAAGTGCTGGGGGAGGGACCTGCACGTGTGTGTGCAAATCTGACCCGGCATCTTTCTGCTGGAACATGCAGTGTGATTTTTGAGGTCACTGCAAAACCTTTTGGTCCTGGTTGTGTTCTGAGGATATTGCCAGCAAAGGCTCTCAGATCAGCACATGCTTCCGGGACTCAAACATTTTCATGTAGCTTCTTTTGGCTTGCCACCAATAACTTTCTGCCCAGCACAGCAGCTGGGGAGATGAGACAACCTGCCAGGGCTCTGCCACCTCCTCCCCCTTAACTCCATGATATGTGCAATAGTTACATACAAACAGCTGCTGCTGGGGGTCTGCAAATGAAGGCTGGGTCTGGGACCCAAAGACAGCTGCTCACACAGCCTTCAGCCTGCCCACGAGGTACTGTCTGCTCACTGGGGAGCACAGCTCCAACCCATGTTTTTCTGCTCTGCAGGTGAGTGTTCGAGCCTGAGCTCTCAGCGCTGCCTTCCCCTTCCCTTATCTGCTGTGCCCTCTCTCAGCTGCAAGGATCAGCCTGAAGAGAAGGAGGTCTGGCTCGCTGCTCTGCTGCCAGATAAGAGGTGCACACTGATGCTGCTGAGGCAGCTGACGCCTTACAAGTTCACACCCAGCTTATCTGGCCATAGCGCTTGTGCACCCGAAATGAGCTGAAGGAAAAGCCTCCCAGACTGCCCTGCTATTTAGCACTGTGCTGAATTAATGAATCTGAGCTCGTACACAAGTCTGCATCGCCAGAAATCTTGTCTTCCTTCATTGCATGCAGCCCCATATACTCAGAATTACTCCTTCTACACAGTTCCATTTGGCTGATACTTAAGTACCCACACAGGTTGATTTACCTTGATAGCACAGTCCATTTTCTACACATTTATTCATGAAGCTCTTACAACCACTGCCTGAAAATACATCAAATTCAAATCTAATGCTATCCCAGTACAAAAAAAAAAAAAAAAAAAAAAAAAAAAGAAAGAAAAACCTCTTCCCAAAGATGAGAATTTCATTCTACCCTGAATAGTGCACTGACTTAAATGGCTAAAAAGACAAAAAAAAGACAAAAAAAAAAAAAAAAAAAAAAAAGAACAATTTAAATTAAAACAAAATAAAAACAACCCCAAAGGTTATGTCAATGTTAGCATGGAGAGATCCATGCTGTGCAGGGCCCCATGGAGGCACAGTCCCACTGTGAGCCCCGGCTGCGCAGTGCTGGAAGGCACAGAGATCTGGATGGGAGCCAGAATGCTCCATCCCTTGAAGGACTGTGAGCCACGGCTGTGCGGTGACACAGAGAGCAATGATCCACATCCTGCAGTGGGAGGACAGGGGGGCATGGAAACGGGGAGTGAGCACTGCAGTAAATAGAACAGAGAGCTCGAGCTGCAAACTGGCATTGCTTTCTTCTTCCTCTCAGTTGGCTTCTTTGTGTGGATCTTCTCCACTCACTGAGTGTCAGTGGGGCAGCTGAAGGCTCAGGATGCTGTACTTGCATTGAGCTTTGCCCAGTTTTTGGCTCTCAGCATAGGAATCGCCCCTATCATAAAGTCTGTTATGACTCTGAGAAGACCTCCATCGTCACTTCAGCCCATAACCACACCTCTGTGCAAGTCCTGAGAAGAAATCTCTGCTGCTCTCCAGCACTACTGCATCATTTTCCCTTCTGTCCCTATGTCCTTGAGTTAACGATCCATGCTTTAAAATCCTCTATTGGATGCAATATATCATTCCCATGCTGGGAGCACTGTTCTGCTTTCAGGTTTATTGGGGACAGCCTGCTCTTAGATCCATGTGCAGTGGGTCAGCTTCCCAACATGGGTGGTTCTCCTTCCCACCAGTAGCTGTTAAGTGTGTTCTGCTGCCACATCCTTCATCCCCAGATACTGAATGGTCAGAGGGCTGCCCAGGGGCTTTCCTTTCCTATAATCTCCCTCACATATATGCACGCATTATCAGCATCTGCAGAGCTAAAGACACACAGACCCAAAACATCCTGCAGACACAGGTTATTGATTACAGCCTCCAGGAGCTACTGATCTGCACGTATGATACTCTATGACAGTGACACCACCACCCACACAACAGCAATGGTGGGTCAGGTTAACCACAGACCCATGTGGGGCTGGATTCTGCAATCACTGCTCAGGAGGAATTCCTGCCAAAGTCCATAGGTTTGCAAAAGATTGTATTCACTGCATGAGTGTATCTGCAGAGTATTCATTCTGTCCTTAATCCACACACGAGACTCCAGGCAAAAATCTCTGATGTATTCATTTAATGCTGCTACTCTCCTTCAGTGTCCTGCAATGCACAAATGCTCGTGCATGCCCACACATGTTGTTCTTGCCATCCAGCCGTGCTACATTCTCCATTTTTTATCTCTGATCTTGTCTCGGTTTTCATCCAGTTTTCTGATCAATGGAAGTGAAAGGCTGAAAACAGCACTGGCAAGGCCAAAGCTGGGAAGGTGCCCAATGGGTAGGAATTTTTGTAGAGCCACTGGAGCAGCATCAGAATTTGGCAAGGAGTTTGTGCAGAATCTGGAAATCTCCTCCTGAAAGATGACAACCAGAAACAGTGCTGATACCTGTAGACATGTTATAATGAGATGAAGATGCAGCATGGCTTCTAACTTCTCAGACTTCCTCTGCAAGAAACACAGCAGTTTGTCATGGGAGAGGCAGGAATGGATGGCTGACTCCTCAGCTGCGGCTTCTTGAGAGACAAAGTTTCTATTGCATGTAGCAACAGATTGCACAAAGACAAACCGAAAGGCCCAGCCTCAGCACACCCATCATTGAATGAGATGAACATGATGGAAACAGGACCAGTAGAGAACCTGGCACTTCAGCACTTTTACAAACTGAGCTGATACAGAGCAGCAATGCCAGCAAGAATTAACTGCAGTGCTGTGCCCAGAGCCCAGAAGAGGATCCCAGGTTCAGTGGAGCTGCAGGATGTGATCCCTCAAACATTTGTGATGTATCCAGGAACTCATCCGTCCCCAAGTGTTCTTTGCTTAAGTGTTGTGTGACAGCAGGAACACCTGAAAGGAATGTGAAGGACATCATACAGGAGGTTCTGTGCCTACAGAGGCATAACCAGCAGGACTGTGCTGGGCTCCAGCATCTTCAAATGTAAAGACTTTGTAGCTGAGGAGGAAAGTCATCTGTCTATCTTCAATCTGAAGGGTGAGAACTTCCTTTCACAGCATTGCCTTTCTTCAGACTTCTTGCAGAGCGTGAGACTGGGATGCCATCAGATCGACTGGGAAATCTCCATTCATGGTAAAGTACGGAGAAAAAACAAGGCTGTCTGGAAGGAGAAGCTCAGTGACTGCAGTCAGGAACTCCCAGCCTCAGCAATATGCCTTATTTGCAAATTTCTAAGTTGTGCCTCTTCAACACGCTGGGTTACACATCCATTGACTAGAAGAGCTCACAAATAAATTATGTGAAACAGGCTTTGTAAATAAAAGGATAAAGTGTCAACATGAACGAAATGGATGGCTGAAAAGTTCAGAACAATTTCCCGTGCCAACAGCTGTGATTTGCTCTCTTGGAACTTGGAGCCCTGCTGTTGCTGAGATGTGCCACGGTTCTCTTTTGCAAGTTCATGGTCTGGCTCTTCAAATGATGTAGAAATGACAAATTTCAGGCCAAATCATACTGGCAACCAGCTAAGGATCAGATGAGCCCTCTTTGGCACCGTTTTCATAAATTTCTTACCCAAATCAGCAGCTTAAGCAAGAGTCTGCAAAGCTAACATTCAAAAATAAGGCAATGAGAGGAGGTCCAAGGCTGATTTTTTTTTCCTCTCATCTTGTAGCTGTGAGAAGAAGGAATGTTCCAGTATAAACCCGAGTGATCTAAAAATGAGTTTAGGCAGCAGTGTTTGGCAGACAGTAACATCTGCTTGGTGGGAGAGCCTCCTTCCAGGTGCACCCAGGGCAGAGAGGCGCAGAATGCAGCCATGCCACTCCAGGACAGCACAGAGGGCAAACCAGGGGCAAGAGGCTGGGCCTTGTGCATCCTGACTATAAAGCAGAAAGAAAAAGGCAATGCAGAGCTGAGAAAGCAGAGGTGCTGGGTCAACTTCTGCCTGTCTCAGGAGCTGGTATTTACTAGGATTTAAAATTCCAGCCTTACAGCCATCCAAAGGGAGATGCAGCAAAGAGCAGACAGAGAACAGCAAGTGCTGAGCAGATCCTCACTGGAGACAGGCTGGAGGAAACAAGAAGGAAGCAAAACCACCTCCCACCTGGCTTCCTACCTGAGATCGGCCACTGAGGAATGAAGAATAACAGCAATGAAGTTTAGCCAATCTGTTAAGATAAACTGATCTCCAGACCAGAAACAGAAGATGGAAAGAAGTGAGAAATCAATCAGTGCAACTTTTTTTTTTTTTTTTTTTTTTTTTTTAAACTTAAATAACCTCCCCCTTCCTCGCTCCTGCTTTTATCAGCTCCAGGGAAGAAAATTGACACCAGCTGTTTCAACGGCAGGGGTTGGTCTGCACCCAGAAGGGACAACAGACAGCAGGGCTCAAATCAGAAACAGCAACACAGACAAAAGTAAAACCTTAATACTAATCCAGTCAACTCCATTCCTCACCAAAAGTCATCTGAAGGTTTCACAGAGGAAAAATAGGACTTCATATATTCCATGCAGCATATTTCACATCTAGGTCTATCCACTGTCTTGTAAGTAATGTTTCATACATGAAGCAGCTTCAGTCAATTTATGTTGTATTTGCTTTCCTGTCTCTGCTAAGTGATCATGGTATTCGGAGCAAGAATAGAAGCATCATTATTTCTGACACTCAGTAGCATGTTATACATCACAGGAGCTTGATTTCCTCAACATACAGGAATACGAGTCAGTATTCGATTAACATAAAAAGACCCTTACCAGAAAGTGAGTAATCTGTATTAGTCATCCTCATGGCTGGAGTGTAAGATACACTTGGCATGTCATGGCCCTTCTCCTTCTGTTTCCGTCGATACCACACAAACAGTGCCAGCAAGACCATAATAATTAGAAGGAGAATAATAATTCCAATGATTGCTCCCACTGAGTGCCTCTCTGATCCAAGAGCTGGACTAATTTTAGTATAGGGGTTTAATTCTTCCATCATAAGAGCCGCTGTTAAAAGTAATTCATAACACACTGTAAATTGAATCGCGCAATTCATTTCTGAGATTTTTAAGTACATCATTGTTAACAAAAACAAAACAAAGAGGGACAGAGGGAGAGAGAGAGATTTTACAGATAGAATTGCACTGTACCTTGATCACATCTGATTCCTTTGAAGCCCGGACTGCAGTAGCAAGTACCTGTGACATGGTCACATGTAGCATTATTCATGCACTCACAGAGTTGTTTGCAACCATAACCAAATGTTCCTGGTGAGCACTCTGGGAAGCCAAAGAAAAGATTGGAAAGAATCCTGACTTTCTGGAGGAAGAAGGTGAGATCCTCGCCATGGAAATTCAGCAGAAAATCACCCTTGTCTCACTAGGATAACTCCCCAAGGTTGCATTGCTACTTGAAGCAAGAGACAAATGGATGTGGTGTACAATTTGTGGTACAACGTATTAAGCTGTAACTTTCCTTCAGGAAAAGCCACACAAGACTTCTCAAGGATGAAACCAACAGCACACGCACACTTGAAAAGCCTTGATATATATTACAGGTGTATGGAATTTAACAGGGCATGATCTCAGAAGCTATAGAAAATATCTTGAAAGAGCATAGCATATGCACATTCTTTTCCTGGGGGGACTGCAAATAGAAGTTTTAATGTACTTTCACATGAACACAGCAGACTTTTACCAAACAAATTCTGCATACTTTCATATTTATCCCCAATAGTGCTAGAAGACTAATATCGCATTGGAGATGGACTTACAGAACTGAGCATCTGAATGATTCGATTTGCTCCGTTTCTGCATTAGGATTCCTAACATGGAAGGAATTTCTATCCTGTTTCTGTCAGAGACAAAATGATTGAATGTCCAACTGAGAAATTTATTCATACAATTACTATGATGGGCTATTATGATAACTCCGTAGACAGCTTACTAAATTTCTCGAGGCAACATTCAACAACAAATTGAAAGAAGCAACTTCTGTCATATCCTTGTTATTTCTGGAGGGAGGGCATCACGGAATGCATGCACACTTGCTATGATCTGGGAGAACATGTGGCTTCTTGAGTGTCACTGCCACATTTTGCACAGGGTGACAATACCTTCCCAGTGCCAGTCTGTAAGCAAATTCCAGTTACCTAACGTTAATATGAAGTGATGAACATTAGCCTGTATCTTTTTAAGGAGTATAGCCTAAATTTTTGGACTGCACCGCAGAAACGATGTTTGCACTTTGGCATTTCATCTGTAGCGTGGTGCAACTGCCCATCCAGGGATTCTGAGAAGGAAGGAGTCTTAATACAGACATATTAGACCTAATACTTTTAAATAGTAGAAAAGCAAATAACTGAATGCATTAGTAGTTTGGATAGAAAATAAAATCTCAAGCTTTGTAGAAAGGTCAAATTAGCAACGTCGTTT
Organism: Tetrao urogallus; assembly: GCF_951394365.1. Classification (NCBI taxonomy): domain Eukaryota; kingdom Metazoa; phylum Chordata; class Aves; order Galliformes; family Phasianidae; genus Tetrao; species Tetrao urogallus. The sequence goes on along the minus strand of NC_136824.1, from coordinate 2,230,628 downwards.
CTTGCATAAAACCTTGTGTTGTGATTCAGTTCTACTATGAAACTTCACACTTCCCTATTTATTCATAGGTAAAGGTGCACACGAATTCACAGTAAGTTGGCTGCTCACAGAATTACAGCGGTGCCGTCCGTAATCCCCACGAGCATGCAGATTTGATCCTGAGACACACACTTGGATGAATGTTAAGTATGTGCAAATGGAAAAGATGTTCATGAATTGAGTTATATGTCCTAATGCACTCATAAAGATCTGTGCAGTAAGCTGCAGGGAAGCTCTGAGGTAGGCCTTTGACTTGCAAAGTTAGCAGGAATGTTTAATTGCATTACCTACTGCCAAAAAAAGAAGAAAAAAATATATCTGTGGAATTAATGCCCTGGTAAGGTGAGATAGATTTCATCCTGTATTTAGAATCCAAGTTAATGCATGAAAATTTTCTTTTGATTTACTATACTGGACAAACAAGTAATTTTTCAACTGCAGCATATACAGTTTCCACAGCCCTAAATCTTTATCCTTAAAAGAAACCATTTGGCACAGTGTGCTAAATATGCCAGCGAGACGCTGACAACAATTACTGTAAGATATGCAAGCACTCTTGCAAGGTAATTGAAGTTCATTGTTAAACACTTGCTCACTATTCAAGTTAACTGCAATCCTTCCAAAAATGACAAGCAGCTTTTGTTTCCTTGATCTGTTTTCAATGTACACATGAATCTTTATTTGGTCCGCATCTACAGTGTAACAACTTTGTCATGGAAACCTCAACTTTCCTTGGAAGTCAGAGAGTGGAATGACTCTTTTTGAACTCTTCTGTCTTCCTTCATGCTTGGGGAAACCCAATGCTGTTGCACTCAATAGTGTTAGTAAGGCATGATGCAGTTTGGGGTTCCTATCAATCAGGTACAAGTAAAGTGGTTTGGGAAGGCTGCCTCCACTCAGTGCTGGCTGTGAGACAGGCTTTGATCCCACCTAACTTCATGCTGTGAGAGGAAAGGCCCAATCTGCAGTGGATTCACCGTACTTCACTGCCCTAAAACAGACCGGCTGGCTTTTCAGAGATGCCTTCCTTTCCCTACATATGATGCAAGGTGCCTGATTGAGGCTGACAGACACGCGCACCTCAGTCCACAGCTCATTTTTGCAAAGGATTCTGAACTCTTCCCCACAAGAAATGGCAAAATGAAGTCATGCTGCTACTTACTTTGCTCACACTGTTTGCCTGTGAATCCAGTCCTGCACGTGCACTGCCCAGTGACGTGGTCACAGTCTGCTCCGTTCTGACACTGACACACGTTGGCACAGTTTTTTCCATAGAAAGCAGCTGGGCAACCTTTCAGGAAGAAGAGTAAGGAAAGATGAAGAAATGAACTGAAACACAAACTCAAATATGTTAACAGCATAAAATAAATGAGCCTATAAATCTATGGATTTTCAGCCTGTGTATATCTAACAACATGTATTTGATGATCTAAATGCAGAGCTACCACAGCAGCCGATTTTCTCGCAGTAGTGTTTCTCCTGTCTTACAGAACTGCCTTTTAAGCACTTAAGAAGAATAAAAACTTCACGCATCCACACAAACTACATTTTCAAGGAGTGAAAGAAGACAGCTGGAAAGAAACTCTGTAAGAGGCCATAGATCAGTTGGTTACTTGCAAGTGGAAGAGCCCTCTCAGAAGGCTCACTGGAACGTGATCTCCCCTTCTGTGCTGATAATTTTGCGCTGGTGAGAGGAGAAATCTCACACATTTTCCTAAAGCTGACAAATGTTTTCCAGGGCTTTACAAAACACGGAAAAGAACGGTACAGATTCTGACAATGAATCAATAACCTAAATGGTCAGACCCTCATTTTTTAGCATGCTGAGGGCATAAAAAGCCTCAAGAAGCTTCAGGACACTTTCCTTGGAGTGACAAAAGTTATCCACTAGCATGAAGCAGGTGGTATAGCAGCAAGAGTGCAATACTTGGAAGAGACACGAGGTAGCAGCACACACTTTGACAGATTCCTTGACAAAATAGCACATCTGAAAGGCTTACGCTGTGTGCAGTAGAGCCCAGTCCAGCCATGAGTACATCTGCATTCTCCATCATAAGGGCTGCACATTGCTCCATTGTGGCAGTTGCATGAATGAAAGCAATCCATGCCCCAAAAACCTGGGGGGCAAGCTATGAAAATAAGAAACATTTATCAGCAGTGATATGGCTTTAGTGCTGTGGGGAACAATGGTAAAGAGAGCCTGCAAGAAGCAGCAAAGGCAGAACATCGTATCGTGGTACTTGGCATCACTGCAGCTATTCCCTCATCACAACCAGTTCTCCCATGCCAACAACTGTTCTGAAAACCCAGAATGCAAGCCTACAACCTCACCCACGCTGCCAAACCTGCATTTCTTCTCCATGTAGGTCTGCTCTGTGAGCAGAGAGTAACCCTGCAATGGGGCTGAGTGCTCCAGCAGTGCTCCCTGCCTCACTGGCACTATTTCTGAAGACAATTCAGACAGGGTTTATAAGATATGGAGGTAATTTAATTTTCTTTTTGATATTCAGAAATTCTTGCATAATAAAGCACAGCTATTCGTGGTTTACTTGTGCTATGCAATCAACTGCTAAAATTACCACATTCATTTGAAGCGCAGAGCACTGCTCAAATTATGTAAAAATGTAAAGAAAACTTCTTTCAGTATGAATTCCCATCCACAAAATCAGATTGCTTTTGTTGATGGGGCCAATATTAAATTAAAACCTCCAGGTCTGTTATATATTTCTGCAAGTACAATATTAATACATTTTCAAAAGTTATTGTAAGCCTCCCTCCAAAACCGAATGCAGTAAGTTACAGTCATTAGTGCTAGACTAAAAGATCCAAAATGATGATAACCCTTCAATATAACAACTATATTTTTGCTTTAAAAAGCACTTTCCATTGCTGCCTATTAAAGGCATGAATTCATAAGGCATGGTTCCCAGGAAACCTGAAAGTAGAGAAACGGTGCCTATTTCCACGCCTGCCACTGGCTGCAATTCTGACGATAAATGCAAGTTTCTGGCACAGGACACACACAGCCAAAGCCAGAATGAATAGCAAAAAACCTGCCGTGACGTAAATCAAACAAAAGGTCCCTGAACTCACACAATGTACAGCTGAGCAGGACTTGGCCTAAAGCGTTCGTGCTACAAGCAACCAGAAATACTTTTGAAAAGGCTTTGTAAGTTAGAGCCGTGGGTCTGCGTGCGTCTCCAGAACTGGCTCTGGAGCCAGAGCTAAAATTATCTCCTTTGTGGCTCCGTCTCTCGGTCATCCCAGGTTAGCTGCTGCGAGGGAGGATCGCTGACAGCTCAGCGCCAGGCTCCGGAGCTGCAGGCCAGGACCCCAGGAGCCGGGTGTGAGGCCAGCTCTGCGCCAGGAGGTTTGCCCTTTCTTTGCAGGAAGGTAACTGAGAAAAGCACCAGGCTCCTGCTCTGCCAGCCCAGAACACCAAGCAGCCATCCCCGCGTCCTCCTGACTCCAAACTGGCAGTTGTTGCTACTCAACTGGCCTGCCTCCCTGAGGGAGAAATCTCATCCTTTCTCAAAGTTAACAGAAACTAACAGTCATTTCTCAATTACATGGCTAAACATAATGAGGAATCTGTGCAGCTTTCTGTCTTTTTTTTTTTTCCTTTTTTTTTTTTTCTTTTGAGTGACAGCAATATTCTGCTCGTGGAAGACACACAATAAAAGTAAAATTACAGCCGTCTGTTTTTATCCAAATCCCACTTTATCACTTGAAGTTTAATATATTTTACTCTGGAATGCTGTCTAATATGCTAGTTGTATCCTGAATATGAAGTAACATTTCTGAATGATATGATATTGCTTCCCTCTGTGATCTATCTTCAATTAAGGGATGCTCTCAGGAAATGACACTTTGGGATCAACAAATGCCAATCTTCCACCTGGGCAATTTTTGAGAATAAAACCCTCCATCCCACCAAGCCCACTTTGACTTTTACAATTAAATTACATTTAATAGAAACATTTCAGTTGCCTAATTTCTCAGTTCTGTGGGCTTGATACATGAAAACATTTACTGGTTAATAATTTCTAATCTAATAAATGAAAGAAAGTGATTTCAAAAAATAAATAAAAGGGAATCCAGATAGAAATTAAAAGGGAGCGTGAAGCTTTCTTTTCTGATAAGAGCTTGTGACCTCTCTTTCCTGTAATAGAAGCCAGTGACTGCTTCTGCAAATTCCAAATGCATATAAACTAATTCAAGCCAAAGCTAACTTAGATTAATTAAAAGAAATAAGCTATAAAGAGAGTAAGGCACTGGCTGCTGTAATACTTCAGGGATTTCCCTAGAAACTGCCTTTAACTTTCCGAAAACACTAAACAGGAAAACATGTTATTCAGAGCAGAGATGGAGAATTAACACTTTGCTCACTCTGGGAGCAGTCCTTCCCTATCCAGCCTGGAAAACACTGGCACGATCCATCGATGGGGTTGCACGTCCCGTTCTCGGTGCACTGGCAGAGCTCAGCACAGTTCTTCCCATATTTTCCACTGGGACACACTGGAAATACAGAAGAGTTTAATGAAGGCTTCATAGTGAGTATTAGGAAGTCACAGGATTCAACATTTAGCAATTAGAGAGAAAAGTAATTATGACATTTTTATTTGCTGCAGACAAGAGGGCAAATTTTTTATGGAAATAAGGAAAAGGCAGAAGAAAGCATTCACATCCGCCGTGTTTGCTTGTTTCCCAGGCATAAAAGCAGTGTGAAAAAGTCATCTTGAAATCCATTTGCCTGCCAGAAAATGAATCTAATACAGCCAGAAGATTATCATTATGGAAGGATGCTGAAAGGAGCAGGTATTGGGGGAGGACGAGGAGAAAAAAGCTGTCGGTCCCCACAGCTAATTGCTGAAGTTGGAAGAAAAGAAACTCTGCTTTTCTTCCAGAATCATCATGTCGCAGCCTGTGCACGGTGACATAAAACTAACAGACAGGTATATCTTCAGCCTCCCACCGAATTATTGGAAATCTTTACCATTAAAGTTGATGGAAAGCTCTGCTCAGCAATGAATGAAATGTTTAATTTCACTGCTCTCATTGGCTGCGTTCCCTGACAAAAACAGATGTATTTTCAAAACAAGATAAAACACACCGTCCATCTCTGCAAAGAGTGTAACAAATGGAACTGGACTTCCATCCTTACAAATAACAACGATGTCAAAAAAGTGATTAAAGCACTCCCTGAATTATGCAACCAGTTTACCACTTCAGCCTCTCTCTCTCGCTCATATGCAGTCTCTGCAGGTGACCTCAATCTGCCCTGATTGCAAATCAGCTGCAGATTGAAATCCTGAGCTGTGACTCATTTGCTTTTTTACAATAGGCCACCTTCCACTCTTAATATGGCACAACCCTAGGAGTAGTGCAAAAACAACAGTGCGTGGTCCAGCTGCAGACTTATCTGTAGGAATGGATAAAATTGGCTTTCGAATGATGTGCTAAACAGAACAGTTCTCTACCTGAAAAGAGATAAAACTAAATACAATATGAAGACACAATGAACAATACACAGACACAAAAAGAAGAAGGAAAGAAAAGGCCTCATATCACAGAAAGAGCAGAAACTAAAAAGATCTGTCAGGTTTTCATATGTGCTACACAATTATTCACTTCCAGTGCTCTATACAGAGCAGTTCAATGCAATAATTTTATTGCATCTTTAAGATGGAGATAGATAACATCGCTTATAGGAAGCCTGGATTTTTTATACATACAAAAAATAGTTCTCAAAAGACTTAAAATAGGAGCTGATTTACACTGCAGTGCAGAATGCTAATGAATCAGGAAAAGATTTGTGATCCAAACATGGACGCTGACAAAGCCAACAGGTCACACTTGATAAAGAAATGCTTCAGTCTGGCACAGCGAGAGCCAGCAGAGGGGTTCCTACCACGTGAGCACCCCTTGTCCTATGAAATAGCATGCAGCCCTCCAGGGTGGCAACACAGAGGGATTACAAAGCCTATCCTGCCCCAGGGGCTGCTCTCATTAGGTGAAGTATCCCAGCCCTGGACTAACACAGGGACTCCCTTGTCAAGTTGTGAGACCCAAATACAAGCACTTCTCAAAATGCTTCAAACATTTCAAACTAAGCTGCAGAGTAAGGACTAACACTGCCTTCCTCAGGACCAATCTGATTGTACGACACAGCCAGAGATGTTAATTAGCAATAAAAGCTCTGAAGTGGGACTGCAATTCCCCGTAGAATGTCAGCTGTGCTCTAGCAGCGATAACATTGTTCTAGCAGCGATAACGTTGTTATCAATCCATCTTGCTACATGATTGGGAAATATATTCATAAAACAGCTGCTTAGTTGTGTGCTGCTTTGAATCTGTAGTACAACCATGTTACCCTGTGCAGTTTCAGAGGTTACAAAGCTCCGTGCACGCACGTGCTGCTGCTTCTGGAGTCGCATCCCTGCTGCCAGAAAAGGGACAGCACAAGGGGATGGAAATTCAGAAGTGAAATCTTTGTTTCACGTTTTTCTAATGGAAAACATTAATTAGCATTTTTCTCTCGACAAAATAAAGTTACATGCTAATTCATTATGACAAACTGCAACACAAATTGATTTTAATTAGGACATGAATATTTTAAAATTAATTTGCCGGGTAGATCAACATTTCAAAGTAAAACCAGAAGTGCTGAACATCTGAACAAAAATAAAATAGAATTTTCTTAAGAGGATAATTAGCCCTGCTTACGCTTTGAAATCTGGTTAACTTTTCATATAAAATGGACAAATTCACTGAAATATGTTCATTTTAATAAATTAATTCGTATAATGTTTAGTTGACTATATGGCATAGGGAAAAGAAAACATGGTTACATTTAATCTGTTTAATGACTTTGCCTAAGTACTGTCTGCAACTTCTAACTTCCCCAAAAGCAGGTCATTAGAAAGTGTCAGTTCAATTTTTACAGGGATGGTGACTTCACAGGGGCAGCGGCCATTAGGAATTATCTCTTTTAAATCTGCAGGCAGAAAATACCCCCAGAGGTATGCAGCAACTCAGGCTCTGCAGAACACTGGAAAGATTTTAGGATAAGACTCAACACGGAGCTTTTGGGTAGAAGTGGACTGCCTTCTAGAGGCAAAGAGTGCAGTGATGGGCACAGGGAGAGCAGAGGTTACCCTTAACCTGTGAACATGAGCTCTTTTCCACTGCCCCTTGATGTTTCTGTCTCCTTGCTCCTGCGTTTGGGTGTTGTGATTTCAGCTGTTCCCACAGTCACGCTCTAGATGTTGTTAATATTGCTGAGGCATTAACTCAGTCCTTGGGTTGGTGTACCTGAGTTGGCCTCCACCTCAAGAAACAGAGCTCCTGCTGAAAGAGCATGTGAAAGTGTCATCAACATTTAGGCTGTGACGGGCTTAGCAGAAAGGAAAATGAAACCACTGGATGGCTGATGTATTTACAGCAGGTGTCTCATTCCATATTCATCTCAACACGGAGCGGCAGACCTGTTTTATTTATGAAAGCAGGATCACATCAGATTTACAAAAGGGTGACTAAGTACCTATTTGCATTTTGCCTCTGAAATAAAGAATTTCTTGTGATCTGAACTGCTGAAACAAGAGAAAAAAGGCAGACGCATTGTGATCAGTCTTGCTACAGAGTCACAGACACAGAGACTTAGGAAAGGTGGGGGTGTGGGGGTCCCAGGCTCCATACCTTGGTTGCAGAGCGCGCCGAAGAATCCTGGCAAGCAGTCGCAGTGCCCGGACACGTGGTGACAGGGACCACTGCTGTGCACGCACTGAGGGCATGGCTGGCTGCAGTGGTGTCCATAGAAGCCAGGGGGACAAACTGAAGATAAAACAAAACAGGCTGTCTCAGGTTTTCAGAAGGTTTCTCACTGCTGAGAGCTTTAGAATTCTCTCTGTCTTGATCTCAAGTGAATAACATTTCTTCATTTCTAAAAACACAAAGTTCCATGAACAGCATAAAATAGGAAGCCTGTTGGATTATCTCATGTTGAGTCTCCCTGGCCATCTCCAGCTAAGGATGTTCACAACACATGGCAATGTAAGACATATCTGATGCCCCGTATCCCATTGGTAGACATGGTTAATACCTGGAAACATCTTCCAAAGCTTTTAACATAGGCAGGAAGAGAAACATTCACACATACACAAAGCATAGAAATCCACCTTACCATTTCCTTAGGAAATTAAGCTAAGAAGTCAAAGGAGTATTGGGAAAATCTCAATATTCTTTCTTCTAAGTAACTACATGAAAAGCTGATTGCTCATTTCTAAACAGATTAGGTGCAAGACCTGTGCTTGTGTAGGACATTCAGTTTATACATGCCATTGCAGGAGCATCTGTCAGTGATGAACAGAATCTAAAATGGTAATTATGGGAACAGCATACAAGAGTGCCTAATTTGCATCAGTAATCACACTGGTTAGCTGAGCAAACTTGTCAAGAACTATGTGCTTAGAACTTGGATTGAAATTACTGTAGAAGCTGTCCATAAGACAGCAGCAAGACTGGAGCCCAATGTCTCTTACAAACACGCACTGTTCCATGTAAGCACATGCAGACTGAAAAGGCCCTCCACTGTCCAAACGTTCACTGCTACAGATAAGAACAAAAGCCTCCATGGAGTTTCATTAGCAGTACAAGTGACTTCATGTGTTTTTCACTCCCACGATTCTCCATCACGGAGCTCTGTCTCAGTGGTTACTGTATCACGTCCACTCTATTTTTTCACCAAATGAGAATTTCCCTCTCGGTCCGTATGCTCACAGCAGGTGTCAGGTTCTTACACCGCTGCACATTCCCAGCTGGAACTCAGCTGACAGGTTTGTTGATGATGCACTTGCTATAAAACAACCTGGATCATTCCTGGAGACATTTCTGCAGGCCTAAGACCGATAAAGCATCCCGGTGTCTCCTGCAATGCTGATTGCACAGACAGAACTACCCGGAGGGGTATTGTCTACAGTGCTGCCATGTACTAAATTCTGCTTCTAAATCACTTTCCAAGAGGGAAATGGGAATGATTCTGAAAGCAAACTTAGCTGAGATGCAGGTAGTCTTGAACTCGAATCCTGCAGAAAAGCTAGCTGAACTCCCTGGCTGTGCATCTACAGAGGGGCATTTCAGCAATACAGAGAGCACAAGCATCCAGAGAAGCCCTCTGCTGTCACCCCCGAGGGATGGAGAATTTCTGCCCATTAGTTTTTCAGCAAATGTCTTCAGAGAGCAGCCTGATTATGGGAGTTTCAAGCTGGGGACGTGGTTTGCCTCTTGTAGCCTGTGTGCCATGAGCTGATAAAACTAAGCAGGCTTTTTTTTCATCTCAGAAAGGCCAGAAACTATTAACTTCTGGACGTTTTGCACTCTTAGGGTTTCAAATTTGTAAAACAATTTCTTCCCCAGTTCCCAGAAGCTCTGAGCACCACATTTCAGCCTTAGAGAGAGGTTTTACAGTTATATAGACGTGCTGAAGCACCTGGAAATTGGGGTTTATAATGGAAATGCTTATAGGCTATTAACTACAGCAGTGCTAGAGGTCATTGTTATAATGGCTTTAAATAAAAACTGTCAGCTACAAATTATTTTTAGAGATGAGTGTGTGCTAGTGTCAAGTGTAACCAGTGAAATCAGGAGGGATATATGAAGTGGGCATGGAGCATATCTTACGGGAAGAACAAGGACTGATGGAAAAAGGGAGAGAGACCCATTTCTTGTTTACATAGGAAGAAGGTTGCATCAGTTTGGATCAGTGAACACGGGTCCCTCAGGGGCAAATACAGCTTTCCAGGTAAAGTAAATGAGAGGATTTTTATCTCCTTGACACATTTTAATATGTAGCAGCAGAGCATCAGACGAGAGATATTTCTGGCTGCCGTGTTTCTTTTTCTGGCATGCAAGAAAACGTCGCCTTGTTATTTTGATAGCCAACACTCATCTACTTGTCATTATGTGATGGGCTGTAGCTGACTCTGCTTAGCAGGTATCCTACAGCTTCTAGTGCATATCTATAGAAGCTTGATTCTACCCACGTCTTGCCAAGTTTGTCATGCGAAGTTGTCGCTCCTTTTTGAAGGACATGGCTTAGTGGGTATGGTGATGGGGGTGATGGGCTGTACTGGCTGATCTTACCGGTCTTTTCCAACCTCAATGATTCTACAGTTCTACAGTTCTGTGATACTCTTAGGCCACACGTGTCCTCTTAGTACTGTGGAAGGCCAGAAGAAACAGAAGGCAACACTCTACCCAGCAGAGCCTTGTCTTCTTGGCCAAAAAGCATTTTTGGGCTAAGCCATCAGCTCACGCCACTCAGAAACCCATGGCTTTGTCTGGTGCCATAGATAACATTCTATCTGCTTTGCTTCTGTCAGCACATCCACGGGAAATCTTACTTCTTTGGCACAGGGGTCCTCTGTAGCCAGGTGCACAGTCACAGGTGCCGTCCTCCGGAGAGCAGGATCCACCATTCTCACAGCTACAGGAGATGGAGCAGTTCGGTCCCCAGCGGCCCTGGGTGCACATATTGTCACAGTGGATGCCTGAAGAACACAACGGCACTCATTAGGTTTCACACAGCTTGCTCTGCTCAAGGAAACGTTTGGGTGGATTGACACCTCGCAGTACATCACAGAGCAAACAAGCGAGTCTGGAAAAAGAAATCGCTATTCTTTTATCTGCTTCATAAAGTGAGAAGTAAGAAAATGCCAAAGAGGTGAGTTCTGTAGGTGTCAGTGAGCTCCTGTGCAATCCTTAGCATCGTTTAAGGAAGCTCTGCATGTCGTCTGAGAGATGAAGGTCAGGAACTGCTTTAAAGTCACAAAGAATCTCAAATAATTGGCCTGGAAATATGCAGTTGATTGAAATCTGATTACTTAACTGTTGTGAACTGGAAGACTGGGAAGAAAAATTTGAGGTTCTGAAAAAAAAAAGAAAAAAGAAAAAAAAAAACGTCTAGTATTTGGTTTCTTGAACATGTGCAAATTCAGTTCTGTGCTGCACATTGCTCACTTCCTGGCTCACGGCACAGTGCTCAGGGTTATTATGCACTTACTCCACATCTACCCAGAGCTCCCTGAGTTCTGTGTTAATGAACCGAGCTCTGATCTAGCAAGCGGCCATATGTGCCATAGACTGATCATCTGCATGTTAAATGGAGGCTGAGACCTGCCAATCTAGCTCCCAGTGACTCCCAGGGTTGTTGTTTGATATTTATCATTATGAAAAGCAAAGCTTGGAAACACTGAAGGAAGCAAACAGCCAGAAAGCTTAACATAAGGCTCTTGGCGTCGTTTCAGCTGGTTTTTGTTTAAACTGGTGACTTTTAAAAACAGCCCTACGCCGTGGCTTGTCACATGGATGTAAGCTCAGGATTTGATCCAGCGCACTGCCACTTGCTCAAGAGACTCCTACTCCTCCGGGATAAGGCATCACCAAACCTGCAATTAGCAGCGCTATCTGCATCATCAAGGGCTTCCTTGGATAGAAAAAATTTTGGAGGATCGTGAGCTAAAAGAGACATTAAGCAGTGCAGCTGCAGGGAGTGGCGTTAGCAGCAGCACACTGAGTTACTGATAACGACAGAAAAAATGAATCACAGACTGGCTTGAAAATTTTCCTAACAACATTAGCACACCGGGTGCTTTACAACTGCTCCACCAAGATTTGATGGCATACACATGCCCTGGCTCGACTTGCAACACGAAGATGTTCTTTATCATCCATGCACATGTCCCCGCTGCATAATGGGATAAATGCAGGCAAGGACCCTGAGAGCCCCAGCCAGAGGCTGGATTAGTGCATGGCTAAGGAGAAACACAATCCCAAGTCATTTCCTACACCTCTGATAACTTCATCTGGATGCTACAGGTAATGGACTGCGTTTGTGAAGCTGCGATCTGTATGGTCACCAAACTTTGAGGATTATTAAATCAGCTGAAAGTCATTATAAACACACTTACAGTGCAGTTTCAAGTTGGTTTTATAAATCTCTGAAGTTAATACAGTAAGAAATACTGCAGAGCCAAAATTTCCCCTTTCTGAAGATTAATCACACAATTATGATGTCCCTTCCTAGAAAATCTAACCAAGTCTAGCAAAAATACAGTTGGAAATGGGGTTTCTAGTAATACGTGGTCATAGTTTTATTTATAAAAAAGCATGGTCTGTGTTATAAAGCTTAATAAAAACCACATTAAAAGACAATAAAAACATAATACAAGCTCAATCACTTAATATTTAAGAAAAGATAACTGAGAAAAAGGAGAGCAAAAAGAGAGGAAGAACATCTGTATTAGTAAAACCAAGAAAACCAGCAGCTTTAGCACAGCCCTCCCTACTCCCTAGGAAATCCCTGCATTATGTGAACAGTAAATGCTGTGTAATACGTAATACATCTGCAGTGCTCTGTAATTAAAAATTAATACAGTAAATTGTAAGTAAATAAATGCATTTCATACTTGTGCATCTTTGTATGATCATTCACAGCTTCTAAAGGCTGATCGCAAGCTCCCAGAAACGAAATTCAGACACAAAGTGGGAAAATGTGCCTCTTTTCCTCCTGACTGCAGTATTAAGAACGCAGCTCTCTTATTGTGAATGAGCTATTTATAAATGGAGACAATTAAGCAGCATTATTTCCTGTCTCTTTCAGCAAAGTTTGGGGAAGAATGACATTGACTCCTTTCTCTGGTAAGGTAGCTGAATTAGGATGCCGTGGCTGTCCCTTGCAGCAGCAAAGTCCTTCCTTCAGTAATGGATAATGAGGGATGTCTTCCCGCTCCTAACGAAGGCAATGAGTCATTGTGGAGCTGATTGTTGTAACAAAATGTAAAGGGAGGGGAAAGGAAACCTTCTAGAAGATGCTGATACCCATTACAGATTGTATTTGTTTAATAATTTTCAGAAGACAACCGAGAAGGGGCCGCAATCAATTTTATTACTTTATATTACTCCAAGTTAATTCTCATGGAAGACTTCATTTTTGGAGGCTCCTACACGCATTGAATTGCAAATGTAAATGAGAAGTTAAAACTGCATCTGGACATGCGTGTCTTACGGAGCTGTGCTAAAAAAAAGCCCCTTAATTTTACAATTCTCAGACTTGGCAGCAGATGAAGGAGGAGTCTGTTCCTCCCTAACTACTGAACAATCGGAGGCAGCGAAGCAGCAAGCTTTCTGAACATAAAACTTTCACCTTTGCTTGGGAACTTGCTGATGAACATTTCTGATAAGCAATTAGTTTTCAATTTCCAGAAATATAAAAAATGCTGAAGTTGACACATCTCGTCTTTATCTCACGTCACATATGCAGATTCCTAACTTACGAACAAATTCCTTGTTTCAAAAGCATGATGTAGAGATTAGAAAGACAACTAGCAGAAGAATAAGCCCCCAAAGCTGCAAGAAGCAGTTCTATACATAAACTCTATTGCCTAGATACCAAGAAATTCTCTCACCGCCTGAGGCTGTGGTTCACAATTGCAGACACTAGCATGAAATTATGCTTCCAAGACCTTCTTAAACAATGTTCTGGGAGTGAAATGTAAGTGAAAATCACTTAACTTACATAAAAATCATAGTTATTCACCCTACATGGGGGCAATGGGCACCATGCAGTAAGCCAGAGCCAAGGCAAGAGCTGGATCCGCTGAGGCTTTGAATCCAGCCTGGAAACAGCAGCCACGATCCCCCCATCCCAGGGTGGACTTGGGGTGCTGCAGACACTCTCAAGCAGGATTTCCAGGTCTATCCTTTCAACTGCTCTATTCACAGAATTTACTCCCACCTGCCCACACCTTCTAACTTTGCACACAATGGGCAAGAAAATTGTACTAAGTGCCTGAATTGCTCTTGTGTATGCTGTGAAAAACACAACCTTCACCCACCACAGCAATCACAACTGCACTCTGTTAAGGAATAACCACATGGGAGAGCAGTTCCACACTGTCTGTGCCTAAAGCTATTTCAGGATAATTTATTACCAAATAAATTGGCCAGCAGTGGCCAAACCACCGCTGCCTCGGATTGGGAATATCTTTGGTGCAGGGATGGGCACCACAGGTGGCTTGTGCGGTGATCACAGAATCAATGAGGTTGGAGAAGAGATCCCCAAGTCCAACCCCAGCCCATCCCCACCATGCCCACCCACCATGTCCCTCAGTGTCACATCTCCATGGCTCTTGGACAACTCCAAGGGACAGTGACTCCACCACTTTCCCTGTTCCAATGCCTTACCACTCTGAAAATAAAATTCTCTGAATATTCCACCTGAAATGCAAAGAGGAAGATGGCATCCTGACTGGCTCTCTGTATTAAAACATACCTATGAAAGCATCAAAGCTAGCATCCACACAACCACCACAAAGAAAAGTGAGAACAAGAAAAAGGAAAAAAAAAAAGCCCACAGCCAAACCACTGGGATATACGGCATCTGCTGTAGAGAGACTTAGTATACTGCTTCCATTAATAATCCTCAATGGCTTCAATGAAAGTTTGTCAAAGTAATGCAGATTTAGTACTGCCTGTAACTATATCACACTGAAGGACTTCAGAAGGTGAATTTTTGGAAAGGCAGACAGAGCAGAATTCCCTTTCTTCCCCCTCCAGCTTACGCGTGCAATTGCTCTCAAGCTTGGGGATTACCTCCCTGGCTCTTAATAAAGCCTGCTATTGTTTGTCTGCCTTGTCTCTGGATAGTTGGAAACTAATGCTCCAAACACAATAGAAGAACAAAATTGGAAGGAATAAATGAGAACCTGTGCCCCACGTTTGACCACAGCAATTCCCATGGCAGCAGTTCCTGCAGCAGGACTGCTGCACTGCCCAGCATCACAGTGTTTTTCAGGGATGGAGGAACGTGGTAAATTACAGAATGTTGGTCCCATCCCCCCATGTACTTTCTATCTACCAGTGTACAACTGTAATTACTTCTCTGAATAAGATCTTCTGCTCTTTTTTTTTTTTTTTTCCTCTCCCCAGTAATCGCAATCTAAAGACAGATGCAGCATCAATTAGCATGACAGGAATGATCTCAGCAGACATTTGAATCCAACACAAACATTGTGCTCTCCTCCACCTGTCTTTCAACATGACATGAAGTCATAATAATCTCTTATCTCTGGCATTTGAATAGCTCTGGAAAGAGTGGATTTTATGCACAAACAGGCACTGGATTTTGGCAGTGCTGTGAGGCCTGAAGTTTGGTTTATCACACTGGCTTTGATTGGGAATGCTGAACTTACTGGTGGTCAACACAGCAATTAGGGGCACAACCTCAACTGCAGCAACACTGCTTCAATAACAGAAAATAGCTTGGCAATTAGAGAGGTGATAATGATGGCAAGGCTATTTTAATGAGGCTGGAAGCAGGGCAGCAAGCACCTGATGGCACTGAAAGGGGTATGGGAATGTATCCTGACTGGGATCTCCAGAATGGGCTGCTCCTTCATGCAGTCCCTCCTCTGTCCATCAGAAAGGTCTGTCCCTTCTGCAGACATCCTTTGGTGGCTGTGCCACACTGAGGTCCCCTGGAAGTCTTGCTTTGGTCTCCTAATTTGTACATTTATTTCTGATAGTGATTTCTGTATTTATATGTTTACCTTCTGTTTAACCTCATTCTCTTCTCTTCCCACAGTACTTACTGCTGTTACGTTTATGTTTCATCTATAAATTCTACTTAAATCAGCATTGTGTTTGAGATTAGATCAGCATGCTTTCCTAAGTGAATACTTTGCTGCTTCAGTCTATAAAAGGTAAAAGAAAATTCGATAAGAACATGAGAATAAAGCTGTCTTATTAGCTCTGGATCAGTTGTTAAGGAGGTGTTATGATAGCATCCGAACACGAGCTCGTAAAGAATCCTTGATGCTCTTCTATCATCTTTTGCATTATAATGTTTATTCCTACCTGAGGCAAACCTCGCAGCACAATTCTTGATAACTCAGCTTTTAAGGATGACGAAGAACTAGAAAATCGGTTTGGGGAGGGCAGCAGATAGAAGAAATCATAAAGGGATCTCCCATAAAATTAAATGGAAACATTAAGAATTGATGGCTGCTCATCCAGTCAGCAAATAAGCTATTTTTGTTTTTTATAGCAAAACTATTCAACAGCAGTAACAGCAGCCGCATTATCTACAAACTTCTGTGCTGTTTCCAAAATACTCTTCTAACTGTAGAAGTTCTTCCAGGCCTGTGCTGTGGAAGCCTTTCAGCCATGCTAAGCATTGCTCACCGGTGGGCTTCAATGGGGCAGCTCCTATGTGAGACACCCATCAGTCTAAAAGAAAGCTCCACAATCTGGCCCTAAATAATGAAGAATAAGCCCTTCCCTGCAGCCGGTGAAATATTCTGAATTGTCTCTTTTCTCATCATTGCATAGGCGATTTATGCACCCATTAATGTAAGTGTTTTTCTGAAAGTAATATACTTGCAGTCTAATGCACCTCTGTGGAGCACTAATCCTACCCCTGTTTTTAATTATCTAGAGAAAACTCCAGATATGAATCACCTAACTCAGGGAATTTATGCAATAAAAGCTTTTGAGGCAAGAACCTACCTCATAAGAAATGGAGTAAGTCAAAATGTTTGCTAAAATTAAGGATCATCCAGTTCCCTTTGCTACAAGATACTCTCCTGGGTGCACTGCTGCAGGAAGAAGAGCTGCCAGGAACAGAAAGGATATTGGAGGAAAAGCACTGACAGGAGGCAACCCCCACCCTGGCTGCCTTCACCTCTAGCACACGTCCTTCCTAATTCTTGCTTCTCAAACTCTGGCCATGATGTCAGGCCAGGGAGGAGCAGGAACCTGGGAAGATGCAAGCAGGCCAAGAGCAGGCGATCAGGAGGGAGCAATCTGGAAGTGGGAAGAAAATGTATTTCCTGCCTTGTAAAGGTTCAATCCCCAGGCCAGGAGGTGGGAACACAGTTTAGCAAGAGCTGTTGTACAACTGGACGTGTGCAAGGCTTCTGTGCTTAACATCATTGCATGAAAGTCCACTTTTTTGCCCTTGTGTAGGAGAAGGAAGAGATTCACTTTTATCACTGCAAACACTTTTCACCGGGAGCATCTGTACACAGCATTTCAGCTTCTTGGCTGTTTATTGAATGATCTCTCCTTTTTCTTCCTTCGCAGACTGCATGCCAGCATCCACTATTTAGTCTGCTGAAATACTCGCAAATAATTTTTTCTCTGCTTCTCGCCCACATTTATTTATAGGTGAATGCATTGTACACACAGCCAAGCTTATATATAGAATGCCTCCATATTAGCATGGAAAACAGCCGAATATCTCCAGCATCAAACTTCATTTTTCAGAACCTGTTAAATTAGTTCAACCCCGGATGCCACCCAAGCTCTATCTTCTCGTATAAATTTAAAAGCTGTCCTTTCAGAAGTGAAAATAAAACCAAAAATAAACACAAAGCTAAATGAACTTGCATCTCTTCTGTATTTCTAAGACTAATGCCGCTTATCATTTGCATGCATGCTTATGTTTAGCAGTAGGCCTGCTGCAGGTTCTAATTATAGTGTAAGGGTCTGATCCAACTCCCACTGAATGAGTGGCAAAAATCCAACTGATTTCATGGAAGGTGAAATATGCACTAAAACTGGCGCAGGACAAACACAACCAAACCCCCCTTAGATGAGAATCTGGAGCCTCCTAGATGCCTGCCAAGGAAGGCGCTGACATAATTTATGTCAGGGCATCAATGATGTCTTTGATAGAACTTCATAATTCATATTTTTGAAAATTAGCCCTCTATCAGCAGGAGCCATACTTAAAGGTTCCTGTCAAAGAGAGAATTTTTAAGCACAGCCTGACATTAAAATCTTATCAACTCACTTGAAATTAAGTCAATGAAAAATTAAAGCTAATTTCTAATAAGCTTATGTTACATTCATAGGCTAAAGGACACTTGTCGAACCCAGAGAGTAAGCACACCTTTTCATATGGAAAAGATTTTCACTTTTCAAAGCTGAGGCCAGAGGAGAGACTAAGCTGCCAGAAGAGAGACTAAACTGCATCATTTTAGACTGACTCTTAACATTTCTAGCTTTTTCTGCCTGTTTAAAGCTAATGTAAGGATACAGAATAATCACAGAAATAAATTATTAATTTAAAAATCTGGGATAAGACTGCCAAAAGTGATAAGTGCAAAATATGGTTTAGATAATGGGATTAGACATCTAGAAAATGCATGTTTAATAGGAAATTACTATTGCTCCATTCTGGTATTTTAGGCTTGGTATTACAAACCAAGGGAGCGTGAGAGAGCACGACTGAAAAGCACGACAGAGCCAACCCCCAGCATTACGGATTGGAACACACTGCAGATCTGCTCTGCTGTGAACCCGTAGGTACATCAAAATCGGTCCTCAATTTTCTCTGGTTTTAAAGGCGTGCAGAAAACTCAGCTACCAATTATAGGAGTGTGTGCTTGGAGATCTATTAATGGCAACGGAATTATTTTGGTTTCAAACTAGTTCAGCTGGGGACAGGATCCGGCTTTAAAACTGTACACTAAATACTGCTGGAAAAGTCAAATTAATATAAACAAAATGTATTTTATGGGAAACTACATAGAAGGTTTTTTTTTTTTTGGTCTTGAAAGATCACCTTCATGCAGAGAACTCAGAAAAAGTGAAGTTAAAAATACTTTAGAGCTCACCGTCAAAGTGGTCACTGTTCCTTTAAAATTCAAAAAGGCCTTCCCTTGAGTAAAGCCTTATCAGTTTTACTGAATTAATGTGTCCACAGGAGGGAAGAAACATGTTTCTGTGTTTGAGTGACAGCGCAGATGTCACTTGCAGCCTGCAAATGCAGAGGCTCATTCCTCAGAGCTCCCCTTATCTGTGACCAGCTGACGCTCCTGACCCCATAAGTCCCCTCATACAATCGTAGGTGCAAATCCCTACAACCTGAGCTTACCACAGCCACTGTGCAGTGCTCCTGGACACGATAACAGACAATTAGGGTTTATGTTGTTGGCAAAGTATGGAGGTTATTGAAGATGTAAAGGACAGTGAAAGATATATTCCCCTTTTGTGTATGCTGCAGCTGCTCTTAGGAGACGAGAGCGAAGCCTGAAGGGGAAAATACTGACATGGTAATGCGATGGATCTTCCTCTGCCACCATATTTAATTTTCACACCATCCAGATTAATTAAGGGAAACCGATGAGGAGTTCCTTTATAATTTACAGTGGGATGCACACTCCTTTACCTTCCGTCCCACATCTACACCATCGCCACATTTCCCCACGCATTCTGGCAATGCTGACCCCTCCTGAACAAACTTAGGTGTTGGGTGATCAGAAAAGCATCAGCTCAGCAGTTCAGTGGGATAACTGAGATAGCATCAGGATGACAGCTCTCCACAGAAACCAGACAGCGATACGAAACAGGAAAGACACAACCCAGGCTCAGATAAGACAGCATCACAGATTAAAGGAATTGAGATAAACAGGTTTTTAAGTGACCCCAACATTTACGGAAGCAGAACATATCCCCCCGCAGACTGCTTCTGACTTAATCCCATTCTAATATCTCAAAGGTTAACAAAACACACGCTGCCACAATTAACTTGAAGCACATCGACTTGTTTCAGGGAAGAAATGAGCTTGCTGTGAGCATTAGCCAGGCCTGAGGCTTTCCCTTCTGTAACGTCTGATGGATTGAGACGTGGGAGGTGGTACTGCGTGAACCAGCACAAAGCTACACGGTGTGAAATGGTTTTGGAATCCATCAGAATGCCATTTGTGGTAAGGATCAAATCAGATGTCATGGGAAAGTCTTCACTCAGAGGTGGTCAGGTGCTGGCACTGCTGCCCAGAGCTGTGGGTGTCCCATCCCTGTGGTGCCTGAGGCCATGGATGGGCCCTGGGCAGCCTGAGCTGGGGGGTGAGGGGTCTCTTCCAACCCAATCATGCTGTGATTCTATGATCCTATGATCAAGCCACTGCCAGCCACTAGCTGTTTAAGCAAGAGGAGCCTGGTTGAGATTTATGACCCTACTGCTGCTACTGAGCACTCTGGAAAGCAGTGAGACCAGACTCACGCCTGCCTCCCTGCTACCTGTTTGCTTCAAAGGACTCCCAGGAAATGCTCTGCCATGCAGCTTTCCTGCACTTCCACCCTTTCTGAGGATTCAGAGTGTGTGAGATCTCTAATTAACCAAATGCAATTAGCACTGAAGCACTCCGTTTTCAAGCATCTTCATTTTAACCTGAATGTACACAAAATAGCACCTCTCCTGAAAATGACTGGTAGCTTTAAGGTATGTGTGCACACATACACACAGCTGCAAGCACAAAAGGAGTATCTATCTAAAATGCATGGCAGATCTGGAGTGGAGAGACCCTTATTAATCTTTAGAAAGCAATCACTCTCATCAGTCAAGACTTGATCCTGCTGGGGGCTACACTTCTCCTCTTTAACCTAGTGATAGACACGTACAAATCTTCTTTTGATTTCAAGGGAAGTATTTATATTCACTATGTTAAGCATGTGAAAGCTGGAAATCTCCCTCACTGCAAGGCTACAGAATCTGACATCCCCTTCCTGGGTAGTAAAAGTCAGCTCTGCACTGTACCAGCAGCTGCAGATCTGAATTTGGCCAATGCTTGAACAAGTTTCACTTCACCTGCACCACACAAGAGCATCTTCCCGTGTGTGGTTTCGGTGCTGTTAGTACAGGTGCTACACTTTCCATGCTGTCTACAAGGCTCTCTGTGATACAGTGTGCCTGTGTGCCTGGCTGGGGGTTTTCAGCAATACCGACACGGTGCAACCAGCTTCAGGCCTGATCCATCTCAGAGTCTAATTTCTGCCTTCAGCTGTGCACGTGCAATTAATTCCCCACTGAACTTAATGGCCAATCTACATGCATGTGTAAGCAGCTTACTGCCAGTGTGCTTATTTTGGTGCTGAGCTGATCTGCACAGCTTTGTAACATCCTGGATGGGACATGGCAATCTCTTCATCATCTTGCACTCTGCCAGGTGTTCTCTGCTCCCAAAACTAGCTTTACTGGGCTGTTAAAACACAGAAGAGTAGGAGAGCAATGCCCTGAATAATAGACTCTGGATGAGTGGCAGTCATAACAGCAGACAAGGGTGGTAGACTGCTATTAATTTATATTGTATGTTACTCTTTTTATTCCTTTTTTTTCTTCTTTTTCCAGACTTCCTCTATGCTCCAACCATCTATCAGTCTCCCAAGGCTTATACCAGTAACATCTTGAAAACTACTTTAAAGAAAATGGGCTCAATCTTCTCCTTGATCTACACGCAGAACACCGACATCAAGGCAGGGAGTCCCACATGTGGGATGAACATACAGAATATGCTGTTTCAGATGAAGTTTTGTGGCCATTAGGATCAGAAAGCCATGTGAGTTCTCTGTCTGTGTGAGTGGGTAGGAAAACCTTCAGATGTTCCATGATGCTGAACTTTTCTGATCTTTTTCAGGCCATGCCTAATTAGTACCAAACTCCGAAAGCACAAATTTAAGCCTGAATTATTTATCACATCATATTTATAAAATATACTGCAAAACACATCATGGGCCAGTTCACAACAACTAGAAATAAGATTAATCTTTTACCAATGCCACACTCCTTCATATGAAAATATAATTATCTAGCTGAAGAGTTTCTGAAATTACATACTTTCAAAGTAGCATGAGCAGAATTTATCCTTGTGTCTCGTGCTAAGCCAAGTGGAAAAAACATTGAATGCAGAATTGGCAAAACACATGTAGGCTCTGTCTGTCTATCAGCATTTCCAGTGCACACCTTCCATGGTTCTGTCAACATCTCAGCTCCAACCTGGTCTCAAATGCTAATGTAATATTTTCCTCACAGAAACGTGATGCTAAAGAAGGGAGCTCCAGAACTGCAGGGACACACTGAAGGTTAAAGTGTTTCATTTGCAGCAAGCGGCCAGCGAGTTAATACACAGCCACCTCACCTAGTACAGAAACCAAAAGAGGGGCACGTCACAGAACTCATTCTTACCTTTAGTTGGAGTAATTTGTAACTGCACTTGAAGTACAATTACAGATATGCATGTGCTGTGAGTGTGGAGTATATGTTCCAAATGCCTTGAGAAAAAGCCAGAACTTCAGTCTGCAAAGTGTATCTGCACTTTCCTCTGAAGTGCTACATACATAAAGATGTGCAATAAACCCATACACTAAATAAATAAATATATATTAATTCTCTGTACTTTTCAAAACCATTTTTGCCCCTCTAAGAAACTCACAGTGACTACAGGAAAACCTATCAACTGTTTTTCTGGTGGTTATAAATAAAGCACAGTACAGTTTTAAAGCCTGACAGATGGATGTGATGGCAAAGAGGCTCAAGGAATGGTGAATGCAGTTCATGAGTGAAGAACACAAGCTGGGGTGGGCTGTAGTGAGCTTACAGGACGTATTTTGTAGTGGGCAGAAAGCCCTTTCCAGGGATGCATGCTCACCATCTTTGAAAAGTAACTCTGTCGTAAAAGAAATTCATATTTTTGCATTTTATTTAATTCAAAAAGGATGTTTTTCATTGTAAAGTAAAAGCTTAATTTCGTTCCTTTTGCCTCATGCTTCTAAGAGCTGGGCTGTACAGTGAGTGATGATCTGTCCATCAGAAATAGAGGAAATGAATTAGTCTAAGGCATAACTGAAGATGTGAGGTAACAGCATTCCTGCTGCTGGCTGCCTGAGCCTGCCTTGCTCCATACATTCTTCCAACTTGTGTTTGTTTGAAAAACAATTGAATTTTCCAAATGAATGCTGTTAATACCAATGCATTTTTGACTAGCAGTGCTGCTGGTGGCTCTGCAGATATAGGCAAGAATATAAGCTTATTTCCCTCTAGGGACTCTCCAGAGAGCTAGGGGGAGATTAACTCGTATTTTAGGCAGCTAAGTGTGAAATATTGGTTGGATCAATAACTTGTCCCCCTCTGCTGTTTATGTCAGCTGTCAAAAGCTAGCAAAGATCAGGATGGAGTCAAGTGCAGGGCTGCTCATACTGAGCTCTCCTACCTGGACTTTCAGACTTCACTCAAGATTTCTCTCTGCCTCTGTGTAATCAAGAGAACTCTTTATCAAACCAGCATTAATCCGCTCTCCATCGCTACCATTCTGTGCAACAGGAAGCATGGGAAAAGGGCATAAAGACAACAGTTTGTGACAAACTGGTTTGTATAATGGAGCAGCTGTAGTGACTCTCAGCATCCAGACGGCACCTATCTGCATCTCGCGTACAACGGCCACAGGATTCATTATGGCACCGAAACCCCTGTGGAAAAGGTCATTCAAGGAGAAAAACACTGCAGGATTTCCATACAATCTGCATCCCTCCCGAGCATTCTCGTTACAGAAGGCTAACATCTGGCTCCAGGTTTGGAGCCATCTTCAACTAATTTGAATACAAATTTAATAAATGCCAATTTCTGTCACCATCACGAGTGATTTTAATGCGGGTAAATTCAGCTGAGCTTGTCTCAGCCTATTACCTAAGAGTTTGCAGTCAGAAATTCAGCGCTATGACTGATGCATTAGCAATAAACAAAGAAACAAACAAACAGAAATATTCCCAAGTTTTATAGAGTTGCTCATTTTACCTGTCCAGCCAGCAAGGCAGCAGCAGTAACCGGTGACGGGATCGCACCCATCTGCGTGGTTACAGTCACAACGTTCACTGCAATTAAGACCATATGTTCCATCCTTCCAAAAATATAAATAAAAAAAAGTCTCTCAGTAATCAGTTTTTTTGCTGTAAAATGTGCAAAATCATCTATCATGTCCCTCTTAATGCTGAGTCGCATTTTTTAAATTAACATACAGAGAAAATAGAAACAACTCAGTGCCTAAAATTTCTACAGAGAACCAAATGAGGAATCACTTTAAAAAATGATGCTCCAGAAAATGCAGATAACGCTGCAATAGCTCTGATAAAATATAGTGCAAAAGGTAATACATCGACTCGATTGCTCAAACCACAATCTGTCATTTATATATGATTTCCTACAGATATCCACAGACAAAATGAGATACTGAGCCTGTGTGATTAGCAGAGCTATGTGGCCTATGGTTTAAAAGGGGATGTGAGACCATCCTGGTTACACTTACAGGGCATGGCTGGTCACAGTAGTCCCCCTGCCAGCCAGGGGAGCACAGACAGAAGCCATCGGCTGGCCTGCAGGCTGCTCCATTTGTGCAGTAACACGTCTGGTTACAGTTAAAACCCCAACTTCCACTTGAACATGGAATAGAGCAATCCACTCCTTGCCATCCTGCAGAAAGTTTGGAGAGAGAAAGATTTAGGCATGTTTGCACAGAAAAAGTAATATTTCTTTACATTACAAGATTTAAAACTCTCTGCAAAGGTGTCATGCATGTTTTCCAGGCAGATCTAGTGCCTTTTTCCTGCACAGCACAGAAAAAAGAGGCAAGAAAGGCGCCTTGTGAACTGCAGCTCTTTGATTCTAGGCGCCAGTTTCCTCCTGATCTTAGGGTAAATTAAGACACCAACCATGGGGTCAAAGATTGGCCCTTTGATTATGACCTCCCAGCTTCCTTTGCCAACATCCATAGGTGGAGAAGGGCAGTGCAGATATCTCTGTGTGGCTGTTTGCCAGGTGGCTGTGTCTGATATCTCTTCAGGAGCTGCTCAGGCAGCAAGAGAGCACAGCAACGTCTGCTGGAGACTTGCTGAATGCAAGTCACTTGCCATTCAATGCTGTTTGTTTCTTTCTTACCTCGTATTTTTTTGAGAAGGCTCTTTAATATAAAGAGGCTATTACACACACACACACACACACACACACACAAAAAGACCAAGACCATCATTTCTAACCATTAAGACTCAAGTCTTAACGACCAACCCCACAATGGCTTTCATTACACTGCAGCTGCATGTAATGGAGTTGAGCAGTAACTCATGGTTTATACGCCCTCATTAAATGGGGCTCTACAGTGATTCATTAATTCATGTTTGAAATGCCAGATTTTACTGCTGTTTGCCTCACTTCTGTTTTAGGGCTTATGCGTGCTATACAGGATAGTTCATGTCGGTGTGCTGGGGGAAGACACCACTGCACATGGAACACCAGAGATTCCATGTTCCGGAGCATGCAAGATCTCCTAAGTGGAAATATGGGTCACTACCAAGCACGTATAGGAATTATGGACATATACGTGGTACAAAAATTGGTGATTCTTGCAATCTCCAGGACAGACAAGACTTCATGTTTCTCCAGACAAAGGACAGCCATGTCCTCAGCTGGGCAGAGGTCACTTGCACATGGGTGAGCCGTCACCATGACCAGAGGATGGCAACCAGCCGGGTGCAGCCCACTGACAGTTCACTGGGCTGAAGGAAGGGCAGGCAGGAGGCTGTTCCTTCTCAAAAAAATCACACTTTAAAACCCCTGTTTGGTGATTGCTTCACATTTCCTTTAGAAAGAAGCTGTGTCCTTGCAGGCACACTTCATTCTGGGGTCTGCTCCTGCAGCACTGCAGTTAAGCCTGGCCCTCGTTCAGGGCAGAGACAAAACATACAGTCAGGCCCTTGTTGAGTTTTGTTCCTGGGGCAGGACTGTGAATTACCAACAGATACAAATAAATAGCGGAGTTACTGACTGCACAGCTGTGCCACGTTAGAAGGGGAGAAGCACTGATGCCAAATTGTAGGCGACTGTTAAATGTGAATTTTGTTTACCTTCTTTGCAAATGCACAGACCATCGACAGGGGAACAGGCACCATCATTTTTGCAATTACAAACTGATGAGCAATTGGTACCGTAGGTTCCTGCCATGCAGGTAATGGTGCAGTCATCTCCCTGCAAACCAGAAAAAACAGAGTCAGCTAAAGAAATCTGAATTCAGGAAATTCCCATCTCTGCACAGGGAGGCTTTCTCTTCTGAAACAGTGAGCAGAGTGTTATGAGTTGATTGCTGAATCTTCAGCACTTTCAGCAGTCACTGCGGCTTCCCGTGATTATGATGCAATTAGTGCTTTGATTGACTTGGAGGAAAGGGACAAGTTTCTGGCGTTCATTCAGCAGGAGGTGTGTAAGTTACAAAAACAAACCTCCTAGAACAGATGTTGGATCATTAAGCAAAACATCACTTATGAAACACTAATCACAAAATAGACAGTCTGAAACCGTGCAAAGATTGTTCTGCATTTCCTGGAAAATATATTCTAAGAACGTGGCTGTTTAAAAGCTAAAGGATCTGCTGCGTGCTCATCTTCCACAGCCTGGCAGAGAGGAAAACTTACATGGCACGTGGATGAGACCTTTGTGGTGCATAGCTGGTATGTACATCTGTTTTCGGCTAATTTGCATGAGATGGTGACACTGGGAAGAATGCTGAACAAGGTGTGATGCACATGTCAGAGAGAGGAAGCACACAGAGCAAAAGATAAAATCAGTCTCTGACCCATTTCTGCTTTAGGTGTGAGGCAAGGGAGGAAAAGGAGGATAAAAGGATAAAAACTTACATGTTACAGAAATATAGAAAATGTCATCAGTAAATTATGGCTGTATGTACTGATTACCTCCTGTGGCTGAAAGCAGAGGTACGTTTCTTTCCCAACGTCGTTCATCTGATGGAACAAGGGAGTTAAAATGTGATACGACCCCTTCAGCCCTGAATATATATACAGACAATATACACTGAGTCCCATCGTCTGGCCAACAAATGTTAGCATATGTAAGGTATTTTTACTCCACTTTCTTCAGTTTGTAGTCTTGACTTCCACAGCACAAATGAGCTCCTATATTTATTTCTCCAGTGAGTTAAAGTGTAATAATTTAGTCTTATGTCAGAGAGAACTACCCTGCTCCAAAGTTAAATAGTAACTACATTGCAAAGTGTGACCTATATCATAGCTCAAGGGAAAAAATACTGGTCAAAATGTATTTTTTGCAGGTGAGAGGCTTTGCTGTGTGATAGGAACATCCATTTTTCAGGAGATAAAAGCGCAAAATGTCAGCTTCCCTATGCCATGGCAAGTACCTCCAGCACCCGTACATCACAGCACCAGACACTGAGATGTTAACAGGAAATAGCAGCAGATTTCTAAGCACCACAAACCCATGTGCTTATTGCAGCAGCTCTGTGTGGCACCAGTAGACTCTTCCTATTTTATACTAAAAACTTCGCTTTAGGGAGAAGTTAATGAAATGGTTAAAATATGGACTGCTCAGAAGTAAATCCTGCGAGCCCCCGATTTTTGAGTGAAAGCAATGTTTGTAAAAGATGCTGTCTTTGACCTTGGTGGAGTAAAACAAGTTCCCCTGGAAAGGACTGGCTCTAAAAGGTGCCGTCTTGACAGCCAGAAAATCTGAAGCACGCTGCCCCTCATTACCCTGCCAGCATGCCTACAGAATGAGCTACAGGAACCCAGCGCGAGCGGGATAGCAGAGGGGCATTCAGCCTCCACGCCTAATCAATCCTAAGCCTTTCTCCTATGTGTGACAATTAGACAGCCAATTAGTGCCACTTAGAAAGCTGTATCTTGTGCGAATGGAACTCCCAACTCATTTCATGTACAGCACAGGACTGCTGGCACTGCTGTAATTTCTATGACAACTGACCCTACCTGGATTTGAACTAGTGATCTAGGAGTAAAAGAAAATGTCTTTGAAAAGGAAAGCGGCTCAGAGTGGTGTGGAATGAACACATTCCCTTGGGAGCCAGATTGACTGAGACAGCAGATCTGAGCCATGGGAGGCACAGAACCAGGGCTTCCAGCTGGCCAGTGGGTTCTGTGGGTGTCCCAGCATGGTGCAGGCAGGAACATCCTGGCCATGGGCACGGCAGGTTCCCCTGTTTCTGTACGCTTACTCTGCACAGAGGACGCGCAGACAGGTGAGACAAGTCATCCATGCAGAAGGAACGGTTCCGTATACAGGATAAGCATCGGGATGTTTCTTCCCAACTCAAAACACATCTGAGTTTTGGCACCTACTTTAATGCACTGTACTTTATGGACTACCTGAGGCTGGTCATTCTGGCTGTCCACCCTATGCCCTCAGCTTGCAAACAAACCTTAACGGACAACATAACTGGCTTAATGAGATTGCTGTCTCTGGGCTCGACAAGTGAGACCTTCAGAACTGTCTGAGTGACAACTGCCAAACATACTTAACTTCTTAATTACATAAGAGGAAAATGCACTTGAACTATAGCACTGGCTCTAAGATTTTATTAATTATAAATGCACACCCTGTTATTAACATTTTGAACTTGATTTGGGAGAATGACCTATGAAATTAAATGCATTCAGGTACCGTTAAAGATATGTAAATTCCACCTCCCTCTCACCACCTGCCCAAGTGAATAATGCTGCAGTATCTGCCTATCCAGCTGTTAATGAGTTATATATTCCATTAAAGTGATTTTAAACGTTGTGCACTGAATCTTCAATCTTGCAATATGGTACTTTATATTTCTATCCTATTTAGTAAAATTAATCAACAGCTGTGCTTCTTAAGTTGATTATTCGTTTTTTTCTATTAAGATTGGGAGGTTAATGAGAGCAGTGAAATGTCTGGATGTGGTATACATGATAGCAAGGAGAAGCTAATTCAATCAAACATATACCCCTGAAAATGTTAAGGCTATATTAAGAAATCCAGCTATAAATAACTTGATATT
The DNA here is from genome assembly GCF_951394365.1 of Tetrao urogallus. Classification (NCBI taxonomy): domain Eukaryota; kingdom Metazoa; phylum Chordata; class Aves; order Galliformes; family Phasianidae; genus Tetrao; species Tetrao urogallus. The sequence goes on along the minus strand of NC_136824.1, from coordinate 2,201,913 downwards.
TCACATCTCTATTTTCCAAGTCAGAATGATCCATATGGACATCACAGACTTTCAACAGCGCTTCACTTCTTTCAGCATTTTTCCTTATCACGTCCAGTTTATCAAAATATATCCCTGATTTATATGTATATATATATATATATATCAGGGATATATGTATATATATATATATATGCCTCCATCTATATTACCTCCTGATTTCAGTGGCCAAATAAGACTCAAATTGAGGAAAAATTCCCATTTACTGGGTGCTGCATCAGGGCCATTTCTAGGAAATGCCCCCCTCCTTGTGTAGAGCAGCATACTCCTGCCCTCTTCTTAGCATCCAAACCCATTGGATGGCATCTCAGCTCAACCAAAGACAAAGTATCCCTTACCTCCACACAATTGCTCGGAAGTTAATAGGAGTGAGCCTTTCCCTGTTGGAAATCCATATCTGATGGGGGTACCCTAACCTGGCAAAGATACAAGTGGGGATCTGTGGTCCCAGTGACCCTAAAAACACAGCTTTAAATCAAAATGAATGGCACCAATAATGTAACTAATGCCACCTCTGTGACCTTTCATAGCTTTAAGTACTTCAGAAATATTAACAAATTGATGCTGAAACTAAATGACAAACTTTTGTGGTATCAGGAGAGGTTTGGGCATACAATTCTTGTTATTGTTAATTCTCCCCTATGCATTGAGGGTTAGGTCCAAGGAACCAAACTCCATTAATAACACAGTCTGCCAGCTCACATCCATCAGCATCAAATATTAATAGACTCATGAGGCCCAGAGCATACATCTTTCCAGATGGCAGTCAATAATATGTCTTGTTTCTGTTCAGGCAGAGGTGAAGATTTTCTTCCTCAGAAATTATTATTGTACAGTATTAGTGGAGCTTAAAGACACACTGCTGCCTTAGGTGTTGGCTGTGTTAACAAGCCCTGGCCACTTCAGAAAGTGTTTCCACTGGATTAATGTTGCCCTAACAACATTACCAGTAAGGATCAGATTGCTTGTTTCTGTTAGACACACACTCCTCCTGCAAACAATGGCCAATTATCTTTAAAATTCTTTTCTGTTCCTCAATAACAAGGCTTGTATGTACTCCTGTACATTTTGGATCGGGCCTTTAAAGCCTTGAAATGCATTATAAAAGGAAAAGGATGGAATTTCAGACTGTAAGAGGAGTTAATAATCCAGCAGTGGTCAACAGCACCCAGCAAAGCCTGCAGCCATGCCTGGTCCCTCTGAAAGTCTGACTCTCTAAGGACATTAAATTAAGAATTTCAGAAGTAGCTGCAATCTACAGGAATAAATTTGCCTTGGAGGGCTAAAAGCTGGTTCCACTGAAGTCAGAGGCAAAACAGAAAATCAATTTCTCAAGGCCTCTGCAATGCAGAAGACTAACAGGACTGCTATTGAACTTGGCGTCAAGTTTGCATGATAAAGACCTCTGCGACAGGTTGGGCTGAGTGTTCTTAAAGTTTAATCTATGGAGGTGCTGCAAACTCTCGGCACCTCTGCAGAGTATTACAGGGGGCTGGCAACAGCAAAAGGCAACACTGGAACTTCTGGTAAACTGGAAAGGGACTCCACCTGGTCCGAGGTTTTAATGTGGTATCTGACCTGCTCTTGCCTTGCCTTGCTCTGTGCCAGGTGAATTAGCACTGCCACCTGCAGCAGGGCGAGCTCAGCGCTTGCAGCTCGCAGTGACGGAATGGAATGGGGACGGGCACAGCTGTATGTATGCGCCCGTAAACAGATCAGAGACCAAAACCAGGCAGGTGCTGTTTGTACCTGATGTCTGTGTGTCCTGATAAGCTGATCTGTATGGACTTAGTACCTGAAAGCACATATTTGTATGTACACATGGAACGTGGCACACCGGTGTGCTGGTACAGCGTCTGTGCACCGGTGCAGGTCACAGATACACTTCTGTATATTTACTTATTTAATTGTGACATTTACCATTAATCCAACATAACTCCACAAACATTCCCTCAAGGTAAACATATGGTATCCAGCAGCACAAACTGGCAGAACAAACTAATTTCCCTAATGGTGTTCCAGTGCAAATTAAATGTGTTTGTCATAAGTGTACTAGCAGCAGTAGGAAACTTTGTACTTTTACTGGTCTTCTCCTCTACCCTCAGCTCAAGCAATTTATTCGTGACCTTACTACAGAGCATCTTTGGTTTTCAGACATAATGATGTCCTCTGGCAGAATTCCTTTCCCCTGTGGGTGTCACTAATTACTCCCTGCAGATGCTATTATTGGTGGCAACGATATAATGCAGCAAAAAGTTTGGGGAGGGATCTTGTGCCCGGAACAAGTCAGGCTTTCAGTTTGCAGGTAATCAGTGTTACTAAGAACTGACAAATGTTCCTTTGCCCATTTCATAACGTTATGTGATGTAGCGGCTCTAGAATCTGATACACATCTAAAATGGCACAATGAAACCACTGATGACCTTATTCAGTCTCCTTTTCCATTCTCCCCTTTCGTGGAAGAAGACAGAGTAAAGCAGAAAGGGAAGGAGCTTTTCTTGTGTTTAAAAAGTGACATTTTAAGTCCCAAGCTCATGACTCACCCAAAGACCCTCTGCAGTCCTGAATGCTGAAGTCCTAAATTAAGTCATTTAATATTTCCAATAGTCAACAGCAAAACTTTTCCCAATCTGCACTTTGGTGGCATCCCAGCCCTCTCTGCATACCATAGGACGTGGGACATGTCAGGAGGGCGAAGCACAGCTACCTTTGGCTGTGGGAAGAACTTACAGGTTCTCTTCCCAAAATCTTCCAGTGATTTACAAACATTTCTACACATGGATGTCAGCATTTTACTTCACCTTGGAATTTGTGCTAATATGGTAATGAACACAGTAAATTTCACAGTAAATGCCAAGTTCAAAATTAGTCATGCTGATAATAATTCTTAAATTTGGTGTTTGATCAGAAGTATCCAGTGAAACATGGACACGAGAAATGCTGGTCATATAGATTAGTAACTAAGAGTATTGTAAACGTTTTATTCGACAGTATTAAAAAGATAAATAAAATAAAATGCATTTTCAATCTTGCTAAAAAGTATACAGAGAGCTGACATGCACACGTGCACAAATCCAGCAGATCTGAATCTGAGGTGCCAACTTCATTTCACTGCTTGTGGCCAAAGCCTTTGTTATGCAGCAGGGGCTGTGAGGGGAGCACAGATTACCTCAAAGGCACTTGTGATTTGTTACTTTCCAATTTTTTTGTACAAAATACGGCTGAATTTGGTGGATTCCTATTTTGCAAACCCAAGAGTCTGTGCCATGGGTTCGATTCTGCCACAGGCTGCTACTGGCATAATACATATTACTGCCTCAGTAAAAAAAACCTGAGTCAGATTCTCTTTTCTGGGCTCCTAAGCCTGGTGTTCCTCCGTTGTGGCTCCTATGTTTTCCATTGCACAGCCCCAAAATTGAGCCAAGGTACAATAACAGTATACTTGGGTTATTTCTGCTTCAAAAATAAAGATTACTCAACCTAGTCTTCCCAGCTGTGTGGGTTTCTGTGCAACAGCTGCTATCCCACTGCCCAGAAGGAACCTCCCACCACACAGAGCAGGACCTGGGAAGCCTTGGGACACAGCTTAGAAAAGGCTTTGAGTGGGATTTGGCCACCTGAGGAATAATTTGTACCTATGGAGAACTTGTGCAGCCTTTCAGCATGGGCACCATGTCTGCATGTGCAGAACTGCAAAGCATCACGGAGTCACAGAATCACTCAGGTTGGAAAAGAACACTAAGAACACCAAGTCCAACCACTGACCATCCCCATCGCACCTTTCCAGGCATAAGAGAGCTTTTCCCTGCATGATCCACATGCAGCAAACCCCCACGGAAAAACTATCAGGCTGTGTGGGCTGGGTCTCATCTTTTGAGGTGGAGGTGTGCAGAACCCTACTGCCCATCTCCTCCAGCATCTCAGCTCCCCAAGCTTGTAAAGCTTGTATATCCAAAAGGAACCATGCCCTGCACAGCAAAACTGCTGTAACACAGCAGTACTCTGTAAGAACAAAGGCAGCAAATCCCACTTTCAAGAGGGTTTGGGCTTTTTTTTTTTTTTTTTTGGTTCCATGAAATGAAGTAAAAACAAACAGAAATAAAGCTTTCATTAAAAAAAATGGATTTTTTCATACTAAACAGCAAGCCTGAGCTGGATTTCTGTCAGTGAGCACTGTAATCCCCCTCAGCACAAGGGAACAGTTTTCTAGTTTGCATTAAATATATGCCCAATATCAGCCAGTTATCTGCAATTAAAATAATCCATTCCTGCTATTCAAGCCACCTAAATATGGGCATTAAAATAAGAAAAAGACTTCAATAAAGAAGCAGGAAGACCCCCACTCTGTAAATCAGTGTAACACTTGCTGGCAAAAAGAAATGGAGACTAACTTTATACAGCACTTGAGTATCTGCCTGGCTCAGTACTTAGACCTTAACTGCAGAGCACTTCAGTGGCAGGGAGGCAATGAATGCAGCCTCATATAATTAAATGTATTCACAAGGAAAGTAGTGTGGAGAGTAAAAAAGATGATCATCAACCTCTGAACAAGATTTTTTAATACAGTCAGCACTTTTCACCTAATAAAATATCACAAAACACATTTATCTGTGAGGGACCTCTCCAAAAATAGAAGATTGGATTTAGACTGGGTGAAACAACTCCTACATCATTTCCTTGGGACATTTCGCCTGGTGAGGCGGTGATACACCTGAGAGGACAGCCTCCCCCAGGCAGTCAGTAATGGAGTACAAGCAATAGAGCCACGCAGAGGACAAAAAACACAGCAGAGGCTAAATCAGATGGGTGCACAGAGCTCGGGCAGCCCCAGCAGCTGGCTGCGTGAGGGCAAGGTGCTAAAACAACTCCTAATTCTGTTCACAGAAGAGCTGTGGAGATTGTTTATGGAAGAGATATTTCAGGGAGAAATGAAAACATCTATAATACATGGGTTTAGATTGAGTTAATAGGAAGATATATTATCAAGGCAGGTCAATCATGTCTGTATCGGGAGGATTACTACTATACATTATGGGGCCAGCTGGATAACCAGGTCCTGTGATAGTTAAAGCAATTTAAATCTGGAATAGGTCCATTTTAGATTTATTCAGGTGAGGCAGGATATTTTAAACTCAGCTCTGGGGAAGTCATATGGAATCAAACATCTGCAGGGCTCATTGCTGCTACCATAATCAACTTTAATCAGCTGCCATTCTAAAATGCTCCAAAAAACATGGGCATATCATTAAATGTCCCAAAAGGTAAAATGACCCAGGCATAATGTGGATTATTTCAAGTTGGTGGAAAATATTTAAATGCATGAGAAACATATACTAGATGTGCTCTTCAAGATGTACTCCACAAACTACTTGTGTCCAAGCCATGGGACAGAACCAGACCTTCAACACTGCAGCTAAAGACAGAAAAAAAGCTGTTTTCTTCTGCTATTTCAGATGGAGAAAGTTGGAGTTAGCATTATGAAAAGGAAAAGGGACAACCCTGACCTGATGCTGCCCCTGCCCGTGCCAGAACCACTCTGGGAGCACAGAGACCTTTGAGCTATGACCATCCTTCACCAGATGTGGCTGCATAGTTACAAATTATGTGGGAGTAAGAAAAAGGAAACTGCTCTGGCTGTTCCATTTTCTGTCTCTCTACCTGTTTAGGACAGATCCTGCTAGAGAACAACAACAGCTCACTTGGCCCTGTTCAGCAGAGGAGCCACAATAAGGTAGCTCAGATCCCCTCATATCACCAGTTAAGGCCAACCATCCGACAAGATTCTGACATGCTAAGTGCAGTTCCATCATTTTCTTTCCCACATGTGGGCAGAATAGATCAGTTTGGAGGCTGACCTGACCAGACAGTGGGCAACTAAGCCATTTCAAAATATGGAGAAGCACTTCAGAGCAGTTCAGAACTGGCTAATTCTGCACCAGTTGTTTTCTGGGAGTACCCTTGTCTGGAAATCAGAGATGGTTCCTGATCTGTCTGAGTGGCATTGTCCAAGATCTGTCCTGTACAATGACTGCGGCCTCCTGGCATTTTTGCAATAGTCAGTTTGGCTCTGGCTGACAAGTCTGAACAACTCTGCAGAAAGGACATTAGCAAAAACAGGGAATAAAAGGTATCATTTATACTTTCAGCTTATATGACATCCTCTGGCAAGAAGATCCACAGTTTAATTATAAATACAAAGGAGAAAAATTATGTTTATTTGTTTGCTTCAAACCACTGCCTGGTTTTAATTGGGAAGTTTCTTATATTGTTATAAATGGCAAACAGGCATTCCTTCTTCCTCCTCCCTGTGATGTAAGGGACCTCTCACATAGCTACCCTTGGTGACCCCTTTTCTAAGCAAAATCATCCCACTCTCTTATTCTCATTTTATGGGAGCCATTTCACAATTTAATTACACATTCTGTGAAAAGCACTATCTTTGTCTTTAAACCTGCTGTGCAATCATTTAATTGCTTGCCCCTTGTTCCCGTGTTATTAGAAATAGTAAATAATCATTCCTTGTTCGTGTTCTATGCACCGTCCACAGTTCCATAGATCTCTATCACATCGCTCCTCAGCCATCTGTTTTCTGAGCCCAGCTCTAGTTTATCGAGTCACTCTTTGTATAGAACCTATTCCATATAAAAGATGATCTTTGTCACCATTTGCTCCTTCCATTATATCCTCCATAAGCAGCAATCAGACAAGCTGTAAGCAGTAATTTGAGATTTAGATACATTATAGATTTATACAATAGCACAAAAATGTTTTTTCTCTCCTGTTTTGTTCTCTTCCCGGTCATTCTAACTATTCTGTCTGGTGCTCTGGGTTGGTTGGTTTGTTGACTGGTGATGAGCACTCATTTGAGTTTTTCAGAAAACCATCCGCTGTGGTTACCTGATCTTTTTCCATGAGTGGTAGTAATTAATTTAGATTTTCACTTTTTGGGTACTTATTTAAAGTTATTTCCCCCTTGTCTATTACTTTGCCTTTTTGAACACCATCTTTCACCTAACCCAGTCACTTAACAGCATGAATCTATTCTGCAAATCTGCCATTAGTGTTTGGCTATGCCAACAATTCAGCACTACACGCAAACTTTCTTTTAGCATTCTTCTATAGCTGTACTATAATAATGTCCAAGCACAGTCTTACATCTAAACTCCCCTCCCATGCTGCCTGCACCGATCAGTGTGGCCACTAGCTGAGACCTGCATCTTTCTGCAGCAGAAGCTGCCAAAGTTCAGCACATCAGTGCGTGCCCGAGCTCCTGTCCATGCAGACTGAATGGACCGAATCCAGGAGGTGTTAAATGTGCTGCATGCAGCAGATATCCTCAGCTGCTCTCTTGCTAAGGGCACTGAAGTGACAGAAGCAGTGCTGTGGGTGGTGAACATGGGCTGATGATGCTGACACCCACAGCTGACATGGGCTCTGAGCTGCATCATCCCCATGTGGAAGGACTAAAGCAAAAAAAAGGGAACCATCTACATAGGTGGAAAAGATGCTTTATGGCATGAAATGAATAACGCTTCATGTCAGCTTTAAGCTAATTAGGTTTGTGATACAGCTTTTGAAAAGCTGGTAAATAACCTGGCAATCACAGACAAGCAGATGAACAGATGTCCTCTTCACATTTTCACACATTTCCTAAAACCAAAAACCAAAAGCAAGAGGCCAGTATCTGTTAGAAGTTCAGTTGCTCTTTGGCATAAAAAGCACACCCAGATTTCCCACTTACACATGCCTGATCTTAAAGGATAAAACTTCACTCATTCTTTTGCAGTGTAGTTAGACAGAAAATAAAATGCAAAGCAAACCAGTGACTTAAATCCTAAACTTAGGTGGCTTTAATAAAGTTCGTTTGCAATTTGAACTACCAAGAGAATCAGCTACCAGCATTTCTATGCATAGATCCACAGATAGTGTGGATAAGGCTATACACATTTATAAGCTTAATAGATGGATAGAGACACTGCTATTGGCAGGCAGTTTATTCCTCTGCAAAATTCAGATCAAATGACTCAGTCTGAACAGGATACTGAGCTCCAGTGACAATGAATGAGGCTACAGAAACAGAAATGCAATTTGACACAGACACATTGCCAATTAAGGATAAAATACAGGAAATATGTCAGCTAATAACAAAGACAGAGACATTTCAGGTTTCTACGTGAAGCTGCTTCCTTTGGACCCACTTATGAAAACTTTGGAATTATTCAGGTAAATAAAACTGCAGCAGAGCCCAGAAGTAAAAGTAAATATAAGAAGAAAGTGGAAGAGACCTGGGACTTGTTTACAGTTCTTATCAAATTATACACACGGTGTGTAACTGAATCAGTTCTCATTAGCAGAGGCAGTCACTGAGACAAATTCCACTCTTGTATATCTGGGACAATCCTATTGGAACTAGCAGTGTTGTTCAGGTAAACTTGGGCTGACAAAGGAGAATTTGAGCTTTCACAGACAATTTCTGGAGCTTACACACTGATAAGAGAGAGTAAGCAAAATGAAATAGAACTAGTTCATAAAATGATCTCAAAAGAATCCACTGATTTCAAAGAAAGGGATGCAGTTTCCACAACTGAGGGAGACCCACTGTGCCTTGTGCACCCTGTGACCTTGCTAAATACACCAGTACAATAGGTCAGCACACAACAGATGCCCTGAAGTGCAAGAAGACCCCTCCCTATGGCTCATGCAGCCAGCTGCTCACATGAGTGCTGTTAGGGTTTAGGAAAACACAGGCTCCTGAACGCTGTGGCTGCCACTGCTCCAGCAGAAATGTCTAATTGGTCAATAAGAGCTCCGGGGGGAGAGAGCCAACAAGCCTAATAGACAGCAAGCACCTGGTTCATTGATATAAAAATCAATAGGGGAGCGGCTTATTTTGAAAGCCTGGGAATACACAGGAGGTCTCCCCATAATGACCTTCCCTGTTGAGTTCTGAATGTAGGATATCTTCTCCTACAGCAGAGCCAGAAGAATCCATTTGTGAGCTGCTATTGAAATACTGGGTTTAGCCCACCAGTTCCATCGCACTGCGGTGCTGCTCATTGTTTCCTAGCCTACATGAAGCAGGGCCATCTCAGAGGCAGACTGACTTTCCAGAAAGGCACCTTCCATTGCACAAAGAAGCAGTACAATCTGGGTTGAATGCAGTGCTTATGAAGGGTGCCACTGTGAAATCTCAAAGTACCCGCACTTTGCCCCTTAGAAAAAGTCCTGTGGGGGATTTTGAAATGGATCACGCAGTCATGCCACCAAGCCTGACCTGAAGCAGTGGTTTGTGAAGGTAAAATGGTAAAATGGCTCAGAGTGCCAGCGAATTTGCCAGTCACTGCTGATAGAAATGGGGTTTGTGATGTACATACTTATCCACAGGGAGCTGGATTGAGACCAAAGTCATTTCATGCAAGCCGCTGCACAGCCAAGAGAAGATAATTTTCAATCTGTACTGACCTGGCCTGGATCAGACCTTGTACCCTAGGGATGCAAAACTCTATAGCCTGAATTTATTCCCTGTGGTCTACAAAAATAAAAGTACAGCTGTTTTATGGACATAAATATATACTGCTGTGTGCATAAACAGGTGGGACAGTTCAGTTGTCATCAGTGAAAAGGGGTACACAACAACTCACATAGGTGAGTACAAGTGATTCCTGCCCATCTCTATTTATGTGAGAATGAACCAAAACACAGGGCACGTGATGTTTTGATGTATGCTAATAAACTCAGAGCTTCCAGCTGCAGCACAGCTGATAGAGAAAAACCTTCCATTCAACTAGATCGTGAGAGTTCTTCCATTTCAAGAAAAAAATTTCCAGCTCACCCTTAATTAGGCTGAATGAAGCAGAAGTGTTTTTTTGCTGCCTGCTTTAGATCTGCTACTTGTTCCACATCCACTTGTGAAGTTTTTCATAAGCTTAAAATTTATCAGATGAGTTTTCAGACTTATCTTCATCTAGAAGCCACCAAGGAAATGCACTTTGCAAGGAGAATACATTCCAAAAGACCAGAACCAAGAAAGGGAGTTCCAGCATGCAGCCACAGTCAGTGCAGGGGATTTGACTGTTATTGTGACTTATATTTCCACAGTTAATAGCATTTTTGTCTTTAGCCACTTTTCAAGCACCACATAAATATCATTTTTAACTCGACCCAACACAGTTTTCCAGGGCACAGTTACATCCTCCATTTTATAACAGAATTTGATGTTTTACCCTGCCTTAATATTCAGTCTTTGCTCAGGCAAATTCCATTCCTTCTTAGGGAATATGATGCATGGTACGTTTACGCAGGGAGGGGATTGTGTTGATTTGGTGTCCATGAGCTCACCTGAGCAGTCTTTGCTAGCTAATGTGTCATAGGGGACCTGACAGAGACAGGTTACTGCAGCGGGATAGGAAAAGCCAGAGGCCTAAGCACATACATCTATGGAAAACAAGGCTTTTTTTAGTTCTGCTTCATATAGGAAAACTTGTGTTGTTTTCATTATTGATTACTAATTATCTCACTCCAAATTACCACCCACGCTCAAACCCACCTGCACAGTATGGATGCCTTCTCCTATACCCACTGCCACTACAACTAGCTATTCTCAATGGCAGTGAAACATTGGATTATGAATAAAATAGGAAACCAGAAGAAGAAAATGCATCTTCCTTGTACGAATAGGTAATTCATGAAATGAGACTGGGCAAACTGTTTTTGTTGCCTGCGATACTCCAGCTAATTGGACAACTGCTGTGCCACAAAACCTTTTCCCCTCCTACAGCAAGTAAAATTTATACTGGTGATTGGTAACAAGAACATCTTGATAAAATGGCTGGATTTATTTTATACCTATAAATGAAAAGGGCTCTTAACAAAGGGGGGTAACTGATATGCTCAGTAAATCAAGGATAAAAGGATGCAGGCTCCATTGAAGATTTTTTCCCCTCGTCTTTTCTTTTGAAACCTTTTTGATGAGGTGCCCTGTTGCTCAGCAATGAGCTTCCACTGAAGCACATTTGGAATTATCTCAAAGAGAAACAGATCATTTAAATGAGTTAAAGCCCCCAAAACAGATTCACTATCTCCAACCTTAGGTTCACTTCTTTATGTTAAGAATTTAGTGAAATTTATAAAATAACTTTATTATTGAACCAGTGACTTACAAGAGAAAGAAGCCTCATTCATTTTTCCTGCTTCTTTCTGAAGTGGTGAAGGATGATACATTTAAAATAAAGATGAAAGCAAATATGTAGAAGAGAGGGAATATTCTGATAAAGTTGTTTTTATCACCTTGAGTGTTTAGAAAACAGCCACAGCCATTGATTCTTTAAATTCCTTCAGACCTACCTGAGATTTTGGTCCTTCAGGGAAAATTCAGCTGAAGATAAGATAAGGTGCTCCATTCTATGTATTCTTTATTCTTTTTTTTATTATTATTCTTTTAGGCAACAGAGAGAATTTTAAAGGTGTAGGACCAGAGAGCAGGTTAATTTTTTTTTTTAATATAGAAGGACAGACTGTTTCTTCTCTCCTGTATGCTTTTTTCAAGGAACAAGGGATGTCCCACAAGGAAACCAGTCATGGCTGGAATACTCAACAGGCTGCACCTTTAAGCTCCCTATGACCTCCATAGGTAAAACAAAATTATAATCTTCCTCATGTCTACAGCAAGGTAAATTGGTCAGTTTACTCATTGGGCAGGCATGGGGCAAAATTAGACTGCTCTGATACTGCATGTATTTGTACTGACGGAGAGATTACCTCTTAGAAAGTTGGCCATGCATTTGCCATGCATTTGAATGGGTTTATAGCAATACAACATACACTTATTTTTACTGAATATTTGAGCAATTGTTCATGATTAAGTTACAGAAGACAACTCAGTCCAATATGCAGGCGTGCACGTGGGAAGTAATTTGTACTCCTGTGGCAGAGAAAATATTACACTGAGGAACTCTGGCACATAGGCAAAGTTTGTATTTATAGACTCAAATTAAGCCTGTGTTTCAGTCTTTGAGTGTACAGATTCTCACTGAGCTCAGCGAGGATATATATACATTAGCACTTACATAAGGATACATTTGAAAGGCAATTTTGATGCAATGTCAACAAAAGATGCAAATGACAAGAGATGTACAGAGCTGGGATTCATCTTGGGAAGTTTTAAGAATCCAAGTGACATTCCAAAAGCTGAAAAATCTAGTAAGAGTTTCTCTCTCCTGCAGTTTCCACCCCTTCCTGCACTGTGAGATACAGGAATCAGCTTTCATGGGATCTACCCAGTATAGTCAAGGAATAGAAAAATGTCAGAATGAATTCTTTCATTTTGGTGATGAAGTGCTAGTAGCTTTGCTTGCCAGCATGCGGGGTTCAATAAAAGCAGACAGGTCTTCAAAAACTAGCAGCATAAATAGATGAACTCTTTAAAGTAATACAAGTTCTGTCACCTAGGTGTGAAATATAGACCTAAGTGCCCATCAAAGTAAAGCTGACCACACATTCCACAGATAAGTGTTAAAGTTTTCTTAGTGTCCCAGGCTGAGAAATTTTTTTACTACGTATCTTCTTGCTACAATAGACAGAATGAAAGCATTTGAAGTTAAACACATTTTTCAAAGGAAGAAAACAAAGCATCCATAAAGAAACAAAGGCATATCATGGAACGAGGTCTCTAGATAGCTCCTGTTCTCAAGAAAGCTGCAATTAGCTGTGCAATGGAGAGGGTGAATCCAGATGTATTTCAATAGCACCTATAATGATTTCAGAAGCTAGAAAGCTGATAGGTATGTGCAGGGGGTTGGTTGTGAGACAGAAGGTCAGGATTCCTGTGGTCTCCTGTCATTCTTAATTCATACTCTCTGGCCTTCTTCAACACATTTATTGAATTATGAGAATAAAATTCAATGAATCAAAAACAAAAGAAGAGAGGACAGGCCAAATCCTGATTTCTTTTGCATTCTTACAGTACAACAGAACTCAGCGGACTTGTAAAAGAGCATCTGAGATCGGAATGTGGAAGGAGGGGGATGTGCAAGTTAGCGTTACTCCTCTCACCGCCCCCATAATTGCATCCCAGGAATTTATTGCAAGGAGTGACTGTTTGCGTGTGGGAGAGAGGATCCAATTTCCACCTGTCCAGAATTTCCCTCTCTGCTTTTTAAGGGTAATCTTTGAGTTGTCCCTGTGCGTGCTTCATCAGATTCCTTTTTGCCACAAATGAGACGGCGCAGAATGGCTTTTCAAAACCACTTTTCAGAAAAGCATTACTGGCAATTCATCACACGAGTACTAAGAGGAAATCCTCAAATGTTTAAAAAATACAAGTTTCAGGGAAGTGCTCTTTTGGCCCTATTGGTATTCTTGGCATGAGGATTCCCTGCAATCATATTAATTAAACAGACACAACCCCTTAACCTCCTGGTACAAGTGAGATGCAGTAAGCACAGTCTTTACAGCAGCATGGGCTCTTTTGCCAGGGCATAAGGGGAGTAGCTCTGGGTGTGCTCTAGGATTTGGGGAAAGATTTTGTTGCATCTCCTTTGCTCCTGTTATCTTAGTTTCATTGTCATGTAGGCTGCCTCCAAAAACTATGTTTTTTTGGCTGAAACAGTGAAAATCATTCTAATTTCTCAGTTTCTTCTTCAGACAAAACTACATGTGGTGTCTGCAGTTAAAATACTGCACTTCCCCAGTGTGAGAGTACACCCAGTTCCACAGTTACAACAGTGCAATTCCCTCGTTTGAGCACAGTCTCATACAAATAACCTGTACAGGTACCCAGTAACACTTTACACCAGTGTAGTTTGTTTTTGGAGCTAGGTATGTACAAGTTTGGATGGCGAGTCTGACCCAACATATTCATTTAAAAAAAAAAAAGAAGACATAAAAGGTTTTGAGATTCTATCCAAAACTGCAAGCTCACCAATACTTAGCCTTGGCATGTGAATTTTTGGAAATGTCAAAGCTAATAAATAATGTATTATTTTCTGAGCTACAATGTACTTTTTCATTTTAAAACTTGAATCTGCTTAGCTTCCAAAAAATTAGGTGCTCAGCACACGTACATTTCAACCTATGGGATGGCTGCCTTTTCACTTAATACATTTAATAAAGGTGACCAGATGCTTTGTGTTTTTCATGGCTTGTTCTGCATCCCAACAAAATGTCCCTGTTTTGGCTGTGATCGCAGATGATTCATTCTGAAACCCAGCCCAGCTGCCCTGACACAACGGAGGCAGGGCACTGTTAAAAGACAAGCCATCTGTGCAAGACAAGTGGGCTGGAGGAGTGCTTTGTCAGGAGGAGACTGTAATTTCTTGGTCACTGTCTTTTCTAGCCATCCAGTAACCCTGAAGTCCTACGGGTCCAATCCCTATGCCTTTGCAATTCTATTTTGCAGTTGCATCCTGCATTCCATTATGCCCTCTTCCTTCTCTCTTAGTAAAAAACACATCACCCTGCTCGTCTATATAAGCTCCCGTGTTTCTATGAAATGTAAGATGCTGATCTCACTATATGCTTTCCAAACATATGTCAAGATTTCTGATCCTGTAGCTGCATCAGCCAAGCTTCATGCTTTAAAAAGCAAGAGGGACTCATTTAGGGCTTTTCTGAATAATTAGCTCTGTCCAGTTCTGCATTAGCATCACTCTATTGTCAGTGCTGCCAGAAGAGACATCCTGCATTCAAGAACAGACACTGCATTTGCTTGCAGGCTAGCTGAATTCAAGGGCAAAATTCTACCCGCAGGCAGAGCTCCCCACTGTCTCAGCAAGAGGCAGGCATACATACTTGAAGGCAAAGCCCAGTCTTGAGCATGGCACTTCAAGCTGGAGTGGGTGCTGACCCACGGCACCTTTCCCACCCTCCCTGTGCCAGTCAGCAGTGCTGATGCCTTTCCCTGCCCACGCAGCAGAGCAGTGGAGCACAACATGGCCGTTGCAGGGCAGGAAGGAAAGGTTCCTGTCAACTCTTCTTTACAGCCTGTGTTCCCTAGCATTTGAAAGAACTATTGCAACTCAAGTCATCTGGCATGCATACAAATGACAAATATGCTTCAGAGGCAATAAATTAGCAATTTCAAGGCTTTACTTCCCCTCATGGACTAATTGCCAGAGATTATAGTATATTACGAGAGAGCAATGATACTAATGCCTAAATATGCTTCAGTGATTATAGAGCTATCCTCAATAACCAAGCTGTTTAAATGTCAATGCAAGAAAGCTCTTTATTATGAGATTAAATATTATTTTGAAGCAATGCAATAGGAATCTCCTTCCCAGGCTTCACGGCTGCAATAACACTGTCTTGGAACTATATATATTGGACAAACAGTGGGTTTTTTAACATGTATACAGTAAAGGGTCCCAAAATATTCTTGTGCTGCATACTTGAACAGCATTCCTGATAAGAAAGAGGATATTGGTACCATTTGATTTTGCATTTGTTACTTACACGCTTCTGCCTTCATCCATTTCTCTATATTAATACCTGTGTGTACCACTGGTGTGCAGACAAGATAAATTCTTGTTTCTATCAGTATAAACAACTGGGGAATTAAACCTCAAAGTTCTTTTATTCCTCTTTTTTTTTTTTTTTTTTTTTTTTGTATTTAAACAGCACTGCTGTCTTGCACACTTTTGACGGTCCTAGCCCTCATGTCTAAATAAGTCTATTTATACCCAACTTGAGAGAACCCCTGGAAATTGGATGGAATCTCCAATATTCAGATTCAGATTTTGACATGGAGCAAAGAACAAAAGTGACTCTAAGCCATAACTCATATAAAAGTAAGGACACAAAATAGAGAAAGACAGCTTCTAGCAAAGCTGTGGCAGAATATCTCCTGAAAATAACTTTTTCCTTTTGGAAGCGTTGCTTCTTAAAGATAACCAGCAGATCTGCTCCATGGCCTGTTCCTGAAGTAAAGTGAAAGAAGTACTTTGCATGTGAACGTAGAGTTGAGTAAACCTGACCAAGAAGTTTACTATCAAGAATTCCATTAGCCCAGCTGCAGCAGGATTGGACGCCTGGATTCACATCCTACCACTTCATATTGCAACCTGGAAATCATTAATTTGGAATTTTATTCTATTCCTCAGGATACTTTCCTTCTGTTGTTTCATCGTGGCTGATTTCTTCAGCCATTTTATATCTCATCTATAAAATATAATGGTTGTTTACCACAGAGTGTCTGAGGTTCGTTCTGATGCTCAGGTAAAAGACACCTGCCATATATATTCAGAAAAGACATAAATTGCTCTATCATTTGTAACATAAAAAAAATCTTCATCTATTAAAATCACAGTGTGACTGACAAGGAACATGCTGAAAGGCCAAGAGAATTCTTTTTCTGCTCTTCTAAGCAGACAATAATCTGACATCTTTTTTGTTACATCTTGACTTAGAATGTAAGATAGGAAATGATGTATTTATGCTTACAACAGTAACGAACTTACAATGCTGATGTTAAATAAATAACCAGCAGTAGTATGTCGACACTGCTCAAAGGAGAATTATATGGACTTACAACGGAAAGGGGAAAAGCAACCTGTGTTTTGCTGCTTTTTGAGAAAATATTATTTGAAATGAGATTAAAATCTTCTTTACTTTTCTGCAGGCGCCTCACGCCATGCCCCATTACCCCCAGCTCCCACTTACCATGTATCCTGGCGCACACGTACACTTCCCAGTGATGCTGTCGCAATCTGCACCATTCTCACATGAGCAGGTCAGCTGGCAGCCTTCGCCATGGTACCCGGGGGGACAGGTCTCATTGCAGTACAGTCCAGCCCAGCCAGCTTTGCAGCTACATTCTCCAGACAACGGATGGCAACTAATGAAGACAAGCAGACATCAGTGAGATGTGAATGCGGAAGAAAAAATAAAGTCTATGAACTGTAGGGACATCTCAGTAGAACATTTCAGGTGCAACGCCAGCAAGAGTTTCACCAAGAGCAGAACAAACCTGAGAACTGCTCAGGATCGTAAACACAAGCAGCCATACCAAACAGGCAATGCAGCCATGGAATATGGAGCCAAGTACCAGTCTGCTGGCTCACCTCCAAACACCTGGGACCTGTCACTGCACCCATTACATTTATGTTTTTGTTCTCAGATCAGCGTGACTTGGGTTACTGACATGAACCACATCACAATTAAGCCCTGTGTATGCCACACTATTTGCGTGAAATACGTTCAGTTAAAGATGTTCACAAAACTTTACAGGAGGGAGAAGTAGAAAGGAAAGTGCTTGGAAGGGAAACGTGTCCTTTGGAAAAATACTTTTGCAGGGAATATTCAGCTATAGTGAACTGAACTGATCACTAACTGAGCCTGAGCAAGAATTTATTCAGGGCAGGAGTCAACAGGAGCCCTGAGACTAAACTTCAGCTGTGCAGGGAAAAGAGTCAGGTTCCTTTGTACGGTGAATAATGAGCATTGCTGCCCACCATGAATCCTCTGGCTTTCATTTCTATTCAGACAATTCCACACTTGTGACAGCTCATAGAGAGAGAAGTAGAAACAAAATTCACGACCATAAGACCAGGCAATGCTTGGTCCCAGTGAAGACATCTTTGGAGGTGAAATCTTGGAATAATTATTCCTTCTGCTACGAAACACTACTCACAATTTTCTCTTCTGTAAACCGAAAGAGCATCTCCCAGGTTCACTTAGGGTACTAACTTTCCCCTGCAGCAGGAAGGGGAGGCTGGAGAAGTGCTGGTGTGGGGATGTGGCTGTGTCTGGGCTGTGGGAAAGGGGAGCAGGGGCTGGGGAGGTGAGGCAGTTGATGAGAAGGTGGGAGAAAAGAGGAGAGGATAGAGAGGGATCTGATCTTTGGCAAAGCAACACATATTGTGGGAGTGCAAGGCTTCACTGAGAGCTCAGAATGCCCCAGGGGTTGCTGCACTTCAAGACTGCACTTCAATAGCGCTGTTTGGCCCTCGGTGTGAGATGAGAAATAATACTGCCACAAGCCAGGTTTTTTTCTATCGTTCTAAGAACAAGAAAGGAGAGAGTTCTGCAAAGTGGTACCTCTCTATGGACCTACCTCCTGCTTTTCTGCTTCACAGAACCTGTTTATTTTCCTTTATGATTATTTATTGCTATAGTTTAGTATTGCGAACATGACTAAATAGGTTTCTTTACACCTATAAAATTAATATCCTTTATGTTAATTTTCAAGGCAGCCTCATCAAATGTAATTTTCAAGAATATTTCTGGCTATTTCTGGTACGAGAGGTTAGTCACATACTGTTGCAGCTAAGAATGATCAAATTTTGTGAGTGTCATGTGTTTCATCATAAATGGTGTTTGACTGAGTAATTAAAACAATTCATCAGCTTAACAAACTACTATATGAAATTCTTCTGACAAAGCAGTCCCTGAAATTATGGTTGTTCACACAGCACCTCTTAACATTTAGATGAAAATAATAAAAGCTCTTCTTTTCCCCTCTGTGTCTATTAATCACCACCTAGTAGGAGGAGAAGCTGAACATTAAAGAAATGTTTTGGAGTGGATTTTTTTTTCTTTGTTTTCACTACTATTGCATGTATCATATGGTTCCATGAGAACTGCAGCTGTTTGCTAAATTAAATCTTTCAAATGTAATATATGACCGTGGCAGTTTGAATCAGTCTATAACAATTCAATTGAAAATGCTATGCTCAGTAAGAATTTCTACTCCCAGCCTGCTTTCTTCATCCAAATAGACAGCTTTTTTTGCATGGGATGCAGGCTATTTATTAAGAACTAACAATCATCCAAACATGCACTAGAATAATCAGTGTGAACCAAAGAGACTTTGCAGAAGAATCTGTGGGAAAAACAGGCATGGACTCCATAACAAGCTCCAGTAAAAGATCATGTTGTGTCCCCTCCATGCCACCTTCTATTTCCTCATAAGGTGATGAGCTAGGAAAACCCCAGTGTGTTTGTGGGTTCCTGCACTCGTGTAATCTTCCCCTCAAAGAAAGGACGGTTTTACCATCTGACAATTGAAGTGCCCAGATGCAGTGCTAACTTGAAGATAGTTGCAATTTAGTTGCTTAACCAAAATTCAGAAGACAGCTGTTCTATTCCTGACTCTGCCAGTGAATCTTGGCCATGTAATTCTGTATTTCATCTTTTCCATCTGTAAAATGACGCCTTTCTTCCTTTGGAAATCCTTTCAAGATCTGCAGTTGAAGTCACTAGATAGTAAGTTTTTATTACTGTTTTCAATATTCTGGTACGTGTGAATTATTCCATTAGTTAAAGTTAGCAGAGTTATGCACCAAATATGATGCAAAATAGTGTATGAACATATATATGCATGAGTTAGGAATGTTTCTCTCCTACCACATGGGTATTCTGTAAACTTTCATTCTGTGTTGTAACTACGTACCCAAACACATAACCATAGGTAGGAAATTGATCTGTTATCCATCCAAACATCTATACATCCAGCCTAGCCAGTGAACTATAAGTTAGCTGCACTGAAATTAATGTTAATGGTAAAGTAGTGTAAGCAAAGAATAGGACATAGAATTAGAAATGTGATTTATGTAATTCCTCCCTTCCTGTTCTGACCATACCTCTCCAGGTCCACAAAACATTTTGTCGGGACAGAAGGTTGCATATGTAAGGTCCATGCCACCAATGAACTGACATTAAAATACACACCTCTTAATGGATGGGCTGGGGCTTTTGGAAGGACCCCAAAAAGCAAACATGCTAACATCTGCTTTCCAACTGCTGTGAGCAGAAAAGAAACCTTAATCTTGAAAGAGTCTGGCAGTATTACGCATTAGTATTTTGCATTGAATCTTAACAATTTTTATTTCTTCAAATCTCTTGGATAACAGTAAGGAGTAGTGTAGAAAACCTAGAATGAGTGCAAGCAGCCAAGTGTTTCTCTGGCAGTGGGCCAAGCAGAGGTGGAAACTGGAAGCTGTCCACAGCACACAACATGAGAAGGAAGTTGTTCCATGGCTGTTGCTGCAGATCAGAAGCTAACCATACGTTCCCTGGCTTTTGAGTCACATTTGCAGTAACAAAAGATTATTATTTTTTATATTCACTAGCTGAACTGAAAAGCAGAAAGTCATTTTTGGCCTTTGAATTTTTTTAAACATCTAATTTTGAGGAAACCAGTTTCCTTTCACTCCAGGGAATTTAACTTTCTTAAGGCAAATTGGGAAAAGAAACACTTCAGACAGTACAGTCTGTTCCAAATTCTGCATTTGCTTTCCACACATCTCTCAGTCAAAACAACTTCTTCCCAGTGAGTTTCTCAATTTTTAGTTTACACACTAGCAGAAGTAATTTCATCTAAGTAAATAGCTGTAATAACCCTTATTTAAGAGCATTTTCTCTCTTTTGGTGTCTACACTGCATTCTGTCTCCCTTACAAACTCCCTCTTGCTTTTAAAGAAGAAGCCAAAGCGAGTCTCTCAATTCAGCACATTTACAGAGCCAACCTCATTCCAGTGCGTTCTTACTTTGGGGGCAGAACTTGTTACTTCCAGATTTTCCAATATTTAGATAATAATCAGACTGGATGATCAGGTTGGTCTCTTCAGATATTAAAATAGATCTGTGGAAATAGGAAAGCTGATAGTGTCCTTCTTAACATTCCTCTCCAGCCTGCTCCTCAAAGGCCCCCGAACTTACTGTTCCAGCTCTGCAATAACCACATCAGATGAGTCAAAACCACTGACAGACAAAAAGCAAGCTTCCCTCACCTTTCAAAGGTTTATAAAATCATCCCGCACTCGTAGGTATCTCAACAAGCAGCCAACAGTTTAAATGGATAAATAGATGGCTGTCAGGAAATGAATCACTTTGGAAGACAAAAATTCAGGGGCGGAGGAGGCTGGGAAGAAAAGTGTTCTGTATGGGACAGGTTAAGCAATCAGTAAAAGATGCGTTCAGAATATGAAGTGCCTTTAGAGAAGGTCATACTCCATCAACTCTGACACTCCTCAGCTCAGAAATTGACAGTGCTCTGAGGAGCTCACTGAAAAGTGGAAAGCTGAAGTACCACGAATGAATGAAAGAACATTTAGAGATCTACAGATTCCTGATATCTCTTTGTTCCATAACAGCAGTGATGAGATGCAGGAAAAAGGGAGATTTTATCAATGGAGAGACTAGACTCATTTATTAAGGGAATAGAGATAAAATCTTAGCAGAGGATGCTGCAAGTGAAGCTGATGAACACATGATGGGACAGAAAGCACAAAAAGTACCTAACAGACAGCAGCCAGGCACAGGTCAGGCACGTGGCATGTAGGAATAACCATACATTGAGAAAAGAGCTGGGAAAGGACTCAATGTCCCACCTGCCTGAATCCTCTTATCCTTCTGATCTCACCTTTCTTCACAGCCAGATGGTGCCAGACTGCTCCTTCAAGGAGACCTTCTGGCAAACCCCCAGAGCAGCTCCCAGGCACTCCTCTGGTCAACCCAGGATGAACCTCAAACCCACAGCCTTCCCTGCTTAAGAGACTCTTAACGAATTGAGCAGTTAGCTGAGAAACAGAAGCCAAGGTCATCCTTGGCCATGGCCTGCAGTCCTTCACTCTGGGAAAAGAGGCGCACACACAGGCTTCTGCAGGCTATGAGAGGAGGGGTGAAGACACACAGTGTCAGCTACCATCTGGAAGCATATTCTTACCCTACAGTACACAAGTAAAAGCTTTCAGTGAGGAGGGTTTGCAGTGTAATTACTGCAGGTCAATGTGGTGCACGCTGGCAGAGCAGTGTGACATACAGGAGTTTAGGACTTAGTTCTCTTTTCTTGAGTCATCTCCTACCCTCAGCACAACATAACACTAACCTTTTGTGTCTAATGCTCAGCTTGTGCCTCAGGGATATTATTTTTTGCAATGGTATCATGATGCACAGAATGCTCTGATGTGATAGAAGCCTGTTGTCTAGAGCTCCCTTTGAGGTGTCAAACACTTTGCATCTTTGCTGTCAAACCCAATAGAGCTGGCAGCTATCTTTCTGTAGAGGACTTGTATGATCAGAATTACAAGGCTTTTAAACAATCCATTGTGAGCTCCAACATTCAGTGAAGCAAAGCCTCACTGCTCACAGTCGAAGTTGAATTCACAAGAAAGATCACCTGTTTATTTCTAAGACAAACAGAGTCTATCTCAAGCACACAAACAGATTTACCTGAAGTGTTTGTGTGTGAGTGTGTGTGCGTGTGCACACAAATTAGGCAGTTTTTCTTGCATACATAATTGAGGAGGGTGTTTATACTTCAGTAAGCTACAACATTGCAAAGTAGGTTTGTCATCATCAGCAAGACAGTCAGGTCTCCAGCCAGCAGGTTTAAAATTGAAGAATGTCCATATCAAGGGCATATTTGCTTGGGCATCACTTATCCCATCCTGCTCCAAAACCAACACAAGCCTGGATTGGCTGTGAATGCTTAACAGTACTGGAATGTTACAAGAGGAAATCAGGTGGGAGCTGAGGGGCCCAGCATCCTGCTGACATGGGAAGGACAGGTGGGCACTCCAGGCCATCAGAAAAGCTCATGGTAGCTGCTGTTTGTGTCCAGGCTCCCTTTGCTGTATGTGAGGAACCTCCAAATGGCAATTCCAACAGTAAGTAAGCAAAGGGAACATAAATTCAATCTATCTCATGTTAGGCGCTCGAGTCTCTTTGTGGCTCTTAATAATGAGAACCTCAAGAATCACATCCTACAAAAAAAAAAAAAAAAAAAAAGAAACAACTACAAAGGGAATAAAACACTGAGACTTGACCTTCTAAGTGAGGCTTACTCCAATTTAGGTACACTTCACTGATATTTTTCTTTCTGAACATTTCACACGTACACAAAGTGAATGAGGAACAAAACCAGGCACCCATGAGGAGAGAGGAGATGTCTATTTTGACAATCTCAGCTTCGTTACAGTTCCACAGACTGACTTGGCGATACTGATTTCAGTCTATTTATACATTGTCCTCAAGTGTTTTCAACAAGGTAATTTGCCACAAGACATGAAATGAAGCAAATCAGGCTTCATTTTGAAAGTCCTCTTGCTGTCTATAGATTTAACATGAAAAAAGAGATGGATTTGAGTGGATTTATATATTTATATATTGATGGATTTGAACATATTTATATATTTTGAACTTCATGGGGACATTATCCATATTACTCTTCAATGCTCCAAAGACCGCAGCTACAGGATAAATCCACATTTCCCACTGTCTCAGATTTTGTAAAACCTGTTTAAATAGTTAATGCTCAATAGCTGGCTGGACTAAAGCTCATGGTTCCAAACCTGAGGTCATTTAAATCAGAAAGTTGTAAAGCAGAGAAATTGTATATGTTCTTAATTAAATCTACAGAGAAAAGGTTGTGGGTATAGCGGGATGATTTTTTTTCCCTAATGCTTTTATTTGAGCAGTCCCTGCACCAGTATATAATATGATGTACTTACCTGAGGGTGTTGGTAATATTGCAAGGGCATCTCTTGTTGCACTTGAGGCCATAAAACCCTTCTGGACACATTCTTTCTTGACAGTGAATCCCTTTAAATCCTGGGTCACACATACATGCTCCATTCACATGGTAACACTTTGCACCGTTTTGGCAGTCACATCTTTGTGTGCACTGAAAACCAAATGTCCCAATTGGACACTCTTCTTGACACCTGCAATGAAACACATGAGACAGGACGTAAACAAACACTGAAGTCTGCTCTGCTTATGACATTTACATGAGAATGTTTTTGTTAGTGAATTAAATATAAAACCACTGCTCTTTTATTAAAGTAATACACTGTAAACTGGAATCACTGGGTGATGTGATATCTTGAGCATGTAAAGAGCTATTAACAGAAAGTGGGTTCATCTCTGTCCAATTATATACTGCAAAATTTGCATTTGTTAATATTACCCGAGTTAACAAAGTGCATTCTTGTTTTTTCAACCTCAGTATTTTCCATGCCTAGACCATAACAAATTCATAGAATCATAGAATCACCAAGGTTGGAAAAGACCTAAAAGATCATCCAGTCCAACCGTTCACCTATTCCCAACAGCTCCCACTAAACCATGTCCCTCAACACAACATCCAGCCTTTCCTTGAACACCCCGGTGACTCCACCACCTCCCTGGGCATCCATTCCAGTGCCTGACCACCCTTTCTGAAAAGTAATACTTCCTGATGTCCAGCCTGAATCTCCCCTGCTGTAGCTTGAAATTCATACAGGCTAAGACACTTTCTGAAAGAAAACATGACTTAATCCTTTCTGTTCACCAGAGAAGATTTTAAAATCTGTCATTCCTCCTAGAGTGACAATGAAGTCCAAAAGGAAATGTGGTCTATTGAGCAATATTAATAAAATGTAGTCCAAGCAAAGGAGAGCTTTGCTTTCCTCTTCTGCACTGCCATTGCACTTGCTTTACAGTAACCAGGAGAAAATATACTCCTTTGTCTTTTGTCTGTATACTGAGCAACTCCAAATTTGCTTTTCATCTCTTACTCCAGGGACACTCAGCATAAAATCTCCAGACAAATCACTTTCACACTCCTTAGCATCGCAGCTCCTCCAAAATTGCCATCATTTTAAAAATTTGATAGAGAAGAAATCTGCAAATACACAGATTGTTTTAAATTACACCTTCCATGTACTGTTTTCTGCTGTTTCCCAACTGGAGACATTGTGAATTCTGCAAGAAAATCTCTTTCGTTGTTCTACAGTTTAAGGTATCATAATATTTCATCCTTTAAAAAGCTCAGCTGAAGTCCTAAAGGAAGCTACTGATTCTCTGCTTGACATAATTCAGAGGTTTCAGAAACTTGCAATGAGTCAGGACTACCGTTTACATGATCCACCGTGAAATACAGATACGCCTTTTCAGTTAATAAAAAAAGAAAAAGAAGTCCAGAAAAGCCCAATTCCCTTATCGCGTGGATGCCAGGTATTGGAAATTGCCTATCAGCATTAATTTAATCCTAAGCATTGATTAAAGTGTATACGGCAAACTCAGTGGATAGAGGCAATTGTTAAATGCCTTTCTGCAGGTCATTTCACAGCTGGCAGGTGAGAGTTAATATAATGATCAGTAATAAAAGATTAATGCATGATGCAAGCCAGGCAAAACTGCAATAAACACAGTCAGTATATAAGGAGAGAATTACTACTGCAGCTTCAGATTACTACATTTTGCTAAAAATAAATGAACAAAGCCAAAGGCTGAGCTGGTGATTTAATTGCAGCAAGCATCAACACAGTTGCTAGTTACACAATCCAGGTTCAGGAGTTCATCTGAGACCCACAGAGAGGAGCCTGTGGCAAACAGGAAGGGAGAGAGCCCAGTGCTGGCTGCTGGCCCTGCTGCTCTCAGGGCAGTTCAGCTGCAAAGGAAACAACCAGCAAAGAATGGGTAACCTCAGGACTGGAACACTTACAGCAAGTGAAATGCAATGAAGAACGTATTAACATGCCTTATGCCTCCATTGCTGTGCACAGCTCTACCAGTTAGCAGGAGAGCACTGTACTCAACGGGATGAATACGTAGTCAATAGTGCACTATATCATTCTATATTTATAGCAGATGAAGCATTACCTAGCAGGGAGAAAAGCATCTGGAAATGAAATATTGACAACCTAATCCATTTACATAATTAGCCTTTTTCTACTAGCAATTTAACCAACTTATTTATTTGGAGATCAAGCAGCTACTGCTAATGAATTTTATACAAAGAATACTAATAACAACTCCTCTGGAACATAAGAATAATCACAGCAGGAATTAGCTTTCTACTTGAACATCTTTCCTTTGCAACATATCAATCTAATGTGTCCATAGCACCATTAACAACCAGATACATTGTTCAATTAAATTACAAAATGAGCTGCTAAGCTCTAGTTATGTTTCTTGTTTAATTTACGTTGGTTTCTGGCTATCTGGGGAGTTTTGTATTATAATATCCACTGAACTTTAATACGTACTATAATTATTTGGGTTTGGATAGGATAATATGGCTGTCACCTGTAGAATTAATGGAAGCAATTTTACAAAATATTAAACATAAGACAGCTTGCTAACAGATGAACTTAGTATATGTACCTACATTTTTTTTCTAGATAATTCCTTTTTGCTGAATAATGCTGTTAAGTTTTTAAGGTTCTGTTTGTTTTCATAACAGTGATCACATTTACGTAGCACAGACAAAGATTAAAAGCCATCCAAAAAACACTAGCCTGCAAATCACTGTTCTGTTTATAAAAGACACAGATACAAACACAACAACAGAAGAATAACTTTGCTCATGCTGTTCTAACAAATGTGGCATTCATTCTGTTAAGACTCACTCTTTAAGCTCTATGGCAGTTCACAAAACAAAGCTGAAACAGTATGTTCACTTTTCCAGTCAGCCATTCAATTCCCCATCCCCAGCTTCTAACTGTGCTCTGCTATTATCCCTTTCCAGTTTGCAAAGCACACATTTGCATGACACGTTCTGTCATTTCAGCACAGAGCTGCCTGCAGTTATTAATAGTGATGGCAATTTATAAGATATTTAGTGTGTTGCCTCTTCCTGGAAAATAGGTGGGGAATAAAGTGTTGCAATTACACTTACACAGACCTTTATGACCATTGCACCGCCACAAATATTTATCCAACTACAAGTTATTATCTCCTGCACAAGACGAACCATGATTTTGTACAGTACTCACTGCCAATTAGAGAGGATAATAGTAGATAGAGTGTTTACCTTTTTATTGTGGTTATTAAAAAATCTGTTATTACTAAGAAATATTTTTCCAGGGCCACGCAGAATTTCAAAGAAAACATTATTTTGTTGTGCAGTGGCATTCTCCTGCTGCACTTGCAATTATGCTGTGACACTGCAATGGTTACATGAGACCCAGAAAATAAAATAGACTGTAAACTCAAATGCTGCTGACTAATCCATCCCATTGTCCGTGCTGTGCAAGCACACAACTCAGGAAAGCAATCTAGATTTCTTTAAGACTTTGTGCCTGCTCCTGCCTCTCTGAAATCAATGGGCAATCTCCCATCTGCAGGCTGCAGCTGCCAGCAAGGCATGTGCACATACACCTGCTCACAACAGCCCTTACAGGCAATGGGCTGTCACAACCCAAGTGATTGCAATGGGCCCAACGTTCACTTCCCTGAATAAAGGCTGAGACAAACATGCCTCAGGCTCCCAAGAACCCAATGGTGGTGATTTCTAGGTTAATGTCAGCTTCACCAGCTCTCAGGACTGTCTTTGCTTTACTTCCCTCTGCTCTCACTTGTTTTTCCATATGGAAAGATAGCAGCAGAAATGGAACCTGCATTTCTGCACTCTGACTTCTCCCTTCACTCCGTCTTTTACTCTCCTGCTCCAGGAGAGGGCAGGTGAGCTACTTCTAAAGGTTTTGCTTGGGTACAGGTTCCCTGGGACAGCTTCTTGCCTTGGCTTCCAGCTGGTCATGCTTTATTTTCTGCCTCCCTGCTTTGCTGTTTTTCCACCTCTCCAGAGTCCTAACATCTACCACTTTTCTCCAAGCCCAGATCTGAAGAGCCCACTCGCCCTTTGCTCAAAATGGTTCCTGGCAGTTCTGCCCTGTAGTGCCTCCTCTACCCCTTCACTTCCTGAGACTCCTCCTCCAGGCCCTCTCTAAAGAAGATGTACTATAAGAACTTCTGCTTTTGGCAAGAGACAGAACTGTGTCTTCTGCTGTCTTTTTGCCATCTCTTTCCCCAGTGGTCCTTTGTCTGCTCTTTTTGCTGGAGTACATCCAAGTGTTGCAGAAAGTATGGCAATTCCATCACTGCTGTTTCCCCATGCCACACTCCTGTAACAGAGCCAGCTCTTCTGCTGCATGTCCTCCCTCGTGGCTGAAGGCTATATTGGCAGCTGAGCAAAGAAGCTGGCTCAGCTACAGGCTGCTGGCTGGAGGCTCCTGACAGCTCTAATGCTGTCGATTCACCTATGGCCAAAAATCAATCTAGGTCTGCAGCAACCAGATGAGGAGACCTCCAGCCAGAGAGCCAGAACTGAGGAACTGAGGATGGCTTGTGACTGAAGTGTGGTCAGCAGTGGAAGTGTTCAGGCTGTACAGCTGCTTCTTCAAGTGGAGTTATCTCCAAAAGTTGAGAAAGCTTCGGTTAGTCATACACAGTGCTCTCACAGTATATCCCAGGGATCTTGAAATCACTTTTTCCAGATGGAGGATGGGGGAAGAGAGATGCACTGATGCCTCCTCTATTACATTAATTTGAAATAATATTTCCACCATATTTAAGCACATACAAACCCTGACATAATCTCCAGAGCCCCTTGCCAATTCCCATTGTCAATAAAATGGATACAAGGAGCATCCACATTTGCTGGGACAGAATGTGGCCTTCTGAACCACAGAGCATATTGAAGGCTGGTCTGTTTGTTTGCTGTAAAGACCTGCTGATTATGCAGTGAGGCAAGAAATAAGAAATTCCTGTTCTCTGCTGCATAGAAGTATAATTTTAGCAAATATCAGCATAGCAGTACTAGCTCATTCTAGCTAGTAACAGAAAGGAAGATACAGGACAAAGGGCTTTAGCATAGGAAACATCAGTGGGCTGTGCCCAGGGTCTCTGTCACCCCAGTGACACAGTTCAATCCCAAGTGAAAGCTGCATGTGAAAGCTTGCTCAGCTACAATTTCCTCACTACCATTAGCCCTACTGGCAGGATTAGGTGGAGGGCTAAGCCAATGCATGTCAAGATCCCACCTTGACTTTGCTGTGTAGTCATTTTGCTAAACCTGTGACACCTCTGAAAAGCAACATTATCATCTTAGACTGATTTGTGGGTGAAGCCATTCGTTTATAAATGTTGAGGATTTATCACCCTTTGTTGGTGCCTGAGATGGATCAGTGCTGCAGCAGCGTAGAGGGGCTGACGGAAACATTAAACTGCTGCATTGCTTACTCTTGAGGATATTAATTTGTATAAATATAGTTCATTTACATATCTTGTAAACATGTAATGCTCTCTATTAAATTTATCACTGTAAATATCTAAATTAAATTTAATCCATTAAATTTTAAAAGTTATATTAAAAAAACAGTGAATGGAAAGCATTGCCAATAAAAGGTAATAACATTGCCACATTTATAATACTTGAACTGCTGCAGAAGGATGAACCTAATAGCAGCAACAGAAACATAACACTGCTTTTTTCAAGACTAAGATTGCTCTAGCAGAGAGATAAATATTGCCAATTCTTGGTTAAAAGTAAAGGCTTTGAGGGTTTGATTCTTACCTGTCTCCAATATAGCCAGGTGTACAAATGCATTTTCCTGTCACGGGATCACAGTGTCCTCCGTTGTGGCACGGACAGTCCTGGCTGCAATTAATTCCAAATGTCCCAGGAGGACATGGCTGTGCACACACCAGCCCCTGGTAAGTTTGCAGAAAGAGCAGTATTTTTAGTGAACAGTCACAATGTAATGAACTCCAATACAAAGGGTGGACATTTATTGTTCTTCTTGCTAAAACTACATCTAAGTGTACTGAAGATATTTTTTTTCTGTTTAAGATGGCCTAAGACAGTCTCAGCTGCTGAAATAAATGTCTGTCTGCCCTACTTCCAGAGGGATTCTCCTCCCCACTGTACAGTCACTGACAGTCCCCCTCCTTGGATCTCCACTGCACACTGTGCTTGGGGCATCAGGATAAACCATGCCCTTTGAATAAAGACAGGGCTTCTTAGGAAAGACCAAAGACAACCAGAGAAGGCTACAAAGCTGCATATGGGCTGGTGATTTTGGGTGAAATAGAGTCTGAGAAGATGCTGGACCTGCCCTGGGTGTCTCAAAGTGAATGTTTGGGAGGAGGGGGATTGTTGGAGAGGCTGCACCGAAAGTAAAGACAAGTCAGTCACTCTTTGTGCACTCTGGCACTGCTCATCAGGAAAAGCAATCAGGGCAGGCCTTTCTCCAGCTGGTTGTTCCCAACACAAAGAATGCTTTCCATGGGTATTGCCTTTGTAGCACTTATCTGCCAAATTCAGCCGGTTTTCCCCCAGGTATCACACAACACCCCCTGCCAAGTGTCAAGGTCTCACAAGGATTTCCTTATAGACTTTCTTAGACGTTGAATGAATTTTTTTGTTTGTTTCTTTTTTTGCTTTTTTGGTTGTTTTTTTTTTTTCTTCTTTCTTTTTTTTTTTTTTTTGTACTTTAATGCAAGCAAACATAAAATCTGAGGCTGGCATCCAGCTAAGTAATTTCAGCCAAAACAATTCTGGCAGTGCAGGGATCTGAGGACAGGGCCCTCTAATGGAAAACTTTTGGCCACTGTAGCAAATAGAGTTGCTGCCAGTGCTGTGCACAGTGCAAAGCATTGGACAGAAATGTTTTTTCTCCCCCTATTATTCTGTTTTAATCTCCCAGAAGTCTTATTTCCCTAACCAAGCCTCAGGGGCTCTGAGTTTTGAAAAGAAACTCATATTAGACAAAACCCATACAAAATATAATACAGGAGCATTAATGGCTGCTGTCAGTCCTTGGGCTCTCCCTCAGCACAGTTTGGAAAGTTTAGCAATATCAACAGCCCCAAAGTGGATAGGCTACTCTTCAGTGCAGTCATTAAGTAGACGCTTCAAGCCTTTCTCAGCCAGTGATAGGTGGCTCCTTGGCTGTAAAATAGACAGGTTGGCCTCAGTTCAAGAACACTCAGATTACAGTGTTAAAAACTTGGTGTCTCCGGGCTTAAGTAATACGCACCACTATATATCTGAAAATGTAAGCATCCATTTATCTTGATAATAAATACTTTCCCTCTTCACATCTCAAATGGAACAGGATTTCTATCAACAAATGATGAGAAAGCAATACTCTTTGATGCATTCCCTTGGAGCCCAGAGAATCTTTAGGCATACTTTTTGCATTAATATGTACTAAGGGAATCCAAAGCATCCCTCTCTGGAGGATCAAATGTCAGACCAATATTTCCTGCTGCTTATACATCTAATCCACAAACTTCACCCCATCAGCAGCTTTTTTTAAGGCCCCGATCACATCAACTTTTGCTTTTGACATTGCATGCTGTATTATTACAATTTTTGCAGCACAGGTAAGAATTTTTCAGATCTCCTGTCTTTTCTTCACCCCTCTGTTCCATGTTAAACATCCATGACAGAAAGAAAACAGGCACAGTCACTTCATTAAGTGCAGTTGTGAATGGGAAAGAAGCAATTAGCAGAATATGTTATACATGGCAACACGATGCAGAGCTTTGAGAATGGGACCTGGGATCAAACAGGGCATGTTGCTGGTGATAAATGTTTTGTCATGCAAGGAAAGACTGCTGCCTCCCTGAGCGTGGAAATCTAGTCCTTCAAAAGTGCTTCTGAGAAGCATTGTAAAAACCTGTATTTTATTTCCCTCCCCACTTCCTGAGAGTGCTTGCAGGATTTAATACTGCAAATGAGAAATACGTATAGAATTAAGGTTGTAAATAGTTGATGAGGCCCTAAAGCAGCCACCCACTAACTCCCAGCCCCCAAAATATGCATAAGTGGAAAAACTCCATCGTTGTAGTGTGCAAGAAGCCACATTTCGTTGACTCATTCACCAGCACTCTCTTGGTAAGAAACCCATGAGACAATGAAATCTCATGGGACACAGTTGGTATAACTTGCTATGCTTCTAGGAGAGTCTGCACTGGGTGGGAGAAATCAGGAGGAAAGGAATATTACCAGTAATGAAAGAACCAGGCTTTGAAGATGGCAGACCCGAGGAAGAACCTAAGAGCCCCAGAACTTCATCCTTTTCACTGCCTACCTTTCCATATCCCATAGCCAACCAAGTCCCTAAGGGAACTGAGCTGCTGTTAATAAATCTACCCGAGGAAAGGATAATAGCCACAGCTCTTCCAGCAGCAATAAAATCCAAGTGGATTTGCACTTCTATAAATCCAGAGAGAATTCTCTACTTCCAATATGATGGTATATTCAATACATACATGTATTCTCAAGCCTGAAAATCAGCAAGTAAAATTCCGGATGTCAAAGACTATCGATGGTGTGAAGTAAAGTGAATGTTCCCATCTCTCGCTCATTTACAGCCCACTTGTGTCTCACTTCACAAACCATTCCAACCAACAAGAGTTAAAACTGTAGCATGAAAAAATATTTTTCTCTTTCTGCGTACCGAATTACCAACTTTTCATTAAAACCCTGGAGAGACACTTTATACTTAAAATCTCAACATTTACAAGCTGAGTGCTTTTACTTATAATTTCAGCTTCTTCCCCCAGAATACTTGATCTCTCTTTTCAATTTTCAGTTAGACTTGTTTCAGACATCAATTGTTAACTCTGGGGTTTCTCTGGGGACCGAGCAGCCAACAAAACAGTTTTCAGGAAAGTCTCTCTTGGACACTAAAAATGCAGAGGAGAAACTCCAAGCTGTAAGGAATGGGTAAGAACTGGTCCAGAATACACGACCACTTTTGTTGTACAGCCCCAGTGCTGTGGTTCTTCTTTAGGATCTATGTTGCATCCTAAAAGACATCTAAAAACTTCCTGCTCTATTCTGACATTCTCTAATCTCTTCAGTGATTTTGTAAATTTGCAAAAATCTAAAAATAAAAAGAGAGAGATAATCCCTGATAAAATACAAGTGAGGAAGAGTACAGAAAAATAGCTCTGATCCTCAAAAATATTGGCATGCAGCTGACAAGGGAGGCAGAAAAATTTACCCTAAAATGACATTTTAATGTAAATCACTTTAGCAATTAGTCCTTAGACAAACAGCTAGAGTGGGCTGACTGGCCCCCAAAATATTTGGTTTGCTTACCTACTGCATTAGTTCCAATACCCTAGGAAAGAACCTCCACCAAATGCCAATTCAGGGCAAGGTGCCATTGTCTTTATTTAGTTTCTGAAAAGTTCTAACTATTTTGTTATTTGAAATGCTTCTTGAGAAGCTAAATGGAGGCACATTTGCTGTACTAATCTAAAGGAACATAAACATCTCTCAGTCCACAGACATTTTAATGGGTATAAGGCCCATAACAGAAGCTACAGTTATATGATGACATCAGGATCTTCCTTGTATTAAAATAAAAAGCCACAGTACTTGCATGCATTAAAATCCAGCAAGATTGCCAAGAAACTAATTGTCCGGTATGGGAAAAATGCCAGGAGACTTAGCACAGCTAAATGGTATGTAGGCCTGTGAGACTTGGCAAACCCCGAGAGAGTTAATTATCACATTATTGATAAAGTTAAGGACTTTAAAAATGTTTGGCCTTGCTTTCTTGACATGGAGGATTAAAGGTTAGGGTAATTTGCTCTCTCCAGGGTAACCTCTGATGCAAGCAAATCTACTGCAATCAAAGGAAATTTTGCCTGAGTAAGGACTGGATGCTGAACTGGTCTTTGTCTCCCTGCGTACATTCCTTCTGCTTTAAAGACACCCTGAGCCACTGCATTCTCCTTGACTTCTCTCTCTCCCTTTCTCCTGAAAGGGAAACCATACGGTGCTTTTGACAATGCTGAGATGGGCTTTGAGCCTTCTGTTCCATGTGACCCATGTGAGGGCAGTGTCTAACAGTGCAGGGATAATTCAAAGAACTGCAGAGACCATTTTTCCTCTCTTCTTCTCCCACGCAGAAGAATAGTTTTAATTTGGTTGTTTAACTCTTTTAAAGTAGCTACTAAACAAAGGCTGGTGGCCTAAATGCTGTGCACACAGAACAAAGGAGTCCCCTGTTTCAGAACGGTGGGATCCTCATGGCAAGAAATAGAATATATATACCATAAGCACGAAGGGTGGGCATCTGCTGAGACAGGAAGCAATTTACTCCCCGTTCCAAGCTCTAAGTGAAGAACTGCCATACCGTCCATCCAGCAGGACAGGAGCACTCCCCAGTGATGTGGTGGCAGACCCCTCCGTTCTGGCATGGGCAGCGCAACTCACACTGAGCTCCGTGGCTCCCGGGGGGACAGCGCTCTTCACAGCTTTGTGAGAGAGGAGAAACAAGAACCAAAGGGGTCATCTGAGAACACACAGTTACATTTGGGAACAAGAGGAAAATCCACAACACGGGTCATAATGAGAGTGAAACTTGAGTAAGCCTCAGCTAGCACTGCCAATTAGCCATTATTCCCATTATTTCTGCTGGGGTTGTTTATGCACCATGGATCCAGGGCTGTAAGGCTGATGCATGTGTGCAATCTTTATGCATACACCAAATTCCACCTATTTCAACAAGACAACTCTCATATCTCTGACAGTACTCTACGTTTTTCTAATATGTGGCTGTTCTCTGATGAGGATGTTCATGCAAGTACTTACTGCTGAGAACAGACATACCAATGTCAATGGGATCAGTCCTAATAGTACGTGTAACATTTAGCAGTGAGTGCTTCCAGGACTGAGGTCATAAGGCTATGAGGAAATCAGGTACTAAACAAAATATTCAAAAAGTATATAACTTATTTATGAGGTTTAATATTGCCTTTATTTTTTACTTCCTTCACGCAGGCCAACAACTGTTATTAGACTGCAGAAATATTAAGTCACCTGTAATAGATCTCCAGCCAAATTCAGTGAGTAAATCATCTTTTCCCTTTAAATAATTTTGAAAAGCATAATTACTTCTGAAACTACTCAAAGATCTCTAATGAGTACTGATGTTACACTGTGGGCAATTTTAAACAAGGAACTATTTCTTGCTGTCCTAAAATTAATATGCAGATTTTGTAAATCCTACTGGTAAACTTTGTGTGGTATTTGGGGATTTAGCTACATGATTCTTGTTAAAGTTAATAGGAATCACACCGCTAAATCCCTCCTCACTACACTAAAAATTTACCCCCTAGATAGTAAGCTCATATAGTTACCAGTAGTGCTTCCTCTGCTAGATAGAAAGCCAAATAAACTGGGGATGGTAAGTCCCATTTGATACTGCACTGGATTGCTAACGAGTAGAAAGCTCAAATGCTTAAAAAAACTGAACTGTAATTTGGGTTGTACTCACACACTGAAATTAGGAACAACTACTGCTGTTGTAGCTACAGTTGCTGGGAAATGTCATGGCGTTTTAAGTTCATTTTAGCAGTAAGTTTTATTTTGGTATGCAGACAGGTATAATTAGCAGCAAATAACACATATTTCCTTTATTTAGCCTCTCTGAAATTCTGTTATCTGACTTCTGCAAAGGAAAGTGCGTAATATAAAGACTGTGCAAATTCTGCTATTTGCTCATTGCATTCATAGCAGCCAAAGCAAAGCCGTTAAACAACGCAGGGTAAAGTAGACCCTTCACTGAACTTACAACACCCCCGTGTATCCAGGAGCGCAGTGACATTCTCCCGTCTCGTGGTCACAGGTCGCTCCGTTGTGACACTGGCACTGGAACTGGCAGCCCTTGCCGTAGCTCCCGGGCTCGCAGAGCTCCTCGCAGCGCCAGCCCTGGTACCCATCTGCACAGACACAGGCACCTGTGATGGGGTTGCAGAGGGCCTCGTTCTGGCACTGGCACCGGTTGCTGCAGTGGGGTCCCCAGTGATCGCTATCGCAACCTGTAAAACATGGAGCAGGACGGTAGGTGTGTGGCACAACCACCCCGCTGCAGCCGTGCGCCTTTGGCAAGTGGGCAAAGAGACGTTAACAGAAAGCAGCATCTTTCTAAAGAGCCCTCAAACCTTCTAAACCCAACCCCTGAGCCAGCAATGCACTTCAGCATGCAAGGAGACAGCAGCATCAGTTATACACCTAGATTTGAGGACTTGTTTAACACCTTTATAGGATCAGAACTTAAATCTTTTAATATCCTGTTTCTTAGTGCCCTTAGATAGCTGGAAGGAATGAATTTATAGTGGAATTAGATGCAGAGGATCACATCCTGACTACAGTGCAGTCAACGGCAGGTAGAACTGCCAAGCAAAACCTGTAGATTTAATAATGTCATCAAATATTGTTTCTTTGCTCTGTTCCCTTGAGATAATAAATATCATCTAAAGAAGGATATCTCCTTTGATGGTGTTGGGTTTCGCTTTCTCCTGGAGTAAAGAGATAGCAGGGCAGAAAACAACACTGGAGTCAGGATTTCTTAACCCAGACTAAGGGATGAAGATATGGAGTGTGTACACCAGGTAATTCAGGTGCCATTAACAGCATGTACCAGCACTAGAGAAGGGCTCCCAAGGCTATAGCAATTGACATGGAGGGCAGATTCTCTACAGAGCGCATTAAGGCACACTGAGAACCATTCACACAGCAATCCTGCCTGATCATATCCAAGATGAGAGGGAAATCAGAGTACAGAAGCAGCTTGATCCTGATTTGCTATAGAAACAGTAATCAGCACCTGCAAAAAACATGTGTAATATTTATGCATATATAGCTCTAAGCAAACAGCCAGGGGTTAAAGCTTCCTCCATAAACGGTCAGGAAAAAAACAAGGTTTTCTTTTCGAGTCCTACACTGCACTTCCCAACCTGTCAGTACAGTGGTGCCTGCTGCTCAAAATGCAGCTACTGGCAGAACTGCTTCTAAAGACTCAGTTGCAGACCACGCTCCCAGTACAGCTGGGACCCAGAGCTGGCTTCAATTATATTGGCAGAAACTCTTCTGCCAGTGTAAAATCCTCTGCCATGCAGGAAATGAGTGTGTAATCCCATCGACATAGCTGTCTTCACAAACTCTTTTACTTGCAAACATGTAAACTAATCCCCAGGTGACACACTGCTTCTTGGAGCTGGATGGCCATTTCTGGACTTAGCAATGCAAATACAAACACCACACAGGCCAGAAGCTCATGTCTGAGAAATTTCAGAGCCCCTTACTTCCACAGCATGTACACAGTGGACAACGGTATTTCTCAGTTAATTCTGGCAAGCTTTTTGTCCTTATTCTTCTTGAGAAGTCAGCCATTGGTCAGTCTGAAGATACTTAGCAGAAAAGGAATAGGAGATTCCACTCAACTAGCACTGCTGATCATCAATTCACAAGTTTGTGCTTCCTGAGCAACAAAGTCAAAGACCAAAGTAAACCCACAAAGAGACAATAGCAGAGCTTCCAGGAGGACCCGCAGGGGTTTGCAGATGCGCATGTGGCTTTGTGTGCTGCAGAAAGCAGTGTGTGCAGCATGCTTCTGTACACAGCCCTGCGAGGCAGTTCACTCCTTTGCCTCATTTCTCCCACTGCCAGGGATGATAGTTTCTCCCTAACATCACTGGGAGCCAAGCAAACAAAATCTTACTCTTTAAAAGTCTTAAATTATTACCGTGAATCTGTGAAAGAGGCGCTCTATCTTTATTTCCCACAGACACTTGGTAAGACTCTGTAAGCCCTCTGGGGCAGGAAGCAAATCTGCTGGAGCTGATGGGGTTTCCCTGCAATTTCCATTCCAGAAATACAGATCTGTTTTCTGCAGAACTTGAAAATCAAGGGATGCAGCTCTGCACCTCCACAAAGGGCAAGCACCTGGAGCTTACAGGCATGGGCAGCTTCCCTTAGAGTGGGGAAGCGAAGTGCAGGAATCAAAGCTGACCCTTCCTGATCCAGGGACGTGATGCTCCCCTCACCTCAGCCAGCCATAGAGCCCTGACAGGCAGCTGCTCTGGGCTGACATAACTCCAAGGGCAATTAACTGGCATAACACAAATAATAACTCTCATTAGAAGACGTGCGCTATTCCTTTGTCTTCCATACTGCAGATAAATACTCCAACTATCAGACTTGCCTGCTTGGTTTGTGTTTTTCACTTTGAAAGGAAGTGAAATGTTTTGTAGGATGGGAAAAATATTTCCCAGCATCAGCTCAAGCATCTCATTTAGCTTTTACAGTGTCTGCCCCAAACACAACTCCATTTGTAAGCCATTTCTTTGAACACTTATTTACTATTTATTTTGGTCACATGCTTGCTTTCTTCCTGCACCAAATTTCATTCCATGATCTAAGCAAGAGGAAGAACAAAATGTTCCAAGAAAGAGCAGAAATTCCTCTAATTGGTTGTAAAATCTTTAAAAAAAAATCAAAAACAAACAAACAAAACAAAACAAAACAAAAAAAAAAAAACCCAACAAATCTGGATAACAGAAGAAGCCTGCAATGACCAGAAAACTAGCTGACAAACACAATTTCCAAAGGCTTCTAAGTACAAGGCATCAGTGAGCACACGTTGCACCATTCAGTATGTTTAGCCCAAAGTAGCTAGCCAAAATGTTTTAATTATCTGTGAAATAAAACAGCTTGGCATACCAGATAGCTTCTAAGAATGTGAATTTCATGGGGATTTATTAGTGAGAGAACATAAAATGAGGATTAAAGTACTTCTGAGTGCTCATGGAAGACACAGAAAAAAACAGAACTAAAAGAAGGGGCTTTTACTGTGTCACATTTACAATGCCTGATACTGCTAGACTCCTTTTTATGTTCCTAAAACTGCAAGCACACTTTGACTGCAGCTCTCTGAACAGTTAAAAACCCAAACCATAGCACTGGTGTACAACCAGGGCTAACATCCCATTTTCTCTCTAGTGATGGGATCATATCAACGCAGTGATGGGTTGCCCCTTCTAGATTTAAGTCTTTACCTCAGATGATAAAGATTTTCTGCTTTAGCTGTCAGTTCAAGCCCTGTGCAGGTCACAATGAGCAAGGCTATTTCATGCAGTATCACTTAATCTACTGCTGATTAATTGCAAAAGGAAATGAGTGAATTTCATTGGCACAGTACTAATGTAAAATCTGTGATAATGAAATATCACGTTCACTTGACTTTACACTGCACTATCCTAACATGAAAATAAGATCTTTGTTGTTCAAAGTTTATCAATTCTTGTTTGTTTTTCCTCTTTTCTTTCCCTCAAGTCTCATTCTGCTGTGACAGAATGTGGGGCTGCAAGTAAGTTTTTTACCTGTGTGATTTCACTGGGGCATTATGTGATATTTATTCTGTGCTAACACATAGATCTGCACCGTGGTAAATAACCTTTGAACCATTCCAAAGATACAGACACAGAGCTGATCAGCTCAATCTGAGTACTTCTTCTTAGGAGTAGTTCCACTGAGCTCAAGAGGACCATGAGACTACTCAAGTGTGTAACTAGCCGTGGGACTGAGGTCTAGTGGTTCCAACTAGAAAATCTATAAACAAAAGAAACCAAAGACTTCAGTACTTGGGACATATTTTTGCAGTGTACATCAATATGGTAAATCCTAGCTGGAGTGGGATGATGATTCCAGCTCCTGAGATACTGGGCCAAGTATTCGCAGTGCCATGGCAGCCATCGTCAGCACCATCTCTCCTGTGCACACATACAAGCCAAGCCCAGCACAGTGTAATCATACCCTTGTTGATAGCCTCTCTGTGCTACCATAATAGAGATAAATAATAATAGCAACAACATGAGAACAGAACACTGATTAAAGCTTACACAAGAGCTACGCTGTAAATGCATACGCCATTAAAAACGTCAAAATGATACAGAGACTTTAACTATACCATCAATAAGAAAAGCAACCTGAGAGTGGTGATGCCAGGAAGGTACAAATGCTCCCTTTAGACCCCATGTGTGTTTGTCAATACCAAGAGAGATGAATCTGGAATAGCCAGCGCCCTCCTGGGAAGCGCTGCATTAAAGGAAGCTGCCACATTTCAGGTCACGTGCTAACAGTGCCTGGCAAACGTGCCAACTTATTCACTTATTCTCCTTCAAAAATATGACTGGAGATTAATTGCCACCAATAAACATGAAAATAACTCTGTAAAGGATGATGCTTGATGCCTAAGAGTAATTACTGCTGTCTGCATTAGGCAGTGTGACAGGTGAAAGATTCATCCCTCCGAGGAAAGGTTGCTCAATACAGCACAAAGTGTTTTCCTCCTCTCCACATCTCTGCCCCCACCCCGGAGCCTCAGTGCATGCTGGAGCGAGGGCTCATTGCAGGAGGTGCTGCATGTGTCCTGCTGCAGTTGTGCACGTTGTTCAGTCACCAGCTTGGTCCTGTAAAATACACAGTGAGGACACACTGGATGTGCTGTGCCCCTCCTGAATGACTACACTCCCCTCCGGGAATGATTAGTGAATTAATTGCTGCACTCTGGGTCTGTCTGGTCTCTCTGCTGCACGACATTTAGGGCAGCAATGGAAGTTGGACATAGATGAAGCAAACACATGAGTTTGGAAACTTAGCAGATAAATAAAATGACTTCCAAGGAAGGCATACTGAGTATTAAGGGACTAAACCCAACAGGAGAATCAGATGTGCTCTTCCAACACTTTTCCATCACAGCATCTTGTTTCTCAGCAGCAGCACAGCCTGTGGTCTTACAGCCTACCTTATTTTGTTTTCACTGGCACAAACCTGTATGTGTACATTCAATAGCTAGTGACCAGAGCTGTACTCCTGGTGTGCACATACAGTGGGATGCTCATCAGAATTCACAGATGAAAACTTTCAGCAGTTGCTTTTCTCAGTCTGGGAACTCAGGACCATATTGCCTGACGGCCATTTTTGGTGAATCCACTCTTTAAAGGAACTTTTTGCACATCTGCAATGAATTAAGCACATACTGTAGCTCATAGTCAACAATCAATGTTCTGGACTGTTTCCAAATTCAGTTTAAGATGTTTAAATGCTACCCTTCAAAAGGCAAACAATAAACAAAGTAAACTTACTAAGCCTAGGAAGAAGAACTTTAAAATGCAGTCTGTTATAATTTTTTTTTGAAATTAGGGATAGAATTATCCTTTGGTATAACTGTAATCCTGTACGACGACTCTGTGAGTACAAATTAAAGTTAAATGCAGCCCAAACTCTATTTTTTCACCTCTAACTCAGTTTTGGAATCTGACTGGGTTTAAAATGGTTGGCCTAGCTAATGAAAACCAGGAAAAGAAACAGCAAAAGCTAAAGCATACGCCTGGATGTACTGAATAAATAATTAAAATAATCAATTAGCTTTTTATTCTCCGTACTTAGCCCAATAGGAAAATCACAGCCCCTGTATCGAGCTGATATCTATTCATGGTACAACCATGATTCATTCTGGCACAGTTCAACACCTTTAGAAACGGAAGCCAAGGCTGCCACAGGTTTGAAACGAGGCTTGTGAGAAGGGAATCCTCTCGCAGTGACATATCACGGGGTTTGGCTCTGAGCCACAATGCATCCCTTGTGCTGGCACTGCACATAATACCCACACACTGCGAAAGGAATCTGCCAGTATATTGTAAAGTTACTTGCTGATCTGCTTGATTCTAAACCAAAAAACTGTTTATCTTGTAAGACTGTTTATCCTCAGACTTTCAACACATGTTTACGGACCGTGGCTGTCCTCAAAATAACCCAGATTTACAGAAATTCCATTCAGAAGTGTTTTTGCAAATACTTAAGAGACCAACATTCAAATACTGGGATTTTGGAAGGAGAAAACACCCTCTATACAACAGACACACCAGTGACTGCAGATGGATTAGGCCACACTGCATAAGCTGCAGCTGATTTTCTGTTTTGTAACGGCATGGAGATACCAATAACCCACCGTGCAGCAAGTTGTCTTCCTCAGGTCTTACAAACAAGACAGGTTCCATAACTGCCATAACAGTAAGTTGGATTTCAGTAAATAAATACTGTATTGAGTGACAATGAGGTTAGAAAAAGTTTTTAATACAGAACCTTGCTGCAAATGCCATTTAGATTCTGCGTGTGGCTCCTGACAAATCCTCTGTTACGCAGAATTTACCGTCTCCAGTTTTGGCTGGAGGGGAAAGGGATATGGGTTTAAATCAGTAAACTAAACTAGCAGGTTTTTTGCTGGCTACAATTCATTTTTTTTATCCTTTCACCAACAATTTGGGACCCTCTCCATACACAAAGCAACACCCTGGCACTCGGCAGAGCTCTGTCCCACACTCAGGGAAGCGCTCATATGCCTCAGTAAGAATCCACCTGTATCTGATCCAGCAATAAAAAATGCAACTTGCAGATACTTGGTGCCATCTCCAGATAATTCTTTAGCTTTAATCCTCAAAGATTTAATCTATATTAAAAGCCATCCATAATTAAAGTCTTTGGGTACTGAGCTGGGCTTCCCTTATGATTGTTCCTAGTAGCAGCCATGGGCCACTGGCTGTTTAATCTCTTCAATAAGCAAGTAGTCCACAGAGAGGATGACAGACATCTCCTGTGAGCCCATTACCCACATGTCAGAGGTTTGTTCTGGTCCATGCTGATGAACCACGTGTCTAGCAGCCTCATGACACTCTTGATGGAATTTTTTGCGTTTTCCATTTGCTTTCTGGGGGAAAGCAAACAAACTACGGAACACCATATATAAATAAAACATTTGACTTATGAAGTTGGTGTCATAAAAAAAACAGAAAATGTCAGATTAAAGGTTGGAAGGGCAGCAGTAATTCAGTGCTTGTGTCTATGAATCACGATATTGTCTTTCCCAGTGTGAGCACAGGCTATTGTCTACAAGCCCTGGCATTTTCTGTTTTCTGAGCTCGTATCTTTGCAGCCCTAAGGTTCCTGCACATGGCTTTCTGTGTGATGGTGTATGCTCTGAACTCACTGGCATTTTTATCTCCAGTGCCAGACTTTCAGTCACAGCATACACTCCTACAACAAAGGAAATACCAGTCTCGATGTTTACATCTCTCAGACCTCCCAGAGAATTTATTTTGCATGTGTAAATAGGCATTTGCAAAACTATCAGCCCAAGTAGAAAAACCCGGAGGTTAATCTGAGGCTGACAGAACTTGCAGACAACCCAGTTTTCCAAGTTTATATATCAGTCTTCATCAGAATGAAAGGAAAAGATGGGAAGGGAACATCAGCTGATTTTCCCCCAAATGGGTAGATTATTACTTTCAGGAGGAAATTAATCTACTTTTATTTTTTTTCTTTCTTTTTTCCTTAGGGACAGGAGGACAGTTTCTCATCCTTCAAGAAAGATGGTACAGATTCTCTCTGAAGTTCATTGTCTGAATCAGATAAGAACCATGTGGCTGATTTAGGTCATGATTTAATCTCCGATGATGATCGCATTAGTCAATGACTCTCCAACATGTGGCACCTAATTCAATCACACCGCTTTCGAGACCCCGCAGTTTATTCAGCATCCTCTCAGGGACCATTTTCTTGTGAAAGTGATCCTTCTTCTCAGAACACCCCCACTGCACTCTGCAGAACAGTCAGCACCCTTACCGGGAGATGCATTTTCTTTCTGGACAAATGAAAACCAAATCACTCCAAGTCAAGGAAAAGTTGAATTATCTGGACATCTGCCTCATCAAATCCCATAATGAACTCAATGTATTTTAGAAGAAACAGCATCTTCTCCTGATAGATAGCAAAGTGTTGTTTTCATAACTTCCAGCATGAGCTATTTTGACAGAGGCTTCAAAAGAAGTGAAAATTGGAACAAAAAAAAAAAAAAAAACCAATCTCTGAGAAGATTTCCTGTCTTTTGCAGAAATTACTGCTCAGCTTAATGAGCCTTTAACTCCACTGACAGTCTCGATGTTACAAGGAATTTAGAATCATGAAACGCTTCATAAGGGAGCGACAACATTCTATACAACACTGGCTGCTTTTCATTATAATTTTCTAGAGAGGATGCTGCATTCTTTAAAAAGTATTGGGTTTTTTTAGTGTCATATTAATGAGAGGCAAAGTCTGTTCTTTAATTAGAATTTTACTGTGGTGAATTAAAAAATACATGGGCAGAGTATCAGGAGCCCAATAAAACTAAATGAAGATAGTATCTTTCCTCCGTCTGAAACCCAGCAGTCTTTGCTCTGGCAAAACTTCCATCAATACTTATTATTGTCTAGGCTGGGCTCGTAATAATAGAATCTGCAAGGAGCTTATTTCCAAATTCTGCCTTCCAACCAGCTAAAACCTCCTCTCTCTCTTTTAATATCTACAATGGATTTGACATTTTCATTGACCATACCATGAAATTTCCCTGTAATGCCTCTGCACAGGAGTACTATCAGTTTTGCCTGCATGAAGGGGTAGAAACACATCTGGAAATGCCTAAAGCACTGCAGAACAGGTGCAGGGAAAGAGCTCAGGCATCCTTTAGCAGCCAAGTGTTGCAGGGG
Source organism: Tetrao urogallus (assembly GCF_951394365.1). Classification (NCBI taxonomy): domain Eukaryota; kingdom Metazoa; phylum Chordata; class Aves; order Galliformes; family Phasianidae; genus Tetrao; species Tetrao urogallus. Next base: position 2,157,783 of record NC_136824.1, on the reverse strand, counting down.
CAATCAGAGAGGCTGCAAAATATTACTCTGAAGTGATTCAAAGCAAACAGCACAGAAATAGAGGGAGGAAATTAGGATCTGTGTCCGGTATGCAAAAGTCAAAAGGTTGTAAAATGCTCCATGCAAGTATTAAGATACTTGCCCTCTCTGTATGGTCTTTAGCTGAGCGCTTAGCAAAGCAGAGATGAGTTCAGAAACAAACCCATTCATTATCTCCATTTATTAGCACAGTTGGCTCTGCTAAAGCTTAGCACAGATCTATGGGGCCATGCTGGTGGCTGCTGTGCTGGATGCCCACCTGCATGGTGCAGGGTAATAGCGTTCAGCACACGAGGAGCCTGCACTGCTCTGACCACTGACATCCCCTTCCCAACTTCTGTGACTGCAGCATGGAGCTGCTCACACGTGACCAAGTGGGACCAACTCCATTTAGCAAAATTCTCAGGGAGAAGTGCTCAGGAGAAGCTCCTTCCCCCCCCCCCCTCCCCCCCCCCCCCACAGTGCATAAACTGAACAGCAGAAGGTCACCCTGCTTATCTGCAGGGTATGCAATATACCTTTACTCACAGTTAAAGTAGTGCTTAAAGAAGAATATCTTTTTGCCACTAGATTAGCCAGAGTATGTTCCTTGTCATTCCCATCCCCACACAGGGATGCACGTGGCTCTTTGCCTTTGACTGTGCAGGTCAACATGCAAATTGACATGAGCAATAAGGCTTGGCCGATGGGTGGATAAAATGGTGCCATCAAGATAAGCATAAGGGAGAATTGCGACAGCAACCAACCCGGCTTCAAATCATACCATACAGATTCACCTTCAAGGGGACGCATAAGCACATCTCTCATGCATAGCATAACACATCACTGCCTCACCAGCCATTTTTAAGGTGGTCAATAAGCATTTAACTTCATTGCATCGATACTGAAACCCAAAGTAAACACTGTGGATTGTGGTACTTGCTTTTATTTCCAGCAGTGCAGCTGGAAAGGAAAAACTGCTTCTTTCCCTGTCCCACAGCCCCATCCCATCCGTACCGCCTGCACAATGCTTTCCAGACAAATAACATCAGCTTAAAGGCTGTTCTGCCCCAGTAAATGAACCTAGGTAAAATCTTATCTTCCCTAGTGAGAATTCTGTTACCTAAGGACTTCAGGAAAGAATTAGAGCAGCAGAAGGCCTGGTGGCCTTTGAAATGTGGGTGTCTTTTATATCTGAAACAGTTCAAAGGCTCACAAAAAGCTATGTGCAGGTACCAACGCAAGCTGCTCGCTGTTCTCTTTTCTTCTAGGCATACTTGAATCTTCACATGGCTCTTTAATGTTACCTAATGTCTTCAAGATATCTTAAATGCATGGCTGTCTTTCTTTTACAATAAACCATTAATAGTAATGTCCCTTTAAGGCACATGAAAAGCAGGAGTTTTTTTTAAAGAAGTGCTGCCCTATGTAACCCAGTAAAAACTAGAATGTTCACTCATCAGAATCACACTGTGAAGACTGGCACAGCCTCTAAAAAATCTATTTAATATATTTATCAACAGAAAATAACAAAGCTTAAACTACTATGAGAAGGGACTGGTAACTGAAATACTGGAATGTAGCCTGTCTTTTCTGTCTTTACTGTCCTGCGGCACCACGATTTTGAATGTTCTGCTAAGAGGTACTCAGAAAGGCAGAAAAATACTGCATAGCTTCAATACCAGGAGTCAAAGCACAGACGGCTCCCAGTGGGCATGGATGGCAAACGACAAACACCAGAGGACCAAAGCAGCACTGGAGGAACGTGCAGTAAAATCCCAGTGTCCTACACAGCACTACAGGCTGCACCACTTGCTCAGGATGCTAATGCTGAGCACAGAGCAGCCACAGGTCTCATAACTACAGCCAGCAGCCTGCACTCACCGCAGAGCTAGGATGCCCCAAAGTGCAGAGCAGAAAATAAAGACTCAGTGCTGACAGCCCTCCTGTAGCTTCCCCTACATACTGTCCTATGGCAGTGCTTCAGTTTCTTACTGGAAAGCCAAGGAAGAAGATACAGACTTATCTCATAAATTATTGAGATCAGATATCTAAAGCTTGATATTTTGTCTTCTGAACATGTTCAAATGCTGTTCACAGAAGCATAAATTAATGCCAGTTTCCAAACCAGAACTTGCTCTAAACTGGGAAATGAAACTTTTTGTTATGATGTTAAACACAGACAATTCTTAAACTGTTTTACATTTTGAAAAACAGGATAATCAAAACTGTTCATCCTCACAATCAGCTCTGGGTTTGCTGAACTGAAATGTTTTGACAAAATCAAAACCATATGGAAGCCAGTGCTCCAGGAACAGTTTCACCATTGCGGATTAGTGCATTAAGCAATCAAATGTCAGGCAGTCAGAAAACAGTAAATCATCATGCTGCATGTGTTTACAAACAATGTGCTCGTGCCTGGAGCACAATCAGCGGGTCAGCTCCCAAGAAACCTGGAAAATCCTGCAGAGGCTCCAGTGCTGCCTCTGCTGTGCTGTGCTCAGGGCTTCAGTCTTGCTTTTAGCAGTCCGAGGAAGTGCCTACGTGAAACAGCTTTATCTCCGGATTAATTTAATCTCTTTCTTAGTGACAACTGTCACTGAAAAGTAAAAAGCAAAACAGACATACGTGCCTTCCTGGCTGGATGGCAGCAGGCAAGCAAACGGGATTTTGCTGGAGAAGAAGACAGCATCTGTGCATTAAGATTTTTAATTGCCAGATTTCCTACAATGTTCAGTTCTCTCCACTTTCCTACTGGCAGCAGAGCTATATTTGAAAAAGCTAAAAGGAAAAAGAAGGATTTCAGATGAAGCAATCATCAAAATTACCCACTGACCACGCTGTACAGTGCCCATCACAAGCATCACAGGCCCATCCAGTGCCCTCTGCGGTCAAGGAACTTCTTCCTGTTGCCTACAATGGTCTTTGATAGAGGTTGGCCACAGCAAGTCAAGTTAGTGCCATCTGCAAAATCACACTGATGCCTAACTTTCCTATTTCTTTTGCTAAGCAAGGTTCTCTGCTCACCGGTGAATAACTGAGCAGAACAAACAGCTCACGCACACACCAAATATTAAATAATCAATGAGAAAGACACGACCCCAAAGCAGACCGTTTTGCTTGCTGATAAACAGGAACCACCCAGGGAAATGTCGAACGCTGCCTGGTGCTGTGTGCGTGGTGGTTGTGGGGTAGGTGGTGGTTTAGGAATGCTGCTGACATCCACACACAAATCTGATGACACAGGAAATTAGCATCCGTTCTTCTCCCCTTCGGAAGAATTTACTAAATATAGCTCACCCTTTTAATATTTAAGGATATCTGCAGAATGTTGTTGTGTTTGAAAGGGTTCTTTCCTGACTGGATTTTCATCATCAGGCTTAGTAATCAAGTTGTTTTATTCAGAACGGATAATTATTAGTTGAATAATTAATTATTCCGAGTGCATTACTAGATAAAATTCAAAGTATGGTGGTGTATGAAAAAGAATATGCAACAATTTCAGTTTTAAGTTGTGCAATAAGATCAAAATGTGCAGGGTTTTTTGGACGTATAATAGAACTGCCTCTATCGACAAAGCCCCACGCAAACACTGCCTAAATCCTCATGGTGCACTTATGAGCTAGAAAATATATTTTATCACCTTCTTATAGATTGGTCTTTTATAGAGTCAGTCAAATTACATTAAACTATAGAGCTATCCAGAAAGTGGCAGCATAGAGATAGAATAGATCCAATTTCTAAAGTCTAAACTTATGTCCAGTTTTGAAAGTCTAAATTTATGTTACACTTCATATTTTTTCTCCACATTTATAATTCTACACTGAATTAAAGATACGAAAAACTATTTTTTATGTATAGAGAGATTAATCTGTAAAGTATTTTTCTCTCTCTCATCAATAACACCAGTTAACGAGGCGAACACTGGTACAGGTAACATCGCTGTGTGCAGACTGAAGGTGAGGCTGGTGCAGGACTCAGACCTTCTGAGGAAGGAGCACCTGCAGCCTGGCCAGCATCGTTTCAGCCAGCCCTACGAGGTGACAGCAAGTGACATTCAGGAGACACCTACACAGCACTGTGACTGCGGCACGCACGAGGAGATCCAGCTGGCTGGAGCCCAGCTCAGCACAAACAATGCCAGCCCCTTCTGCTGCCACCACCCTCTGATTGCAACGGTGGATACAACCCCAATGATTGCTTATTCAGTATAATTAGACTCTAATTAAAGGTGGCTAAAGCAGTAATCACTTGTTCACTTGCTCTAAGTGCCATTCCCCAAGCTTCCTGAGCGGAGACAAACTGAGGCAGGCGGCACAGAGCAAAGGGATGCTGCTGATCTGGGAGACAGCCCCAGCTTGCGCTAGAAAGCCACACAACAGAAACTGAGGAAAGCCTCAAAGTCCTTTATAGGTGCAGCTGATATACAGTAATCCAGCAAAAACATTCCAGTTCATACTATCCCCACTCCTGGCATTTCAGTTCCCAGCTCTACCACGCTCTTTAAGGTACCATGGGACACTCAGACCACATCTTTTTTCTCTGTGCTTACTTCCATTGCCATAAACACTGCCATGGGGTTTTACAGACCTGTGCTGATTTCCTCACTCACCTGGGCTCCAGCAAAACAAAACCCAGCTAAGTGACAGAGTATTCGCTGCAAGACTTTCCGCAGGCTGCAATGGCACCTGATGCGTTTTGTTTGACTGCCATGATCTAGAATTTTCTGCAAATCGAGGGATTCAAAAGGCAGTAAAACCACACACAGAGATACTACTGGAGTTCCTGCAAACATTCACTAATGGAAATTGCTAAGAGTAAAATTAATTAAGTTCATAATGTACCAGAAGGACTCGTCCTTACAGAGAGTTTGTAGCTAGAAAAGTTTGAACGCTTTATTGTTCTGTAACTCGCATATATGCAGACTCTTCTATTTGGCACATCCTTAATTTCTGTCAAACTAACAGAATTCTAACATTTTCTGTCAGGGAGCTGTAAATCTTGAAAAAAAAAAAAGCTTTAAAAAAAAAACTTCAATGTTGACTCATTTCTCTCATTCCTAGCAGATCAGAAATAAGGAAGACTTGAAAGCAACATCATGAGCCCAAGAATTATCCCTGCCTCTTGAAAGGCAGACAAAATTAAACTGGGGATCTGTGCTAAGGTGGTGGAAATTACTAGGTCTATGCACTTGAAAGATTAAGAAGGTGACTTCCCACTGAGACTTGAGAACACAGGTGCACATCATTTTTAAAAATATGCATTTTTAACCTTTTAAATTTGCTAGCAAAGCAAGGAAGTTCTTGAGGAACTGCAGTAAACACGGCAATTCAATCAGCTTCTTCCAGACTACATTTCACAACTTCCCAGTTCTTTAACCCAAGAGGTCAGTCTACTGTGGAAGACACTTTGGCAGACAGCAGTACGGGAGCTAAAAGGAGTCGAAAGCAACACAGAAACTCTTTGTTAGGTACTGCATAACCGAATCTCTTAATTCACTGCAGAGATGGCTCTGGGGCTAACGTTGATGGTCGTTGCTGAAAGCAGTGTCCTGTCCTCTGCTCTTCCTTCTAGGATTTGCAAGAGGATGTGCATAAAAAATTATTTCATTTGAAAATGTTTGGATATCAAGAAAAGGTTCTGCACCAGAGGTTGTGCATGGAACCGGCTGCTGGGGCAGTGATCACAGCCCAAAGCTGCCAGGGCTCAAAGAGCATCTGGGCAATGCTCTCAGTACGGTCTGAGGTTTGGGTGGTCCTGTGTGGAGCCAGGAGTCTCACTCAATGATCCTTATGGATCCCTTCCAACTCAGGATATTCTAAGATTCTGAGATTAAAATGCCTTGTATCATTTTTTAAGTCAAGGCTCTACAATCAACACACTAACAGGAGAGAATGTTATTTTTCAGAAGATTCTAAAACATGCCAACTGAATATAGATTTCAAGGGTTTTGTTTTTTATGCTTTCTCCACTCAAGTGACTTCAGCCTGCTAGACCTGCAGACTCTTAAAAGAGTTTTAAGCTCATAATGCAAATACTCTGAATTTCACTGAAAATCCAAACACCATTTGACTGCCAAGCAATAACAAGCACGCCTCATGCATAAACCAACTAATTCTCTTTTCTAAGCCTCTGGAAAAATAGCAATTGTCTTTCATCTACACCTCAGAAATAAACTTACCGTTAATTTGTACCTGCCCTCCAATTACAGGCAGACCCCTGTGCTGCCTGTTTGCATCTCACTTATGGAAAGAGGCCCCAGCTGAGGAGCAGGACAGCCAAGCTGATGGTCATTCTTTGCACAGGATAAATACTACAGCAAAGACTTCAAAAGAAGGGATGCTAATGAAAATCCTGATCCACAGCCCATGGAAATGAAAGCAAATACACCACTTGCTTTGCAAATGTAGCCCTATAACTTGTTTTGTTCTCAGATTTGTTCTGGCACCAGAACTTCTAGTTCCCACCCAAAATACTGCCAGGTTGAATCTTAGTGGAAAAGATTTGAAACTGTCAATCCAAGTTCTTGTTTTCACAACTCCCAATTATTGTAACATTTTCAATGTGGGAGATCTTTGATCCACCCCACCCAGAGCACAGCTCTGCCCATGCAGCTGCCAGCATCCCCACTTCTGCTCCAGTACCTCTGCCTGAGCTCACTACTTACACCACCTCTGTAAAATGCTTTATTGATGCCAAGGTTCTACAGCTAAGTTTTAAGGCACTCTACAGTGATGCTCGAACATATCCGAAAGATCCTCCGTGGTATCCATATGTTCTCAATTGTCAGTGAGGTCAAAGCTGACAGCTTGCTCAGCCCGCCGAGATAGAACTGTAAGTCTTTGGATTAGGACTTTTAACAACTCTGCTTTTCCTGATGCTTGTGCAAACCCCTCAATCTGTCTTGGCATTTAAACTAAAGACATTTTTATTTGCTGTTGCTTTTGACTGTTCTTAGAAATACACTTCAATAAAATTCTGTTATTGTAAAAAATCCCTTAAAAACCAGCTCAAGGTCTAGAAAAACGACACGAATTCAATCATAGTAACCTTTTTCACTAGCACATTTGGCAACCATACTTTGCTAATTAGCCGTGATTTAAATATTACTGCTGTTAAATCCACAGGCCAGTTAATTTTAACTTCATGGCCCAGGAATGCTTAGCACTGTTTACCTATCAGCATTTCACCACCCTATTGAAGAAGAAAATACTTCCTCCTTGTTTTACTAAGGACTTAGCCAAATCTAATTTATAGCAATCATAATCAAATAGCTGAGGGCTTTTTCTCCCCCTAAATACTTTAAGTTAGACGTAGTGGAGCAGTTAAGATTTTTACTAGGTTTTGATCTTGTATTTTGTGAAGTTTGGAGGAATTATTTCTTACTCTCATGAATTTCTCAGGTTATCCAGTACTTCCTGCACTCTGAAGCAGGGAAAGGTATTCTGGAGAAAAATAAAGCAATTAAAAATGCAATACCAAACGTGCCAGGGCCCGTGGAACGATGTCCCAGTGCAGTTCACAGCAGGCTATTGAAACGCCCCTCTGCAACATCTGTAAGTTGCATTGTGACTTTAGAAACTACCAAGGAGCCTGATGATAGAAGACAGTAGCAAGGTGTTTCTCACACAACCATCTCTTTTAGATCATACAAGTTTGATATTATCAGGAAGTTGGTTTACCAATGATTGGCAAAGGTCCATTAAGCTCTCCAGCGCCACCATCACGAGCCACCCCTCACCTAAACCAGGTCATCCTTCTGCAATCAGATCTTTCACAAGTGTGAAAATGCAGTGAGGAAACATGGCAGCTGGTTGAGCAAAGCATAGGAATGTGTGGGCCTAAAGTATTTCTGCACTTTGATTCTCCTGTTACGAATGTGTGCAAACAGAACAGGAGGAAGAAAGCAAAGGATGGAGAGTATTAGATGGAGAAAAGAAAACACAGCAGGAGGAAAGGAAGAGAAAATACAGGAAAAAACAAAGAGGGAAATACATTAAAAGGCACAGAAGAAAAATAATACATAAATTCCAGAAATAACAGAGACAAACAACTGAAAGAAGGCTTTACATTCCTGCTGTCCTTGCCAAGAGGATCACCAAGGACTCTCTGCATTAGTGCCCCACATAATATGCCCATGAAGATAATGAAGGTCACTGGTTCGTAGGGGGAAGTAGGCAGCAATGGGCAGCCCATTATAACTACCACAGAAATGATCAATTTGTTCATCCTTGTTAACCGAAAGCAGAAAGGGGATGGGCCTGCTTGTGCTCCCCAAGGCCTCCATTCCCAGCCCGCTCTGCTCCTGGTGCCAGGCACAGGCTTCTTGCCTTTCACTCTTTGATAGGCAGGGAATAATGACTGCAATAAAACAAATATCTGCTTCTTGCACACACACACACACATCTAATGTCTGATTTCCTGGGGTATTAGCAGGGTTATACCAGTCAATTTTTAAAACTTAGGATAGCATTAAAAAACTGACAAATGCCACTCGGTCACGTCCACGTTGTCACTGTTATTGAAGCCTCTGGAGAGAGTGTCAAAGAAATAAAGCAAATTTCTTTTTTGCTTAATTTGTGTCAATTGATTTCCTATTTTTAATTAATAATTCTAATTATGATGCAGCAAAATTACCCAACAGACACAACTAGTTTAATCAGCATGTATTGATTGTAACAGTAGAATTATCCCAATGTTCCTGACACCATTGATTTTCTGTTGAGCGAGTATAAGAAAACACAGGCTGGACGGACTCTGCTGTCAGCTAATGGCACTGATGATCCCTGAGCTATGAATTGGTGCTCCTGACCTCACAAATAAAAACACAGACATTATCTACTGCTTCAGCACTTCAGAGAAGCAATCTGGTGATTAAGTTATGATACAAATAAGAGGGTTTTGGCCATAGCGACAGCAAGAAAATCAAGCTAGCGCAGACTGACTTGAAGCAAAAAGCAAACGGTGAGGCAGCTGTCAGGAAAGAGTTTGTAAAACTTAGCCCTCTAACTCATTTGCTTTAAATTCCTAATTTATCTTCATTTTGGACAGCTCCAAAACACCTATTTAACTGCAAACACATGCTTAGATGTGTGTGGTAAGCACTTCCCTGTTCTTTGCAAATAGCTCATTTGGTAAGATGCTCGCAGGGCCAGCAGGATGTACAGGCATTGACACCTTCCTGCATATAGCTAATGCTCACCCTAATGACACTGTTCCCATCAGCATCTCACTGTTGCTTCCTCCACAAGCAGTGCTCTAGGGATGAGAAATAATAGAGAAATTACAGAGAAAGCATGCCATGATCCAAGCTATTATTCAGCCCTTTTTCTAAGTCACTGGGAATTCAGCAATTCTCTGTTCATTAAGTTCCAACTTGTGCAGAAACAATGGAAAAAGCCACCTGGAATGGCACAGAAAAAAATTAACCACTTTCAGTTTGAATGTTACAACTCTGAAAACACAGAAAAACTTTGCAGCAGATCTCTGTGGTGTGCCTTGCACAGCCCTCTGGGGACTGCTGCCTTACTGCAAAGGTACAGCACCTAAACCAGCTGCCATGACATGGGGCCTTCCTACATGGGTGTGGAGCAACCAAGGGCTCTCTTCTGTGATTGCATCAATAAGTGAAGAAATCAAATCCCAAAGAAAACAGCAACTTCTCATAGAAGCCTGGAGTATCTGTGTGCAATGACAGTGATTGTAACAGAGATGAGTTTGAACCAAGCCTCTGGAACCAAGCTGTTCCCAGCTTTGTAGGCAAATGTGCAATGAGAGCTGAATGCTGGACCAAATAGCATTACAGAGTGGACAGGAAAGAACAGTGCAGATGCTGCTGCATAAAGGCAATGGAAAGACGGAGATGTGTCACAGGTTTGACAACAGGAAATATAGCTTACAGGATATTCCCTTACCTGAAGCGCAGGGAGGAACAGCTTGGGACTGGGACCAGTTTTTGGTAAGCAGGGTTTTTAATCTGTTTGGCTCACTGCAGAGTGAAGTACTGTCTGTCAGAAGCTATCTACCAAGTTTTCCCTTATTTGTTGTTTTTTTTCCATGATAGTTGACAATGCAAGCAGATTTAGCAAAAAAGCAACTGTGTTAGAAGTGAATCACAGTAACACAAAAAGTACTATTATTCCTTTAGCCTGTAAATTAATCTTAAACATTTTCTGCTTACTCAAACTATAATGTGTCAGTAACAAACATGATTACACTAGTTAGCTTTTTGGCTAAAATATTTGGAGCAGTAAATTTGATAGATAATTACAGTAACAGTTATTTGTTCTTTGCCAAACCTGCAGCAAGGCATGCCTGCCTGCAGAGTTATGTCTTTTTAAGCACAAAAAGATAAGCAGTACACATCATACACTTTGAATAATGAGAAAGATTTCCTATGGCCAGCATTTCAGAAGTGGAAACAGACTGTGGTTTGATACAAACCATATCTATTTATGTAAAATGGTATTTTAATTGGAGTTACTTATCCCTGTGATATAAACGAGGCAATGAAAAATGATGGATGCACTCTGGTAATTATTGTTATACCACCTTGCAAGCTACAACAAAAAAAAAATCTTTCATGTACATAATGGTTGTTTAAATTTTAATAAGAGACAGAACTGCACTTCAGCAGGCAAAATATTAATGCTACATTTTGGGCAATATTTATATTTAAATATAAACAATATTTAACTGAACAATATGTGAAATGCTGGGTGGATTTATTTAAGTGATAAATCAATCTATTTTTGAAACACACAAAAGAAAGTGAAAAACGTATTAATGAGTTACTTGTCACAGCAGGAAAGTAAAGCATGACACAGCATAAACTCATTGCGTCCCCAAGTATAAAACGTGGTACTATGTATGATGGTATGGATGCAAATGCTCTCATAGCAGTCACTGCTGTTGCTCCTTCATCTCTGCTGAACAGCAAAGGTTAAGAGTGCAAAAACAGTTTCTGTTCATTATCACACAGAATGAATAGCAATATAAATTCTTAATAATTGTTATACCTATGGGGGAAGCGAAGCAATTCTGCTCATTTAAATGAAATGAAAGCTGGGCACCAAAGTCATCCTTCACTTCTTCTCCAGCTACAGAACAATGCCCCCCAGAACGTAAAAAGGCCCCAGTGCTCTCCATCACAGCTATTACAGACTTTCCGGAAAACAGAACAGCCAATAATGCTCAGAGAGACTATTAACAGAGCACAAGTCTTGGACAGTGCAGAGATATCAAATGCAATAGTCCTATTACAGATAAATCCTCTAAAGATAGAAAAAAAAAAACGCAGAACAGTGACTGTCTGTACAATCAACCAATGCATCATTTGTCAGAAAATAAACGTCCAGCTTATCTTGAAAAAAATGCCAAGAAGTTGCTTGTAAGAGAGGAGTGCATTGAATAAAAGACTAAAGCAATCAAGACCTTCTGTGGTTATAATCTCATTTGTGCATTGACAGTATTTCAGTCAATAGGCCGTCATACACTAGCTAGGAGCTGTATTGTAAAAAGGTTTGGACCATCATACCCAATTTCATAGCTGAGGCCATACAAGGTCAGAGAGTGGAATCATTATTCTTAATACGGTGATTGATCAAGCCATAAATCCAGCAAAATTACATTTTACTTTGGTGTCTCCCGCAGAGATTTTTTTTTTCCCCATGCAATTCATATGTATTATTATTTCTAGCAACCAGATCACAGCGTCAGGATAATCAGTGCATATAAAGCATGATCTTGGTTTTATTCAAATGAATTGCAAGTCCTCTCTCTGTTAGGGCAGCAGGGGAAAAGGAAGGGCAGCTGCCAGTTTTCTCAGGGGCTAGTTCATAATCCTCTGTGGTTCTGGATGCAGATTAGCACATCCCAAACATTACTACTAAATAAAGCAAAAGGAGAAGAGGGCCTCTCAGTGAACCCGAATCAAATGTAAGAAACCAAATGAAACCTTCAAATTAACTCATCTGCTTTCGATTTGTATTAGGAAACAACTGCACTGTGGAACAAAGAGAACAGTGCTGCTGACTGGGGAACAGTAGCAGTTGGCCCTAAGTCACAAGAGGAACTTGCTGCACTGCACAGTTCTGCATTGCATTGCAGGCTGCGGGATATAATTGAACTGTTTGGCTTTGGAGTCCCTCTCCATTGTGAATGCAATACTAATGTGCCACACTGAGCTTCCCCAAACAATAACAGGGGTAGGAATAAAGAAACCTGACTGTCCTAGTTCTGCACAAACCTCTCTAACCCAGCTTCATTTAGTCACCTGAAAAGAGGGAAAATACTGCAAGCAGAAGACATCAGCAAATTGTACAACACAGATGAAGGGCATTTTTCTCAAATCCCCAATTTGATCAGCTCAAGATACGTCTCCCCTATATCAGTAATCACCCAGATAGAGGGTTTAGCAACTAACTCTCATTATAGAGATGTTAAGCAGTGATTTTTTAAAAGAGAGAGTTAAGCTGAGAAGAGCTTTTTGACTAGGAGCCAGTGTGCTCAATCAATTAAATCATCATAAGAGAAGAAGAATCAGACCAAGGGGAAAATGTGTGTGCGAGGCTGATCATTAGTACAACTGAACTGTCACCTGAGTGTAGGCTGGACTGTGGCCCCAGAAGTAGATTGATGGATGACTTCTGCTCAGCAGAGAGCAGCCCACAGTGAATTCTGATAAGATCTCAAAATAAATCTTGCAGTATTACAACCTAAGGTGCAGCTGCAGCCTCTGCAGCCTCGCTGTAGCATATAAGCAATGAAGGTCCTCCTGTGCCTCGTTCCTGGGAGATGTTTGCAGTGCTGGTGAAAAGCTAGAAGTGAAACAAGCTTAAGAAGTCCAGAAAGAGTTGGATGATGTTCTGTGGCTCAGAGATGCCCATCTGCTTGTATTTCTAGATGACAACTTCATGCCTACAAGTTAGAGAAAGAAAAACTTCTAGAGAACTTTTGCAATCCAAAGCAAGAAGGCAGTGGTAGGATGCAACAAACGTAGGGATTAAGCTGTCGGCCAGCTGCTCTCTGGGTGCATAGAGACTGCTACCTATTGACCTGCAGAGTACCTGTAAGGAGGAGCTGATGTCAGACAACTTGCTGTGAAAGGTTTCTGTAGCATGAGGAGCTCATTGCATCTTCAGTACTGCGTGCACTTTGGTTTAGGCTCCCTCAGTAGTAGAGAGACAAAGAAACAATTGATCCTCTTAGCAAACAGAGCCAAATCCTAAGCATAGTGGAACACTCCTACTGAATTCAACAAGTGCCCACAAAGGCCTAAGGCAGTGGAGACCTCTGGCTCTCAAGCTACAGTGATGTGACTCTGGAATCAGACCTCAGTGTATAATTCATTAGAAGACATGTGAACTTCCACCATTCCTCATTTAGGAAGGAAGTTTGTGCTGGAAGACATGCTGGGTTCATTCCTGACTATTACAAAGCCAAGGGAATAGCCTTACAAATGAATCTAAAAATCATCGTTTAGCTCCTCTGGGATCTCAAAGACTCACAGATCTGCACTGTTCTGAAAAGGTTTGAGCTGTGAGAGTTTAAAGCTGCCTTTTTGTTACTTTACTGCAAACACAGACATTTATTGGAATAAAAAATTCAAACAGAGCCATTTTTCCTCCAAACTGTGCCCTAGATAAAATTTATACAAGAGTGATTTCTGTCCGGTGTGGACAAGAGCTCCCGTGCTCCCCTTAGTAGTACAGTGCACTCCAAGACCTTGGATAGTGAGCTGGCTTTTTACAGCATGTAAAATCCATAACCCAAAACCATTTATCCAGCTGCCTACTAAACCTCACACTCCTTTAAGATGGGGTGAGAACTAAAAACTTCCTCAAACCATTATAATATTTCTGTTCCAACTCTTAATATTGGTGATGGCTAATGTAAGAACAGAAAGAACAGATCTTATACAAGAAGCTTGTGCTAGTAGTAGTAGCAGCAGGAGAAGCATGAACTCTCAGAGGCCTGTGTCTTCCTTAAGGGCAATAGTGCACATACATCAGCATCCTTAAGCTGCAAGGAGAAAGAATGGTTGGTGCCATGGCAGTGTTCAGGGCAGCAAAGCCTCACGTGAATCTTATCGTGAACAGATAACAATTCAGAGAATTCATATGCACAAAACCAATAGGAATGAGGTTCCTGCTCTTTTCCTCAAAATCATTCTGGATGCTCTTCTGAGGCCTTAGAGCATTTGTGGCTCCCCTCATGCTGCAATCTCACTTCTGAGAGTCATCAGCAGCAGACAAGGGATCATATTTGTTCTTCAACACTTCTTCCCTTAGATAGTCTCCCATGCTGCAGCAGATGAGAAAGTTGGCAGCAGGAAGGCAGCAGGTGTGCAGAATGCTGCTCTCATCATCCCTCATGCTGACTACTGCACCTCATTAGTTATAATAACATTGGTAAACCAGCCAGGGTGGGAGCCCAATACCAGCACACGGCTGCCCAGAACACTCCATTTCTGTCAGTGCTGTAAGAAACAGTGTTTCCTCAAGCAATGCCTGGGTGCCACATAGTGACTAAACCCGGTGGAAGTCTGAGTGCAGCAGGTGCATTAGACATAAGATCAGGTTGAAGTTTCTGGGACGTGACCGATGCTGTGCCATTTAACCTCAGGCTCAGAGGACCGTTTGCCCTGACGATGTGCCAATACTTTCCCCAGCTCCTTCCATTCACCAGCCCTAGCTGTTGTCTCCTGCCTTACCCAGACCTTGCAGTTCTCAGAGCCCAGATTAGCCAAGTGCCTACAAACAGAAGCAGAACCCTCTGCAATAACGACGGCGGTTTGTTCCATTCACTACTACAACACTAGAAACGTTCAAGCAATCTGTCAGGTGGCTTAGATCACTCTGTATGAACGCTGCATCCCTGACAATACTTGCCCTTGTGCCAGTTTTTCTGTTACTCACAAAATTTAACTGCCGTTATTTCATATTTACTTGTAGATCACACGTGTAAATATTGACAGGAGGGAGCCCAAAACCAGAAGCCCACCAAAAATACATTTGATGATTGCTCCACACTGACAGCTGCTTTTTGAAATCTGTCATTTAGCTCAAGTTCAGTTTTCAATGCATGCTGTTGACAGTAGTATAGTGCTAATTTTTAACCAGACTATCTTCAGAACTGAATCAAACATGTTATACAAATGTATTACACCTGCACAGCTAGCTAAATTAAACCAGGAACAAAACCTGTGATCACATCAAAGAATTAAGTCTGCTTTGTGAAGAATAACCAATTTCTTGTGAAAACCTGAGCTTCACCTTAATTCTTATATTTTAATGTTTCATCAACTGAGTCCAATTAGTATCATAATTGTATTGTTTTTCCTCCAGGAGTCAGAAACATCTTTTACAATTGTAAAAAAACCACAAGATTATTATCTTATTTATTTATTTATTATTATAAAGACATTTTCAAAAATTAGAGGATACTGTGGAAGGATAAAGATTGAGAACTTGCAACAGAGGCATCCAGAATAGCAGCTCAGTTGCTGGGCTGGCATATCAAGAGAGCCCAGGGGAAAGAAGGAATATCTGAGTCATCCTCAAAACCTCCCCTTTCCCATGTCTCAAGCACAAATCAAAGAGCTACAGGGAGTTGTTCACATGCTGCTTCCACACAGGCAGAGATTGATTTCAAGCTGCACAGTGTTACACTTGCAGCACGGCTGGTTGGGAGGGACAGGCAGACCTCTGCTCCGAGGGCAAGTCAGAGAATTAATAGCAATGGTTACCGATGCATGCATTAGCAGCAAAGCAGTGACTGCTTTATTCCCCAGCTTACTTTCACTCCAACTTCTTTTTGCAAACAAAGAAGATTAAGATGTAAGCCATTTAGATTTATTTTTAATATTTCTTGATTAAAAGCAGAAGCTTAAATAGCACATAAACAGTGACTTTGATGGTAAGCACAGATAAAGAAGAATAAATAGTTTAATTTGCTTCCCATCTTTCTCAGCTTAGGATTTTGAAGCAGATGTTCATATGCAACCATACAAAAAAAGCCATCTTCAGTCCAACTCTGAGCATACATCACAAGGTTTGGAGAGAAGATGTACAGTGCCCGCTACAGCAGCATGCTTCCTGCCTGCAGCATCACCAGTGCGGCACAATGACCGACACAAAATGCCAGTAAAAAGGAAGAAGAAAGCTTTTAAAAGGAAGAAAATACTTGAAATAACCTATACTCATAAAAACACATAAAAATGGCATTTCAAACATAGATCTAAAAAATGAGAAAAATGAAGAAGTCTTCATTGTGCTATTGTAACAACAGTCTTAAGAGACAAGAAAGCAAGCAATGTTCTAGATGGGCTGATTTCTGGATCAAGTGAGGAGGCCAAGGAGTAGCACATGCAAAGCTGCCAATAACATATAAGTAGGGGAAACAGATTTCTCATACTTCCCAAATTTTAAAGGGCTGAAAAGTAAGATTTTCAAGAGAGTTGTGATTCTTTTCAGTCTGCGTACATATCGAGGAAGGAGAAAGAGCTGAATTGTGGAAACCAAAGCCAGACACGAGGGAGATACCCCAGTAACAAGGAATCAAACAGGAGGATGTGTGATATTTAAACATTCCCTTTAATGTACAACCTGAGAGAACTGATCCACTGCAGCCAGCACTACCAAGCCTTCAGCTCTCCCAGGAAGAGGCAACCACTGGCCAGCAGCACCTCCTGGACTCCCAGATGGAGCCCAGTGCTGGCAGGGAGCTCCGTGGTTAGGAAAGAGCAAAGCACCAGCCTCACTGCTGCCCAGAAGCAGAGCTGGCAGGCATGCAGGCTGACGCAGAGGTGCTTTCAGAGAGTAATTCCTTCTCATCTCATCCACAGAGTCAACACGGGAGGACAGTATCACTGATCCTAACACTTCCTATGGACTTACGATTTTAAAATGCTTTTTATACATTTAATCTCACCTTCTTTTACAGGAACCTCAGGGAGACCCACCCCCCCCCAAAAAAAAGCTTGCCTACTGTTTGTGATGAGGATGGAGGAAGGGGAAGCAGACTGTGGATATTAACAAGTCAAAACATTCCAAGTTGGGATACAAGTCTGGTATGCTTGATGCCAAAGCAAGGCAAGTCCTGAGTTCCTGCCTTTTAAACACCTGCTTGCCTAAGTATGACTTACATGCACACATACACATCCTAATGGATTCCATGAGGACACTGTCTAACAGTTCTCTTTTTAGCTCCAAGTGCCAACAAGTGCCAGAGGAACTTTTCTGTCTCACAGACCCCAAATACACTTCATGATTCCATGTCTTTAGACACAAAAGAGGCCTATTCACAGCAATAGCATTCATCATTATTGCACGTTATAGGCCAAATGCCTCTTCCATGCTTGCATCTCAATACGTTCAGGTTTAATATGACAAATGACAATATTCTAAAACCTCCAAGCTTAGATTTGTATCAGTGGGTCAGCATTTGCCATGCAATAACTGAACATAAGCTGCATGCAAAATATGGTCCTTTGTGCAATAGGGTATTTTTCTCATAGGGCCCAAATCAGAACAAAAAAAAACAATTGCTTGAATTTAATCAGTTGGTGTTAGCTGTCAGTGCAAGAAGTCTTTATGCAGGTATTTATCCAAGCTACAACAAGAATATTGGAATTTATATCCAGGAGACAAGAGAGCACCTTGTCACTCAAGCACAGCTAACAAGGGAATCACTATTTGGTGCAGACATGTAAATGCCAAATCCTTACTCTGGTCATTATTATAAATTCCATTTTCACAACCTCTTATTTTTAGAACGGTATCTTAATTGATTTTTAATTATAAATCCAACGACACTTAGCTACATGTTCTTTATAAATATACCCACATATATGATGCTGAAGGCACAAATACCAATAGTGGAGGTACTACTTTCACACACTGGAGTTGAAAAGAAACTCTGGTGCTCTTATTACCTTGTTTGCATAAAGAAGCAAGACCAAATTCATTCTGGCTATAAGTCGGTGCTGTTCTACCATGGGTGGCTGATGCCAGCTGAATTCATCCTGAGAGTACTAACAGTGCACATCACCAACCCATCAATGCAGAGCTACGCCACTCCTTCCCAGCTGGCACTCAAATGCAGTGGGAAGGTTCAGCAAACACAACAGTCACTGGTCACCAGCCCCAGGATGAGCCAAAACCAGCTGCTAACACATCTCAGCTCCAGGTTGCTAGGCTGGAACTCAATGCTGAAAATAACATACAGTAATTTCACTTATCACAGAATGGCCATGGTTGGAAGGGACCTCAAGGATCATGAATCTCCAACCCCCCTGCCACATGCAGGGCCACCAACCTCCATGTTTAATGCTAAACCAGGCTGCCCAGAGCCCCATCCAACCTGGCCTTGAACACCTCCAAGGACGGGGCACCCACAACCTCTCTGGGCAGCCTGTTCCAGCACCTCACCACTCTCTGGGTAAAGAATTTCCCCCTGATGTCCAACCTAAATCTCCCCTCCCTCAACTTAAAACCATTTCCCCTCGTCCTACACATATCAACCCTTTCAAAGAGTTGATTCCCCTCCTGTTTGTAGGCTCCCTTTAGGTACTGAAGGCTGCAATGAGGCCACCCTGCAGCCTTCTTTTCTCCAGGCTGAACAAGCCCAGCTCCCTCAGCCTGTCCTCATAGGGGAGCTGCTCCAGTCCCCTGATCATCCTAGTGCCCTCCTCTGGACCCTCTCCAACAGCTGCCTGTCTTTTTTGTACTGCAGGCTCCACACTTGGATGCAGTATTCCAGATGGGGCCTCACAAGAGCAGAGTAGAGGGGGACAATCACCTCCCTGTCCCTGCTGGCCACCCCTCTTTTGATGGGCCCCAGGATACCATTTGCAACTTATACAGTGCTTATTATACACATAAGCATTTATACAGTGCTTACTATTTATTATAAAGGACAGAATACAGCACCAAAGCATTATTGAACCTAGCACAAACAACACAGAGATCCTTTAACAAAGGAGATGTGACTAACATGCAGATCAACAGGGGGGTTCAACGGATGATGGCTGCTCAGCAGAAACCAGGCACTGGAAAACCTGAGAGCAGCACCCTCAGATCCCACCCCAAGGCTCTCTGCAGCAGTTATCAGAGGTTTCAAAGCCACTCACTGTTTTAGTGCTCTCTCCAGCAGCTCTGCCAGCACAGCACTGTGCTCCCACAGCCCTCCAAAAGCAGCCATTCCTGACACAGATGAGGACAACAATGGAGGAGGCAAAAATGGAAGCAGGGAGAGGAGTGGGCATGGGGAACAAAGCACAGCAAAAGAAAGGGAAGAGCAGATCTGTACCTGAGCCTCTCCAACAGGTGTGTCATACATACATGGAGCACACCTGGGTGCCCTGCACTGCTCTCACCTGGCCAGGCCCTGAGTAGCCATCTCAGACCACAGCAGAAGGTGCTTCAGCAGCTTCTTATGCTGTCCTTTAACAGCATTTATAGGCATTTGGAAATATCAACAAACCTACTCTACAATAATTATTTCCCTCTTTCCTTTTCAACTGAAGATGCCAGCCTTTACTAAAAGAAAAACCTGCAGCTTTTCACTGGAAATTTTTCTTTCTTTTTTTAACAACGTCAATATTTTTCAGCCAAAACTGTTGTGTTTTTTTTTTTTTTTTTCTCCCTGAAAATTCAATTTCCACATAAAAAGAACATTATGACAGAATTTGTAAATGACTGCTATGGATATACACTACGGAAAACAAAAATTGTAACTTGAAAAATGCCACTTTCTGTGCATTTTTAAAAACACTGTATAGGCTTGTTGGAGCTATCAAGTTAACAACAGGTGAAGGCCTGCACGTTTCTCACACAGACTTGTATTTGCTTACAGAGCACACACAGCTTTAATACGGCCAGGATGTCATACTGTTATTAGCAAGACTGTAATTTCACTAATAGCTGCAGAAGCAGTGGAAAACATTGGAAAAAAAATAGTTTAGTATTCGTCCAATTTCCATCCTTAACAGCTATGGCAGAGGCACAGTGCTTCTGTTGTGGAAGGATCTGATTTCTTTACGTTGTGGAACTCATAAAAACTACAGGACTGGGGAATGACTGTATTGATCCTGGATAAGATTCACTTCTGTGCAGAAATCCAGCACAAGCCTATATATCACATAAATTTTGTCTGAGCCTATACTGGGGAATAAAGTGACACCCAAATCACGCGTTATTGTTATAATAATCCTTTTTCTTAAATATTGCTACTAGTGAGTGCACTTCCTTAAGAGATTTGCAAAATAACACCCATTCTGTAAGCAAGGAGACCGAGACAACGAAGGAGATGTGATTTGCCCAAGGTCACCCAGCAGGGAAGCAGAAGAGCTGGGATGCATCCAGATGCCAGAGCAGAGATCTATCGCCTGTCCATTGCCCTTATATGCACTACAAACACACAGTCGATGACAGCTTCTGCCCCACAAAATATCTGATCTAAAATCTCTCTTGTACAAGCTGCTCCCACGATGGGAAATTTCATCCTAGCTGATGCTAGAATGTATTCATTAAATCATGCCTTTTATTTTAATTTCAATGAAACCTGATTTAATTAAGTGCTGTATACATTCTACACAGACGACTGGCACTCTTTTTATTATTTGCCTACGGTTACGTATTTTACATGCTCTTTTTTCTTTTGGCAGCAGTTTTTGCTCACCCCTACATGCTCCTGTGACAACTGAGGACAAACCTAATCCCACTCCTGCTCTGCAGAGACAGAACTGCTACTGAACGTATCAGGCCATCAGTTCCCATCGCTTAATGAAGCTGGGGTTCAAATTACTGTCATAATGTGAAGTCTGCTAACATATCTTTGCTGACGGTTTAAAACTTCCAGAACAAAGAAATTAAGCAAAACTGAATTGGAAATCTCAGAAGCAGATTTCAGCACACAGCAATGCACACTCAATTCATTGACTTACTAAGAAAAAAATGCAAGTGCTACATTTCATATGTGTCACAAATCCTTAAGTACAAAGTAAGAATTTCTGAGCAGTTTTCTGGGGAAAAATAGCTACACTGAGCAGCAGTACGTGCTGCACTTCTTTGTCTCAGCAAAAGCTGCCTGCAAAATAACATAAGCGGTGGATGTGTTTTAGGGAACTACAAGTATGCTTTAAGATCAATCCATTCCTGAGCATGTACTGATGCTCAAAACAGTAATGGGAAAGCAATCCTGCTAAGGCTTCTTGCAGCAAGGATAAAAATCCTTTATCATCAGCTAGCTCTCTTGTTTTCTGGGGAAATGAGTATATCACTGCACCGGGGACCCAACTTTCACAGCACAGTAAGTTGATCTTTGCCATGTTGTGACAGCCAGCTTAACTCGCTGCAGCAGCAGAAGGCTCCTGCTCCACTGCTTTTTAAAAAGCTTCTCAGCTGTTACTGAAGAAGAGAACTTGCAACCTAGCTTTGGAATATTGCTATGGCTCTCAGCAGTTATATTATGAGTGCAGAAGTTGCTAGGAATCTGGATTCTGCTCGATGCATACACTTCTCAGCATTGCATAACGTCTGTTCTTGGAGCATCTTTCTGTCACCGAAGAAAAGTGCTATAATACTTTCTATGACAGGTGCTATGCAAATTTCATTTGATTGTAAATACATATAGAAATGCTCTGGTTTAGCACTCAGGCAGAAATCGGTGTGCTCAGCACAGCTGTGGGCTGTTTTCTGCGTATGTCCAGTCCCAAGTCTTGTAAAGAATGCTGAGAGCAAACTTCTTAGTGATTCTGTAGGTCTTAAAATTGCTTTTTTAAAGTGTAAGTGCTTTCCTCAACTCAGTTCAGTTGCCTCAGTACCCTTCTGGTGCCCTTTATTATGGATCTTCTCTAGGGGTCAGGCAAAGCCAGTTCTTTGGTCTTCATGACTAACAGTGATTAAGCTTCAAGGTTAAAGCTGTACTTGCTTTGTCTCCTGGATTTTTAGGTCCCTTTTTTTAGCAGTCAGTAATACAACAAAACACAAACTCATAAACCAAGATGAATTTGAATGGATTCATTTCACTGCAGCTACGAAAAGGAGAACATATTTTAAAAAGAAAACAACAGACCTCTGTCGTTTCTTTTTAAGTGAAGATAAGCTCACCTGTAGACCTGGCTGGTTATTTTTTTAATCCGGCCATAGATACTCAGGTGGCCATTTAACACATAATTACCCACTTAATTGCATAACCACGATAATTAATATACATGTTGTAATTACAAGTACACATCCATTTGCACATACAATGCAATGTGCAGCTGATTTTTACCATTCTTAACTGTCAAAACAAAAAGGTTTGCAAATACACGTGAACTGTTGGATTTGATTTCACAGACTATCTGCTCAAAAGCTGAACACTCGTAAAGATCCTCGCCCAGGGAAAGGTGCAATTAGCTTGGTGCTGTGAACAGCTAACGCAAACAAATCCAGGCCCAGCGTTGCTCTGCGTGTGTACAGAATCCTATTGGATCCCATTGTATTGTGTTCAAGACAGATGTAACTACAAAGCTTTGAAAGGATTTTGGAATTCA
The DNA here is from genome assembly GCF_951394365.1 of Tetrao urogallus. Lineage (NCBI taxonomy): Eukaryota > Metazoa > Chordata > Aves > Galliformes > Phasianidae > Tetrao > Tetrao urogallus. Next base: position 2,135,225 of record NC_136824.1, on the reverse strand, counting down.
AGTTGACCTAACAGCAGGCAACAGTGAGAAATCCACTTCTCTCAGCTGGATGAAGTAACAGAAATGCAAGGTATACCAAAATGAACCTATTTGTTATGAAAAGTAAAAGAGATCTGAAGCTGATGTTTTATTTCCAATACCTAAACTGGCAAAGCATTTCAAAAGCTGACATTTATTGATCATGGAGCCTCAAAACAACGCTGGTGAAGTTCCTAAAATTGTTTTTGATAGTAGAAAGATATAACCCATTTACAGACTTGGCTTGTGCAGTGTAACAGCAAGAAAGTGGGATTTTGCTACTACACGGCTTTTTCTTACATATCAGATCACCATATCGAGATGCAGAGTGAATGCTGTGCCTGTTAATGTCAGGCAATCCTTAATCAAGCAGAAATGCCCGCAGCTTTGCCCACATAAGAGTTACAGAATCAGTTAGAGGTCTTCTGGTGCAGATTTGACCCCTGCTCCCTCCCTGCTGCAGTAAAAATCTTGAGCCCTTTTGGCTCATTACTTCCACAACTTGCCAGAGGGTATGTGAGTGCAGTGTTACGGGGCTGCCTTCTTCTCCAACCAAGAGCTGAGGCTTCATCCAATGACTGTACTACCCAACATACAGCAAGAGAAATAATCTGCACCAGTTTCAGGCAAGGATTCCTAGTCCCAGAATGAATTGCTCCCTTTGCCCCCATGTGAAACACCAACTTGCAACTCCTTGCTCAGCCGTTGTCATCATGATTTTTTTTTAATAACAAAAAATAGGTTTCCTTAATGGTGTAAATAGACTATTTGGACTTTTCTTTCTGAACTCTAAAATATGTATTCAATTCTTAATTTGCTTACGTGTCTTTTAATCACATCAACATTGGTGTTCTGTCTTTGTAATGGTAATTGGAAGCACTGATACAAAATCAAGACAAATTAGAAAACATTCAGCAGCGCAGTGACTGGAGTTGTTTTTCACAGCATTTATCATCTCAGTGCTTGTTTTTCAGAATTAAATACCCAACACAATTCTCTTTTTAACGTACAGTATTAGGTGAAAATATTAAACATGTTCCCTGGCAGATGAGGTCTATTTATCAGAGACAACCACGATAAAAGCCACATCCCGCTAAGTTCTCTCCCTGCAATTCACTAAACTACATTATTCAGCATCAGAAGGGAAGGAACAGACATCTGGGGGATTTTCTGCCGGAAGAATCTCAAAAAACCTGGTCACCACCTAGATGTGAACAGACAGAAGACCAAAGCAAAGCAGAGCAGATCGTGCGGGGGAGGCACACAGCATGGCGGTGCTGTCCTCCAACCCGGCGGAGCAGCAGGCAGGGCCCAGCGAGCGAGGAGGGGAGGATGTAAACACTTCTGGTCTGAACGTGGATACAGTGAGTTATCCAGACAGACAGACGAGCTGAATTTGTTTCTCGAAATGAGATTATGTGTAGGCTGACACATACATAAATAAGATTATTTGTAGGTGGAAAAGGGAAGGAGACCAAGACTGGTTTTAAGGAGGAGACAGCCATCGCTGTCAAGCACAGGCAATGAAGAGGGTGGGGGCATTCTGGGGGGGTTTCACCAACAGAGAAGAACTGAGCCAGCCTGAAATTGTGCTGGAGAGACAGCGCATGTAATTCTGTGCCGTGACCAGAAGGCAGCTCTCACATTCATGTTTGTGAAGAGGCCCAAATGTTACCAGAAATCAGAAACCTTTTCTGGAGAGAAGGAAGAGGAGCAATCCAGCAAAAGCAGAAGCAGCCAGTGAATGGCACCATGGGCTTCCAATTTAGGAAATGCCTCAAAGGAAAAATGTGTAAATAAGACAGAAATCTCTAGCCATCTCTCTATCTGCACATATTTTCATAACCATAGGTAAGTAAGGATGCACAACTGTGAGTACTGTCAACACAAATCTATATGCACACGGGCAAGTGCATGCATATGCAAATACACACAAATATACACAATATAAAAAATTACATTACATATATGTATGTATTTAAAATTAGTAAAGTAGACAAATGAAGCATAAAATATATGTTCACCATATTAATATATGGCAAATGTATATGGTTTGGTCTGAACTGAAATGCTCAGATGTTCATACATGCAGTCAGACATGAGATATCTTCTGGATGAAATAAAAAACTTCCTGAAGCCAGTGCAAACATTCCTTCTATGTCAGTGGCTGTTGGATCAGATCCTCTGGGAAATTCAGCAAAGGAGTTCAAAGCACAGTTCCTCTTTTTGATCAGAATTAATAGCTTCCTTTGCATTAAGGGAACTTCAGCAGCAGTTAGGTCGAGTTAAACATGGGCACCTCTGAGTGGGATCTGCTTGTGTACAAAGGCCGTGGGTTAGGCTGAATTTAAAATTCCCGTGAAATGAACAACATTCTTCCAGGTTTTCAGAAAAAGAGGAAGCAAATGTTTAATATTACATCTAGAAACATCCATTACCAGCTGATCTAAATGCAGCATCATCCCCTAGCCATTTGGCTTCGCCCTGAAGCAGTGACTGCTGAAATGTGCTCCTAGCCCCAGCCAGAGGCCTCTTCCCGGATGGGGCTTCAGCCTCCCAGCAGCACTGCATATCAAAGCCAACCCAAAATAACTAAAATCATCCTTCACTGACACACATGTTAACATTTTTGTAATGACAAATGCCACACATTGCTGAGGTTTTTTGATTTCACGTACACTTCATGCTTTATTTATCACAATTTAACAGGCAATAATAATGGGATAATAAATGGGGAAAAATGTTTTTTGTTGTTGTTGTTCAAACTTCTCAGTGTGAGAGAGCAACATGTGTCTAATTTCTGGTATATCCTTGAACAGCCTGAAATGACAGATTGCCCATAATCTGTTATAAAATCTCAGTGCCAGCACATGACAATAGACAGCACCATGGTGTGTCTTGGTTATCTCAAAGGGAATCATTTAATGCTAACCAATAGCAAGAACGTGACCCAGTTCGGAGGGGCCTGGAGAGAGATACATTGCTGGTGGCTCCAGCCATGTGTGGCTTCATGCAGGCACAGTTAAAAGGCAGATTAATAGGCAGTCAGGTGTGAGGAAAAAAGCCAAGGAGCCCTACTGTGGAACACACGGCATTTATCCTATTTTGCAAAGCACTTTACGAATTAACCTAGACTGGTCTTTTTTAAATAGCAAGCTTCCAAAGATTCATACCAGTGTTTCTCCAACCTGATCTGTATTCCAAAACAGTGCTGCTCACATAAATCTCAGTGTTGTTTTTTACTAGAGAGTGAAAGGGAAAAAAGGAAAGCAGCCGTTAAATCAATAAGCTGCATTGCACAGTGCAGTATATGAAAGTAATAGTGCCGTGCTTATCATTTGTGCTGCCACCAACTAATTGCTGTAACTTGCCCTTCATTATCCTCTGTAATATGGTTACAGTAATGAAGAATGACAAATAAAAACAGGTATCCTTCAACTGACCAGTACTGGCTAGCAGGGCCAGTTCTCATTCGAGCAAATATATCTGGATGAATAAGACTTAGCAGATTACACACTGATTTAAAACACTTCATACAAGCAGTGACGGAGAGCTGCCTTAGGAAATATTTTTACAGGTGAGCATTTGGGATCTAGCACAAAAAAGGCTTTATGCTGCTTTTGTACCCACCATGGCCTCCCTTAGCTCTCCCTGCATTTAAGTCATCAATGCTGGCACACAGAAAACCTGATGCCTATGAAACACTTAACACGCCTTATGCCTTCCCTGAATCAGGTCTTCCATGCATTCACACAGCGGAGAGGTGGTCTGATTCTTTTTATGATAAATTAGGTACCCTAACCAATAAAACTGCCTGCACTGATTATCAAGTAGAAACGGGAAAAGAATATTGTGAGTAGGAGAAAAGACTTTGGGCTCTAGAAAGAAAGGATGAAAGTATCTGATCGTTAATGTGTGCCCTATTAAAAAAAAGCCTCTTTTGTTACAGAAAAAAAAGAGGAGCTGTAGAAAATGAATCATCCAATATCCACATTATGGCCACTTGGTGTCTGCTGGTGTTGAGAAGGAGAAGAGGAGCCTCTGAGTCCTCATCTGGCGCTTCTAAATTCTCTGAAAGGGATCAGTTTCCTTCACTGGATATAAAGGATGTGCATAATATCAGAAGGAAGGAGAGCATGGGGAAACCATAATTACAAAGTCTCTGTGTATGCTAAAGATCCTGAAAAATGTCCATGTTCCTATGCTATGGCATATGGACTTTATGAAACACTGCAATGAAATCTCAGATAACTGCACTTATAAATGAGACTTTCAGAATCACGTGGCAGCCTCACATAGAGACGCGTCAGAAGCCAGCACTGATCCCAGCATTCACAAACATCACTAATGTCTGCAACAAAAGACATGCTTGCATGGAGGCATATATATGCATATTCATAGACATCCACAGGTGAAGAAGCATATAAAAAGCATAAAAAAGAACCACTTGTTTTCCAAACTCTTCCAAAACAAATTTGAGCTGTGCAATACAGACCAGCATGACAGCTGTTCTAAACTAATGGCTGTAAGGTGGTTTCCATTCTTGCCCTATGCTGAGCCCTCCTTTAAAATTCTGTATTTCTTTTCTAGCTCCTTCTGCAGATTTTGTTTCTTCCTTTGCTTGTTTTAGGGATGCAGGATGCCCCTTTTATTTTCTGCTTGGGTACAAACTAAGAATCTTTCCATTTACTACAGAATGGTTAATCTGCAGAAACTATTTCTAATAACTAAGGACCACAATAGTACATAAACCAACGTAAATCTAGCAACAACCACAAATCAATGTCTCATTTGTATGAGTTCAAGTGCTCTGCTAGTTAGTGATGTTTTGAATTGTTTTATGATTATTATAACCTATCAGATAGCTAAATCAATCAAATAATTATTGCTGTAGTTCATCAAATATACATCTCTAGATAGATTGTACTTCTGTTGCACTCTACTAAGGAGAAACATTTACTCCATACAAGATTAGTTAGTCTTAATATTCTAGAGACATAGTCAAATGATGCCTTGGAGGCAATAGATTAATATTTTGCATATATTTGAAGAGTTCCTATTTTCCTTAGAAAGAAAGCAATATGAATGATCTGCACACAGTTACGCAGTCAATGGATGTATTGACTGCAGTGTAGTACTCCACGCTGCCTCATACCAGGCATTTACTTCTAGAAAGTCATCCAGAACTTCTTTTGTTTACAACTATGTTGTATCATGCTGAACTTGTTTCTACATTTTAATAAGCTTGTCTTTCAGCAGCTTCTCTGTGTCGATGTCTGTAATTGTCTAAATAGTCACACATTAGCACTGGATACCAGCTTTTCTGCAAGTAATACTAAAAGTAACAACTTGCTTTAGTTTTGCATTAACATTATCAGAAGAGACTGCTTTAAAATACCACTTACAACTGTAATATTAGCACAGTAGAATGATTTAAATTTGCCTGCTTTTGTCTCAGAAATTGTCCTGATGCTGAATTACTTCTAATAGTACATTAACAATAATTCCAGTAATTATCAGGAGCAACGATACGTATTTTCTTCTTCTAAATGAAGGGGTAACATCACAACTGCAGCTCCAAGGACAAAGGCAGTTTATTAAATTCATCACTCCTGGCTTTCAGGGAAGTTATGTGGATGACTTCTACCTATATATCAATTACAAGTTTATTGTACTAATGGCTTGTAGGATTAGAGAATCTGCAAGCTGCAGTTTTACGCAGAGCTCACGACCAAGGCTTCCCTTGCAGTGATTCCCATTACTGCATAATAAAGATGAATGCAACCCAGTGTTGCTCAGAAAGACCGTTAACTAAATGAAGAAAGCAGTTCAGTGAATGTGGAATCTGTATAGGAGCCAAATCGAACTCCCTCTTGTAACTCAGAGATGCAACATTTGGGCAGCTGCCTAAGGAAGGAGAAAGAAGAAAAAGCTTCATTTTCCTGTATGCCATGGTTCCAACATCTAACTAAATCCTTTGTGTGCACTATTCCAGACATCTTAGCCCAAGTACTCTTGATTATAGGTATGTAACTGATAAGCAGGATCTGTTAAACTCATTGTGATTACTTCACAGGTAGGGATATAACACATTCCTACCAAATTCCAGTACGACGCAGTCCAAAGTGAAAGCAAGATAAGAAGAATCCAGAAAAGAACTCATTGGGGTGTCATAATCCTCAGCATGTGTGCATTGAGAGGCACAGATCCAAATGACCTGTACAGACCTACCCAAAGTTTTTCAGAAAACTTAAATTAATTCCTGAAGCAATCAATCCATCAACACATGGGACTGCGTCTCCAGCTCTCCCACTCTTCACTTCTGCTTGCAAAAGATGACTTGCATAATAAGTAGAAACTGCGCTTGCAATGAACTATTTTTTGAGCCTTTAGGATGAATGCAACTTGGCTACCTGGTGGTTATATTCAATAATGTATCAAAAACGTATATGCTCTGACTCTGAGAAACGTGGATTGCTACCCTCTAAACATGAGTTTGTTACACAACCATCAAAAATATACAGGGTAAACGTACCCTCTGCATTGTACAATCAAACAAAAAATCTGGCATTCATGGTTTGTTCCAAATTTGACCCATCTCTCTAGGGAGGGTTGCCAAAGGATGCTGGCATGGGACAGATGAAATGTCAAATCTGAGAAGCTGTTACATTTGGTAACCAGAAGTGAAATTTGGGTCCACATGAGTGCTGCCATTTTCCCACCCCTGGGCCCTCAGTCCCTGAGGCCTGAGCTGTGCTAGAGATGCATTTGTCCCCAGGACTCTGCCTGCTCATAAGCCCTCCTGTCCCCAAGCCATGGACAAATGTCCCAGACTGACCTCAGACACACCTTGTCACCGTAGGTAGAAAGGTCTCCTCAAACAGACTCTCATGAGGAGCAAAGAAAGAAGTGTACAAGAAGATGACAGGCACTGTACATATATCCATAGGAGACTCAAACACTTTGACTGAGCATCTTTTGCATGTTCAGACATGAATGAGATGTAAATATTGCTCAGCACAGGAATAAGACAAGTTTTACATAACAGAGCTTAATAAAGTGTGGCATGGATAAATATCCCAATGTTTAATGCGAATCGATTTATTACAGAGAAGTCTTCTATCAGTGGGGGCAACACCACTCACTGGATTGGAACAAGGACAAGTAATTGCAGATTAGAGTGTATGTTTGCCTGACAGGAGAGAAGGCAGCAAATGTAAACTCATACAGGCCTAGCTGTGTTGTAAGCAGCAAATCAGAAAAGAAAATCGGAAAGAAAGCTGCCAAGCAGTTCCTCAGAACCTATTATTAAACTGGAGAAATATTTTATGTACCTTAGTTTTCCAGTATAATAATCCCGTACTTTAATCAGTTGATAATACTTTTCAATTATAACAGGGCTAAACTTGCAACTTTCTGAAATATATATATTTTTAAATCATAGGTCTTTAGTTCATGATAATCATAGATAATCATAAATCATAGGTTCATGATAATTAGTCTGTGACATCACTCATATTAACATCAAACACATGCTCTAATGCAATACTGCATTGCTTATTGCTACGCTGTGTAATGTAATTCAAGTGCAAAACAAACAAAAAGTCAAGTTGAAGCCTGTCCTTAGATACACTAATTCTCTCCAGTGCGATGGTTATCTCATTGCAGCTCTTACAGGCAAATCTTTTCTGCATCTCAACTGCTGCTTGGCAGTGCAGTTAAGAAAGATGTGGGTGCTCCATTCCTGTAGCTGAGATCACACCCTGCCTGCAAGTGCCTCACCAGATGGTCAGCATATTGCATTTTCCCCTTGGTAACATCCTTTTTTCTCTCTGCATCTGGAACACAAGTAGGAAAATACTTATGTTGTTTCCTATAGTGCTGAGAGTAGGGATGTATCCTCAGCTACTGCACAGAGCGGCTTACTGTGTCTGTGTAGCATTGTGTCTGAAGCTGAGATATATATCTGAATTTCAGATCTGATGTCACCCTCTTGCAGTCTGTTGATTCACCAGTCAGGTAACTACTGTCACTTTGATCAAGAATTGCTGCGAAACAATTGCTTATTTGATCTCAGGCTCTTGAAGTGTTGATTATTCTGTTCCGATGCTGCTTTGAAATGGGCTTTTAACATTCATGACTTCCACCTTAAGATGCTTCTATTAGTTGATCAAAAGGATATCACGACCCTGTTTAAAGCTTCTAGAGCTGTTCCTGCCTATTGTCCCTTAATTAGAGTCACGGTACCCCTGAAGTCCCAAGCAGACACTGCATTCCAGAGAGGCTCGTGTCAGAACAGAAACCCTGAGTCTTACGTAGCTTACTGACGGCTCTACAGCAACTCCTGTGAAGTACCAGCGCTCCACACGAGGTCACAAGTGTGAGCTGATGAGATTGAATTCACTTTATTGCTTCCTTGTTCCGAGAAGCAAAGAAAGTAATAGCTTTCAAAAAATCCTGCTTGCATTAACTGACAATATGTTCTGGATGGAATGGCTTTTTGATTGTAAAATTTTAGCAACAGCTTGAGAGCTTCAAAAAAGCATCATTTTGATATGCACCAAGGATGTGCTTCTTCTAAACACTTTTCAAAAATATTATAAATGGTCCTTGCAGTAATTTAGGAGATCTCTTCTAAGTGTTTTCTATTCCTTCAGAAAACATCATGGGATCACCTGACGTTCTGGAAAGTACGCTATGAAGAAAGCGTGGTGAGTAGCGACTTCAGATGTTATCAGTTTTTAAGCACCAGTGAAACTGAAGAGCCTCCCAACTCAGAGAAACAGAAATCTTGATGTGGAGATGACTGTGCAACTGCTTCATCTCCATGACAAAAATAAGTTGCAGAAGAAAACCTTCTAAAGTTCTTAAGATGATATCGGGAACTTCAGTCTTATTTTCGGAAGTGAAGCTAAGATTAAAAGCTGTACTATTGCTGGCTTTCAACACGTGAAATGTCTGTGCTGCAACTCACTGGATGTATCTGTGCTGGTGCAGCAGAGGCAGTGGTGGGACTGCATATGAGGCACCAGCAAACTCAGCATTGTCTGCCAGAGCAACCTGGCAGAATCAACCAATAACCACATTATGGCCTCTCCAGGAGCAACCTGCAGAAAGCTGTGTCCTGTTTCATCTGTACCACTAACCATGGCATAGCTAAGGAGGTTAAATCTGCTTTGTTTATGTTGGTTTGTATGGTGACCACATGTAGAGATAGAGATTCGTAGTGGAATTCAAGACTTTTCAGAGTTTCTTCCCTGTTACCTTTTGTTCATGTCTCTAGATGAGGTCAGATTCCCCTTCCACTTTTACAGATTTGTAATACTCTCTTTTCTCTCCAGACCAATGTTATACTGTCTATAAACCATTAGCTTCAAGGTGTTACTCCAGAGTAACACTGAAGTGTGATCAGAATACAAACCAGAGGGAACTGCCTGTGAGCACTTTTCTCATCTGTACCATTCTACCATTCCTTCCTTTCCCCTTTTTTCCTCTCTATCTCGTCTAGTTATCCCTCCCAGGCATCTTCCAAATCCCTTTACAGGGTTTAGTATTTAACAAAGAAGCAATGAACCCACAGAATTCTCCTTTCATTACTAGAGGAACTTAATAGCATTTTGCTCTACTCATAAATACGACTTTATCACAGCAACAAAATTGTTCCTGGGGAGGAGTAGAGTGTGTATATTTTATTTATAAGTAACAGAGAATCATTTGTAATGAATGTAACTTTAAGGATGTTAACACCAGCATCTCTATGTAACTAGCACACACATATATTTTGAGAATGGAAAGGAATGCAACTCCATACAATAAAATAAAAATTAAAATAGAAAAACAGCGATGGCCTGTTCACCTACCCACCTCCACAGTACTGCTCCAAACCTTGCAGTTTAGAAGTGCTGCCATACCTGAGGTCATCCCACAAAGCTACCTTTGCCCTCCAAGCAGCCTGCAGACATCCCTGCCTTCATCTCTTCAAAACTACACCTCCACATGTGTTGGGAGAATTGGCCTTTGACCAGCAATGTCATTTCCATGTGCACTGTGAATTAGAAATGTGAACTTCCTGCACTGTAGAAAGAGGAATTCTTGATTTTCAATGGCCTGAACAACACACTAGTTGAGAACAGTAAACTCCTGGCTAAAAGCCCTTACATTCATGATATTTTGCATATTCAAAGTACAACAACACCTGGAGAGCTTGATTTGCTTTGGGGTGTTTAAAACTCCTCTGATCTTTATTCAGAAGGACCCTCAGCACACTTAAATAAAATTTACATTTGCATTTGCCAGGATACGGAAAATTGTCTCAAGAACATGAATCTGCAAAAACTCTCTGCAAAAAAAGCTCTGCAAAACTTAAGTAAAATAATTCTTTTCTGTAAATCTGTCTGAATGAGACAATTTGGTGGTACAAGGTGAAGGGTTTACGTGCACGCATTGCACACGACCTACTTAATTCATATCTGGCTTTTCTACACTATTCTTGCTTTCATCTCAGAACCACTTCACATAAAACCTTCAGATCACCTACTTTATCTCGTAGGGCAGCTAAAGCCTCTGAAGGAACAATGATAAAGGTGCCATATTCCACTATCGGGCTTCAAATGAATTCCTGCTGAAGTCAATGGGATCACACGTAAAAAATCAGTGGTGGATGTGTCCCCAAGCAATAACTTCTCGTCAACCATAGGTTACATTTTTGGTGATGGACATGATTTCTCACTACTGTTGACAATTTTTACATATGTAATTAATTCCCTGAGCTCCCTATTAAAACTTCCTGTGGAGTCTGGCCACAGCCTAGAGGTGGCATTTTTGCTGGAAAAAATTCAACCTATTTGATATGCGTTCTTATCACTTTTTAATAAAATGGGAACTAATCTTGACATCTGAATCAACACACATTTCATCCAAGAAGGACAGAATTGACAGGTTTTGATGGAATGTACTGTTTTTCTATACAGTACATGGAGTGCTTGCATGCCAAGACAGTGTCACTGTATAAAAGCAAAGCAAAACTTGCTTTGTGCTAATAAAGCAGGCAGGACTCCTGAAAGCTAAATGGACACGTAAGATACAGTGACACAGTTCTCTGCTACTGATGATGGTTTAGGTTGTGGATAAAACCAGAGAGCCTACTGTCTATGTCACCAGGATCTGCTGCTCCCAAAAAGCAGTGCACAACTGAAAGGCTTCTCCAAAGTTGATCATAACGACAGCACTTATTCCAGGCAGACACTTACCCATATGCTTAGACTTAAACATGCTTAAAACTATTTCTATTCAGCAGAGCATATGATTAACTTTAATCACGTGTTTGCAGGCTTTCTTGAACTGGGTTTAAGTAATTAGACACAGTGAGCATGGAGAACGGACATAAAAGCAACCATGGAGTTTGAGCCAGCCAAAACTAAGAGTCAGGTCTTCAGGGCCAGGAGGAATGGAATGCCAGCCTAGCGCAGACACTAACAACACAGACTCAGTTTTCCACAAATGGCACAACGGTAATGAAATGTTACAATCTGTTAGTTTAATGCTCTGACTTAATATGACCAGCTGCTTCTCAGGCGGCAGCTCCATACTATAAACAGCCTCTCACGGTCAGGTCCGAAGGAGTAATAAACATGTTTTAAAGAGGGTTCAATATGTAAGTCTTGCTGGTTGGTGTGAATCATTCCCTGGCCCCTGCCTGTCCCTCATCCCACCTCCACACGTCTGCTTGCTTATGAACAGCTAATCTCTGACTTCACAGAAGTATTTGTCAGCTGAAACACTAACTGAGGGTTTATGTGCTTTCTCCACACATCCAAGGAAGATCCTTTTTAATGCATGCTCATGATAATCTTTGGCAACATATCTCCTGGGGAGTCCAGGTGACACAGGGCTGAGTGCTGCTGAACACTCCATGCTGAACGTGCTCAGTGAGTTGCTTTGTCAGCCTGGCCTAAGGATGGAGAGGGGCCAAACCCCCAGAAGTACCAGTACCAAAAGCTGCTGCAGGATGTGAGAGCCTCTGCTCTTTGCATTCCCAGGGAACAAAGAAGAAAGGCATAAAATTTGTCACTCCATCGCTGGAGTTTTCACTGTTGCAAAAATGAAATAGCTGGATATAAGCTGGAGTCATTTAGCAATTAACTGACATTTTAAAAAAACAATTCTTTTGCAACATTCAGGCAATTCTTTTTATTATCTAGTTAATGGTAGCACTTACTGAAGCTAATTTTATGTGTAATAAAACTTCTTTACTATCCTCTCTTCTAAGAGAAGGGGTGCAGAGGACAATTAAAATAAGAAACAGTTTCTTACTCTTTATCATTCATTCATGTGTATATGACACATCACAGGTACCCAAATCATTCTGCTTTCTCTTTCTTGTTTTCTCTTTCTTCCTTTTCTGGCTGTACCTTGCTGTGCTCCTTCATGTCACAGGTCGCCTATCAAATTCTGCTCATTTTTTTCCCGATCACAAATCAATGATGAGGACAACACAGGGTTAGATCCTTGCAAAAAACAGCACTGATGTTGTGCTTGCTGATTCAAGCTCTGCCAGGTCTCCCTTAGGCAGAGCTTGAATGCAGCATGCTCCAAAGCAGCAGAGCTGGGGGCTTTGCTGACCCCACGCACTGCAGGTGAACTGTTGGCCCAAATCACCCTGCTCCTGCCCCTGGGTTCTTGCTGGCTTCTGCCAAGGAGTGGTTGGTTTTTAAGATGAAAGGAAAACGAAGGAGAAGAGGGAGCACTGTGACAGCTAAAGGTGACAAGATGACATGGCTTTAAACTTTTTCAATCAACTGAGTTTTTCAGCTAGGCCAATTCAATTCAAGTGGGTCTGGTTTTCTATCAGTCATTGTTATTAGCTTGGCAATTGTTACATTCAGAGAGAAATAAGCAGACAGATTGATATTTTATATGGCATAGATTTAAAAGCATAAAATTGAGATTTTATAAATCACAGATTTGCAGAGTACACACATTATTTTCTAACATAAATACTGAAGAGCACAACAAACCTGAGCTGGTGCTGTAAAATAACCTTTAAAGCAAGTACAAGGACTTCCCCAGTGGAAAAATTTCAGCCTGTATTAGAGCACTACACTTTTCAGGTGCTTCTCACAGCAGTTCTGCTAGTCTCACCTCCTAGTAAGCAATACTGCATTCTACAGGAGAAGAGCTACAGGTGGAGAGCTACAGGTTTATGGTTTAAAAAGTCATCCATTGACATCCATTGAGGGTCTGTTTGTATCACTTCCCTGTGAGGCTCAAAAGTAGTTGGACTGAGTGGAAATGGCACTTAATAAAACAAACACTTCTATCACTACAAAAGATTATCTGTACAGTGATGGTGAAGAATACTTTGTTCTCTCCTTTTTGTATTTGTTCTAGCTTTGGACAAGCCAAACTCAGCTGTCACTTGCAATGCTGCAAATAAAACAAGCAGGTGTAAATTGACAAAACTCCACACGGGATTGAAAGTGCTAATTTACACCACTTAGGGATCTGAGCCACTGACTAATTTTACTGCTGTTGCTCAGCCACAACCCAAAGCAGGGTTTTTCTCTGTATCTTGCATTTCTGTTTAAATTGAAGCAATTTTATGAATATGTTTAACAATGAGCACCCCAAGGGCAGCTTGGTAAACCAAGTAAGAAAGAGAAGAAAGAATTTATAGATCTGTTTTCCAGACATTACAGTGTATGCTCAATACAGTGATCATGTCTTTATGCATACTATATCCTCACAGTGACAGGGGAACAGACACCTACATTACTACAGAAGTCAAAGGCTCTGAATGAAGCAGTCATTTAAAAAATCCTGAGAGTTGGGCCCAATTGTTTCCCACTCTTTGTAATTACTTTAACTTTCGACATCCGCTTTTCCTGTGAGTAATTCACTAAGCAAATCAATTTTCTCTTTTCCTAGGAGAGATTCTGTCCAACTTCAGAAAAAATATGAATGTGATGGGATATTTCAGATATGTGTTGTTCACCTCAAAACAATGTATTCATTATTTCAGCTGCGTGTACAGACTATATTTACTTCCACCTAATTTTGTATGGATATATATATCCACTTCACCATATATGTGGTGGTGATATCCTTGAAAACTACAGGATGGAACTGGAGAGTCCCAGCCTTTCATATGATACGCAGTACTTCCTCCTTTTCGTGCAAAGACTTGAGATAGCAAATCTTACGTAGAAAACATTGGAAAGCAACTGCAAACTATTTCAGGCAGGAATTCATTACCATCTCAGAGATCCACTGGTGGATTCATGACAACACCAATATCCATAGTACTTCTAGTAACATTGGTACTGTGAGTCTTTGGGACATCTATGGGAGACACAGCGTGGAATACAAAGCCACGGGGCAGAATGGGAGCGTGGAGGCCCACAGCTGGGGCAGCCAGAGGACTGCAGTTCATTCCAAGCTCACTCTGTTGAAGTCTTTTAGATCACGTCATAGGACTGGATGTTCCCTCATGCTAATTCATGGTGGCCTTACAAAGCATTTGCTTCACTTTAATCACATGCATACGCGTATGTAAACTTGGCCTAGGATGTGCTAAACACTCTTCTAAATATGGATGAACTTCTGAGTTGCAGCTTTATCACAGTCATATTCCCACCTTTGTGAAACGCAAGAAGCACTGGGAGGTGGTTTTTGCTTTGCAGTATCATAAAAATACAATGTTCAATCTGGCTTTGTGCCTATTGTACAGGAAATGATCTGAGAGCCTAGCATTTAAAGAGAAGTGGCTGACCTGCTGTGAAAAGTGAATAATGCCCCACATTTTATGCCCTGGTCTGCCTATCAGAGGCCTGCTCTGCGATCTAAGTATTGTTTTTATATTTCTTCTGTATCTTCAGATGAAAGGTGCTAATGTGCCAAACATCATTACTAACTGAAATTCACTGCATAATTGGAATACCTAAGAGCTTGATGTTATCTGAGACACATTGAGAACTGTATTAGGTACACTTTACAAAGAACCTCAACATTTATGTAGCTGAAAGGATACTATAAAAAAATAATCTTTAATTTAAAATTAGAAATGTTAATCAAAGTGTTTGACTGTTGCAGCTATATCAAACCTAAACGTGTGACTTGGCTCTTGGTGAGGATGTTCTTCCATTAGCTGAGCACAGTTTCAGGCTGAAAAACATCCTTACAATTATACATACTTTCTAGTAGTGCAAACTAGAAAGGAAACTCTTAGGAATGAGAATTTAAAGTATATGCTTTCCATCAAGTGATGATTTTTTGTTTCCTTACTTAGTCCTGTGTGTTCTGGACTTTTAGAATACTTCCTGTGAGTGTGTTTAACCTTTATTCATTACTCTCTGGGTTTTCTTACTCATGGAGGGGTCATTAAGTGTTTTTTTCTGTATATGATTTCAGTTTTGCTTCCAACTGTGAAAATAGTAGAAGGTTGGAGGTCTATGCACTGGCTGATAAATTCAGGCCTTAAAACCTCACGGGAAACCTTGTTTGTGGAAGAGCAAACTCTTGCCATGCTAAGTATCTACAGGCATAAGCATATGTTTAGTTCTACAGCTCAGCTTTGTGGCAGGTGTAGCAAAATAAGGAGCAACATAAGCAGACCAATGTTGAACCTCGCCGTTTTTGATGCAATCCAGTGCTTTTGGAAGTTAACAGAAACCCTGCAATAAGTTGATATAAAAAGAGATATAGAAAAAGAATCCACAATAAAGAATGAGATTTTCTATCCCAAAAATGTGGTACACATGGCATTACCTGCCTAGCACATTTTCTATTGGCCAACTATTACATACTTTGTGACAGAGCACAGAATTAACCTGTCCTTGAGACACAGAGTCCCCTCAACACAAGACATGCAGAGGTTTCAATGTTCCCAGCACCAGACTGTATTCTTCATCCGCCCTTCTGCTTCTTCCTGACTAGTTCATTTTCTTTCTTCTTTCCACAGTGTGATCTAACATTTGCCAGCATGCACCAAAAAGAAATTACTGAGCTGCTACTCTACTCTAAAATGCCCGGGCTAAGGAGCATGTACAGTGTATCTTTTTAACTCACAGTGCTGCTCTGATGATTAGTTAGTTAATGCTATGAAGTGGAACGTGAGGGCTTATAGTTACACAAATGCAAGTATCCACTGATTATTATTATACAATGTCAAGCAGAGGGGCAGCTAATAGCACCAAAGCTCCATTATGTACTCCCAAACATGGAGCAGATTCACCAAAGAAAAATCAGAATTCCTACTTCATATCTTCACTAAATCCAGTTAAAATTTATCTATGCTGGGAAACTGTAGAGGACAGTTTCACAACTGGATCACTCTTTAATAGTGTCTTCTAAACGTTGACTTTAAAAATGTCATTTTTCGTTGAGCAAAACTCAGCTGATCCAAATGTTTCAACATTTATGACTGGTAGTAAAATTCATACTGTTAAAACATTGAAGATTTCAATGTTATGCTAATGGAGAGAAGGTGAGCCGGGAAGAGGCATCTGCTTCTTGATAATAATTATCACAGTAATTAAGTTTTGCCATAGCTGTTAAAATAAGAATCCAGTTTTGACATTTATAAGAGTGGCATTATGAAAAGCTGAACTCAGAGTTATCTCTTTATCACACAACTAAAACAATTACAGATGTTCTATTGATGTATGCTGTGGTCCTCTTCTCAACACAATAATTATCTTTTAATGAGCTCACATTAATGTAAATTGGATTCATCAGGAAATAAATTTCACAATGAATATGAGGCACTCTACAGGTAACCTTTCACAAAAGCAATGCAAATACTAACCTCGATCACTTGTGGATTAGAGATAGCCTTTCAGGCTCAAGACGAGACAACTAAAGACAGACCACATTGTTTCTTCACCTTCTGGGCAACTCAAAGTTTCCATGGAAAATAACTGAATTGGTAAAGATTTGTCTTTGGTAAACAGTTTGTTAATAATGCTTATTTCATCTGGTTCTCAATCCCATTAGGCCCTTATTCATCTCACAGAGTCATTTGTGGTGGGATACAAAGACTCCTGTTCTTGAGATATTCCAAGTACGCTGTTTGGCCATAGCTGTGCCCTGCTGCTTCTGCTCTGCTCCATACAGTTCTGCCATGTTCTTAATGTTGAGTTCTCTAAAAATTAAGCTTCACTGGATAATAAATATCCTGCCTCACATCCGCATAAAAATGGAAAAGAAAGAATAAACTAAAATGTATTACCAATATATGAAAACATAATGTTATGGATATATTACCGCAAATAATTCTGGTGCTTGAAGTCATTTGACAATCTCAAGCAAGCCAGGAGGAACAAATGTTGGTAAATCCAACTGCAGGTCCCTGCCTAATGATACTTTTCAATTTGGGAGCTTTCTGTTTCAGTTTCTGAAGAATTAAAAGATCATCAATTTGAAATACAGAGTTTCAAAGCATTCAAAACTCAGTTTCAAAAGATGTCCTGTTGCTCTGAGAAGGACTGATATGGCTAACTGGTTAATGCAAAAAAGCAGTTCTTATAAGCAAAAAAAATGAAGGAAACGACTGTTGCCTGTTCTGGTCATCTTGAGTAGTACAACTTTGAATAGCAGTAGGATATATAAATTGGCCCAATATGTACATGTTGGTCAAGAATCCTACACCTGACAAGGTCTACAATCCAGCAGCAATGTTGAATGCACCATTTATGTGTTTAAACAATTGTTTCACTATTAAAACAAGCTGCAGAACAAGGAATGCCCTCTGAAGGCATCTTCATAGTCTGTCTTCTGGTTCCACAGTTGTCTAATATTGACAACCAAATAAATAACAAGCTGGTTATGGAAGAGGCTGTACAGTTTTTGTGAAGTCTTCAGCCTAGGACCATAATGATTAGTGAAATACAAATGCAGACAAGAAGGTGTGTCTAACATGAGTCACTGGGATAGAACATGATTCTACCCAATTTTCTAAAACTCTTCCCTATTCTTTACACTAAAAACAAACAAACAAACAAAAACAAACAATACCAAAATCAACCAAAAACAAAACCCCCTGAATTAAAAAGCTCAGTTAAAGGTAATGCTGAGCACCAATGCTGAGAATACGGAAGGGAAGCAACTCCCTGCAGAGGTCGGGTAAGCCTTTGCTCAAATTGTAAAGTGATGAATGTCCTGATCGTTCCTACAGTCACTATTAAAGCAAAGGAAAATAAGATGTTGGGCAGCTTGCCAGAGGAAATTCATCCTATCATTATTTGTGTTCTCTTACGGCGTTGGGCTGAACATGATATGCAAAGAGCTAAAATCAGCCTCTGCCACAGAGAGGGGTCTGAGGAGCTGAGGCTGAGATGCAAAGGCGTGAAGGTGACCTGCCCTAATGTACATGAGTTGGTTCCCAAGCTCTGGATGTCAATAATGTTTAGCCAGAGTTCTATGTAGGTTCATGAAGCTTATCCTGAAACCTCTGCACATCAAGAAATGTAAGATGAGATACATGTATATGCACACTACATTCATGCCAACAGACTGCAAATTACTTCAGGTCCATTCTGAGGACTGACATGACTTCACTGGTATACAGCCTCACGGCCTTCTGCAGAGAATGATTTTCTCCTGCTACAGTATTTAGAAGAATATTCATTTAATCACGGTGACTGCATCAGCTCTGTTTAAAATGGCCCACTGAAATTTGTCAGGATATGTATAAATTGAAATGCATGCAAATTGTGTACATACATATACATTCTCACAGATATGGCACAAGTCTCCATTAAAAAACATTCATTTCCTTGCTGCGGAATTTGTCTGCAGATTCTAAATGTCAATATTATCCCCAGTGAGAAGAGAAAGGAGGTTGAAAGGTTGGCAGTTTTAGAAAGCTAATTGCCATCCGTAAATTGGAGTTATGAACACACATTTTTCTTGCAGCAGTGAGGCACAGGAACACTGCAATTTTAGGTCTGGCTGCACGACTCAGAACTTACAGAGCCATGCTTTGTATTACTATGATCATTACAGGAAATGAATTTCTGTTAATGAGAAGGTGCATCAGTAGATTAAAAGATATTCTTAACCGTTTATTAATAACAGACCTTTAGAAAGAGAATGAAGAAAAGTCTCTGTGTAAGACTGTTACAGATCATTCCGTTTTCATCAAGGATTTCACCAATAATAAATGAGTGCTCAGGACTAAAAGACAAGCTTTAAGAAAAGATGTCAGAAAGTGACAGTCTATTTGAAGCAGCAGTGATCACCAATTTGACTCTATATGGCATTTTTGTTGCACATCAAAAACGGATTCATGTTAGTCAGGAACTCCCTCCCCCATCTCCAGTGCTAACCAAAACTGAATGCTGAATTTTTTGGCACTAAGACAAGGTAGTAGATGGAGCATTTTAAAGGTTATGTGTTAGATTTTCATTGATCATCAGCTGTGTGTCTGGGAACAAAACAAAGGCACAGAAATACACTAGTTTGTATCCAAAATGTATATGCCATTCCCTTTAAAAATAGCTCTCTATCAAGACAGTTTCTCAGGGATATTTATTTGGAATCCATCTCGGATCTTCAGTAATTTTTTATACATTGTTCCAGCTTTTTAAATTTGGCTTTCTGAGAAAACTGTCAATAAATATGAGGTCTTTTCCACCAGCAGGTTACCTGTGGAAGACAGCTTTCTGTGAAAGAAGGGAGTAGGGATGTGTTGACAGTCACAGACACCAAGACCATATGCAGCCTAATCTTATCTCTAGCACATACTGTGAACCTCATGAAGTCGATGTAATATTTAAATGCATCTAAGCTGTGCAGTTGTAGAGCCATCAGATCTCTAGCTCCACGTCTCTGCTCCATGCGTATGTTCTCCTTGCTAGGTATTCTGTAATAGTAGATCCTGCAGCGTAAGCACTTCTTGGTAAGAAATGCCAAGAAATTCTACCTGGTGTTTGCAGAGCCATTGGGCATTCAGACAGGAACCTCAGCTGAAAAGATGCCAAACTATAAACACTATTAAGGCAAGATCACTGGCGTAAAGGACTTCTGTTTTCTTCTTGAAATAAGATCCATCTCGCATGCTCACTATGAACCCTTATTAACCCACTGACCAATTTCAACAGCCTTTGGCAGACTGGTAGAGTATCCAGAAATACTACAGTTTTAAGGTTTTAAGAATGACAGTGAGACAGAAAAAGATGATTTTACTGTTGTCCTGAGGAAAAGGATCTTCTTTTTAAGCATCAAAGGATTCCTATGGGGCTAATCAGTTCGAGGGAACCTTTCTATATTTGTCTCCAGATCATACAGTGCGTAGTGCAACCAAGTGCTGGTTCCTGACAGGGGCTGAAAAACTAAATATTAGTGTCAGCATCCCCTAGTTGTCTACCAGTTAGGAACTGCAGAGGCGTGGTATCATCTAATATAGCAGCCTTTCTATAATCATAGAGGGATCACTGCTACAAGTGCAGCCCAGGCACCAAATCTGTCGTTTGCCTCTGCGGAGATTAGAGGTGTGACAAGTGTGATTTGGAGAAACACACCATGATGTTACAATTTCATGCTCAGTTTGCCATGCTTACCATCAAGCAACAGGAAAAAAAAAAGCCCTCAGCTGGTAAACGGAGTAAATTTGCTATGGAAATCACTGAGAGAAGATAAATATAGAGTCCTACAATGTCATTTTTACAGTCAATTTTCTTTCTGTAACTGAAGTTTATATCAAAAGAAGGGAAATTACATAAATATTTCATCTGGACTGTAATAGTACTAAATTAGGTGCTCTAGAGATGATTTATGTCACGTAGATAGGCTGTCAGTGGCAAATATAAGAATTACAGTAACACTGAAACAGAATCCTCCCTTTCATGTACAGTAGTGAGAGCTTATGCAACGTTTAAGTAAACCTTTTCTACAGATATTTAAAGCACTTTCAGCCAAGCAGTCTATTGATGTATTGATGAGTGTATCACAGTAACCATCCCCTCCTCATACACTTCATTTTTAATGAACTGGGGTGCTTTAACATTAAATCTTACGTGAAGTTCATTTAACGCCATCACTTAGGTGAGCACATGTAAGCATTACATAGGAGACAAAATGTCTGTGGTCCTTCACCAGGTCACTGGCCCCACCTGGTGATGGGGTGGTGGGAGGCTTCTGCCAGTCAGGGTTGGATGATTTGCTCCAATCATCAGACTCATTCCCTCTCAAAGCAAGGCATTCTTTTAGGCATTGTCCACCAAGCACACAGCAGAGAAAAGATGAGCCATACAGTTCATCTGTCACCAAAGAAAAGCCATGTTTGCTTCCTTCTTGGTATTCTAGATTAGAAGCATATGAAAAAGGTGGATTTTTCTGTTTGACTTTCCCCTAAGTTATACCTCTACTGACACAATGGGAATGAAAAACTCTTCAAAGATCCCTACTACAAATGTTCTGTTTGGTGAAGCCACCAGCAGATGCAAATCTTTTAAAGCCAATGCCTCCAGCCCCTACAAAGAGACATTTGTGGAGCAGGCTATGAAGGGATAGCAACCAAAGTCCACCTCCAAGTGACCCTAATGGGAGTTAAACTCTTGCTCTGCACTGTGAACCAGGGCTCTAGAGCTGCCCACCCACCCAAAGCCTCAGAGTGCTCTGGAAGTGGACTTTTCCTAGGGATGCAGTGCCCCATGGGGCCATGCTAATGGGTGCTGTTCTGGATGCTCTTCCTTACAACTGTTAACTTCCCTAGAGAAAAAGAAATCAGCTGTGTGTTACCTCTTCAGCAGACAGGACTGCAGTGTGTTCAATCAATCATTATTCAGCAGGAAAAGATAACGTGTTCCGTTACCTGCAGCAAACACACAAATAGAAGCAGAAAAAAGCCCTTCCGAGTGCCCATGACTCAGTAAGGCTATTTTGTGTTCTTTTAAATTCTTAAGTAACGTCTAAAACATCTTTCCCCTATTAGCTGATATAGCAGTAGTGGCAGATGCACAATAAATAATACATTATACAACAGTACTTCAAAGGCCTGAATAGTGCAAGTGCAGTATCTTTCTTAGATTCAGTTTATTTAACGCTTGCCATCAAAAGGGTGTGTGCTACTTATTTATTTATTTTTCAGCTGGGTGCTTTGACTGCACATGGTTCTCGTTTTCATTCTATTGCTTGGTGACCTGGCTGCTCCAGTGAGTGCAAAGGCCATTTGAGAAGTAAAATGGATAGAAATACAGTTATTAATCAGCACAGCTTACTGAAAATGAGCATGCTGCACAGGGCCAAGCCCCAAGGAGAGGAAGAAAGTCATGACATTTCCAGGAATGCCACTGGGAGCTTTGTGGCAAACCCTGAATAATGAGATAAGAAGGAAAAATGAATGTGGCTTGAGTGGCCTGAGGGGTTAAAAAATTGCAGTGCCCTGTGTGGAAAACTTCCAGAGTAACTTAACTGGGTAACTTAACTGCACAGTCATGTCTTAAGAGAGCTCTCACAAAACTCCATTGGTTCTACTTGGTTTCGTCTTCTACTCAGATCTTTACCAGAGTAGCACTCCAGGACCATGGCAGAGGTGAGAAAGCAAAACCATAGAGCCTCACAAACAAGCTGCAGGAAGGAGGCACTGGCTAACAGTGAACTGAGAAAGAGGGACCTACCAGGGCTGTCAGGTCACTGTCTGCTGCTACCAGTGAGAGGCAGGCGAAGAATGATACTTCCCAGAGCAATGGATCTGATCAGATGGCTCAAATCCCTCTGCAGGGGATGCACTTTGTGCTATAAACAAGCCCGTGAAGCAAAGTCATCCAGTGACAGGACATTCGGCTCATAAGCACAGAACGTGGGCTGTGACCATCTGATGCATGACTCCAGTTTTAGAACCACAGCATGCCCTGAGTGAGACGTGCAATTGCTATTGCCATCAGGTGCACATCAGTGCAGTAATTGTTTCTTCAACATCAGTCCCAAGGTGCAATATGTAACCGATGTTGGAATGCAGCCCTTGCATTGCCTGCTGTGAGAGTACATTTCTAAACAACCGGCTGCAATTATACATGAATAACAATTTCGTATTAACAGCCAACTGACTTTACAAATCTCACCTCTACAAGACCATCACGTACTCAAAAGCTCTCAGAGGTTTAAATATATACACATGCATGCAAAAATTGATCCCAGTGCTTTAAAAGGATAATCTGTTCACAACTTCAATGCACAGTAAATTTTTTTTTACTGCATCAACCACACATTGCACTGCAGATTAAAATAAGAATGTTGTAGCATAGCTTACACCACAAGTTATAATAGATTTCTAAGTACTATATGGATATATTTGTCTTTTCTTTTATTTCCTCATAAGTGATGCCATTATGGCTGCCATAACTCATATTTACTCAACTTCTAGGCTGCTGGCAATAGCTCAAAAATGGATTTTGAGAATTTATATCATACACGCATCATGGGAAGGCAACAAAAGAGCACAGGTAAGATTTATTTACATTTAGAGGCGCCATTCATCATGTTCATTTTCATGCTAACCCTGTCTCCCCAAGCAGAAAAGTCAGTCACCTGCCTTGCAAACAAGCTGAGGACTTTACATTCCCATCAAGCCTAACAGGAACTGCTCTGTGACTGTCTGTATAACTTTGGACTTGGTTTTCACAAATAAATTCCCCCAGGAACACTGTTGGACTCCCAGCATATTCACTCCTGAAGCTGAAGGACTGGTTTCTAATTCAATATGCACTGCATGTGGCAGAAGATCTCCTTTCAGCTTCATATACTGGAAATTCATCTAGCAGCACCTAGAGAAGCCAACACTGATCCTGCAAGGAGACCAGCGGAGACACCACTGAAGTCCTTGGAAGTGCATCAGTGGATCTGGACACCAGAGCTGAAACAGCAATACTTGAAGTGACGTTTCACAGAAGTAGCATCACAAGACATTGGCATTCTACTTGTGAAAGTGTCTTGTAAGAGTACAATTGAATTGTTATCCTTTTTGGAGAGTGAGCTTTCAAAGGCAAGGCCTGTTCTCACACCTGGCAGTTGAAAAATGTGCTCACACAACAAGGTAGTGAATACTGCAGGTAAAATGTATGAGCAGTGAGTGCAGGCCCTACCAGCATAGAGGTCTGCAGAATTACAGTCAGCTGTACAAGATACAGACAGGGTGCAAAACCTGAACCCTGCTTCTCCTTTTGTGTGCCACCTTTGTTTGTTAAGTGACAAAGCAGAAAATATTCATTACCTTTGTGTTCCAAGGTGTTTGCTTTAAGACGACTTTCCTTCCACCTATTATAAATGTTCATAAATCCAGAGTGAAATATTCAATAAAAAAAGGAAGATTTGCAGTTACAGAGAGAGCTCAAATAAAGTTCATGGCTTCTAAGTAATGCAGCTTTCAATTACCATACCCTTTTTAAACTGTGAAAGATGTAATGTTAATCAAACATGTAATTTGCAAGTGTTTTTCTTTAGTAAATGTCATGTACAAGTAGATATTTAGGATGTAATGCACAAAGTAATTGCAGATAACTTTCCATGGTAATATTTATTTACATTAGAGCAGACATGAATATTCCTGAAACAGAAAATGAATATTCTACACAAAATCCCAACCCCAGTGAAGTCAATTCCAAAGCTCCCATTGCCTTCCAGGACTAGGATTCCACTCTTTATCAAAGTCAGTTTGTTAACTAACACATCTCCTTATTAAATAAGAGTCGAAAATTAAATTAGCATAATGGAGTTCTACTCAAACTTTCTCCAAGATACAAAAAAGTAACTGCAAATGGTGAAACCTGCCTGGAGACCAGCAGAATGGGGATGCCAGACACAAGCTCTGGAGACAGGTCCTGTTGGGTGACTATAACTGTAATGTGTTATATTTCAGGGTTTGGATGCACACATTCCCAGGATCAAGTTTTCATGGTAGCTCAATGCTCTTCTGTTTTGGCACCTAGATGAGGATTAAAGCTCCTAGAAATTTGTTGAGTCACCCCAGTCCAAATGGCTTACAAGTCAGTCCTCGTCTTGCTGGGGCATCCCTCTCAGTGTTACTGGGTTTAAGCAATGAGTTGCTTTATATGGCTAATTGCAGAATTCAGCTCTACAAAATACTGTATTTCTACTTTCAGTAGAAGAGTGCTCTTTACTTACAACAACTAGAAACTAACTGCTTTACCTAACATGCAGACATTAACAGGAGAACATTTTAAGCTGAAGTGCTGACTGACAGCAATGCAAGAGAACTGGGGAACTATCAAAAATATGAGGAACTGGATGCACCCAGTGCAAAAACAATCTTTACATTCATGGAAGAAGTTACATAGTGCGACATCCTGCACTGTGAACTGCAGACTTCCAAACTGCCTGCAGAGGTCAACTCCTGGGCTGAGTTAATCGTTCAAAAGTGACTGTGAAGTTCTAAATAGGGGCTTTCATCAGAACAAATATTCTTTCAGAAATTTTTTGCCAATGGCACATTTAAAACTTCTGCAACATCCTCTTAGGAAGACTGAAGTCTGTTGTGCTTTCTGCAGTTACATACACATACTCCTCAGCATCCTCACCTTTGCCCTCCCCATCTATTTTCCTAGAAGGCACCTGCAGTTCATTAGCTGCCGAGCATTTATACACCACAACATCCAAAATGGACAACTGAACCCTGGAAGTGAGTGCTGTGAGTTGTTTGAGTGCCAGTCCCACACCGAGGATCACGGCTCCTCTTCTGGCACACAGTGCCCAATGCAGAATGATTGGAACACCATGTCTGACCTCAGACTTCAAGTTGTAGTCAGCAAGCAGGAGGCAACTTAGATACTGTGCACGTCATGTGGCTGAATTCCTAGTGCATCTTACATGGTTCACACTGATATTTTCAGCAAAATAAGCAGAACATCCTTTTTTTCTTACCACAAGCTACAGAATTCACAGCAAGGCAAGATTTACAGTGAGATTTCACAGAGGCTTTTCATTCTCTTCTTTCTTTCAAAACATATTCTACGATGTTTATATTATTTAGAGTAGGAAAAGAGGCCTCTAGACATGTCCACTATTTTTCACCTTTTTAAGTGTAGCTGCTATGCTTGCTTTCATTCCAATTGCCAGCGAATGAGCACCTACAATGGAAGAGTGAGGAATGAGGTGAACGCCGTGTCCTTGGTGCTGAGGGAAGACCGAGTGACCACAGGAATCACAAAGGAGGCTGAACCCCTCCCAGCAAAATTCATGCTGGTACTGTGATTCAAGTATATTGAGCAATTGTTACATCCTGCTAGGTGTAATTAATGCACCAAAATACTTAAATTAAAATGCCATGTAATGTGAAATAACTTCAAGTAAGTAAACTACATAGCAGGCATTCAGTCCTACACGTGTGGAATTTCTACAAGAACCTGACCAACGTATTCTGGACTCTGACAAGTACCCCTTTCACCTTGGCAAGATTTATTAACAAATCGTCACTATCAGGCTGAATTTCATATACTTATGTCTTAGGACACTGCTGGCAGATTATCTGATTTCTCTTACTTGAGCATACTGATGTCTTCACATTTTGCTCAAGTCTCAGTTGTGGTTATTTCCATTACTCAACCACGTTTCGACCCCACATTTATCATTCTCACAGAAAACTGGAAAAATGATCTGTCTGGTTTTGGTGACATCGGTGTCTTACTCCATTTCCAACAAAGCATGACTTGCCCATCTTCATCTCCATCTTACTACACAGCCGAAGAATCTTTTGCTATTTGTTTCAATAGTCTCTGCCAGACGTAACTCAGCTTGACTTTTGGAAAATCTCACTTTATCCCTAACATATCCTGACTTTTAAGACAGTTTTGTCTGTTGAGGTTCCTTTTTGTATTCCTTACAGATCTCTTCTTATTTCTACTATCTTTTCCTTTGATAACTAATACGAACTTGGTTCTGAACTTTCTAGCTATGGATTTCTGGCCCTGCTGATCCCTGACGATTTTTGTAGAACCCGGGCTTTGGGGCATCTATCACATTACATTTCTTCAGGGTTCCAGGCCAACGTAATTTCCAAATGCATTTCCTCAGTTTTGAAGGTTAGTTTTATAGATACGTGATCTTTTGCTTTTTATCTGCCTTAACTTTAAATGAACCAAATGGTTATTATTTAGTCTGAAGTTATTTGCTATGACTCGGGCATTTATTCTATCTTCATTATCTATCAATGCTACATCTGAAATAGTATTTTCCTGGCTCAGTAATCTGATGGCAGAAATATTTACTGTTTCAGTAACATGTGTTATCCAAAATATATAAGAGAAATTAAAGCTTGGAAACGCCACAAGTCCTAGAAATATTTCTCTCCGTAGTAACATTTGACAGGCCTTTACATACAGCCAAGCCAAGCTCTTAACCTGCAAAGCAGACTCCTAGCACAGTACCACTAGAAACTCTTAGCAGCCTTTCTCACAGTGATTTTGACCTAACCAGATGTTGATGGATCTTTATTGTCTTTTATTTCTCTTCAGTTGGTCATAACCCTAGAGCATAATGCTACCCTGTCAGTCTTTTATATATAAACTGCAGCAGAGTGGCTCTATGTATTTTATCATATAATTACAGAATTTTGCACAAGAGCTTATGCTGTCAGACAGTGCTTCTTTGCACTCAGCATGTGATGAAACCTTTAAAATCATCAAGCAAGTCAGAACTGAAGTAGTCTTGCCTTCCAGAAAGTGACTGGGACCTCAAACTATGTCCCTGTGGAGAATCACAACCAGAGCAAATCGGTCAGGTCCTCGGGTGCAGATGAACCACCTTGACTTTTCAGGCTGGGAAATTCAACTTCAGTTTTCCCACTGCAGCCCCACGCATATGGGGAGGAGCCCTCTGATTTGCCCCCCATACAGGCACGTGTCCATGCCCTGCCCTGCAGAGGAGCAGCTGGCTGCAGATTGCACCAAGCCAGAGCTCTCACCTTGCACTGACTGAGCACAGCACAACCCAAAAGAGTTTTAACTTTGATCCCCCAAGGACAAGATGCACAAGTATATGTTTATCAAATTGTATAATATCTTTATGGCTGCATAGTGCAACAGTTTACAAACACAGCAGGAAGGAATATTCAGTTTTTGTGAATGTAAGTAAAGCATTTCCACTACAATTCTGGCAGAGCTGCGTGCACGTGAAATACAAGATCAATCTACCAGAGAGTTTTGACATGCAAGGACTTTATGTTTACACTTTGGCTGATGTTTAGCATGCTGCAGTGCAGCAAACAGAAAAGTGTAGTTGAGCTGTCATGTAAGATAATTGATTTTGACAAGACTACAAGTTAATTCATCACTATTTCGCGACTTATTTGGAAATTCTTTGCATCAGTGTCCCAGAGGACAGCATGTAATCGCTTGTAAGCTGAAATTAGGTCCAGAGTTAAATATCATTAAATCTCAGGTACAGCCAGAGCTCAGCATGTGACTACTAATGCGTTACCTTCCCTATTACATCAAGGACACAACTGTAGCAAAGGTTATGAAGATTATTGCTCAAGTTGCAAATTGCTTACAACTAGAGAATTAAGTTGAGACACATTTCCAGACAACCTACAAATGGGTATAAGAGAAATTCCACTGAATGGATACCTTAAAATCATTAACATCCTCATGTACTCATATTTTCTTGCATTTCTCTTGCATGTACTCACAAAAAAAAAGAAAAAAAAACCCTCCAACCTCTATGTGAAATAAAATAAGGGAAATTATTAGACCCAATCTTTGTACTAATATAATCAAATTAAACCACCATTCATGTTAGCCACTCTAACATTTCATTATAATAGAGTATGAAGGATTGGTAGATATTTTAATACTGCATTGCAAAGAACATATTGTTTGACAGTTTTATTTCAGACCATTAAATATTAATTGCTGAACAAAAGGATGCATAAAAAATTACATTGTACACAAATAATTCAAATCCCTGCAACTAGAAAGAATATTTGCATTCTCATCTCCTTTCAAGTCACAGCTAATAAGAGCATTTTGGCTAGGTTTTGTGTGTCTAGCTACTCATTTCTACCAGAATGGACGCACAAGGGCAGCTAGCATTTGATTTACATACTAAAGTGAAGGTAATGGGCACAGTCCAAATATCACAGACAGCTCTGAAATGGCAATTTAAGAAGCGGCCCTCAGCAATTCTAAAAATTTCAGCCTGAGACCACTGTCTATTTAGGGTCTTTTGGAATGGCATTAAAGGTAACGCATCAATAGATGATGCTGCTCTGATGCAGGCTGCATCTCAGGGCTCCCCACCTACATAAAGAAATACAGGCTGCTCTCTTTCTTGGTGTGATGAAAGCCCTCCCTCAGCTGAAGACAAGGTCAGAGCTGTTTGAGAACTGTTGTGAGTTATGTGTCCTGAAATGGCAGTGGGGAGCAGGCCCTCCACACCCCCAAGCTCTACTTAAAGCAGGCTGCAGAAGCTCCAAGCCCGTTTTTTCCAAAGCACGAACACACTGTTCGCAAGGCCGCCAAATGACTTGTTCATGTATATTTTGATCTCTGACACGCAAAGTAAACTGCTTTACCAGGAGCTAAATTGAAACTTTTCACCAAAATCCATCTTAGTTTTTTGCTAGAACACTACAGTAAGAAGACCTAACATCACTAATTAGTTTTTAATGATCACAAGCAAACAAAAGACACTACTAGGGAGGCACCATGCTCCAGGAGCCCCAGCGCAGTAAGTGGTCAGTCAGCAACTTCATCATCTTCACCTATTCTCAAAACCTGCCAGCACTGGAAATTGGTTTGAACTCAATTTCTAAAGAAATGGAGACCCTGTTCATTTTAATTAGGCTTTCGGAGCTACTGAAAAGCTACTGGAAAGCAGGCTCAGATGGTGACTATGATGCTTCCAAACAACAATCACAGATTTTGCAGGAACAGACCTCTGGCCATTAATAGAATTAAAGTGAATACAACTCTTCTCATGCTTCATAGGCTCTTACCACGTTTTAGTAAATGCCTTATGAGTCACAACACGTCTCCCTCTCTTCCCTCTTCTCCTTCCCCCCCTCTGCTAAAGTTCAAACATAGAAATACATTACTCAAGTCTCCTGGGGTGTCAACTCGGTATCCTTTGCAAACATCGAATTCTCATAAGACAAATGGCATTAAGCAAGTGCTTCTGACTGCCCATCTCTGTTTTCCTCCATATGATATGCAGATCCACAATTACATGCAGGGGCACCACAATGTGACACCAGTGGCACACTTTTGGCAGTTTCTACTTCAACAGTGACTCAGCTAAGAGAGTAAAGCATGCTGAATACTTGGTATGTATGTGCACATCCTGAAAAAGCAGGATATCGTTTTGAAATACATTATATTAATCCTTCTGTGATATCAACACCGCTGTAGACTCTGGGCCAGGCTATCTAAGCAGCCAGAGCACTCTAGAGAACACGAGGCATTAAAACCCTGAATTGCTCTGCTTGAGAAACATTTAGTTGCTTTTCTGCAACATCTTACTGTGGGTAAAACAGTAGGCAGCTCCTTGAAACCCACTCCACCTCCTGCCCAGTGGATAATGCAATCAGGAAGGCAGCTCGCCATGTGGAGCTGGGCGCTCAGGAGGCCTCTCAGCCTCTGGTTTCTCGTGTGGAAGACTTGGGGCATGAGCAAGGGTATCTCTCTCTCTGCTCCACCCAAGAGTTAGGTGGCATTAAGGGCAATATTTCAGGGAAGTAAAGAAAAAGAATGGATAAAATCAGAAAATGAGAGAAAAATGGGATGGAAGGGAGAAGATAGAAAGACAAAAAGAACCAGGGGGACAAAAGGCATTGGAGCCTGGGTCTGGCACAGAACCTCAGCCTGCTGTAGTAGTGGCATGCCCTGACCGGGGCAATTTAGAAACTGGTGATAACCACCATGCCTGACACTAAAACCCAATTTCCTTTCCAGTGAGTTACTCAGGAAAAATCTTAGCCTGTTCTCTGGTCTGCATTTATTTGAGAGATTAAAAAGTTTTAGAAGTATGACATTGTTCATTGTGACTTAGTTTCTTTAATGAGATACAGGGCTGCACTCAACAGCTAAAACAAAGGGACTGATTCATGTTTAATGTGTCCAGAGAATCATCGTGTTGAAAGACTGACATAAAAGGGTGGATGAGTCAGGAGAAACCAGAAAGCCTCATTTAACGTGCCGTTCTGTACTCATGTTAGCTATCAGATGTCCCTTTGTTAACAACAGGGGGCTGCATAGAAAGTATTCTGGTAAGAGATTTTGAGACTTGAAAAGTCTGGAGGCACCATCACCCAGGTGCTACACAAGTTGCCCCGTGTATAACATGAACCAATCCCAAATAGCTGAACATCAGATTTTGGGATTGTATGGGTGATGCCAGCAGGAACCCTGCAAGCAGACAAAGGACATGGAGGTAAAGAGCCCTTTACCTCATTAATTAAACTGGAATCCCGTTACCAGGTTAGACCAGTGCTTGACACCATTTAATCAAGCAGTTATGCACTGATGTTTACATCTCTAGACAAAAGTGAAACAACTAAGTCCAATATATCTGTTTTTTCCCTTAAAAAGAAAAAAAAAAATTAACCCCAGTGTAACTTTCTCTGGACAATTTATTTGTTTCTGGAGTTTAATAGCTTTTACACGTTTACAGAATTCTCATAGCCTTACAGTGCTGACCTGGTGGCCAAGTTTTTGTTCTTTAAATCTTACCAAAACAGTCAATATCTGCAATTCATTTCAGAAGAACAGTGCTTTGCATTAGGAAGTTAATGTACTGATTAATTTACCTAATTACAGTAAACCAAACAATCCTGCAACTGAGGCCAGTCTGTTCACTTACTTAAAAAGTAATTACACACAGCCCCAGAACAGAATCAGCTGCTAGATATCTGAGGGCTGGGTCGTGATAAAATTTTAAACAGTTCTTCTGGTCATGTTTCTGTTTTTCAAGTCTGTCTCTTCTGAAAAACCAGAGACTAGTTTGACATTTAATTTCCATTTCTGTATTGAACCCAGGAAAATACATGGCTCTAGAGGAAGATACTGAGAGCGAGGTAAACATGAGCTAATCAGTCACGGAGTTGCTGGATGGAAATGAGAATGCTTTCTATGTGCAGAATACAGAGCAAATAAAGTTCAGTCTGCGCAGAGAGCTCACACCACATCAATTAACAGCTGAAATCTCACCCAGGAGCTGAAGCTGGGTCCTATTTTGAGATCTTCAATGAAAAGTAAGTACTACAGGGACAGGGCCCTCATAATTCTCCTCACAGCAGTCTGGGCGTCACTGGAGGTGTTCAGTGTACAAACTTACATTAACAAAGTACTTTTGTCACAAAGGTGCTGCCTCCCAGATGGGGCACTCAGAACGTGTCCCTCCCAAATCTCCTTTTAATGGAAGCGTAGAAAGAAATCCTCAATGAAGAAAAATAGAATTTTGAACCTAATTCACTGTAATCCTATGTTGACTTTTCTGAATGTTATGAAACTCTCAATCTCCTATCAAGCTGCATGACTCGTACACCTGTGCTGACCACTGCTTATTTTATTAAAGAAATAGTTCAGTTTCAGGATAGAAATGTGGAAATTCTGTGCTGTGCAGCAAACGCAGGGAACATCTTGATCAAGATTGGTACCCAGCTCTAACACAGAGCTTTATAATTTATATTTAACATTTTATTCTGCCATCCCTATTATTGGATGTGTGAAAGAGTTGCAGAAAAGATAGAATTTGGAATTCTATCTTTATCAAAGCATTGAGTGGCAAGATTTATCTGCAAACTATGAGTGAAGCCATCCTGTAGTTTAATTTGAAGAACTGTCTGGTTAAATGACAACTGGAAGGAGTGCCTAGTCAAAAACCAGTCTTGTTGGGTTAGAAATAATTCATTTTTATGGCTTCTTAAAGAAACAGTAACCAGCAGGAAACATCAGAAATTTGTCTTCTCTAATCTTCAGCTTGAGAGAAACATTTGAAGGTAAGAAACATTTTGGTTCGTTCAAAATTCTCATTTCCACTCAGAGCCCTGCTTACTCTTGAATTAAAATGGCACAAGTTTGATATGAATAGAAGCATTCAGGATAACAAATCACTGATAGTTCTGCCTTAACATCAGGCTGGTTTGTGACCAAGTGAGAATCAATTATCTTTGTATCACTGCTAACTAACATAATAAAACAATTATAGAATTTTCTTCTGACAAATTCAGAAAGGATGAAAAACGATTCCAAGCACCAATATCAAGAGAAGACATTAACTTTCTATATTGATCTTTTTTTTTTTTCCTTCCCAACTTAAAATAATTTCAGTTCAGAAACTGTACTTTAAAGGCTGAAAGATTTGTGCAGGGAATCTAGCAGGGCACAGAACGACTTAGAACAGATTTTTTAGTTCCTATTGAAAACACAGATGGAACTAAAATGTTATTTCAAGAATCAATTTAATTAAAGAAAGAATTAGTACTTAATTCTGAAAGTTGCCCTCAGAAATTACAAAGACAAAGGCAAAAATGATACAACGGAATAACAGCTACATATCTAAAGCCCAAGTAAAAGTAGGAAAAGTAGGCACATTTAAATACTAATGAACCAAGTATTTATTGAAATTATCAGAGGAAGGAAATGATAGCATTTTTAAAAGTGAAAATCTCTAGAATTTGACCAGATGATTCTCATCTTGACTCCTCCTGCTTGTTTCCTCTGAACTGAGCAAAAAGTAAAACCACACAGACCCATTCCTGGGGTTTAAACTGACAAAAGCTGAATTTCTGTTGTCATCTGTAGGCAAATGACATGCAAGTCCAGAATAATTCCAGTTGCGTTGTTCTGCTTTCATAAAATAGTGAGCTAAATGTGATCCAGAGCTCCCAAGAAGCAAAATGTCTTTTACAACAACAGAGGAAATGAAGCAAAAGGGAACGAAAAGTGAAAAAAAACCCAACTATTGATCATGCAGATACAAAATGAAGTTGGGACAAATATTGGTGTTGATTATTTTCTTTCCATTATCCACAATGTGTTTTTCCTCACAACAAAGAAGAAGTGGTTTAATATCACCTATCACTCATATAATGGATGAAGCGTGAAAGATGCCTTCAAGCAAGTTAGCAGCTTGGCTAATTTGTCATAGTCGTACACAAAGAAAAAATGCACCTCTTAATACATTTGAACATATTGCATCCTGGAAGAACAACCCAACATCTGGACATCTATAATACAGTCTGCAACAACATGACTGTATGTCAAAGTAATTAATTAACATCATTTCTTTCTGCCAGTTAGAAAACATGCATTCACTATAGAACACAACATTTGATCTTATTAATTTAATGAGAACATCTATTTCTTCTTTAGAAGTTTTCGTGTAGAAACCTCAAAACACCACACAAAGGTCAGGATCACCGTTTCATAAAATAGTGAAAGAAATGCAAAGAGAGAAAGAGGTGCAAATGGACTGTCTCAGAAACAAAGTTGGGAACAGAACCTCCTTTCTTGAACACAAGAAACTCTTGTATTGAATTCAGCGGTACCCAAAATGCATCCCCTCCAAAGAATTTCCACGTCATTCCAGGATTTCAGAATGAGATTAACCACATAACTCTTTGGATACAGTCACCATTAATAAAGTTCAAATCCCACATATAAGAGGACTCCCACCGGCCTTAGGGATACTTTGACCTGCTGCTTATGTATTCTGTTTTCTATCATAACTAGCAACTCAATAAATCCTCTGCTCTAATTCAGAGATCGCCAAAGTTATGGGAATAAAATAATTCATGGTATCATAGAAATGTACAATAGTTGAGGAGGAAAGGACCCCCGGAGATCACCCAGTCCAAACCCTCTGCTCAAAGCAGGGTAAGCCAGAGCAGTTTGCCAAACTGTCTCCAGCTGAATTTTGACATCTCCAAGGACGGACTCTGTAATCTCTCCAAGCAACCTGTTCCAGCATTTGATCACGCTTACAGCAAAAGATGGCTTTTTAATGCTTAAATGAAACTTTTTATATTTCAGTGATCTCAGTAATCTGTGAATCCATGCACTCTGAAGAGAGCTGGGACCCAGCTGCTGAGGACAAAAGCTAATAAGACTGTCTTACTGATCTGACAGAATGGCGGTCCCTAAGAAACCCAGAACTGGGTTGCTGCAATCAGATGCTATGAATAGCCTAAATGCTAGGAACTTTTTCCCAATACACTCCTGAGTTAGTTGTGACTAAAGCAATTCTTCACCTGAGGATGAAATCAAATCCAAGCCCTGTCTTGAGACTCATAATCCAAATGTAATATAATCCCACCAGTTTTGGAAGGAAGAGATACCACCTTCCCCCAGTATCCCTGAAGCAGAGTCTGGGTGCCATCTTTCAGTAGCTGGAATTTGTCCTAGAGGGCAGATCTAAGATTCATAGAAGTGCATGCACTTTTTTTACAGCTGTCCCAATTAAACTAGTAATCTAAGTGATTATGGAGCACTAGCAGGTTAAGGTAGATGATGATGCAAAATCATATCTCCATAACTGCAAACCTTGCAATCCCTACGGAAAAATGGACTTTCCATGTAAATCCGCATGTTTTTCTGCAAATCTGCCTCCTTCTGCAGTCTGGGCTTCCAAGCCTTGATTTTTATTTAGGAAATTATCACTGCAACCTAAGTAAGACACGATACCAGATTTTGGTCCTAGGCTAAAAACTGCAGTGCAATCAATTTTCTAATACTGTTGCATAGTTAGATCACTGCAGCTTGATACAAAGGGTTCATAAAGGTGAGGTTTAAGCAGACAGTAGCGAAGGTAAGAAATCCTGTTCCTATTCCAAATGTCCATTGCTTCATGTTTTAGCTGATTCTGTTAAAATTTGCATTTTGCAGGGTAATTTCAACCAATCTATCCTGCATTTGACATACATATTTTTAAGCATTCTGGACAGAGTTATATCCCTGCTCGTCTCTGGCTTTTACATAAATAGGCTTTTTATGATAGGCAGGAAAGCTTCTGAAAATGATGAACTGCAGAGACTTTTCTGTTGACTGACCACCCTCCAGGATCAAAGAAGAGTGTTTTATCTCTGCTCTTTCTGGATGATGTCCACAAAGATCTTCCTGATATAAAATAGTCTGAGTAATAATACACACATCATTCCTACCTGACATTTACTGTTGTTTCAAACGGGCCCTAAATCTATCTTGCATAACACACACAAGATAGGAAAGTGACTTCTTTTTACAAAGTAGATATGGACAGGATCTTGTCCCATACATTTTCCTTTTTTTGCCTTTCTTCAGTCCCTTTAAGCATGTCTCTGTGCAGCCGTTGGTCTCATTTTATTTTACTCCACGACCCAGAAACTCAACATGTATTGCTACCACCAGATTTTACTCATCTTTCAGTTCATTGCTCATATTTCTAGAGTTCTTGTCATTACAAAGAAAACGACACCCAGATCTGTGACACTTGGGTCTCTTCCCAGCTTTCCTGACAAATGGCATTTATTGCGTTTTCTTGAACAAGATTCAGGTATTTCAAACTCTTATTTTCAATCCAAAACTTTTAGATATTCTGGGTTAACACTAGCATGTTTTATAAACAAAATCCTGCAGTTTTTCTGGACTAAAGCAAGTCTTTTGGAGCTGTAAAGAAAGGACTGAGGGATGTGCTTATTACAGAGTACACATTCAAGATGTTTAAATGGCATAAAGAAGGGTTAAAACTGGAGATGTAAAATGCTTCCTTGAGTGCAGCAGTACAAGTAACTTTTGACTGTAGAAATTTTCCTTAATGTGCAAAATTTCTGATATTACCCTAACATTTTTGTCAGTAAAAACATAAAAACTGGTGGTTAAAAACTGCACTTTTCTTGCTTGCACTACTTTTCCAGGCCAAGAAAAGGCAGTTTTGGCAGTTGAAAGCTCCATAAGTTCCAGCATCCCACTGCAATATATCTTGTTTAAACATTAAACACTGTTTATTGAAGCTATAGTGCCGATGACTACCATAGAATAGATGTTTACATCCCTGCATAAACACTTTAATGGGTTTCTTTGCCGGTACCAAGAAGACAAATGCCACTTTAGACAGAACACTTCATCTCTAAATCTTTCTTCTGCCTGATTATTGCCGCTAGTTTGCAAGCATCACATTCTTTCTCACTTCACTAATTTTTTTTGCATGATAAAAAGCATTCCTTCAACACCTCAGTTTTTCCTGTTTGAGGCAATACCTGGCACATCAGGGTTTGCCTCCCCTTGATCTTTGCCATTTCTTTTGTTCTCTCAAATTAACAGCAATTTTCACCATTATTGGCCTGGCTGTAGCATCTTCTCTTCCACCACCATTCTATTCTCTCCTCCTTCTACTTTAATTTGAACCAAATTTGTACATTCTTCTCTGTAGAATGAGGCATTCACTGCTCACAAGTCTGAAATGGTCAGTGCCTCGCATGAACACTGAAGTGTTCATTTTCCACAACTACTGCATTTCACCATTCATTTTCTCAGTTCCGTTTATCTGCGCTCTTCCTGTCCCCAGCTGCTTCTGCCTGTTGTCTCACTGTTACTAGGTTTTCCTCTATTCCCCCCACATTCTTCCTCTGTCACACCTCAATCTTTATTTTGTTCTGTGTCAATTCCATGCTTCCATGTGTATCATGTTCCCCTTGTTCTTCCTGGGTTTGGTGTCTGTTCATAACAGTGTGTTTGTAAGTGGTGGCTGTGCTACAGCAATCCCCTCAGAGAGGCAGGTATGGTGCTAGCACACCATCTGCTCATTTTTTTGCTTTGGCCATAACATATTTCCTTATTTTGTATGCTTTTCTGCACAGATAACTAAGGGCTCTCTGCATTCCTTGCCAAAGCTAGATTAGCAGCAAGAGTAAAGTGCTCACCTGTGAGCAGTGGTATGAAGCCCCGCTCCCATCCTTGCATTCACAGTCAGATAGGCTGTAGTTCAGCCCTCTGCTATTTCATTATTTCTCTTCACATCACTGAAGCAAACCAGCTGTTTCAACAAACATTCATTTCACTGAGGACACAAGATATCTTCTCCCGTGGTAAATTCTTTTTCCAAGTTTTATAAGGATTCCAGACAAGTATCAGGGTATCTATTTGAGGGTCTTTTCAGAAGTGTAATTTAACAGAACAAGATTAGTCAGAGAAACATTTTATGAAAACATTTAACTTCAGAAATATGTTATCATACCATACAATAACACAAATGGTGGACGAGAGAAAGAAGGAAAATCCCTTCTGACTTTGATGCTTAATCACTGCCTTTAAAATAGCACTGTAAGTAGGAAGAAGAGCATCTCTATGGAAACACCCCAAGAACACAAACAGGTGAAGGGGTAGCAGGGTCTTTCCCACTTGTATCACACATCTCTGGAGACAGCTACTCAGAACCCAGCAGAAGTCAGAGCCAGCCTCAGGCTCCTCTGCTGCAGCCACCTGTACCAGCTCACAGGGGTTTGCTGATACCTTAGGGCCAACAGTGAGCAGAGCTCTGCCCTCTCCATGCGTTCTTTGAAATGCATCACTCTAGCAAGCACTGAAATAATCAGCTTAGAACCATTACACTTGTTTTTCTGTTAGCAAGCAAAAACCCTGGGAATACTTTTCAATGGGTGCCTAAGCCTGAGACTCCTGCCTGCACTATGACAGAAGGAATTCTGCTCTTTTCTCCAAGTGACAGCACTTTAGCATCCAGGCCATGAAATGATAGCAGTGGTACTTTTAAATTGATCTAAAGTCTGTTCATTTGTGTAGTGCACATTTAAAGCCACATTACTGCAAGATGCTTCAGTAATGAAATTTAACATTAGAAATTCAGTTCATTAAAAAAGATATTTTAGTAGATTCCTTCTTTTATAGCTATTACCCTGTCCAAAGTGAAGAAAACCTCAGTCAAATTAATAAAACTAACAACTCATAACGCATATACTGCTTTAATATAAAGTGTCCTCAGTTCTCAACAATTAGGCAGACAAAAAAAAGTGCATGTCAGCCAAATTCCCCCTTGTATAACCTCAGGAAGACCTGCACCAGAATGCATTAAGCCCATTCAGCACTAGCAACCACATTTCCTTTACTGGAAATTACCCTTGAAGTGTAAACCTGTACTCCCAATTAGAGACAACTCATCAACACAATTGCCTTGGTCACGAACAAAACTTCAACACAGAACCCTGCTTGCTCCCAGCATTCCTATACACACGCCCCTTTCTCTTCTATGAAATCTGAGAATCTCTGCGTGCCCCCCCTCCAAAGCCCTCAGTCCCTAATGATGGGCTACAAGTAAGGTTTTACGCCAAAAAATTTGCACATAACCTCTCTTGTCTTTGGATTCCAGCATGAATTCAGAGTTGGATTCAGAGAGTCAGCAGATTGACTTTCTAGAAGTACAAGGCATGATCCAATTGTCTGACAGTTCAGTTACACAGAATGCAGAATTTCCATCCTGGTCACATACAGCTCATGAGAGGCACGAGAACAAGAAAACGTGAGGTGCTATGCTCAGATGGCCATCAGCTCTGGCCTCCTACTTCCCGTTTGCCCACCAAATGCCTTATATCAATGTATATGTATACCAGAATTACAACTATAGACCTAGCTACAAATGAGAAGCCTGGTTTTAACAGATCATCTGAGTTCTATATGAATATTCGCTCTAGCATATAACTCATTATGGCTCATCTCTTCAACTAAAGCAGACAAACATAGAAAGAACTGGATGATTTAAAAGAGGAGATGATTGTAGTAATATTGCAATAATTACATAATTGTGCAGAATTATTCTGATAACATTATACATTAAAATAATATTTTACACCTGGAGGCTTATCACACTACATACCTGTATTATTTTCCTATCACTTCTCTGCCCTCTGGCACTCACCTATGTGGTAGGTCAAAGCATCACCTCTGTCTAGAACTGGCAGACGTGTTCAGATCAGTGCCCTGCAGATTGTCCTCCTCTGTGGGACACCCAGCATTGAGCTTGGGGCTCTCTTTTTTTTTTTTTTTTTTGGTGAAGCTGAGTTTGGCTTTAACACATTGAAAGAAGGAACTGCCATTGATAAACCTGGATGATACTTCGTAACTCTCTTGGTCCCTAAATGAGATCCTCATCAACCTGATTTCCCCCCTCATCGCTTATGGTCCCATTCAGATAATGACTTAAGCATTTATCTTACATAAAAAACATCAGTTGTTCGTTAATGACTTTAAAAGTACTACTCATACACATGAAGTACATTGCTAGATCACATCTGAAGAGCAACACTGTGAGCAAGGCAGAACTCCAGGGACCGAAGCAGAGTGAGGACAGCTCAATGAAATCTTCAAAATCATTCAAAGGAGGCAGCCTCAAAGGAGAGCTGGAACTGATGGGAGAGAATGATCTGTCACTACATGGGCCTCAGACAAGAGCAGCTGATTCAAGGAAGTCCTTTCCCACCCTGTGACAGTGAAGATGAAGATAAAAAGGAAAAGGACACAGGGTGCTGAATTTCTATTTTTTATCTTCTTTAGTACAACTTTTAGGACAACTGGCAACTGATCTACTCATCATCAATGAATCACACAGCAGAGGTGCAAAAAGCAATTTCTCTCCAAAGTAAATCTTGAATCTACATTTCCCTTTCCAGGATCCACTGTTGGCTTTTACTTGGTCCAGTTACTCTGGGGAAAAGACAAGGCAAATGTAACTCTCACAGCTTTCCATAAGCTCACAGCATCTCCAAAGCAGTTAACTCTTAGAAGCTAAGAGTGTACTACCATGTCTGCTACAGAGAAAGAAGAAAATACCACAACCACGTGAGTAGCAATATTAACAGCTTCAGTGAGAGAAAAACTATTCCCACAGAATGAAAAATGACGGATTAGTCCAGTTTAATGCAGCCAAATTATCTGTGTAAAAATACATAGGCGGGACATGCTGCTGTGCTAACTGTGCTGAACAGCAGCTTGTGTTTATGCTCAGCTCCCTGGTTACAGGCTGTCCTGTGTAGGCTGTCCCAGGAAGTGCAGCTGCTACAGAGATGGCCTCGCACAGACAACCTGACGTGTGAGCCCGAGCATGCGTGGGCTCCACAGCCTGCAGAGGCAGAAATGAGACAGCAGCTGCTTACCTGAGCACACTAGCTCAGAGGTTGAAGGGATTGGGATGTTTAAGGAAGAACAATCTGAAAGAAAGAGATCCATTCTGCTTTGTAATTGATACAAAAGATCCTTGTGTGCACCCTCACTGGAGCTTGCCTTTATACATGTACATCTCTTTGCATGATGCAGCTGTCACTGAATCTGCAAATCATATCAGCATTAAGCTGAAGTTTGAGCTTAGCTTAAGTGAAATGTGTATTAAAAGACCACAGTCTGCTTTTAAACAGATTTTTAGAAATTTTACCTAAACTTAGATTTTGCACTGATGTATGAAATACAAGGGTTCACTGGAAATAGAAACATCTCTCGAATTCTGTCACATTGATGAAGCAGTCCTTGTGATACAAACTTGTTGCAGAGACAAACTCCTACACAGGAAACATGGACAGCCGTCTTTCAAGGACAAGGCCCTGAACCAAAGTAGCACTCCACTCAAGGACTGGAACTGTTGAGGATCCACACCTGTACACACCTCTTCCCAGGGTGCCTTCCCAGTCAGCCCTCCTGTCTTCAGAAGCCAAGGACAAAAACTTTGCTAATGATTCCATCAGATACATCCCTGATCTTAAGTTGAATTTCATTTAATGCTTTGTACACAAGTCACACGCGTCCCAGCATTCCTTTGAGCTTTATGTCTTCTTCAGAAATAGTTCAAAGCATTCTGAGAGTATGGAAGCCAAAAGCAAACCTGCAGAACGCCATGGACCCATTTAAAATACTCACTTTTTCTCCTGAGATTTCTACTATTTCTTTCATAACTTGTCAAGCAACACCCCCTTTCAGATTTAGCACAGTGTCTGCAGTTCTCATTCATCACAAGTTTCAGAACTGAAGCACTCCAGCTGCTCTAGGGCTATATCCTTAAATGTGATCTTGCTGTTAGGTTATACTTGCCTGTTGTTATGACCTTGGCTATTTTTGACAAAATGAAATACTTTCTTACTCTTGATGATCATTTCTACGGAACATTCTTTCCAAAGAAATCTTGTTATACATATGTGTACAGTACTGAGCTGCCCATGCCAGGCAGCAATAGCATAGCCCCCCTCCTCAGGTGGTTGAAGCATAAAGGATGGTTTGGCATTATTATGCCAACATCCATTTTATTGCATTTTGGACAGTACTATATTTTCTGCTGAAACTACTAGGAAAGCAAACATGTTGAAAACCACTTTAGTTTGTCATTACAACTTCTCTGTTTCTTTACTTTGAAATTTCTGAAACTGGCACACACAGTTTTGGAAGGTTCTTGCTTATAATTCAGGGTGCTTGCTCTGAACTTTCCTTTTTCTACCTGTTGTCCACTGTTTGGTGAACCCCATTTTGCAGGAAGATATTGGTGATCTTCCTCACAGTGAAAAATACTTGTTAGAGTAAAAATAAGTCTTTAGTAATGCAGCCTGATGAGCTGTGGCATTGTGGAAGAGAGAAACCTTCTCTATTGGCCTGATGAATTCAATGAGGGTCTTAGACTTCACTGAGATATTTTTAGTTGTTTCTTCAAAATTGACTCAGCAACATCCTCAGACACCTGCTTCATTTAAAGTAGATGAAAAGTTCTGCTCATGTGTCAACTTAAGGACATGCTTAAGTGCTTTCCTGGAATGGGGCCTAAATACTTACAAATACAGATGGTTATTTTCAAGACCCAGAAAAGGCCAGGTAACCACCAACAGTCAATTATATTCCTACCAGAACTTCACACCGGTATATCATACTGTTTGAAGTTAATTGCTTTGAAATAATTGGACAGGTGAGCAGGTAAGTTCACACAGAGCATTTGCCATTTTCCTTTGTATCAAAAAAACCAACAAAACACTGCAGATTGCATGGACATAATGGGCATGATTTTAAACAAATCAAAACCAAGTTGAAAGAGAAGGGAAAAGGTATGTGCTTTTTAAAGACTTTTAATTTTTAACATCATTAAAACCTTGAAAAACTTCTTATTCAAGAGCTTCTTTAGTTAATACCTCATTACTTCTCTTTTTATTGTTATGGTAATCAAGCCTTAATATATTGCAGCTTTATAGCATGAAATCAAGGCTAGGCCTGCAGGCATCAACAGATGTACAACAGCATGCAGTAAAACACAGGTATAGAGGCATGCAGAGCTGAATATGGCACCTTTTTTTTTTTTTTTTTTTTTTATAATTGTTTAGCAATTCATCTGAACTTATTTTAACCTTGACAACAAATGAACTCT
The DNA here is from genome assembly GCF_951394365.1 of Tetrao urogallus. NCBI lineage: Eukaryota > Metazoa > Chordata > Aves > Galliformes > Phasianidae > Tetrao > Tetrao urogallus. The sequence goes on along the minus strand of NC_136824.1, from coordinate 2,091,884 downwards.
AACACACCACCATCAGGACCACAATCAGTCACTGGAAGCTGCACAAAACGGTGAGATTTCTGACCGCTGTCTTACAGGCTGAGTTTTATGAAAGCATGAAATGAAGTCTGAAAAGGATTTTAAATTGTTTGGATGACTACAGGCTGTCGCTGTAACTATTCAAACCATTTAACTGTATATATTCCAGTCAAGGGAGAACAATAACGCAAAGAAACTGGATTTAACATCAAAACCGTGCCTCTCTAGGAAATCTATGCTCAGAGTCAGAATCCACATGCTTTCCTAGCACAGGCACTCTTTGCAGCACACCAAAAGAAGAAAAAAACCCAAACATTTGGACCTGACTTTTGGTTTTGAAGAGACCCTTGGACCTTGTGCTGGAGCTCTGGTTACGTTTGAATGTGAGTCACCAAATCAAATGTGGATACACATAAATTTTAGGAAGCTACACTAGTCTGGTTTGCAGTGTTGAGATACCTCAAGCTGGGTGAGCATCCACAGGCCTTTTCCAGGTTCACAACAATGACACCCAGTGTCAATCAGGCTCCCTTTCTTAATGTCACTTTCAGGAAACAATTACTTCTCTCGTGTGATTTTTTAAATCTAAAGAGAGCGTTTTGCCAAGCAATTGCTTTCCCAGTAAAACAGTTCCAAGTTGCCAACAGTAAAAGCAATATGCCTATGACTTCATGAAATCACTCATACTGAGGTTCACATAGCAAAGCTCGAGGGCCACACACAGAACCTGTGGCTGGGATATAACCAACAGCTTCAGTTTATCTGGAGCACAGCTTTACCAGCCATTCAGAAACACCTAACAAATCACATTTATTTGTCACTGCAGACATGTATCCTTCATACACCTATTCAACATTAATGAAGTAAGAAGAAGAAAGTAGACACAGGTAATAGATTAGTCCAGTAAAAGTGAATATAGTTTTCCAAATTACTGATGGATAAAGGTAAGTCCCAACGTGTGAATCACCATTGTATCTGAATTGTATCAGCATCAGCCAGGAAAAGGCTCTCAGCTTCTCTTGTGGAAATGCTCAGAGCAATGACTGTAAAGAATCCAGCTGATAACTGTTCTATACCTTTTAATTCAAACAAGGTTTCCGAACAGTAAGGAGGCCAGTCATCCAAACTTTTAGTATCAGGCATAAAAGTGAGTAACTCTCACGGCTGCAGTAAAAGCTAACTTCAGTGAGGCCATTCACACTTACAAGCATTACACTTGACAGTGGTGCTTGTCAGATCAGACCTTAGGACAAGAATGCGTGCTGCCCAGCATATAACAAGTGGAATGAAAGACAATGGGCACAATAGTCCAGTGAACACACTAATTATATTAATAAAATGTAAGCTTAAATTTTGAAGCTAATCCTGGGCTATCATTTATAAAAGTTAACAGGGCATATTTAATTTAGGAATTGGCTACTGCTTCTCTTTCCACTGCTGAAATCTCATAAATGAAATATACTGGATTGCTGCCCAGTGCGGAAATAAAAGTTATGAATAATGTTTCTATCTCAATCTTTGTCAGTGCTTTAATATTCCTAATTACTTTAAAAAGCTAAATATTCAATATAGGAAAAACCTTCTTTTTCTTTTTATCTTCACTTGCAAGATTAGTGTAATTTAATATGAGTCACTGGCTAGTTTTAGTTCCCAAGGCCCATTCGTGCTTTGGAATGCTTGTTACTCCTAGTGTGCATGCATGTGTGTGTAACTGAACATGTGATGTATGCCCATGTTATCACAAGGATTTTATTATTTTCTCACTTTAGAAATGCTCTAAGTACCTATGCAGGGTATAAAAACCCACTGCCTGTTAGGTTGATCGTTATCTATCGCCAAAAATAACCAAAGGATAAAATAATTATCTGAGACACTACATTATTTTACAATTAAAAGAACTATTTTTCTCAAGATAGCAGTATTGTTCTAGATAGATATGTAGTAAATTATGCCTTACAAGTTTTTCCCTTGTCTACGTGTCAGGTCATCCCAAATGGTTACATGGCTTTTCTTTCTGCTCCCCTTCCTATCATAGTTGCCTTTCCTGCTGTAAGTGGGGAGATAGCAGCAAAGCTGCAGACAGAAGACAGGCAACCAGAGAACATTCTGTCCCATTGGCTTTAGCCTCTGTAGGTGTTCCCCCAGTCAAATTGAACTCTTGTTCACTTCTGATGCCGACCTTTACCTGTTATCTTTTTGCCTGGTAATGATGTCTCTTTCTTAAGATCAGAATCAATTTGCAAGGAAGGGAGAGACTAACAGCAAAATAAAATGTTTGTTCATTAACTGACTATAAAGATCTTTGTATATGAGCTTTACTTACTTGCCTAATACATAGAATTCAATTAACAAGCTTATTTCTGTTATGTCAGTAATTGACTGGACCAATTTTACATCCATCTCTGATGTTTTTACCAGAAAGAATGCTCGCTGTCTCACTCTAACATGAACTAGTCATGTAGACTTAAACTTACCTTTGTCAATTAAGAAACTTCGATATGAAAATCTTCTCCAACTGAAAGAACTGAAAGCCTAAAGTGTGAATTGATTTTCTAGTAAACAGTATAGAACTCCCATCTGTCCCATTTTCCCACCTTGCGCAGTACAGATAATTCAGGGTGTGGATTCAAGTCAGAAGGAAGAATCTGAGCTGCATGAAGAGTCAATGGTAAAACTCCCACTGGCTTCCATTGGGCAAGTATTCTGTCTAGAAAATACCCCAACTACTACACAAAATTCTTAATGAAGAATTTGAAGTAGAAAGATTGAAGAAAAAAAAACGATAATAGAGGTATAGTATCTACATTGGTATTCCAATTACAGGATAGAAAGCATTAAGAGCATCCTTCACTGCATTTAACATTTCTTCATGAGAACAAGAGAAAAATCGAAAGTCACTACTGTAGGAAAGGGTAATATCACACATTAATCACTGCAAAACAACCAACTGACAAGCTTCAATTTCCATTTAAAGCATCCAATTTCTAAGGCCACTGCTTTGTTTCCTACAATTTTTAATAGCAGTATATATCTTTATTACATTTTTGTAATCTTTACTCACCACTAGAGCAGTCAGTGCCTCCCCATCCTGGTTCACAATGACAAGTGTCAGGAGAAACACATCTTCCATGCACACACTCCTCTGTGCAGAGTGCTGTTAAGAAGAAATAATACACAGTTTTGTAAATATATTAAGCTGTTGGTAAACATCCACTGAACTATGCCTTAGAGAGCAATATTTTGTTTAAAAATATTCAACAAAGAAAACAAACAAAAAATAATTACTTGTAAGATTTAATTAATACTAAGTGACCAAAATAAAATATAGTTCTCTAGACAGCAATAAACTCATTTGTCAGTTCAGCTCTTTGTAATGAAAAACTCTAACACCAGAAATTACTTTGGTTAGCAGTTTTGCTTCATAATAAAATTTTTAACAAACTGACACTTAGGATTATTATAATTACAGAATACTAGTTTCCTTTATTGCATTCAAGTTGTTCCAGTTCATGAAAGAAAATGGAACTCCAAAGACCCAAAAACAGATTTGTGCAAAACAGCTTGAGGAAAAGGAATAATTTTACTACACAAAGTGTGTAAGTGCAGGCTTGTGTTCTCGAGGTCATCAAGTTTTCCATAACTGAAGTATTCTCTACCATATTTGTCCACTTTTGGGTTACTGAAAGATCAGTAAGAAATCAGTAAGATCAGTAAGAAAGATCCTCAAACTATGAAAACGCAGCTGGTGTCTCACTTGCCAGTTAACCTAGGGACACACATAGGAGAATTTCTTTTTCTTCTTCCCTTGTAGGAATAGTTCATGGTTTTAAGATATTTTTTCTCCTGTGCTGCTGGGGTGTATAATTTACTTTCCAGTTTATGCCTGTCACAAACAAACAAACTTGGGCAACACTGAATACCTACTTTAAAAGCAGATCCTTACTTAGTGCCCTATTTCTATTTCACCACTCAGGACATTGCCAGAAGCTTTGTGTGAAAGTGATTTTAACCTGATGGTAAATTTGAAACATAATTTTCATCTAAACTAACATGTATAAGCACTTAATGAACATGGTGCAGCAGCAATTTGATCACTACATTGAAAGAGCTTTACTGTTTGCACATCCTGTGTTTTTATACCAGATGGGAAATGTGGGTACTGTACTTAGTTAACCAAGAACACCCAGGTACCAGCTACCCCACTGAAAACACATTTTCCACCACTGTCTTGAAAATTTAAGCAGTTTCTGCTGTGCTTGACATCCTATTTGGACTATCAGATTGGAGCACATCTTGGAGCACTCAGCCTGGCATCAAAGCCAACAGAAACATTTTGCTGCCTATTCTATGTTCGGGTCCTTGGAGACCAAACCCAACAACATATTCACAATATATTTAAGTCCAACTTTAAATGATGTGTGATCTTTCAATAATCCCACTGGACAGATCTTCCTGCTCTTTATCCATCAAGTCACATGTGACCACTGATGAGGATACTGCCCTGTTACAACTGCAAGAGCTTAGTCATTTCTTTTTTAGGTTCACTAGATGTCAGAACTGAAATTTATTCTTATTTCATATCTTGTGTTTAGACAGTATTGCAGAGAGCATGAAATATTGATAGCTAATTCTCTAGTCACTAATTGTCCTAATCTTTTGTGCATTTATTTCGCTTGAGTTAGAGTTTCAGAAGACAGTGAGGCATCCTAGCCTACAGATGTAAGATGAAATTCAAGACAGCATATTAGAAAAACAGCATTTTTCCATAAAGAAATCCCAGCCTTCATGCAGTCACTGAGAAGTGACTGGTTACCTACGACAAGGAGCAGTTCACACAAATGACAGCCACAAATGTATGTGTTGCTACTAAAAGCACATTGTGCAGAAAGGTACCCGACATGCTGGGATATGGCTACTTAGAAAGCTGTGCTTCACGTAGCTTCACCTAAGAACACATTTTGCACTGATGTAACTCTTAACACATAAGTTTTACTAGAGTTAAGGAAATCAAAACTGAGATTTTTTCTGTTCCCTTTATAGGCATTTACATTAATCAATCGTCCTTCCATGTAAAACGTGCAACAGGTCAGCTCTCAACAGCATGAAAGCTGATGGTGGACTATTACTTTTCCAAATGACAAAACACCTGCTAATTACTGGTATAAATTTAGCTGATTTAGCCACAAAGACATACTACACCTTAACTTGTTAAAATAAATATGAAATACTAATAGCTAATTGAGATAATAAACCTCACTTAATTATTTGTCTATAGACAGAAGTGCTGACTTCTTTAATAACACTCCAGTCTCTTGGGAAGTGTGCTATGTGAGACTTGTAAGCAGGACTCAAGATGCTGCTCCTCCTCTAAAGCAGCCCATGTGAAACACACAGTTTTTGCATCTTTGTTTTCTAGGCATTTTGAAGTCCATTGTACTTGAAGATGACAATGTTTAGAGAGCAATTAGAGAGTTAAGAAAGGTAAAGACAATCCTTGGAACTCTGCGTGATCTCACCTCTGCTTTGTAACTTGCTAAGCAAGCAACCATGAACTTACTAGAATGCATTCATTTAAAGCTGTGAAATTACACAGGACTAATCCTATAAATGGGGTCACAGAAATCCCCCTTATTAAAAAAAGTGAAGCTTTTATATGTCACTTTGTGTGAGGAGACAAATAATCAGACTCACGCATTGCCTGCCTCAAATCAGGCCTATAAAGGTCCACATAAAGGTCACATTTGGGTATCATTCTATATTTTATCACGGCAAATAAAATTTGAAATTTCCCTTATAGAAGGGAAGTCTTGTCTTTCTCTAATCTTTAGAGTTTAAATTAATTTTTCATTCTATTAACATTCAGCATAATAGGATACGATGGTCCCCAAGGCATTCTTCATAATATACTTTATGCAGTGGTTTGCAAATGATCTTACTAGTTAATGGAACTATAAAAATTACTTGCACATAAAGGTCAAGAAAAATAAGGATAAGTATATATACTTTTTGGTACTGCCCTGCTCAACATACAGCTAAAAGCCCCTGGAGTAAAGAAAACTTACACTAATGCAAGGAATATAATTCCTCCCAGTATGAAAGCCCAAGCAGCTCATCTTTTGGAATTCCAGACTTTTTATGTCTGCATTTTCCCTCGACCAATTCTCTTGAACAATCCAGCACCTCATTGATCAATTTATTATTAGCATTCTTGGCATGAGTTTAAGATCAGTTTGTAGTTTGATTCAGCCTGGTAATAAAATGACCTACATCAAAGCCCTGCCAAAATGCCATCTTTGCAGCAATGCGTTTAGCATGAGTTATTTGACCATATTCAAGGTCACACAGCAACTGCTCCTTATCATGGAAAAAAGTCAACAAAAGGCTTCTGTAACAATTCATTTGATGCTTATCACCTCCTTTATAATTATAAACAGTGGGATTTTTTTAATACATAAGGTCAGTACTCAGAGAAATAGACCTAAAGATTAAATTCCTTTCAAACCTGAAATGACCACATAGATTTCTCTAACAATAGCACTTATTTTTTAATTGTTTTCCTGAATTTGGACTCGGTATATTAAACATCCATGTCCCCAAGCAGCATCCCCAGCAGGATGCTGTTACTGAGTAGTACACTGCTAAGTGGGGCAGCCTCTTCTGCCTAGAGAAAGGAGCATTTCTTTTCATTGCAGAGCTACTTGAAGTGGCACCACAGTGAGTTTCTCCCAGACAAAAGCAGCCATAGCCCAGGGATCCAGAGCTATTCTGTCTTCCTTGGTGCTGCATTCTTTTGTGTGGACCCAACCTAGGTTTAATTCTGGGGTTTAATTCTGTTGATTAACCTTGTCTTACACACCCTGTTACACCCTGCTCATCACTACTTTATCAACATGTTGACTTCTTGTACTCATGGCTAACACCTGCTACAATTGCCTTCTTAGGCTCTTGTCAGGAGTGGAAGTACACTTAGAGAAGAGTTTCATTCCAGTGGATGAAGTATTGAGTTTTAATTCTGGGAAAGTTTTTTTTTTAGCTCGTCCAAAAATATAACTTCTGTATTTTTTGCACAAAACTATGAGTAAGAAAATGGATCTTGTGCTTGTGATGGAAGTGCTACATTTGCAGTGGTCATTAGAACCTGGAGAAATTCACAACCACTGCCCCAACAAAGTCCCATCCCTCTTCCGCCTGTAGGACTTCATTTCACAGACAACCAAAATATCTTCAAAACAAGGTCCACAGGAACACTTGCTAGAAAGCAGAAAACAGGCTTTGTGACCTGCACTCATAGCAGCATGTGTTGCTAAAGAAGCCTGCTGGAGCATTCTGTACAAGCCTGAGTATCTGAAGCTCTGCAGGCTTTCTGCCCAGGGATTGTAGTCTAGTAAGGAGGCGACAGAAAGTAGAAATAACTGTTGCTACCTTATAATAATGGAAAACACTGCAAAAATGAAGATACAGATGCTACAGTGTGAGAGCAAAGCCAGAGAGAAACTCAAGATGCTCTCCCATAACTATGCAGAAAGAACTGCTCTGTTGTGATCATGCACGTGCCCAGAGGACTCTGTGCAGTGACTGCAAGTTCTTCAAAACATTTTCCTTTTCTCTGCCCTGCTTCAGGCAGACTGCCAGATTTTCTTCATTACAAACCGATCTCATCCAAACTCTGACCATTTTTTCTTTGTTGTGCACCAAAGGAAAGCCTGCATTTTTTTCTATGCTGCTGGTATGTAACTTCAGGTCACCTAACCAGTTTCACAGTAGTTGGACTCCAGAAAGCAGACATTTAATGGAAGAAGTGATGTTTTCCTTCGCAATTTAATATGTGTCCCTGGATCAGTTTGGGCCATCGCAGCGCATTCTTCTAGTCTCCAGTGCCACTTTTAGGGGAAAGAACAATTTTGTCAGTGAAATAGCAGTTATCTCATGGCCAGCAGTTTCAGATAATACAGAGAGGTCAAAGAAGATGAAAAAGGATGTTTGCCCCTTTATCCTTTATGAATCTGTTCACTCAGGGCCACTCTGGTGCTTCCATTTTAATGTACTGGCCTGAATCCAGGTTGTGCGGAGTCTAAGATATCAGCTCCATTAGATAAGCCTGTAGTCAGCTTTTGGCTAGGTTCTCTTAGGATGTGCTTAGAAAAGTGAGGTTTGATAGCAGAAGAAGGATGGCTACAGCTAATGCTAGGAAGGTTTCCCATATTTTTAGATTACTGCTTATTTGTGGAACAGAAGATTCTCCCATTAAATCACTGACTTTCTATCAGGAATCATGCTGATTAGATTGCTTCCTGGATAATTTTTTCCACAAAGTGGGATAATTGTTCTCAATATTGCTTAATGTTTATTTCTGTGGTTATCACTCAGGATTCATTTATTAATTTATCACCTTGGATAGCAATTTAATGCAGGATTAGCAACCTCAATAGATGAAGACATGAAAAGATGTCAAGGACTGCCTAGCTTTGAGGAATTTATTGTTTCAGTGTATACTAACCCTTATTTTTCATCTCCTTCTTGGTACCTAACGACAGCACCAATAAAAAAAAATACAAAAACAAGGAGATCAATGTAAGCAAAGGAAAGATGAAATTGATGTAGATCATATAACAGCAATGGGTCATAAGATCAACTCCTTTTCCAGTAGCTGTAATACTATTACATTTTTTGGCAGATTTGGAGTTAGAGACTACATATTTATGCAATCCAAACAGAATCTATGGTCTTTCTTGCTCAGGAGATGGGGAGGCTCTGACCATTGCCTTAGTGAGATATTGATCTGTTCAGGAGAACAGCTACGTTGTGTTATCCTCAGTCTTGTCACTCTGCCAAAGCTTATGGAGCACGCTGTGCCAGAGATGACTTGTGAATGGCTAAACTAAAAGAATTGAGGACATTCATTTTGAGGATTTTGTCTTCTCTCAGGAGCAGAATCTGACATACGTCACTGTCATCGTTGACAAAATATCAGTAAATCCCTACATGAATCTGCTGGGAGGTGAAGATTTGTTAATAAGCACAAAACTTACATCAGTTTCAGCCCATTTTCTATTACTAGACAAATGGCAACCTGTGGCTCTAATGAGAAGGTTAAAGCGGGGACTCTGATACACATGTCATGGCTGAGTGTTTCAGGCAGATGATACAAGTTTATAGATCCTGATATAACTTCAGCCAGACTGCACATTTCAGACTCTCTGGTACTCCACAGAAGGACTACTTACATTTTACTGATTACTGGAGGATCTGGCACTGATGAGAATTCAGTTTAGTCCTCATTGCAACTATTGCCGGCAGTAGGCCTTTCTCTAGCGAGTGGCTAGGGAAGCACACTGTGCCAGGGGAAGGTCAGAGTAGAAAAAAGACAGCCTGTACTTCCAAGTGCCTGAGAAAACCAGTGGAGCACTTTTAGAATTGCAGTATGGGCCCAAAAAACAGTGGAGCTGGAGCAGAACATCCGTGAGAAAGGAACAGCATAACGTCAGTGTTCATGAAACAGTGCCAGTGACAGTAATAGTGAAAGTTAGAGTCCTGCAAAGGGAGAGGTCAATGGGAGCCACACATTTAACAGACTCTGTGTCATTTGGATGCCCCATAGGTTTCACTTGCTCTGGTAGAGAAAGGGAATGGGAGATAGTACTTACCATTCTACAATGTCTGAATAAGAACTGAAAAGTAGCCTCCTAATAGCAGCAAATGTCAGAAGAGCAGAACTGGGGTCAGTACGCTGAACTACTTTGTATCTTTGGCTGTGCGAATAACAGAAGAGCTCTGCAATACTGGCAAGCATGAAAAGGGAGTTGTGGGAAGGCACTGCAGGACTCTGATCTTTGAAGTGCACCTGCACTGCAAAAGGGACAGCTTGCAAGGCTGGGTAAAAGCAACACAAATCCATAGATGTGCAGACAAAATAACAAATGAAGCTCTGGCAAGAAGAATGTGGGCAAAGACACTAAGAAGTGAAGTTTAAGAAACTAACCAAATTCTGCAATGAAGGCAAAACATCTTTAGACTGCGTGATCTCTACAGGTCCCTTCAAGCACCCACAGTTCTGTAATTCTGCTGCCTCATTTCAGCAGATATATGACTAGTGTCTAATACAAAGGCAAGACCCCAAAATCAGAGATGACAGTCCATGCAGGGGATACAAGCAACAAGGCTGGAATGGTGGGCTGAAGAGAGAAATTCTACCTTCAAGTTAACTCTCGACTGCTTTAAGGTAAGTCATACACCCAACCTACCGACCATGTCTAGGGCTCGGTCTTTCTCACTGCCACAACAGAAAGTGGATCTCAGCACATAAAGAACTCCTAAGAGATCAATTAGCTATTGGTAATTGTTGATCATTTCAGGCCCGAGACTGATTTTTTGCATTTTCTGCCACTGCTTCAACTAGAAACAATCATTGCTTTCTACCATGTTGAGGGGAAAGACTTGTGCTGAGATCAATTCTTCTAATCAACATTTTAATACAATATTATTCTGTGGGATAATTTTCAGCATTTAACTTCTTCTAGTAAATGATTTCCCATTGCCTCACTGCAGGGTTTAAAACAATCATTACCACTGGTTCAAACTGTTAATGAGGTTAAGAGAGATCCTGAATCAGCAGAGCAGAATCTATGACCCAGGAAAGCTTTTCCCTTCTTGCGTCCTCTGTCTACTCCTTCCATTTTTTAGGTAAATTGACCAGCTCTCTCCAGCAATTTGTAGGAAGCACATTTGCACTAGTTAATTTTCTGCTGAAACTTGATTCATCCAACCAGCAAACTTTATGCAAATCTGTGCTTTACGTTGCTCAAATTGTGCTTTATATTGCACCCTCAGTAACATAACAGCACTACTGTCTTCCTCCAAGAAACACAGAAATATTAACATCCACTCCTAGGCATCGTCTTTTTCTCTCTATATGATCTGATAGACCTCACTGCACCAAAACCAAATGCGATCACAAGTATTTGCCAGAGGAGGCCCCAGCTCTGTCATTCTGTTCCCGACCTCAGGTAAATTTCTTCTTTTTCTGTAGTCAGAGGAAGTGAAATTCTTGATGGGTCGGAGAAAAGGGAAAAACTTGTACCTAACTGAAATGCCTCGTCCTTTCAGCTTTTGCACTAACAGATGGAGAAACAGCCAAACCTACTCACAGAGAGTAACCTGATCTGTCAACCTGGGCCTGAAGAGCCCGCTCAATAACCGAGCTGTCTTGCCTTGTTCTCGGGAAACCACCTCAGAATTACAGCACTCGCATCCCTTGCTACAGATTAATCACTCAGGGCAGTAAGAGAATTTATTTGTGTGCAATTTCCACCATATTCCAGTTTCAGTTTGTTTTTGAATCTCGTAGCATCGCTGCTTGTCCATCGTTCTCTGATTACTGACTCGCCCTGAAATGTGGGCCTTATGGCAAGAAAATTTTATTTTCTGTCAGTAAATGACACAGCTCCACTGCTGATTGATTTTCATAGGCTGAGGATATGCGCTGCGTGTAAGATTGAGCATGGCTGCATCAAAAATGTTTTTCTAACGGATCAAAACTAGATCAAGATGTCTGGACCGCACGGTACTTTGTGCAACCTTTGCTGAGCAATACAACATCGAGTAAAACAAAATCGCACCAATTCCCCTAGATGAATTTTAGTCTATAGCACATTGAATAAACCATTGATTTTTCCACACAAATTCTTTCTTCATTCTTACTCCAAATTTCATCAAGCCAATCCAACAAAAATCCTTTTCTTTGTTTCTCACAAAAATAGGTTGAATATGGAGAAATTTCTGAAGGCAAACCTGTCACTGAGACCGGGCGATTTTTTGGCATGGGCCCTAGAGGGCCAATGCATTTCAGATTTCATTTCATATCAAGCTGCACTCTGAAAATGAAGGTCACCCTGATGAAATCAAGAATAGAAGTATATTCTGTTTGAAGATCATGTTAATGTATGAGCAACGCTAGCATTACTGGGGATGGAATATTTAAATGCAAACACTTTTCACTTTTCTCACATTTCAAAAGGAACCACAGTAATGTGTTTCATAGCAACTTATTGAAAGAACTGCAAAAAAAGACCCCAGGAACAAATTATTGTATAACTGTGGGGACTGATTCTTATCTGAAGCCACTAATTCAAACTTTCTGTAACCAACTCTGGGTTGCAGGAAGTCAACTGATTAAGACTAAAGTCCAACTTCTTAGTAATGCCTAATTGTATAGAGAAATTTTCTATTAATGGGACATGGCAAAACACACTCTCCTGTTCTTGTGATTCATGCTACTACCTGAGAATAGAAGACAGGCATAGAAAATAAAAACTTTTACCTACACAGTCAGAAGCTGTTTCAAGCTGCCCACTCTTTACTATAAGGTAAAAACTGCATGGAATTTTTATGGCATTTATGTTTATAGAAAACTACTCCACAATATTTGGGGAAGGATAATCATTATGAAAAATTTCAATGACGTTTTTAAAAGGAATTCTGTTTAAAATGTGTATTTCCAGAAGAGTGACATGTGAATGTAAGTGGGGAGATATCAAATTCTGAGGTACAAATCCATGACTTATACTTCAGTGAGCTTGCATATGCACAACATTGCTGTAACTGAAAGCGTACTTATGTTACTTGTTATACTGAATATCTAGTTTAATTTCTTTAAAAGTATGCTTATAATGTGCTTCATACACACTTTCTTATTTCTTAACCAGAAAAAGTCTCTATATTTGGTTCAATTTACACACTTAAGTTGTAAGCTTTTTCAAGGAAGACTATCTTTTCATGGCTTTGCACACATTTCTAAGCATTACAGCAATACAAGTAAATCACAGTATTCAGAAAAGAAAAATCTTGATAAAAAGAAGGAAGGTTTTGGGATTAAATAGATTGAAAAAGTCTCTTGACTTATTGCACCAGAGAGCAAGTTTTGCAGAAGCAAATACTTGTGTTACAAATACTGAAGATAAATTATTTAAAAATGCTTCACGATCATATCTGCAACGGTCTGGAGTTTCATGAAAAAATTCCCTGAGGAGCCTTAAACACATTTATTGAAGTGAAAAGCATGTGCAACAACACACAAATATAAAGCGGGATGCTATAATCCTGTAACAGAAAGAAAAATAGATGTCTACGAAAACAGTCAAAGAGTATCTGGTTCCAGAGGAAGTAGCTGTGGGTGGATCTTTCTTAGAAGAGTTCTCTCTGATTAGCCTTTTTGATGTTTGATTAATAATCTTACCCTGTACTGGATTATGAAGTGTTACCTGATGCTTTCGAAACTATCACCCAACCTAATCATCTTACTGTGGTGAGAACCAGAACCAAACTGACTTGCCAACTGACTCTCTTGCAAACTGAAAACTACCACTAATGTGTACTTGGAGCACCCTGAGTTCACCACCAGCCCTTTCACTTTAACACACTTTTTTATTTCCCATGCAGAACTCTTGCTGTTTTGCTTCATTATTCACCCACTTTACTAAAATTCCTCATGCAAATGTCTCAGGAAGTTGCTTCGCTGTATAAAGTTAAAGAAAGAATTAGCACATCCATGTGCACCCATACAAAAGCACAACTCAGTCTGCAGATAAGCTGTTAATTCAACAGTGACAGCTGACATTTATTGTTGTTGAGGTGTTAACACTGCTCAGAAATGGTGCATGCCCACTCTTCTCAGCTCTAAGTTGATGGAAGCTGTATCATTCATCACCGCTGAAAGGCAGGGTCCTCATGCAAAAATTCTGTTTCAATAGGAACAAGTGAGCTCTAAAGTCACACACGTGCATCATTTGGCACCTTCATATTTTTTACACATTAGCTCTAGATTATACACGTTGCAGAGTTGAAAGCTTTTTTTTTTTTTAAATTTTCCATATGTGATTACTTTCTACAACTTGTGAAGACTTGCTTGGTAATAGTACCATCAACTTGCATTAAGCTACGAGTTGCTGGCCTATTTTTATAGGCTATCATATATTCATCAGAAATGGATGCAGCTGCAAAAGTGTTGGGAAGTCCATGGAATATTGCATGACTATCCTACCATGAGACACAGAACACATGCCACACAGGACAAAGGTGACTGGGAATGAGAAGAACTACAACTGCCTGATCACCCATCCAGTAAAGCCATTCCCAGCATTTAAGAAATCAGTATTAATAAACTCAACTAACTTGGTACGGTTTCAAATGGCAGCTCATATAGTATTATTCCTAAAGTGAATGTCACTTGTATTTTTAGAAGGGACTGCTAAGAAGAAACAGTAGCTACAGATACATTCCAAAAGTTCACAAGAGGGACGTACATGTTATGCGCAGGAAGATGCTGAAAGCAGAACACCTAGGCCTGAGGTGCATTTCTTGGTCCAAATTTCATCAGTGAAGTGCTTCCTGCCTCATTCCTGTTGCAGAGGAGATGGAGAATAGCTGAACTATAGTAACTGCACCCAGCTAGCCAAACACTTCCTCCTGCCTGCACAGGCTGACATATTTAGGGCATCCCTGGCTGCTATAAATGGTTGAGAGAACAGAGGGTGGCAGGAGCAAGGCCACAAACCCTCTGCCAGCCCAGACAACTGCCAGCACTGGCTCAGCCTCTCCAATGTTCTGAAATGAAAAGAATTTGAAAAGAGTGGATCACACCAGCTTTGAATGTATTCTCCTGTCACTATTAAAATCAAGAGGTAGAAAGACCAAAAAAACCCATAAGGCAATTTCAGGCATTCCTGTAGTTATACTGGTACATTCTCATTTAGAGTTTCAGTCTTACAAGATGCCTACCTAAGTTTTCCCCTAGAAATGGGGAAAAGGGGTGACTGTAACTGGATCTGGCCTATGGTATGGTGGCCGTTTTCTTCAGTCAACAGGGAGCTTGTCCTAGAGCTGTCCCAGCACTCAACCAGCAGGTTCCCATGTGACTAGAACTGTTGTTTTATAGGCTCTGGGATGGGCCTATAAAACCCTCTGGGAAGGGAGGGTTGCAGCCAGAGGAAACTACAGTGCTGCTATCACAGGTTTTGTAAGTAGAGACACAGAAACTCTTTCTGAAGGCCATCTTGATTTAGACAACATTATTTCCTCTCCATCTTTCTCCCTCTCCTACCTTACTAGGCTTTCAAACTTCTTCAGAGCATGAGGAAATAAACCTAGTAAATAGGAGAAGAATGTAGAGGAGTGGTTAAGAAAACAACTTCAGTTTTAAACTTTATTTTCACTTCACACACCTGTCATCTTTCTGACTCTGTATTTCAGTAAGTTAACTCATCTCACCATTTGTCTGGATTCCTAATGAGCTTCTAACTCTTTTGGAGGGAAAAATCTTCTGGAGTTCTGTAGCAAATGCCCTGTAGGTAAATGTGCTGAACAACAGCTCACTCATGTTTGGGATGGGCAGGATTTTGTTTTTGCAAGCCTATACTAGAGAATGGACAACCACCAAAGGAAGGTCTGAGCTGGCGTGGATTAGAACCAGCGCCCTGTCTAGATGAGTGCAAACTAACATTAACGACACTGAAGTGCATTAAAGCAGGAGGAGGAGGAAGGGATTTTAAAAGGGAATAGAGACATTGAAGTGACTGAGGATGTTCACTTCCACACAGTGGATCTGTGCTGAATTTAAAGCAGCAGGGGCCCAAACTGTCTTTGCTAAAAGTGGGCAAATGAAGGTACAAAACTTTATCCTGCATAGTTTTTTCTTTGAATTCAACAATGAATTCATATCTGTGATTCTTACGTCTTTTTTTCCAACCCTGTTGAAGCTTCCAGGCATCTAGGCTATTAACATGAATACTATTGAGTACCCCAGATCCAGAGCCTCCTTTTGTATATTCCCTGCATCCTTTCATCCAGTCAAACTGAGATTGCCCATAGCAGCCAGAAAACCTTTTCTACTGCTACTCTAGCAACAGTCTGGATCTTTTTCTAAGTATAATGCTTGCATAATTTTTCTTCTCATATTTATTAAGCCCCCTGAGACATTATATAGCTTCAGCACAGTTTCCTTTCCGCCTTTATGCTGTTCTCATTTCCCTGCATGAACATTTTGTTTCTCCTGCTTCTACTGCATTTGTTCCAGAAGTCCTGCCCTTATTTCATTACTACGCTCCACCAGCATCTTTGCAAATCCATCAGCATCCAGAAGCTGACTGCAAATACAAAATGATGGATGGGAGATGAGAATTGATTTTTTCACCTTCCCATCAAAGAGGTCTTCCTGTTTTCTTTAGGCTGAATAGTAACCCTGGTGTCTCTACGCCACAAGATGAACAGATCTACTAATATGGCGAGTCTCCCTCTTCCTCCTCACACACACCAGTCTCCCAGGATGTTCAGAATGAATAAGCAAAGGCCTCTAATGTTCGCAGAGCCATGTTCTGTAAAAATGGTATATTGAGCCATGGTATATAGCCCCTGGGTCTGCAGTATGGCAGCACATGCTGAGTGCAGACAGTTCTATTGCACGCTCCTTCTGTTGCTTTCTAATCAACCCACCTGCTCCTTCAATAGAAAACAGGGATTCCTCCCAGCCACCACACGGTGGTAAGGCTGCTGATCCTGCTGCTACTACCATGACCTGAAGCTGAATCTTGTGCAAATTTCCCCTCTGACAAGAACACAAGATCCAAATTATTTTCCCCATATTCTTATCTGGAAAAAACCATATGGAATCATCTCAAATGCACAGAAAAGGAGGAATTTCAGAGCATCTCCTACTGTCATTTCAATTTTATAATTAATAACACTATGCAGAATGGCCTTCCACACCATTTTCCCGCATTCATACATCTCAAATCAGAAAGAAAAAGGGAGAATGTCCCCTGATACAAAGTATCTATGTACTGCTATATCATTTGCCCTTAATTTATGTTGCATTATTGATGTACAGAATGCTGTACTTGAATAATGTAACAGTAAGGCTTTTGCAGAAAGCACAAGCACCAGCTTTAATGTGTGTCTGTAAAGATAAGAAAAATATATTTCCTAAGTCCAGCAGATTTCAAATAATAAATTTTCACGTTACAGGAACGCTGGCCAAAAGGAATTTAAAGGAGAGGTGAGAAGGAGAGGAGCGGGGGTGGACATTTCTTCCAAAATGTTAATGAGCTACTGCCTCATAAAGTGATAATAACCAACAAATCTGAGATATGCACAAACATTATGAATATTCAGGAAGTTTAAGATGCTGATTCAACATTTGCTACGAGTGTACAACTTTTGCACTGCTCACATAAGCTATTATTTGTCTTTTCATCATAAGTACACTTGACTGCAGTGTCGGTGTGTTGCTGCAGCATATGCATTGAATTGCAAGTATTGTAATTCATCCAGATGGCAGGAAGCTTTGGAATTGTTACTTCTATGGTACAGATGTTTAACAGTGCAGCCATATGGCTCCAACAAGGCAGCCTTTTCAGAGATCACAAAAACTACACGAGGCGTGCAACCTTGTAAATATGATTTGAGTCTGAGCGAATGCGAACGTTGGCATTGCTGTGATATAAAGCACACACTGTACCTGCAGACAGAACTTATGAAATGTTATTTCAAAGGAATCAGGTCTGATATTTGCATAATTTCACCAATCAGATATTAAAACAAACTCTTCATTTGTTTTTGACATTTATGAAAGGCATCAGGTACAAGTTAGCTGGAAAGATGGCCAAACAACCTCATGCAAACCTGACAGCATCCTCAAACCTCTGGTCTGGGTGAACTACCACAGTAGGTGAGAAATTAAGATTCAACCACTGAGACCAAGCATTTCTCTACACAAAGATTTGTCAAAGTCAAAAAGCCCTTAATGATGGCTGTGGCAATTGTAACGTGGAAACCTGAGTGTTGAGAAACAATCTGAGATCAATAAGACCTTGGTCAAGAAAGGAAAGAACCATGAAATGGTCAATTTATAACTCTACTGAATACTGTCAGCTTTGAATGATGGGTAAATGACAGCAAATAAGATTGTTAAATCACTAATCTCGTCTTTATTAAATCCTGTCACATCGTGTAGATTTATATACTACAGGGAAAGAGTAAGGCCTGACAACGACAAATAAAACTCTTAAAGATGAAAATGTATCAATCTATAAAAAAAAGGTAAATTCTCAACTTTCAACTTGGTAGTTGCTTTTTTTCTTTCCTGTCAAAAAAATCAGAGAAAAGCAGATGCTTTTTTTCCTTCTTCCCGATTCTTGGGTCTCTGACCCTTTGTTACCTAGCATAAACTTCTCTTTTATATAATCTGCAGAGCAAGAATAAGATTAAACTGGATAGGCTGAAAAAAGCACTGGTCTCTCAGACAAAAAGACATCCATTTAGTACAGAGGGGATCTTTCCACATGACATATTCTTAAAGGGAAGTAGTCGGTTATGATCCACTCAGAGAGCAAAATAATGAAAGAGCCATGTGATGTTCCTGCAGTGCTTTCTTGTGGCTTTTGTTTTCATTCTTTGAGGAGGAAAGTATTCAGAGATGTTATATCACAGATACTAATTGAGACAATAATCTTAAAATGTCTGTGCAAAAAACTTGAAGGGTAGTTGAAGTCTGAGGTTGTTTTAAAAAAGATTTTCTGCAGTTTATGCATTTGCTCTGCCAAAAGCTTACCTTAGCAAACATAGTATAGTAAATCAGGGTTACTCTGATTTATTGCCCAGCGTGTGCTGTTTGTTTTCAGGGACAGTTCAGTGAGAAGCTGCGTCACATACAAGCACATTCACAGATATGGAATTGTTCTGCAAAACTATCAGAATGGTGGCAAGCATTCCTAAGATATTGATGGAAAAATGCTGATGGGTGTTTTTAGTATTCTTCAGGTGATATTTTTTGAATACCATTACAATACAAAATTATTCCAAGCCTTTCGCAGGCACAAAGAAGACAATTTCATACAGCAAAATTTTTTAGACTGAGTAGTTCAGGCTAGATGTATAGCATATCCCTCAAAAATTTTAATGATTTCATCTTTTGCCCAAATTCCACATTTTTGGAAGTGGTAGCATATGAAGATACAAAAAAAGGGAAAGCCACCAAGGAAAGAATGGTAAAGCAAGAAGTAAGGAGGGCAGAATCGATTAATCTGAACGGGCTGGGTTGGAAGAAGCCTTTAGGGACCAGCTAGTCCAGCCCTCTTGCAAAGGGCAGGCACACCTCTCGCTACATCAAGGCCACATCCAACCTGGTCCTGAACACTTCCAGGGATGAAGCATTCACAGCTTCTCTAGGCAGCCTGCACCCCTGCCTCACTTCTTCTCAGAGTGAATAATTTCTTCTTTGTATCCAATCTCACTTATATTAGACCTAATCCATTAAGAAAGTCCCAACTGGAGGACACAGAAAAAAAAAAAAAAACACCGTATCACTGACATTCCTTTAAAAAATAGTAAATGAGAAAGGAAAAGATCAAAACTGTAGCTACAAGCCTGCTTTAAAACCAAAGGAGGAGACATTAATAGAGATTTAAACCCAGCCTTCAATAGTCTAAACATGTCATTGTTAATTACATAGCTATTTAACTTCTGCAAGAAATAAGGGCTGATATTAATGAAAGAAGAACCAATTAGCCTCTAATCTACACACTGTTTTTTAATCAAAACTTTCTTTTGATCATCAGACTCACTGCGGGATGTACTCTCTTCCTCATGTTGTAGTGGCTTCCACGATTGCTAATGGAATAGATTTTAAAGGGCTGACTGAGCAAGGAGAACTTTCTCTGCAGGGCTGAAGGTTCCTTTTGCTTGTGTCAGTGGGGCTTACTGGAAGTACTTTCATCTCCAAACCACGTTGCCCCATAACTGGACAGCCAACTGGGAAGATTCTGATAATGTCTCCTGACCTCTCTCCTGCACAGCTGCCATCAAAAGAGCAAGCACTGACCGTGTCTAGAGTAACGAGGGACAAGGGTACTAGATTTCCTTATCAGGAAAGCACAGAAAAATACCAGTTTAAAAAAAGAAAAGGGAAAGGGAAATTAAGGAAAGAGGCAAAAGCAGAGAGGTGCCACAAGGAACGAAAATGAAATTAACTGTTGACTGCAAAGAATGAGGAATGGGAGAATTTCCTTGTTGGGGCAGGAACATATCATGAAAAAAGATACAAAACTAATGGGACGAGCATATCATGTGCCTGAAAGAAAGGGACGAGATGGGAAAAGGGAAGATCACTTCAGCTAAACACCGTTGTGCCTTCAAACTGCTGGCTGTGGGGCCAGAGTGTCTTCAGGGCTTTTTTTTTTTGTTACTGTGGCTTCTTGTAGTATTAAAACAACAACACCAAGTATCTACTAGCAATCAGGATGGAGAACTTCTTTCATTTCCTTCCCAGCTGCACACACTGATCAGATCTTCCAGGAAGGAGAATAAATAGAGAATGTCCCTGACACGAACTCTGTCTGTATAAACATGAAGATAATGAAATTTAAGAACCTGACTCCTGCACATGTGATAACAGAGAGAATGTAGGCGTAGTCTGCACTCAAACACAAAATTCCTGGTCTGATCAGAAAACTACTCTCTGTTCTGCATTAGCAAACCTTTGGTGTACACCGTATGCCAGGCAACAGCAGTAAGAGAACTCTCTCAGTACTATTCCTGAGGAAAAAGAACATTTTAAAATAATTTTTAATATCCTGCAAGCCTTCTCAGAAAGTCTATAGAGTTCTACCCTTGTTGCAGACAGTATGGCAATTAGAAAAAAATAGATCAATAGATTGCAGAGAGAAAAGTAAAAATAAATACGATCTGTGCCAGATAGGATATTGAGACTCAAGGTTAAAGTTGGCAATAATAGCATGTGCAATAGCTGCTGAAATGATACAGACACCTGGGAAATTTAAAGGTAAGTGCATATTTAGCAGAGGGGGGATTTTAGCAAAGGCCTTGGGCTCCTTTCAGTGTTTTATAGGAGTTGAGTCACAGTGCTCTGCATTTCGAAAGATCGAATTATTCCTCTGTCTGCGAAATAACAGTAATTCCGATGCCTTATGAATTACCAAGAACTGGTAATTTCGTGCAATTCAAAGCCCCTTTTCATTAATTGATTGCCATAATGGTAATTCCAAATGACATTAGGGCCTGTTCATGTTTTTGAGGTGCTTAAATACTACAAGTGCAATATAGGTACCTGCTGTAGTTTCCATGGAAATAAATAGGAGGCATTACTTTCGTGGCAATCTGCTTAAATCTGTCTACAGAACTTGCATTCTGATACTTAACAAAAACTTGCCTTTTTCTTGCATCATCATAATCCCATTTTAACAAGATGGAGACAAGAGATCCCCTCCAAATACACCCTTAATGGACACAACATTTTTAATTAACAAAGATCCATTTCCCTTTTGTCACTCTCATACTGACCTAACAGACTCCAAGGTTTTTGTTTACTTCTGCAGTGTAATCAGAACAATGCTTTTCTGATTTTTATGAAATTTTCTACAGAGTAGAATCATTCTCAGCAACCATATGAAGCACTGTGAGTTTTAACTGCTCTTAGCTAAAGTAAGAACTTTGAAAGTTAAGAAGTGCTAACTTTATGCCTCTTAAACTATGCAGCAGTTCATTCCTGAGAGTGCTCTCAGTTCCACTAATCCTTTAACATTAGTGCATACTTAGATAAATGACTCCCCAAAGTAAGGTCTGAATCAGGAAAGCACTCAGGAACTTGATTAACTCTATCCCCAGTGATTTCAGCCAAAAACGTTACTAAGGTGCTTGAAATGCACACAGTGGAAATGTTCTCTACCTGCAGTTCTGACTGAAACCAGTGAGACCTGAAAGTTCTGAGCAGCTCTGAGAGTCAGTCCCCAATATAACTACTGCAATACATCTTTAAGTTGTCCACGCTCCCTCCAGAACACTCCTTCTAACTGACACATCTGGATCAAATCTATGTACATACGGATGCAGTAGTCTCCACTTTCATAATATCCAGGACAGCACTGAGATCTGCGCCGGTACATCGTTCTGAGTCCTCTTCGATACGCCGTTTTATAACTTATTCTAAATTGCGAGACAGAAAGCCATTTGACAATATTGAAAATCAATGCTCACTGTTGGAATTATATTTGTGTTAAATTATACTAAGGATAGCATTCAATAATTATTTTAAAATGCATGAGAGCTTTCAATATTAATAGCCACAATAAAAAAAAAAAAAAAGATCAATACTTGTTTTGAAACTTGAAATATAAGTTGTGTTATGAACACAGTACTCACAACAGTCAATCACTGCAGCCTTTCCTAGGACTGCTATCTTAAAACACCATGCCTGTGTCAAATTATGGGCAAGGAGTTTCTTTAACAATAAACAATTCATTTCTGTGTATGAGCAAGGTCAGCTATCATCACGGAATCACAGAACTGCCCAGGTTGGAGTAAACAGAATTTTCTATGGAGACCACCTATTCAGCATGCTACATAAGAAATAACCACAACGAAAACTGCTCTTGATTACACAAAACATGAATTTAACCCCAAAATGATGATTTTTATTTTTTTTTTAGCTTTCT
The DNA here is from genome assembly GCF_951394365.1 of Tetrao urogallus. Lineage (NCBI taxonomy): Eukaryota > Metazoa > Chordata > Aves > Galliformes > Phasianidae > Tetrao > Tetrao urogallus. The sequence continues at coordinate 2,069,370 of NC_136824.1, read as the reverse complement.
AACCCTTCCAAGGTCTTAGTGCCCTGAAAAAAGACACTGTAATCTCAATTCAGTACTTAAAGCATGCTTTCCCTAACAGAATCTGCAATGAACAGATACTGAAAGGAGTGAAGCTTTCTGTAGCTTTTCTAGAGTTACTCACAGCATTAGCAATGAAGCCTGAGAACGACACATACCATTATTGTGCTCATGGACCACACTGTGTGATTAGACATGCAAAAATCTCTCTACCTCAAACAATGTTGTGGAATGCCAAAAAGCCTGGTTAATGCACCAAAATACATCTTTCAGCACATATCTCTACTAGAATGCCATCACAGCTTGAGAAAACAAGAAGCTACATGAAAAGATGAAAAGCCAAAATTAAAATATCTGGGGATCAGCTCTTACCTGTGTCTAGTGCACTTGAACCAGTTCAGTATGTCAGTACATCTTGTATAATAGATCTGATCAAAAGGATGAGCATAGGATTCCTGTACTGTCACAGCATAGCTAGAAGCAAAGAAAGAAAGTGAAAGACGGTTCACTGCAACATGAAAAGCTTCAGCTCCCTGAATATGCTGCTCATCTAATTCCAGTATGAGAAATAATTAAATCAATGGTCTTAGAAATTTCAGGCCTTATCCAGAACTGGAAAAGGGTTTCCTTAAACCACAGCTCTTACTTAAAGTTTTGGAAACGCTTCTAACTTGGGCTCTGTAACTGAACTAGGCATAGAGATTTCAGCCTGAGTCATAAAACTCTCCCTTCTGGAAAAGAAGCAAATGTTATTAAACTTCACATTTGTTTTAAAAGATGAAAAGGGCATTTGGTTAACTAGGCAGTACATATTCTAAAAGAGAAAAGCATTGTGCTTTTAAAATGTCTCAGTTGCATACCAGTCTAGGATTGTTAATTTTTGCTTGTATTAAACAATGGTAATAAGTGCTCATATTAACAAAACACTGCTGTGTTTTACCAGCATGATGGGACCCTTTCACTTCTTTTTTTTATGAAGACTCATTACTTCAAATGCTGGTTGCACCAGTCAAATTGGATGATTTGTAAGAGGCTCAAGGGCCTTTGAAATGCATAAATTTAATCTTTTTAATCTGTAACAGAAGTTCAGAACTAACTGAAGACTCTGTGATCATGAGTTAACTGGTATCTAGATTTAGAACTCTTTGAGATATGTGATTATGCATGATTGTACAAATGAAAAGACATTAGCAAAAACTGAGCAAAGTGATAAGGAATCCCAGAGCTCCAACAATACGAAGAATTCAGCAATCTCCTTCCCCAGACATAGCAGATTTATGCACCAGGTACTGCATTAATTACTATGAATACAGTTAAAGTTTCCGGAACAGACACATGACTTGGGAACGCAGATCTAACCAACACAGAACGTTGTATTGCTCTACAGTAAATGTGTACACTGCTGAAGAGATGCAGAATCTCAGGTTCCTATCTGAAAACAAGCTCTGCTTTATCTTAGAGAATCACACTAGAATCTTTCTAGGCACGGTCGAGACCCAAGAATCAGACCCTCCAAGTCATTCATTGTATCGACTGCCTTAATCATCCAAGCAATTTCCTTCCCATCGATGGGACTGCTGGTGTGATTCAGCCCATGAGACTGCACCCTAAAGGGAACACCGGAGTATTTGCTTGTTGGGTCTCACTGGCTTGAAATCAACGACTGGGCTCTTACTGCCCTGCTTGTCAGTCCCTTTCTAGGCAAGCCAAGATTGAACTAGATGCTGCTTCTGTCCTTTGTCACAATTTGTTGGTTTTGACAGCAGGGCTTTTTACAAATACTAACGCCAAAATGTAAAATATTTATATTGTTTGTTATTAATGTAAGACATTCTTGATCATTACTTTATGATCCTTTCTTTGTTATCCCACTATTGCTCTAATAATCTTTTCCCTTTGATTTATTAACATCTAAGTAACAAAGTCATCTTGGTCAGTACAACCAATCAATTTTGGTATTTAATTTTTGTTTCTCCTTGATTGGGTCTCCAGGTTGCTGACTTTCTTCAGACAAAATCAATATTTTATTCCTGTGCTCTGAATGCACTTCACCTCACAATACAGACTGCACAATCCTATTCCTCAACATGCTTAGCCTTTGCTTTGCAGCTCCATTACCTACAAACAGTTAATTCTCTAGTGAAGGCTTCTAAAATCGAAACATAGAGCCATTAAAGTATGCTTCCATTTTTGCTCGTTAAGGGGTTTATTTTGCCAAAATGTACAGTAATTCACATCTATGTGGAACTAAACCACAGAACAGAATAGAAAATAAAGCAAATTGAACTTAAGAGCACAGCAACTTCAGCCTCTTCAAACAGACCCTGCATGAACGTGAACCCTATCAAAGCTAGAGGGTTTCTGAGTACTTGTAAGAACTCTCCTGCACAGATCCACTTTTAGGACAAGGACACTAACAATAGAACAGAATTATCAGAGCCTTTAATTCTTGGTGCTTTCATGAAGGTACTCTTTGATACTGGCATGAAATTGGCAGATAAAGTCACAAAGTTCAGGACATACTGTATAAACCTGCATGTTGCAACAGGAAGGGCTTAAAACTTAGACAAAGTCTGTAATAGCTTTGCTCAGCAACAACCAGAAAAGATGCAAGACAGAACAAGGTCACCATTTCACTGGGTCTCTTCAAGATACATGAAAAAAAGGTTAGTGCAGTCCTGCAGCTGAAGCTATGGAGGAGGAAAGCACAGCCAAGCAGATAGGCAATACAAGGATTTACCCTAGGTATGGAACCTGTTCCTTCAGGATGGTGGAAATCCACAAAGGAACTCAGCATTGCTGTTTCTGTCACACAGACCCACATGCTTCCATGAGGCAGAGAAGTATTTAGCTCTTATTTTGACTTTTAAATGTACATATCTGAAATGCCTAGTCAAACAAAACACTGCCATGTTTTAGATTACCTTTCCCAATGACTACAAACATTCGGATCATCTGGGTTTAGGGACAGAGCAGTTTTGAGCAGAAAAGACAGAAAAAGCCCTTTTAGAATCCACCAGAAAAGCAATTGAGCCATCATTGTTGTACCTAGATAAAGAAAAGAAAGTATGGTCATTAGAGAGAATATTGAGAAAACATCTTTCTAGGTGATTTCATTCTTGCTTTTGTGCAAATCCAGATACTATGTGACTTGATGATTGAGCTACCCAAAGAATGATAGCACTATCAGCTCTTCCAAAGAATCTCTCTGATACTGATGTTCTTTATGGCTGTCTATCTGTACTGACAAAATAAATATCTGAGGTGTTAAAACAATCTGTTCTCCCATCAGCTTATAGGCAAATGGAAGACTATCCGAATGCTCCTTTGATTTATTTAAATGTGGTTTAACATGAGCCAATGCAGTAAGCTAGATCTGAGACACCTGCTTATTACGTGACTGAATGAAAAATCAATTCGTTTTTCAACTTTCAGATGGAAGATTATTTAGAATGATGGAGGTCAAAGTACTGGGTCACATTATACAAAACATTACACACGAAATAACAATAGTTGTGTCGAAGCTGGAAATAGATTGCATAAACTTCATCAAGTGTCATCTCTTCATCATGTTTCAGTTCAAGTATTAAAAGCAGACAAATAAATCTTATTCTCATCTGGGCCTTTGAATCCAAAGTGGTGGTGTATGCCTAGAGGTTCCCAATGACATCAGTCAAAAAACAAAATAAATAGGAAATAAGAAGCTGCTTCTAATTGTAACTGCACTTAGCAGATTAACTGGGTTAATCTGTTAAATCAGTAACAAATATTTTTGAATTTCCATTACAGACATCTTCTACAGACATAACCCACCATTCAAATCAAAAGTCCCATAAATTAGTGTTATTCCTGGCAACAAGATTGACCTAAAAATAGATTGAATCTTCATACGATCGTCTGAAAAACGCATGGCTCATTGCTTCGTGGTCCAGAACAGCAAAAGGGATGTTAAGGGGTTTGCTCTGCATGCACTGATATACAGCCCAGCATAAAGGAGTCGTCACAAAGCAGAATGAACAGCAGAGGAATTGCCAGGAAATCTTATATGAAATCACCTTGTGATTCAAAGCCATCTTAGCTAGTTCAAGGACACCCACTGCCTTTAGTGATTTGAAGTCAAGTTCCCAATGGGAGTAATAGCTCATCTTTTAAATTATTCCTAGAGCTGTGTTAAACCCAAATATAGTCTTAAGCCATGTAAGTCATATTAATGCTAATTAACATGATTTAATGTTAAAGTTCCTCACAAATTAAATTTAAGCCTGTGCATGACCATTCTCTACCTGCAAGCTGTTTCAAAGCCTCACAACATCAGTGCAAAAGCTTGCTCTGGAAATTATGAGGGCTGACAAGAAAAGGACATGATATATATTTCTGTCCATCAGAGAGACATTTGCTACACTTGTCCTAGACACCAATTCCCCATGGAGAAGTGTCTTGAACAGCTTACCTGCAGGTGCCCGTGGGACAAAAGACTAATAAGTTCTATGTTTAAAACCTGACAGTTTAGAACTTGTTTGAAAGTATGATTGAACTTTCTTTTAAATTTACATGTACTAATACACGTGAACTATCAAGTATCAGGCTCAAGAAAATGACAGTGCTTTAACAAAATTATCTTAAAAAGACACCTCTGAACATATCACATTAGCTACCATTTGAATACTACCAAATTACAGAGGACAAGCTCTACTGGGCACTGTATTTATAGGTTGCAATTTACCTCCTTTGTTCATTCTTTACACTTTTGATACATGGCAACGCTGAACAAATAAGACTAATAGAAAGAATGCTTCCAATCAGCAGCAGTGGTCAAAGGAAGAGCCAGGCTAACCTGCGTAAGGAAATGCAGTCTTTAAGAGAGGTTTTTTCTCAATCAAAAGCAAGTTTTGTGCTCATTTGGTAACTGCTTAAGAACATCAAGGGTTCATTCCTAGCCTAAAGGCAGATGGCCAGCCTGCCTTCTACCAAAGAAGACTGAGCTTTTTCTCATTTAACTAAAGCAGCCTTGTATTTTTATAATTTTATAATGAATTTTATAATTGTCAGAGATCTTAATTTGCTTTCAAGTAAATAATGTATCAGTTCAGTTTTTCAATCAAACATCCTAAGAGTTATGACTAGCACTCAGAGTATGTGTTTAGAATGCATTTGACTTTCAAAATTGTTTTCCAAACTTTTAATGATAATGCTATTTTATTATCTGTTTGTAGATTAACTGCTTTATGCAATTTATTTCCTAACCCTGTAAGTCAGATCATACATCAGAAACACCCAGCTCTCCAAATACAGCAGAACCTCATTTATCTCAAGTGTCTCTTTTTCTAACTCAAATGAAATATTTCACTTTGATCACTTTTAATAGAAAAGACCTTATACCAAAATGGAATGGTTGCTATTACAGGTTTCCAAATAACACTCTAAAAATAGGAACTCACATTTTAAAAACTAACATCAAAAAAGAATCCAGTTATGACATGTAATCTGATTTTGTTTCAGCTTTTATTGCTCGGTGCAATATACACTACATTCCTGCACTGCATTTAAAGTTTGGAGTATATTCCCCAAGGAGGCAGCATCAGCATTCCAGAGGGACAATGCCTGTAACTTCATTAAAGTTATAGCCAAATTAGATGAACATTTCCAGGCTCTGCTGCTGCCACTCTCTTGAGGACAGGCAGCCTCCTGAGGTGAACAGGAAAATAAATGACACGTAGGTCCTCTGTGCAATCTTTAAGCAGACTCCAACTTTTTGTCTCTCCAGGTCTGCTTATTGTTTTCAGCAATGAAATAAGTCAATGAGGTACAATTTGGCAAGAAAAGATGTCTTTATATCCAAAACATAACCTGGGCATTTCTTATGAGTGTCTCAATCTCTGTTAATGGTAACTGATTAGATCAGGTATCTGTTACTCATTAAACCATTTTCACATGCCTTGCTTCTTTTTGAATGGATTTCAGTACTTCAGACACAATATTGATACAAGTCACTGCTTCCCTCACCAAAGACAGGAAACTCATTCTCCCTTTAACCCACTAATCCTAGCTATAGAATAAAACAGGAGGTTGCAAGCCTGTGATTTATTTGTCTCCAGATTTGTTTTACAGAGACCTGTGCTGGAGTTTGCAAAGAGACTGGAAGATGTGGCTGTCCATTTAATTTGTACTAAGAACATGAGAATATGGACAAAAACAGGTTGTTACAGTCTTTCACTGCTTATGTAACACAGCAGAGGATGATGGCACCTCTCAGGATTGAAAGCTAAATGCAAAGAAAATAAGACCAGAAGGAATCTTTGCTGGGTGAAACAAACATCCTTTAAAATCTAGATGATGAGGTCCTGGCTTTGGTAATGCTCTTGTGAAAGGGAACTAATTTATTTTAAATGGCTGAGTGGAAAAATAAACAAACAAATTAAAAAAAATACAGATTAAATTTCTCCTTTGCTTTCCTGGCTGAGATGAGAAAATTTAACTAAAAATGACAATTAGAGTATTTCCTGTTCAGGGGAAATAGCGATGAAACATGTCATTTTGGCATTTCTGTCATAGAACTTGAAATTCAAACAGAATTTCCATTCCATGATTAAGTTCTAAACTTAGTGTTTTTGTCTCAGTTTGGGTCAAAAAAAGTTCTGAACAAGGTAAAAAAAATAATTTGGCACCCAGCTGTAATTAGAGAAAATATTTACAGAAGCGTCTTTCAGTAGTAAACAATATTCCTGGATCTGTTTATATTTGTGAAGATCATACTCTATGTGTCTAGATGTTTATACAGGCAGCAACACAATAATACAGTGCATTTTACAAAGAGCCGTGTGAAGAAGTCTTACCTCAAAGTGCTAAAAATTCCTAATGGCTCCTATTTTTGCAGACTAATAGTGCATGAAGACACATCATATTAACAGGACAGCAGAGGAAAGCTCTTCAGAAGTTGCTTGGCGTTCTGGAGAATCAATAAGAAAAAAAAAGAAAACAGAGTCAAAGAAAGCGTGTTTGGAGGATTGAAAACAAATTATGACAAAATGAGACAAAGCACTGTAAATATTTCCATATCATAAAATAACTGTGCTGCATCACACATTGCTTTCAGCCAATAGCAAGTGTTCAGGAAGGAGTAAAGAAAATGGAAAACAGAAAGAAATACTTCCCTCCTACACTCTTCTCGTCTCGCAATTTGCAGCTTTGTTGGCTTCCTCAGCCACAAGTGGTATCTTTATGTTTAATAACCTCTGATGGATTCTCATCCAATCATTTGTCTAATGATTTCAATCTGCTAAAATGAAAGTTTCAGTACACTTATTTTACATGTCAGTGTCAACAACATCCTGTGACATCTCTGATATCAGCTGTGTTCTATATGAAATGTGTCCTTGCTTTTCTGCCTGCCGCCTCAATTTCATTTGACAGCTTCTTCTCTGTTAGAAATGTTCGACTTCCAGACTTGGATTCCAATCATTTCCAATCATAATAACAACATTTTATTTACAAATAGATTTTTTCTTTTCCATATACCAACAGAGAAGTTGAAAAATTTTGATGACAAACCTTCCAAAGCCTTCTGGAAATCTGTCTGGATGTTCCTGACACACATCTATTTATTTCAAAGAGCTTTAACAATTTAAGAAGCTACATAACGGCATGTTGACTGTTTGTATTTATCAAGAGCTTCCCTAATTCAGTTCTCAATTACAATTTCTACCAAATAGAAAAGCCTAGGTGTATCAAAATTGAAATGTATGCTAGTATTTTTATATGAGCTATTAAAGAAAATGCAAGAGAACAGTTAAGGCAACAACAACAAGTTGGATTTCACTGAAGAAGCATTAAAGTGACTGAGAGTTTGCTGATTACACTATTTTTGTCTCTAACTAGTAGCAAGCTTCCAACAAGCTGCCCTCTGCGGCATTCCTCCTTCTCATCCCATCTGAAATTTTCATGATAGTTTAGGCGAGGGATCATTTAAACACACACTTCATTTGGCTCTACATCAAATTTTGTTAGAAACAAGCTGTTATGAAAGCTAAATGGGGCCATGAGTTTCAATAGTGATCAGGAATTTTTGGATGTCTCCACTTGTGATTAATAAGTTAAGGTATCATATAGGGGATGAATAATATGAAGTGCTCTGCATGTATGCTAGGGAACAGGCTGTAACAACATGCAGTCAAGAACTAAGCCACTCAAACCCACTAGAAGTCATTGCCATGACCAAAAGAAATATTGTTGAAGACAGGTCGATGTCTTGTTCTGTTTCTAATTACAAATTAACGTTGTTTTGAGAAGATAAACGCTTCCAGGAAGGGTCAGGTTCTCAATATGAAAGCACCAACAATGTGATTCTTCTCATCATTCAAGCACAGAGGGATTCAAGGGGTTGAGCTGGCAGAAACAACAGCCTATACACTGGTTTGCTGGGTTCCCTTTGGTGACATCTTACACAATGAATGCAGGAAGACAGCAGGTAAGAATCTGCCTGGGTTAACAACAGATGACACTTCAGTTGGCAGGTCTTCCTAGTACCTTCTAGGGTAGGTACAGAAGTTGCTACCATACACAAACAGCTTCGATACCATTTACAGACACAAGTCTCCTGTCACCTGGAAGTGACACTGACATGGGAAGAAACACAACTGACAAGGACAGCATGGCTACATGGTATAAGCTGGAAACAGAGAAGAGGTAAAAAGCCAGGATCTTTCTTACCTTACACATGAGATCATACAATGAATGCAGGCTTGTCACATGTAGTGACAATAAATGTAAGTAGGAACCCTAACATTTCAGCATACAACTATTCTACCCTCCCTGTGAAGGTTATCCTGCTGCTGAACAAAAATGGGATGGAAACAAACTGAACAACTAAATGGCATTTTTCTTTAATTAGTATGAATAAAAGCAAATTTAGAGGTTTCAGCTCTTCATAGTAAAGTTACCAAGGGAAAGTTAGAAAAGCTGTAACCAGAGGCCTGTCTGCTCAGCCTCAGCAACACCCACACCACCACACTGCGCAGTGAAGGAGGGGCTGTTCAGTACAAACAAGGGAACCACTTCAATTTCCAAAGATGGGCTTTTAAGGATTGGATAAACACACCAGGCTCCTTAATTGATAGAGTGCCCTGATGACTTTCCCTTCTATGCTTTGAATCACAGCATCTCAGTTTTCCAAAACTGGGTAGGGGGTTGATTTTAACAGCAACTGAGCACACAGGTTTCTTAAGTTGCTGTAGATTTCTGAACTTTAAGGTATATCAGCATGAGTTTTAAGTGCTACAGTAAACATTACTACAGTTACATCCACATCTTACAAAATCTGAAAGGCTGCTTTGGTGCTAAGCTCTCATAAGCTGACCTCCACCAGAGTCACTGGGAGCTTGGCTAGAGAACAAAACAGGAATAAATAAGGAAGTAAGCTCTTCTTGATCTACCAAACTTTATTTTTGGAAGCTCAGGATTGCTCTTTCAGTGCTCCCAGAGGAAAAGTGGGTCAAAGTACCAAAGCTGTGCCACTAGGCTAGCAGCACAGGTTTAGTTTAGTTATAGCTGATGAAATATGTTTACAAAGGAAAGGCTGGAGCATGCATTTAGGATATGAAGTCGAGTAGGACGGGGTGGCTAAATTTCACCCGGGTTCTGCAATCAGCATGCAGTGCTTTCAGCATCCAGTAGGCTCCGAACCTTCAGAGGCACTTAAACTCTGAACAAAATACTCAGAAACCTGTGGTGAAATGTAGGGCATATGAGTTCTCAACACAGACAGAAGAGAACTGACCAACCTGCCGGGTGCTCGAAAAAAAGCATTCTGCAAACTGAAAATTGATTGTGCACGGGAGCGGTGAGGTACGTACACAGCTGACATTACCTGTCTGCTGGTGACATCAACAGCAACTCACAAATACAGACATTCTGCTCTATCAGTACCTACACAAATATGCACGCACACTTGTGCAAAGCCCAGGCACCAAAAGCTATTACTCATTAAAATACTAAATTTCTTTCTCTTATGTAATTGATAATCAATAATCCATCAGAAATACAATGAAAACATTGTGTTAACAACACCTAAAAACACTGCTGAAATAGTGCACATCCAGATAATTGCTGGCTCCCTTTCAGGAAGGTCAGCTAGGAAAAATATTGCCTGTGATTTTCTGCCCATAATTCTGTACTTGTAATCAACCACCAGTGTAAAATTGGAAGGCAGCCCTTTGAACATTTGTCCCTTTTAGTTGTTATGCCAGACTCAAGACCACTGAAATGTCAGCGTCCCTTCTAGAGCTTAAGCCCTGTCCAAGCACTGCCAGTCAGACAGGACTGGGAGATGGCAGATACTCTACCCGCATTTTCTGCCAAAAGGAAACTGGCAGGCTTCAGAAGCAAATTTCAGGTATCCTGCAGTATCTCATCAGGAAAATTCCTCCAGCAAGCTAGGAAATTCTGGGGCAGTCATCTCTGGGCCTCCTCAGTTAAATCATGGTAAACAATGGTAGGCAGAAAAAGCCACTTCACATCTTTGTCTTCTTAACCCCCCTGCCCCGATCTCACCGTGAGGCTGTTTCCTAAGGACAGGGGAAGCCTCTCCATGCTGCAGTGTCCCCCATGCAGATTCTCATCTTTTTGCACAGTGGAATTTTTAAAGCTGCTGACACTGTATGGGGAGTAACATTCCCCAGTGACTTAACAGTGTATTTATATTCACTATGACATGCATATTTCGGGTATTCCTTAACATACATTACTTCTGAAGAGAAAGAGGAAAGTAAGCTGACACATCTACCAGCTGCTCTCCAGAGAACTCAGGTTGGCTTGCTTACATTTAGCCACCCACCTCATCCCTGTTCAGCATGCCAAATACTGCAACATATGCTTCCTTACACAATTAGAGCAACAAAGGCCTCGTGCCCCAAGAACACTCAGGATAAATGAAGCAATCTGTTATCTGCACGCCCAGGTGAGGAATAATACTTTAATAGTATTTCACTAAAAAAGCATTTCTTCCAACAGAATTTTCTTATCCCATTTAAAGAAGGCACGTGAAGTTGACAAGAGTAACAAAAAATGAAACATAAGGATGTCCAACATATACACGGTGAAATAAATTAAGTATGATTCTGGGAAAGTGCTGCGAAAGTCAAAATAAAAAGTGGTTTGAAAACGTAGAATATCCTCTGTGGTTATATTTTAAAGAATTATTTCTATTTGTCAAGAGCAATCGGTCGCTTCTTTTTGTCTTCATTTATCTCTGAGGAAAATAAAATGAAACAAACAGTAAAAAAGTCCCAAGTACAGCGAACAGCTGAGCCAGGGATGAATTAAGTAACACTGATTGATGGCTGGTGATGTACAGCACTGCTATTACATCCCAACGCTGCATCTCGTATTTCATTTAAAGGCCCATCTCTTCTTTTCCAGAAACAGTGCAGTATTTATGAGAGAAGGTTGATTTGCAAGCCTTGGAGCTGCACCGAGAATCCAGATTCAGTTTTTCCAATCTGGCTTTAAAGTTGGCGAATACCTTGAACTTTGAAGGTAGCAATCCAAATAAAATGAAACTGAACACCGGAATAAAATGAACATTGAAACTAAACATGTATTTTCAAGAAATGCTGCAGGCAGGGCAGAGCTTTTTATCTTCAGTTTCTTCATAAGACAGTAAGGAAGTAATGCTTGTCTCCTCTTCATTTATACCTTTACTAACCCCACTGGTCCAACAGCATATATCTTCGTCTGCTCTCCTCTGGGTTTTCCCAGTACTTTATTCTCTGTGGCATTTTTTGTTACAGCGGCACTCAGATGCTCTCTTCCTTCATTCAATTTTCCTCTGAGCCTCTTGAAATCTTAATCTAAAGTTTTTTAGCTTCATAGCTATTAAAAATATTGAGTGGCCCACAGAGAATATAACTTTTTCTATCAAAGTCCACTAAATATAAGATGAACATTAAATCAATTTTTAGATTTCTAATGGCTTAAAAATGAGAGAGCCTACTTAAAACTTGCCGGTTTTTCTAGAAATAGGAGAGGTTTCCTCAGAAGCTGCAATAGTCTTTTGTACTTCGCTGTGCTTCTTACCGGGCACATCTGGAACCACTATCAATACTGCAGGAATGGTATTTGGTTCAATCACGTTGAAGCTTCAAGTTAGGAGCCCACATAATTTCTCTGATTTACAGAGCATGCACACACCTGCTTATCTGAGAACCAGCTGATTACTTACGTGCTTAGAAATAGCTATAAGTGCTTAGTTTTAGGCACCCAACAGGCTGAACAGATCTGCCCTTCTCTAGGGCACAGCGCTGATGTAGTGGAAGAGGTCACGGTTTGTGAACAAGGGCCTTGCAGTTACTGCTGGTCTTTGCTACAAGAAGGCATGCCTCAATTATTTGCTTCATAACCACCCTCCAGCTGGTCACATGTTAGCAAGGCACCAAGCACTGGTCTCCCAATATGCCTGGAAAGTAAGCCCAAGATGCATATCGAAATGTAAAGTCAGGTTTATGGCCTAGCAAAGTCCTGACTCCATGCCAGACATACACCAAGCCTCTTCCCATGCCATCTATGGTCTCACATCAGGCACTTCAAGAAGCAAAACGTCTCTGCAGTCTGGACTTAGACATGCAACTGTTGACCACCCACCAATGGCAGCAGACCTTCAAGACAGACAATGTCAGCTTCATTCAGCTACACAGCAGCTCTTAGCAGCACCTTCACCAAGTCTCACAGGTTGAGACAGGCAATAGCAGCGTCTGCAAATGTTCTCTTCCACAATATCCAAGTCTTTGTCTTCTTGGCCTGTTTAGACCAAACTCCCACAGCAGATGCAGACATTCCCCAAAATATCCCTACCTTTCCAGGAACCATCACAGAATTTTTAAGAGATGCTCAAATACTCTGACCACTAGAGTAATAACTGGAGAGATAAATGAGAACGTGACCTCAGTCTTACTTAATTTTACATCACTATGCAAAGCTCTTGATTCTGCTGCCTCCATGACCTACTTTATCTATTGTTTATTCCTTTCTTTTTTCCAGGAAACTGTTCATTAAGGATAAGAGCACCTGGCTTACAGTAACAAGGGCACTGTGCAAAATATCTGTCATAAAACTGAAAGAGGAACATTCATTAATCCACCGGGCAGAGCAAAGCCACATAGAACCGAGGGGCTGCAGGACTATCTTAGGCAAAGCGAATATAAGTACAGAAGTCTCTACTGGTGTACATGGCTGAAATCCACTGAGTTCACTGTGCCAGGATGTACCTGGAGAGAATTTGGACCTACCAGCACAGTCATCAAACGCAGACGGTACTGCAGTTATTCAGGTTAGAGATTTTCCTTCTGGCAGAAAAAAAATAGCTAGAAACATCACTGTGAACCAAAACAGATCTGAATAACTGCTGCACGGAACCAACTCTGCTGCCTCTTTCCCCTTTGCATAAATTTGGCACTGAAAACTTATTTAACTACTTTGAGGAAAAAAAGGTAGAAGAAAAATTATAAAAGAGTGAAAATTTATGGGCTTATTTTAGGGCTTAACTTCTATCATTTTACAGCCACACTAATTAAGTTTTTTTTCATGAGTTAAGACAAGTACAGCTTTCTCTCTGTACTCTTGCCTCATCAACATCATACATGTACCATCTGCTACGTCCTCTTACTGAGTCCCTTCTATGGCTTGCTCTCAGATGCACAGCACTCATTTGGTTAAGGAGAACACTTTTCTACAAGTGCTATATTAACCCCTGTGCAACTGCACAAAAATGGGATCTTAAGAATTGCTAATACAATGTAATGCAAGCTGAAGGGAGCCTACACCCTGTGTTGAGATTACGTGAATCAGTATCACTTACGTGAATCCTGCTACACAAAACAAACAGAAGTTCTCCTCTCTTAAAAACAGGCACACAACCTAGGAGTGGGCAGGAAACTGAAGTGAGTTCCCCATTTCCTCTCTTTTTTTTTTTTTCTTCATAAAAATGTTTAAGCTTTAGTGGAAACAACACTGGCGATTGAACCTTCTTGCCACTCGTTAGAATGTCATCCAGCTGCCCATTACCCTTCCATTCTAACCACCTTTTCCTCTCCCTCCAGTCTTTCATACACAGTACTGTTTCCATTCCATGGTATTGCTGATTTGGCATTATCCCTCCTTTCAAATATGGAGAAATTAAACCACAGCTTAACTTTTCCTCAACTAAAGCTTCACATGATTTAATATTGCTATATCTGCAACACACAAAGCGTGTACATAATTCCCTGGGACATAATAATCATTGTCCAATTAAACAACAGCCAGCCACAAGATGAATAAAGCACCAAAATATCTCAATAAATCATTAATTGCTGTTTTACACCCTGGACCGTTCAAATAAATCATGAGTTGCTCCTTTTGTTGATTCCTCAGGGCTGTGTTGATAATACACCTTGCAATATCCTTTCAATTTTCTTCCACACCCATTAATGGATAGGAAGATAGACTTCTATTGCACATCAAGATGGAATGCACAGAGCTTGAATTTCCCCAAAACACTTGTGCTTTCAGGCTTGTTCTTGCTGCCTGGTTCTGAACCCTTCTAGGAGAGTGGGCTGCAAGACAAAAAAGCATGTCAAAAAACAGAAGGACTTTTGGCCTTCTGTTCTCTACCCTGAAATTTATTTACCTTGTTCTACCTTACAGCATTCTTACTTCAGTACATGTTTCAAAAAGAATCTCTTTGAAGTGAAGTAAAAGGAGAAATCTAGTCTTGCAACCCAAGCATGAGAGCAAGAATCAAGAGATTAGCTCTCAGATATTAGAGGGACAAAAGAGAGCAGCAGAACAGAACAAGGCAGCAGTGTGTACCGAGTGCACTTGTTAACTGCAGGCCATGCATACCTTTCAACCTGTCCTTGCCTCTTTTCTCCAACCCCCCCCTCCTTCCCCCCATAACCCTCTCATTACTAACTGGCATTCAGAAAAGATTACACACATGCAAAATGTAATGATGAACTGAATTTTAGTTATTTTCAGTGACTTGAGCAGACCAGTCCAACCTACTGAGGAATAAAAACCCCTCCTCCTATACCAGGCTAGTTAACAAATGCCAGTGAGACATGGGCATGTGGTAGGTTTCGCTTAGTTGTTTGTTTGTCTCAACTTGGATCCCACCCACCAGGCCAATTATTCATTTTTCAGACTGTTTCTTTTGATTTGCAAGCCGACAAGTCGAACATCGGGTGGGAGTAGGAATGAGTAGGAGGAAACCAGAGCAGGAGGAATTCTTCTAATGATATTAAAGTTGAAAATTGGACGTTGGTTTGAAAATTGGATGTTGATTTTAAAAAATGATAGTAAACAATTCTCTTTTTTTTTTTTCCCCCAGACATTTAAAAAATCCAAAAACTGGCAGGGTTTTATATCTGTCTGTAAGCTCCTAGTCAGGATTTGGTCACAATATCCTCTTAATTGCGTTCCAGTGAAAATAAGAACAAAAAGGCCAGCTGGAAATACAGAGATCACTTTAGTTCTAAAGGATGTTCACACTTTACAATTTACACAAAATATTTACTGGTAACATATCACCTGATTAGCATGAATTAAGAGTGCGTGGAAATTTCATGCAACTGAATGGGCTAATTACATACACAGACACATACTTTAAAAACCAGGCTTTTCACATTCTTAAGTATAAGCAATTAGGAGTAACATTTCAAAATTATGTTACTGCTCTAAATTCCTTTTCACTCTGCTTACATCTGAGGTTGTTCCTGTTTCTCTAACCAGCAGTTGTTATAACCAAATATTCACCTGCTGATTGAAAAATTAAAAAATTGCCCCGTAAGAAATTCAAATTTTGAAGGCCTGACTATGATTAACTTTCAAGAAGGTCAGAAAAACTCATAAACAAACAAACAAAAAAAGTTATTGAGATCCATGGGAAATTCTGCATTAGGTCTCCTAATTAAAATCAACTATGCCATATTATTTCCATTTTTCAAATGTATCCACCTACAGATCTAAAATCTATTGAGAATGATTAAAATCAGAAGTAAAAAAGTCCCCAACCTCTTTTCTTTTTCATGTGTGCATTTTCTCAAAGTCCATTAAAATATCACCTTTGGAAACAGATGCACAAGCAGGCCCAAAAATGATCTTTGCAAGCAAGATGCTCAGAACTGCCAAGAACTCTTCTTGTGCAAAGTCCCCCCAGCAGGCTCTGCTACGTCCGCTCCGTATCACACGTAATTAGGATTTTTCAGACCATAAAATCAATAATATAATTAGTAAATGGCATGTTATTTCACAGAATCTTGCTACAACTTATCTGTCTTTGATCAAGCAGAGCTGACTGCTAATGACATTTAATGTTAATTAAGGAGAAGACGTGATAAAAAGTTCTTTGGAGAATTATCTAATTACGTACCATAAAAAATGAGGTATGCAATATCTGTAATACATGTTTACATCACTGATTATTGTTTAGGAAGCTCTAAGAAGACATCAGGATTACGAGTCAGCTTTGGCCACACTTTGCCCTGCATCCTGCAGAAATAATTCCTTAGCTGGGATGTGCACAACAGCTGGCCCAGTTTATTAATGAGTTATGTCCCATTTCTAATGAGTACCAAAGCACAGGTAAATTCTTCCTCAGCTGTAGGACAGCACCAACAGAATATTTTATGAAATTCACTTTTCTTCTGACACTGAATGATGGACAGCCAACCATCACAACTGAAGCTACTGACAAAGTAAATAATGGAACCTGCAGAGATTAAGCAGGGATTTCAAAGGAATTACTACAACCCTTAGAGAAAAACAGTTACAGAAGGCAAAAATATTTTCTAATCTCATAGGAGTGAGACTTTTTGCTACCAATCACTTCGACTGCCTGAACCCCAAGTATTGAGGAACATTTATATTTAAAAATATTACAATTTGATGTAAGACGACCAAGTAATTTTTCATGATTGTCAGGCACATGGAGAAGCATGAAAGGTAATTTTTCACTATTGAGAGATACTGTGGAATTCACGAACATTGTTTGATATGTCTTTTCCTAAAGTAGAAAGGAAGGATAGAATAAACACATTAGTATTAACAGCATAGGCCAGCTACTATAGTTAATGTCACGTCAGTTAGCTCTCATTTCCCAGTACGTTCTGGATTTGATAGTAATGCTCTTGCTTAATATTAGCTATGTATAGTAAATGAACTCCCTAAGTCCTGTGAGACTATTCTAATGCCTGAAGTTACAGAGAGAAAGAGAATAAATGTTTCCAGAATCTGAGTATACATCTCAACTGCAACAACTTTGTCATTTTTGACAGATGTGTAAAAAATAAACACTCCTCACATTGTTTTACTTTTCTCTCTAAGAAGCATACCAAATAGCATAATAATATCCTGAATTTTTAAATGTTCTTAGACAGCTCCATCAGTTGCACCTCGAACATGCCCTGCTGTCACAGCATACTCTTATCAGCTCAAGCAGGGAGCACTGCACGTGCAGGCACTGAGGGCCTCACCCACCTCGAACCCTGCGCTGAACTGAGAGACACAGAAAGAAAAACCTTGCTGAATCTCTCACAGTTGAGTTTAAAACATGAAGGGTAAAAGTGCTGAGGGCAGGATGCTGGCAAAATAGGTGCCACTTGTACTTACCCCAGATGTGATGGAGCTGGCATGCTGTTCAATACAAAGTGATTAATGATTGCTTGCAATCAGCCCTAGAAATCAATTGGCATTGAGTGACATAATGATTCTATGACATCACGTAGCTTCCCATCTGATGCTTGTTCTTGGACACATTTCTCCTCATGTTGCCATTTTTGGCACTGTGAGTGGGCTCATAAAGATGATGGGGTTTCTGATGTTCATGAATAAACAACTTTTCACATGAGAGAGGTTTCTATTTTTTTCTGCCAGATTTATTTTTTCAGTTCACTTGTGACCCCTCCATCACCACTCTGTGGCACATCAAATTCAACTACAGGAGCACTGCGCAGGAGAAGTCATGTATATAAGACTGGCTCTTTATTTCAGCTATTAATTATGATAATTACAGAAAAATCACGTAAATGAGGAAGAGGAAAGGAAGTTCTACTGCTGCACTGGAAAATGATATATTTACCACACATCTTTTGAGCCACATAAAAATCTTTCTCTTAATTGCAGCTGTTCCATTGTTGCATGACCAGGCCATTACTTCATCATTATTTTTGGTATTAGCAATAACAAGTTTTTCTAGGGAGATTACTGTAAAATTATTAATGTTTCAAAATGACCCACAATGCCACTGTCAAGTGCATTTAAGCTGCTGTCAAAAAAAAAAAAAAGAAAAAAAAAGAAATTTAAAAAAAAAAAAAAGAGTGGCCACAGGAATCAAGGAATGAAGGGCAGATTCCTTGAACTCTGTTTGCATGTGATAGGTTTCTCCTTCCTTAATTACCTTAGTGGCCTTCCTTGCATTTATTCGAGCTTAATTTAATTTCATTTGAATAAAGGTGACAGCAACAATATATAACATTCTAAATGAATTCTCAGCACCACTTTGTACAATGGCATTGGCATCCGTATATCTGTACTGAAGAAGTCCTAGAACAATATTGCACTTCATATTGGCAGCTCACAGAATCCAGCAACCAATAAATGTAACCAGATCCCTCTTTCCTCTGTCAAATCCAAATAATGAAGCTCTAGCTTATAACAGAAGCTCACATTGTTAGTCCCTGTGTATGCCTTTGCATTGCTTTATGACAGTTCATGCTACTGCTCCAGTCTACACGATCATCCAGCTTTTCTGGTATTACAGTCCCATTCATCTTGGTACTGAGGAGCTCATTAGCCTCCTAGATTGCAATAAGAGGTAGCACAAAGAAAGAACGGCCAAGAATGTTGATGCCTCGTAGCTTTCCTAGATGTAGATTACAGAACAAGCGAGCCAAGCCTCACTGCAGTTTTTGGAAGTGCAATAAAGTCATCCAGTGGATAACATCAAACAGATCAAATCTGAAACGTGGATTCCAGATTCAAGTGTTCAAATCACCAGATTATTCTTAATCACAGTAATTAGCCTTTTATCACCAAATCTTTATAACTAGAAAACAGAATCTCTGGATTCCACATTCATAATTATTACAGGCAAAAGAGTGTTTCTTCACAAGTAGTTAGTTAGATGCTCATAATTGAGCGAGTAGCGAAAGCAGGACTGATAAATCTGCTCCCTATTATTATCTGCTTCCAATTCAGTGAAATCTTATTTGCAGTTTGCTTTGGTAGAAGGTGCGTGAGTAAAAACAACAGAAAATAATTTGTGCATGAGAAACAGGTTGTGTAAATATTCACAGTTCTTTGGCTGTGTTTATAATGTGTGGTTTTAGTATGTGTATGCACAGCACAGAATGCGAGTGACCACAGCACAGGCATCACCCTATGGGCTAGCATACAAGGCACCAGTTGACTCTTTTGAAGTAAGCAGTAGCTTAAGTCTTACTACAAGACAGAGCAACATCAAAACTGTCAGAGCAATTTTCCACATCAGTAGTTTAACACCTGAACTATTGCTTATTTTTGCAGCTGAGCTATTTCCGATTTCTGTCTGTTCTATTCTGAATCAACACCAGTTCTGAGATATGTCATAAACAACGTTTGTCTAAAAGAGCCAAACATACCATCGAGGCAGAGACTTAATGAGGAAACAGCAGCTTCTTCAAAAGAAAAGAAAAAAAAAAAAGCTGGTTCATTTTCTGTAAACATCTGGGTTGTAAATAACTGTAGCCTTCACAGACAGTATGACGTTAGACTGCTTCTGACTTAATGTCCTTAAAAAGTTATTAATTTGAATTTGTTGCTACCATGATTTCCAGCTTTGCATATGTATAGAACCTTTAAAATCTGATACCAGCCATCTCAAGAAGGTGGCAGAGATGTCAACATTCTTATCTTCTACTTTCTACAGGAACAACTGGGTAAGCACCCCCACTGTGCATGCGTCCCCTGAAGGGAGGTTGTGACCAGATGGGGGTTGGCCTCTTCTCCCGTTTAACTGGCAATAGGACGAGATGGAATGGCCTCAAGTTGCACCAGGAGAGGTTCAGGTTGGATAGTAAGAAAAATTTCTTCTCCAGAAGAGTGGTCAGGTGCTGCAACAGGCTGCCCAGGGAGGTGGTGGAGATGTTCAAGGAACATTTAGATGCTGCACTGAGGGACATGGCTTAGTGAGGAAATGCTGGTGGCAGTGGGGTGGTGGGACTGGGTGATCTTGGAGGTCTTCTCTAGCCTAGGTGTTTCTATAATTCTGTAACTGTGGTTCTAAGAAGAATCTTCCAGAACCTAAGTGAACTGCTGTTGTAGGGAAGACAAAGCTGGATTATAATTTTCTGGAAAATACTCTTGAAACACTTCCTAATTCTTAGTCACACTTTTCTACTTTAGGTTTTTCTTGAGGCTATTTTGGTTCTTAACTGCATTTTCATGAAACTGTCTTTAAAGAACCAAGCAAAATCATCTTTACTGTTACCAACTCTTCAGGGCCCAGTTAAAGGCAGACAAGGGAGAAAGGCAGTGAGCTGCTGACATCTCACTACAAAGCCACCGTATGCAGAGGAGACAGCTTTCCACATCCTGTAAGGATGAAGATAGCTCTCCACAGCCCATAAGTGGTGCACACAAAAGAATGAAACCCCAGCTCCAGCAAAAATACTTGAATACTTGCAACCACAAAGCTACTTTCATTAAGGCAAAGAAAGCATCAACTGCCAATCCAATATCTAATAAAACGTACTCTTACAGAGAGCCAAAGCCTTCTCATTACTGATATGGAAAACACACGCCTTAACCTTGCAGCAAGTGGGTTCTGACAATGAATCCTAAGGATGCTGCGTGTCGCAATTTGTTTGCAAAATATTATGCACAAAGTACAGCTACAATAGTGACAATATGACTGTTTTCTTTTATCTTACTAATAAGGAATCCCGTAGAGCACCGAAGATGGCAAGCCCACATATATGAACTGCTTCTCTTTCAGATGTGGGTGGGAAGCCAAAAAGTTATTAGGCAGTAGGCCAGCAGGAGGAAACAGGGAAAGATAATGAATGAGAGTGGAGGTAATTGTAGCACTTATTTGGATTAGATGCAGATCACCAATGAACTGTTTTGCCACTTGTTTTCTCCTAAGGGAAATCTGACTTTCCCAGCTTTAATTTAATCATGGGAAAAATACGTCAAGTATTGATTATAACTAGAAACTAAAGTCTTCTACAAGCATGTACACATTAACACTATCACTCAGACATGACCTGGAAGAAAACCTCTATTTGCCTTTCTTCAGCCTGATTCCCACTTCTTCCAACAGACTGTCTTAATACAGAACAACATGTTCAAACTTGTAAACATCAGATTTGGTGATGAAAATGTCCACAAGGGAATTTGTTAAAACCATTAAATTTATGTTGCTTGTGACACTGAGCATAACTAAAAGCCATGTCTCCCAACGATGGAAGCAGAACACAATAACATCTCTGAGGAAGTACTGTATATCAGCACTGATTTCCATTTATTGCAGTTTGAAATAATATTCCAGTAGAGACTAGAAGTAGAATTTGGCAGATGCACTTATGAAATCCCTGAAATGGCGCTGTTTGTTTGTGGCCTTTGAGAAGTAAAAGGAAAGAATCAAGTGTTACATCTAGAATATATCAGATTGCAAAGGATGAAAATTAAATTAATGGATGGAAAAATTCTAAAAACGTCCTTCTGGCATTTTCTCCATTCCTGCTTTGCTGAGGCCATACTCTGCCTTTGGTCTGTTCCAGATTGTATCAATGTCACATTTTGAAACTCATCAGTATTGTGGAAAGGCAAGGCATAGTTTCAATTCTCTGAGACAATTCTTCCTCAAGATTTCAAAAATTTTCCATTCTCTACTGAAACAAATCACTACTTTTTAGGGGAGAAATAATAGCAGATGTTTTGCTACGCCCCTGTTTTATAGTATTATGTACTGTATAATAGTCTCCATACTAAGGAAAGAAGATCAAAAGCCCGATCTAAATCAAGAAAAGAAACCTGAAGAAGCAGAATTCAATCTACGTAAGTTGCCCCGTAGCTCTCTAACAGAACAGCTGATCTGTTGTCTTTTGGTTTCGTCCTTCATGCTTCTCAGTGCCATGTCCTTGCAGTGTATAACCCTCCTATATGTTCTGGGTTCTTTCTTACAAAACCATTATTTCTACGATGATCATTTTTAAATGCAGAGACATTGACATTTTCGTAATGCTGTTGTGTTTTGCAGATCACATCCTATGTGGGTTCCTTCGCTGTCATTTTTTATTATTATTTTTTTTTACTTTATCTACATCCCTATGTAGATGTATGTCATGAAAGATTCCAGTACCAAATTTAAAGGGAACCATTCCAACTCCAGAATTGCATTCGACAGAACAGAATGCAAACATGGGAGATCTCTTTGCTTCACTGCAGATATTCCACGTCTTACCAATTCTAGTCAGACTCGGTCCATTTTCTGCACACAGGTTCTCCCTAATCTATTTGAATGAGGAAAAAACAGAGATTAACAGCATTATGCCTAAATCTGAGGTTGTGATCTGTGATTCTGTGATCTCTATATGCACTAGCAGATGCTTTCCAAGCCTTAGCAACAGCTAAAAGGCAGAAGAGACTTTCAGCTAATACTGAAAATATAAACCCAAATATAAACAGCCTGAAGAGTTTATGAACTCACAGACTGCAACCACAGGCATTCTCCCTGCTGATTTCAGTTCCTACAAGGTGCACAATCTGCAGACTCCCATTCTGACCATGCTGCAATCAACAGACAGTGCTAGCACTGCCCAGAAGCACATCCCAGTCTGAGCTTACTGTCAAAAAAAGCAGACTAGAATCTCTCCAACTATTACTACAGATTCCTCAGTTTCTTTAGTGAGTCTGAAATTCAGACACTGCACCTAGAGTGGTGGCCTGCACTGGCACAGATTTTATTATGCAGTTCATAAATCTAAGAAGTCTTTGTATCCTTCTGTCTTCTGGACAAGAAACACCACTGCCATCAGCCTGCTGCATTTCTTCCTCTGCTGCACGGAATTTACCTTTCTGCTTGATCTTGGAAGGCCCAGCAATATTGGCCCTTCCCAAAGCTATTCTGAGCTTCTCACTTCACACTCTATCCTTTCTTTGAATCTAAATGTAATCTACATAGTTCCTAAGAGCCTCTTTATTACCCAAGGTTGTTCTATTTCTTATCAAGCACACTGGTTATCAAGAACAGTCCCAAAATGCTGCCCCAAGGAGACAGAATGACAAACAGCCAGAGTCGTATATTCCGATGCTCTCAGGCATACAACTTGCTGAAGCCTCCTGGAATAACAAACATCCTTTTTTTTTTCCCCTTGACCACCACTCCAGTCACTTACACAAGAAAAGACTACAGAAAGTTCCTGAATATTCTGCTCATGTTTTCAGGGTAAGTTACTAAGTAATGACATTGTTAGAGCATTTAATGCTACTGCTTCGCTGCTCCTCTAGCACCTGTCCAGCTAATGCCTGACAGGAGAAGATAAATACATTTATAATACACAGCAAAGTGAATAACAAAGAGTATATATAGTTGTCTCTGACATAGCTGACAAGTCATAGCTGGCAGCTTTAATCAGCTCCCAGCTGAGCCTGGGAAATTGGAGGGAACAGAGCACTGACCTTTCTGATGAATTTCTGAAGGGAAGGTTAAAGTTCTGTTTACTTTTTTAATACGAAGATGTATCAAGTTCAAAGACCTTCGGGTAAAAGCAGGATTCTTGTGCAAGAGGACTGCGCATCCTATTTAGCAAAGTAATTATTGGTTTATCTAAAACTGATTCTTCAAATAAAGAGATACGATGTAAAGTTACGTAGGTGAAAATGCTTGTAAGATGGAACACACAAATCACTGCCAGATGCTGAAAATGCACCAGATAGGATTTTCATGTCTCCAATGTGAAAAATGCAAAAAAGTACAAGTTAATTTTACAGGTCAGTTGTTCTTAATACTCCTTTTTTTTTTTTCTTCCTTATTGCAACAGATATTCAACACTCGTTTTGCATTAGAGCAGTTTGATTTTCACGTTTGTTTGTTCAACTGGTACCAGAAAAACAAATGCAACTAATGACCAATACTAATGACTAATGATAGCAACAGACATTTCAATATAAATGATGTATAAAATATCACCTTTAGTCGTTTTAGAAACTACTGAACATCTTCCACCCTCTTAAAATGATTCTAGAGAGATCTAGAAGCACTTTTTCATATCCTTCACCATATGAACTACGTGCCCTGCAGCCACCACCCAAACCAATGCCACAGGGAGCTCTGGTCTTCTAAAAAGCCAAAGCTGTTTTCTGGTGAATGACATCGCATCACAGCAATATTCTGCTCATACTGCTAGGTCAAATGTCATTCCATATGAACGGCTGATACAGACCTTGCAAGAAGCTAGGAAGATTGGTGGCTTTTAAATAAAGACCAAGGCAAGTTTTGCAGTAAACAAACTGCAAACCTTCTGCTTTTTATAACCCAGTTTACCCATCGCTCTCTGCCCACTAACTTCTAAAAAATGAACCCATAGCTTTAAATCACCACCACACATCTACTCACACAGCTCAGGAATTGTTTGCTGAGCTAGTTGCTATACAAGTCACGGTGCAAATTTTCAAACAGCACTGAATGAACTTTAGTATTGATTTTTTCCAGAAGACCATAGGATACACCTGAATGCCCATCAAAAACACCTGCACAAGTGAACTCATTCCATATTCTAGTGTTTTACATACCTGCTATTTAACAACTTCTACTCGATTCCAGTGGCAGATATTTGATTACTGTCTGTCCTGTTTACACTCATTGCTCATGTAGTGTTGTATGAACATTAGATACACCTGTACATGAGCAATGCATATAGCTAAACATAAGCATGATATAACAGGCTCCTTACAGTTTACACCGGTGGAATTGTTCAATTGGGCCATTTGTTCAAGGGGAAGATGACAAATAAACTCACTGACATGGGATTGTTTCCTCAAAATGGAAAGGTACTTGCCAGTGCGACTGCATCTTTTCTGTTCTGTGACCTATTCAGTTGAGAAATGTTTCAAAGACGTGCATTAATGTAAGGAAACAAATTGTTCATGCTTCCCTTGGAAATAAGACTGTGCTGTAAACTTAAACTGAGCAGACAAGAGGACAAGGAGGTAAAAGCACGTGCTAACTAAAGTAAAATTCCTGCTGCTCTCAGAGAAAGACACGATTTCCTTGGCAGAAAACAGCAAGAGTGAAATATGTCCTTATTGCAGGCATGAGACAACCCACAGATAACTAAAAAGTTTTTATAAATTGAGATGGATGATAATTCTGTAGGTGCTTCCTTCCACTCCTGCACGCCAGCACAAGAAATTGACGGTGAATATAAAAGCTGCATTAGCCAAAACATAGACATTTCCAAATTACTTTGTTGCCATTTCACATCTATATCCTCATCTAGATGGAGTTACATTCATGAAAATGTACAAACAATATTATTAATTTTATTGTGGAATATCAATCAAAGTCATTTCCACCACTTAAAGCATAATAAAAATCAACAGGTTGATTTTGCACCAATAAATGGTGTAGCTGCTTTGGACACAATATTTCAGAATTTTCCTTGAAAAATCAATTTATGTTTTAAATAAATGTTGTTGAAAATCCATTCAGAACTATGCAGTGTTAATTGGACGTGCAAGCTGTTAGATGCTCTCCTAACTCAGAACATCACATAATATCCTCCTTGCTTGTCTAAGATTGTGAGGAGATTTCTTGGATTGTTTTAAAGCTTTGGCATAACCTCTGCTGCTGCACTTGCAGAACGGTCTCATGGTCTAATACATTATTTTCACCAAATTCATGCTGGAATAACCGCACTGACTGGAAGAGAGCTTTTTTTTTTTTTTTTTTTTTTTTTTTTTTTTAGTGAAATCAGAATCAGTCTCCTGAATCTGAATGTATGATGTATAGGTCACCTCATTTTTTGCATGGAGAGTGTATTATATATATCACTCTAGTGGCAGACTCAGGGAACAAAAGCAGTAAAATATTTCCTCGGGGTAACATATAGCTCCCAGGAGTCATAAAGCCTGAAGCAAAAGGTTATTTTACCCAAGACATACATTGTGTATTTTATTATTCTTGGGGGGAACGCAGCATTGTTGTTCTAATATGCTGATATTCCAGTACCCAGGACTTCATGCCACCTGCCCTTGCAGACCTTGGATGCAAAACGTCCTTAATGACACCAATAGGAAGAAAGGGAAGTGAAACAGAAAAGTCAGGATGCCAGTGCAGAACCATTTCATGTCTAGCGAAGCAAAGTAAGGAATGATGGATATAGATAATTACCTGCAATTTGTATCTGAGGCAATCTTTCAGACAAAACACTGCATAATGTTTCATAAAGTCCAAGGTGAGATTCCAGGTGGTGGTAATTAATAGTAGGCAAAGCAGTTACTAGCCTTGCCCTTTGGGGAATGGAACTGACAAGTGCTGGTCAGCATTTCGGGGATATCTGTGTCACCATAAAGCTGGATGACCTGTCTGGTAGTATGGCTTTCAGCCTTCCTCAAGGCAGCAACCCAAGGCCTCTTTCTGCTTGAAGAGCACAAATAGCAAGGAAGAAAAAGGATAACACACTAACTGAGAAGAAATTTAAGGAAAGAGTAGGAGAATAACAACATAGAATATTAGTGGGCTTACCTTGACAAGAAAATCTAAGTGGATGGCAGTTGTCTATAAAAACACAGCACTGTTATTGAGAATAAACACTGGGAAACTCAGCAGAAAGGAGGCACACGCTGTCCATATGACTTCCAGTAAGATAATGATTTCCTATTTGTATATACTTCTAAATCTGTATTTAGAAGTACAGTAAGAATCCCAGCTGTGCTAATTATCTGCTGCACCAGGTACTGTATAGGTATGCACAAAGAGGCTAATAGCTACTAATTTTCCCATTAAAAAAATCTGTTGGAATATTGACACATTCTCTTACAACGCCTAAACATAACAAATTCTGACATTTGCATCTGCTTCCATTCTTTGGATGCTGTGCATAGGAAACGACAGTTAAGTGTTTTCAAAGGGAAGCCTGAGGACTGGAGCTGAGCAGCTTGGTGAACCTGACTCATTACAGCTGGGGGACCCAATCAGGAGCACACGATTTATGGCACTGCTGACAGAGTGCATTCTAATATTCCCATTGATTCCAAACTTGAGGAGGCTAAGAGGAAAACATTTACAAGCACGATTCAGTGCTCGTGCTCATATACTCACCATGTGCTATAGCTTAACAGATCTCAAGGGATGTCGTGATGCTTTTGTCTCATCAAAAGTAAAGAGGAAGAATCCAAGTGCTGTAACAACTTTTTCCCATCTAGGGAATTTTTACACAAAAATCTTTCAGGC
Source organism: Tetrao urogallus (assembly GCF_951394365.1). Taxonomy (NCBI): domain Eukaryota; kingdom Metazoa; phylum Chordata; class Aves; order Galliformes; family Phasianidae; genus Tetrao; species Tetrao urogallus. Next base: position 2,041,889 of record NC_136824.1, on the reverse strand, counting down.
CAGAGGAAAAAATAAAGGCTTGGATACTTCAGCCTTGAAAGTGTCCCATTAACGTATTTCCAACCTCTCCTTGTACTGAATGACTCGCATACAAATCTAACAACACTGGATTTTGCTGCTTCTGGACGCGTATGCAGACTTTCTCCCTCTCTTTTTCAATGAAAGTAATGGAAGAACTAAATTTTTGGCTCTCTTTGGTTTTGAAGTTTTCTCACTGCAGCCTGAAGAGCTTTTGACAGAGGCTCAATGGTACACCAAACACAGAAACTACAGTCAAGTTAGACACAGCAAAACAAGAACTCGAGACAGGAAATCATACAGGGCCACAGAAGCTGAATGGCAGAAGAATTTGATACAACACAAAGAAAGGGAGCTGACTTAGGGCATAATCCAGCTGCGTAGGGCATAATCCATTGCTTATCCAGAATGACTTGTTTATATATTCTCATCTTACACAGCAACATTGCTCATTTTTGGGGCGCTGGATATGACAGCAGACACCCATAATTATTATTTGTATGATGTAGTGCACAACACTACAGCAGGGATGGACAATTCTTGCCTTGTGCAGTACCACATAAATGCAGCCAGCGAAAATTCCCGTGTCAGATCAACATGCCTTACTTGAAATGACTAATTCTATTTACACCTACGTAACAGAGATAAAAGGCTATCTGCACTGGTGATTTTAATAGGATCGCACTGCTCTCCTTTGCCCAGACCCAAGGAATGTAATTTTCAATCAGGGGGTAAAATAATTTAAAATTAAAAAAGAAAGGCAAGATGCTTCCTCAACTTGTTGCATCTGCTTTCAATAGCCAAGAGCAACTGAGGGCAGCTCAGTGCTGCAGAAACAAGAACACTGATCTCTTCTGTGTGTTACTGTGAATACGAAGCACTGAAAGCAAGGACATCTTCAGCTCTCAGTGAGAGCACTTTTTTTGTTGAAATATCATTCCTCACTGTTTGGAATGAAACCCATTATTACCAATTAACCTGCTGTGAACCCATATCACTGGCTGAATTGAGCATAATTATTCATCCATAGTAATAGCTAAAGTAAATTCTGGCAATCTCTGCTAACATTGACTTCTCCTTTGGGAGAATTTTCAAAGATGCCATGTCCTTGGTTATGTTTTTAAAACCATTCTTTTTCTGTTAAGCTGCAAGTGAAAATGTATCATTATGACTCATTTCTCCTTGTTTTGTAATGTTGCTTTCTATTTCCTTGCACAAACATCTATTACTAATTCTATTACCAACTGAAAACTTATCTCTGCATGTTCAGGAACCTGATTTTTGCCAAAGAAAGTTTTAGCATTGGTAGCCCATGTAGGTTGTCTAAAAATAAATTTTTTAATTAGTTATTACTTTTCATAGCTTTTTAACCACACAGACTGATGAACCACAGCCCTGTGAGCAAACGCAGGCATAAATCTTGGTTTGAATTTATTTCAGGTTGTCAAATGTAATTTACTAAGAGAACTTCTGCCAAAAAAGAATCCAGAGGCAAACCTAAGTTGTCATCTTAAATTAAGTGTGGTTCCTTTTTGTTAATCTTTCCACATAAAAGGTTGTAAAGTAGTGCATTAAAGATGCAGCAGTCCTCCTTCCTATTAAAAAGGTGGAAACGCAGAATAAAGACAGAATGTTTCTCTAGGTGAAGGAGCATGTGCTCTAGACAATTAAGTAAGTGTCCCCATCTCTCTGAGAACTAGTTTTCTGATTCTTCTTAGGCCACATACAATGTGGGAAACGTACAACCTGAATGTAGAAGATGAAGAATAGTAACGTGTCTGCATTACCTTAATGTTGGGTTTTTTTCCTGCAAAAGAGAGTTACTTAGAGGGATAAGTAATACTTACTGCAATAGGCCAAATGGCTGCCGAATACATCACATCCTCTCCAGACCGAACTGGAACTGTAAAACTCATTTCTTTAAGGACAGACTGGATTTTGGCTCTTAGTCAATAATCGTTTTACTTTCACAGTCAAGAAAGTGAAGCATTACACCACCTCAAAAACTTTTGGTTCTTTGTATTGGTACCCTTCTTCTCACCATAGTAAGTCTGCTCTTGTCTTTGAGTCCCGAGACTTTTTCCCCTGTGGGTTGTTATCTTCCCCACATCAGCTATGCCCGCCTCATCTACTGTCACCTCTTCATGTTTTCAGTAGAACATCCCTCTGTATAAAAATGCCAGAACCAACCCACAAAGCTAATAATACATTTCAAATCTTTCAGACCTGTTTACAAATTTAAGACCAAGGCAACATGTAATAGCAAGGAAAATCTCCTGGCATACACTCAGAGCAGGAAGTACCACAGCAACTGCACACAAACAAGCCAACCCATATTTGAAGTGTGAGAAACAAGCAGTGCGTGCACGGAAATGCGAGCGTTGCAGTCACAGGTTTATTTGCCACTGTATGGCAGAGCTGAAGCATTCCTAAGAGATGGATTTCTAAAACAGCAACACCACGACTTCCACCAGCTGATCTGCTCATGTGGCCAAAGCCTGCACGTGTTTGTGAAGTAAGGCAGTGCTTAGGAACAGATTGCTCACACAAACATACCTTAGAACTTTAGGTGAGATAAATATCACTCTGTTTTATTTTCTGTCTTCCAACACCCAGCTTTCTCTTGCATTTTCACAATAGCGAGCATTCAACGTGGCAGTATCCACAGACATATTAATACATACAAACCGAAAAGCCACAAATTAGTTTGACAGTCCTCTCGGTAATACATTACCATGCCCCACTGCATTCAGATGATGCAAACTTAAAGAGAAATAATTACATTCTAAAGTAAGTGACTGAATATGATTTAATGCAATTTTCCTCTAATAACACCACTTTCACAGAGATGAGGATATATGACTTTTTGTTAGCCCAGCAATTAAATATATTGCTTCTCACAAAATAACTGGAAGAGAACAAGGCTTACTGGTTTCACATGGATCATGTTTCCCGTTAGGCCTTTATGCTGCACCTTAGCACACTTGATTATTTTCTGTGAAAGTGAGACTTTCATTTAAGCACAACCCAGAACCACTACAGCTTCTCCCAAAAGCCTCCCTGCCCCCTAAACTAACTCAGAGAGCCCATTTTCAAGTGTAGAATTTAGGGACTGTGAGCCAAAAGGGAGCATGGATAGCCTGCAGCAATGCTGCAATTTGCCATTCAAATTGGGTATGTGCATATTGTACATGACTAGTTAAAACCTAATTAATCTGCAAGCTTGTGCACCTCACTTGTGCATACCACTGAGGTGAATTTGAGCACAGTTGGGCTGGATGCTCCCTTATCCCTTATAGAGCCTTTCTCTGTGCTCAGTTCTCAGGTTTGGAACTGGTCTCAGAATTCCTGAGGGCTGAAGACACTTCTGACAGCCTGTGAAAGGTAATTAAGAAGCACCACATTGCCCATCATTTGGCTTATATTCACTTACGTCCATATCTAAACTTGAAAAAGTCCATAAGTAACAAACCGAGCTCGTTATGCTATTTGTAAAGGCTTCTACCTACACAGCCCAACTTTCAGCTGAAATTCATGTAATATGCTTTTTAAGGTCCACAAGTCTGTTTTTGTTTTGTTTTGTATTTAGTACGGCTGCAGTGTCTCCTTTTCTGTTCAGGAACCTTTGATCTCTGTGTAGGAGCCAGGGTTTCTGTTCATAAATACAGGATCTATTTACATCTTTTCTGTGGGCACAGTTTTCACTGACATCACCAGTGTGTGTGGAAAGCGAAGGCAAGACTCTTCTCTCTCCAGCAGCCTAAAGGCTGGAGCAAAACAAGATAGAGACACGGGCACTCTGGTTTTAGTCAGATTTATAAGCACCTCTCCTATACCCTTGGCACTTTGCATAGATTAAAAGACAATATTCTATACAACCAATTAAGATCTTATCATATTAATTGAACTGCCATTATAACATTACCACAAGCCATCTAAGTAATCACTATATGATAACTCTTTATAACCCAGTTCATTGACCTACCAAATGCCCGCAGAAAAGGCAGGTTTGGCACTATGCCCTGAGAGCTCAGACTCTGACGGATAATTCCTGAAACAAGAGACTTTTTCCACCTAAATTAGGTACCTCCTGTTTATCTGTATTTACTTATATTAGGAGGAGTCAGATAGGCTTTTTGTTTTTGATGACATTTTGTTTAAGTAATATCTAGAAAATGAAATGAATTACAAGAAATCAGAAAGAGCAAAAAGGTAAAGATAGGGCTGCTGCATTGGTAGGTATGTAATTATCCGTCATCTGAGATGAAGAAGATGACTGCGTTAAAGCCTAGAATCCAGGCTTCCATTTAGGAAAGGAAAAAGCCAAGTACAGGACACTGATCTGAATCAGGGCCTCGACTTTTGATCCATCCCACTCAAGCCAAGCACTTCAGTCACTGGTTTTGTCTTCAATATTTTTTTCTCATGTTAAGTCTTGTATTCTAAGAATCACTGTTTTCCCCTTTCACCACTCAATTCCCAAGCAGCTCTAACAAGCTGAACACTTTCCTACGTGATGTTAAACCTTTCCTCTTTTTTTCCTTTCACTTCCTTCAGCTGTAATGTATCTTTGGACAAAAGCATGTAGTTGTCCCAGCTACTTCTGTCACAGCTTAGCCTTAGACATCTCGAACAAAATGACCCTCAAAAGTCGCTTCATGTGCTTTGAAAAATGATAGCTGACATAATGAAACTAAAAGATATCAAATATCTGGATACTGATATCAGAAGTCTATCAGGTGAAGTATTTTAAATCACTGATTAGTGTACATTCTTTTGATTTTTGGTGCCACTAAGTAGCATCTAAAAAAAAAAAAAGGAGGCTTTCAAACAAACTTCAGCTGATGGCTTGAAGATTGCTAGAAATTACTTACAGTTGTCTTGCAAGGTTCCTGGGAAAATCCCTGGAGCTGAGACAGTCTGACTCAACCTGTAAATGCTCTGTCAGAATTCACTGCCGCAAATATTTCAGTACCTTCCTTCAGCTTTGCCCCAACCTCACATACCAACTGCACAGTTTTTAGATCTTCTTAGCACGCTGAACCAATGATGTCACTATTTGTAATAAACACCACAAACGTACAACTAAAAAATTTCAGGACATCTGTGTGGGACCACAACCAAGTATGAACACATTTTGAATGCCACTGAATGATAAGAAAAATGACCACTGCATTTGTCTCTGTTGGTGCCTCACTTTTACAATATACATAAAATGACCATTGGCTGAATTCTTATTTATGCAGTACAGAATCTTAGGTGCTAGTCAAAGGTTGTTTCATTTACAACCTTAAGTCTGGTCCATTGATTTCAGGTCAAGTGCTCTTGCTGAATAAGCTGCTCTTTTACAAAAGTGACACGCAGGAGACTTCACCAATAACTACGATCTATAAAGTCACTGTAATAATGCTACACTGTGATGTAAATATCTGGTTTTCCCTAATATAACAAAGATCAAACTGCTCAGATAATCGGCTTCTTCCTACCCACTCCTAACTGTAACAGCTTCTCCAGCCTGTCTCCATTTTTTCTGTTATTGCCTGTTTCCCTTTTCCTACATCCAGCACTACTGCTCTGCTCTCTGCCTTGCACAGTCAGCCTGTTCAACTCATTAACATCACAGAAAACTGGACACTTTTCTGTTTCCCTGGAACATACTATTTTCTCCGTGCTCTATCATACGTATCACCTACACCTATATCATACTGCAAGAAAAGCACAGATTTCACAAGCCTGGTTGCATTTTTCTTGAATAGGGAAACTATTTTTTTCCAGCACAGCTCTCTCTAAAAGGCAGAACAATGCCTGTAATTCCTACAGTATACGTTACAGACAGTGGTTGAATTCCAGCGAAGTTTGTACTTCATTTTGTGCAGATTCCCCTTCTACGTACTGATGCTCTCAGCAAGCACCGTTTAATATGCACAGCAATTCTTCTGTGTCATTTGCTCAATAATTTGTTCCTGTCTACCAAAAACACTTGAATGTGAAGTCCTAATCTTATTCTGGGTAGTGGAGGAAGGTGGGAAGTCAAGTGAATGTGTTCTCTACTGAAGAAACCAGGCAATAAGAGCGTCCACAGAGAGAGCTGCCTTGAAGGACCCTAGCAGTCCACAGCAGGTGCCAGCAGGAAGGCACTTGCAAGGCAATGAGCCACACTGAGAGCTGGTAGTCCCTGTCATCGAACTTCTGATGCATTATGAATGCTTAAAATTCTGCAAGATGGATGGTCGTGCTTTTCTTTATCTTCTCAATATCTCAACGCAATACCTGCCTTTGGAAAGGCAGGAACTGATGCAGGAGATTTTTACTTATTTGTAGCTAAAGGTGTTATCAATACTGCCCGACTGCAAACACAAGATGCAATTCAATCCATTACTAAATGCATAGCATACGAGCTCTTTTAGAACCAGTGAATCAGTTTTGCTATGCATGTAGCATAAGCTCAGTCCAGTCCAAGAGCAGAAATGCTATGTAAGTTCTGAAGGTTGTGGCCAATTCTGTGATACAGTGCATTTACTGCTTTGCTTTCACAGCTGATATTCTGGCTTATTTTTCTTAAAATAAAAGTTACGGTGCTGCAGATGTAAAGGGGAATTTTACTTCAAAAGCCAAAATGCCACTCAATAGAATGTGGATTTTTCAGTTTGAATAATCTCTCCTTCAGGAGGAAAAGATCTGACATAAAAATACCACCCAGCTCTTCCATCTGAACATAGCAGATATTAGTAAACATTATTGCATCAGTAAGCTAATACTTGTGAAGATAATGCATAAAATGTTTCAAAGCTTTACCTCAAGACTGTAGGAAGCAGGACATAACTGCAGCACAGAAAAAGCAGCCTACTGAGCTTGATACTTTTCCTAGTAAGAAAAGCCGCAATGGAATTTTACTCTTCCCCTTCTGAATTTTTTTTACTCTCATAAATCAAAAGTCTTACATTAAAAAATTTGGCAAGTAATCAGTCAGAGCAGACTAATTGCTTTTGCTATTTAAAAAGAACCCGATTTTAAATGGCTAAAGTGTTGTGGTTTAAAGTAGCTATTGTACATGTGCATTAATTAATTTCCTAAGGATTTTTATTACATCTCCATGACACAGTCTAATTATCTGATAATGCTTTTTGCCATGTATATAAGAATGACATTGCTACAGCATGTACTTTGATAGTCCTCAAAGAGCCTGCAAAGAGTGAAACTAAAGGCTTCAAAAATCTGTCTGCTCTGCTGCACAATATATGGGAAGCCCAACCACAAAAATCTTTTCATTCCAAAGAGATACAACAGTTAATCTGTCAAACATCACTGTCCAATTGCATTTTTCATGCAGGAAAAGTGACCCTAAGTAGGCAGTAGAAATTTCCTCTCTGCTGTTTTTTCACAGTGAAATAAGACAATGGCTGGAAATAGCACTGTGAGGACCCACACTGGGGTGCAGTGGGTCTCTCCTTCCTTACAGCACACTTAGATGAGTCTGCTCTCCGTGCTACATCAGAGATAGTCCCAATGCTGAACAAGCAGAAAAGCACGTCGATATTCACCACCCCCAATTTGATTTTGTTAACATGGAAGGAGAAGTCAACATCTTATCAATATAAAAAAAAATATAAATGTCAGATTGGAAATAAGGAATAGGTGAAAGCCAGGAATCTCTCATTGAATTAGTCACTACAGCTGGCAGGTGAAAGAGCTTGGATCTCAATTACAGCAAAGGCAACAGGGAAAGCAGCAAAATGAGTGATAAATATAGACCTCAGGAAAAAAGAGCTTCTGTATGTTTTTCTTAATTTTCATTCTGTTTAGGAAAAACTCTAGTGAATTCAAATCTTGGCAATGACTTAGATAGCTTCAAATTAATTTAGACTAAATATACTAGATAGACATAGTAGAAGGCTTCCCTGCTAAAGTAACAGTAATTGCTATAGCAATAAGTACGCATCTAGGTTTCAGTGGACAGTAGCTATCAATTAATAGCATCCAGTCTCATCTCAAATTTCATTTAGTTTGCCTCCTATTAAATCATCAGCATCCTGTGTATACGGTGAGAGGCACAACACCGAACGTACAATCTGCTTGCTTTAGAGCAGAAAGCCACAAATGAACAAACCACTGTTGGCCTAAGCATTACAGAGACTGCTTCACTGAGCTTGTGGAGGTCCAAATCAAACAATACTGTACAGCATATGGAGTATAACCTGAGGGAGGGAAAGCTGGAGAGACAGTAATCTAATTTGTGAAGACTAATCTGTGTTTGATGCATGCAAGTAACTCCCGTTAATGTGAAATTGAGTAATAAAAGTGGCTGGCTGCTGCCCGCTACATCCCACTCCTCTGCAGTAGCACAACCTTCTGCTGCTACTTCTGCTGAATTTCCCTAGTCAAGTTTATGCCAAAGACTGGCTTCAGGGTGCACTTGGCAACATTACTAGGTGAGAAATACACACAACGATTTAGGAGCTTCTTGGTCCTATTTTTTCAGCTTAGAGAAGCTCTGAATCCAGCAGAACAGTGAACAAATCTTGTTCCAAGCCGAGCAATAAAAGGCCATTTCTCCATCCTTCTGCTCTGTGCCTGCCTTCTCCCAGCAGCCATGCAGGGAGATGTCTGACACCGCCTTGCTCTCTGTGACTGGAAGCATGCAGCAATGAGGCTGCAGTCATACATGGCACGTGTTGGATGGTTGTATAACCCCTTGGGAAAATGCGTACATGTCAGTACACGCATTCAAACCCACTTCTCTCATTCAGTAATATTGGTTAAACAATACTTGCAAAGTTATATACAAACCTTTCAGACACTGAGCACCCTTAGAAATTCTTATTGGAGGGATGAAGAACTTCAGAACTTCACCAGAGCGGGATGCAAAATATAGAAAAAGAAAGAAAAAGGAATGTGAACTGACCGTCACCTGTGTATATCATCTTTCTGTTTCCTTGTACTATCTGTGTATATCATCTTTCTGTTTCCTTGTACTAGGAGTGCTTGGCATGGACTTGTACCCTTTTTGGCAGGGAAAAGGCTATAGACTGAAAATGTGAGAGCAATAAGACATTGCAGCACTTTAGGGGAAACTGCAAGCAATTTCCATTCTATTGATCTTCTCTGGACATCAATGACACACTGAGTTTATTTGAAAACAAAATTCTAGAGCATGTTCAATGAAGATACTCTAAGCTTGTTTGACTGACTAAGTTATAATTAGATTTATTATTGCACTCTAAAACGCAGGACAAAAATACACATTCAGCACTAAATAAGTATTTAAATTGCAACATAGAAGCACGTAGATCAAAACTTTCTCAGAAAAACTTTCTGCATTCTTTTTCATTGGTTTACAACATTAAAAATTTGTTACAAATTATTAATAAAACTACAGTATTACAAAATTAATTTTTAGCAAAGTTAGAATTCCCCTAAATAGAAAAGACACAGAACTTGAGCACTTAGCTCATGCAGTACCTTCAAACGGTATGCAACTTCTTTTAAAATTCCCCCAAAGAAACAAATAGCAAAATGCCTATTAAAAAAATAATAATAATAATTAAGTGGAAATGGATTTTTAAGCTACTGGCAGCAGCAGAATTCTGATGTTGCTTCTTTTCATAGTGCACATTGCTGCTTAAGTAATTTTCGCTGTAAACAAAGGTGCCAAGGAACTTGCATGCGAGTTACTGTGAATGAAGACAATACTTATCTAGTTCCTCCACTTGCTTATAAATAAGGCAACATTGGCAGACATACTGGGTGCATCAGCAATATTTGACAGAATTGCCTGGACTCCCTTGAGTGGAGAAATGTCGTTATAGGACAGGAGAGAATCATTATCTGATCCATAAATGATTATCCAGCGGTGGGATTTTGTCACTCTGCTCATCACTGTTAGCAAAATCTGTTTCAAAATATTCCTGGCAAAAACCATCCTGACCTTCAAAGGATGAACCAGGAACCCGAATCAACCTTTCTTCCACATGCACACCTTTGTTCCATACCTTCCAAGTGTCAAGACTTACACTGCATCAAGTATTACAACACAGACCCCTCACTCATACAAAACTTGTTATCCAAAACACTGTGCCAACTGTCAGTAAGCACAGACTCATTAACTTTCCTTGTAACGCTTTGTTCCTACCCTGCTGTAAATAGATGATTATCTGACAGTCTAGTTTTCAATCATACATTTTTAATAGTTTCTGAAGAGAACTTCCCTCTTCTGAAACCTCAAAATGTTCGATTCTTCAGACTTCCTCTGAACATTGAAATTAATTCCTTCAGTTTTTTGGGAGCTTCTCTGTTGCTCTTCTTGCTGCTACATGGAGAGACAGATAAGGTACAGCAGCACTTTCCTATTCCACTTCCACACAGGATTACACTAACTGTCCAAAACAGCAGCCACGTGCTCTTCAAAACCTGGGCACAGTCCCTGCCTTTCTTCCTCTTGCACAAATGCACATGCATACCAGTTCTTCTGCTACTATCATCATGCTCTTCAGACAGCACATCTGCCAGCAGGCACGCAAGTGGGTGATGAGTCCAAGATTACCTACACACCTTGATTAGGAAGCAAGTGGAATTTGAATTTTCCATATCCCAACCTGCCCAAGTATGGTAGAGTTTAGTTAAGAATGTATTAATGATGATATATGAACTACGGTTCAAATCTTTCAATAAGCACTGTTCAAGATGAGTGATCTATTTAAACAGATTTCTTTTTAGAAGAGGAGGCTGAAGACTGTTTTATTTTAAATCTGTACTTCTGCAGCAGAAACACTGTAATTTAATGATAATGTTGTTTAGCTTCTATGAGGTGCAACCTTGCCTCTTTTCAAGTCTATGTGGACAGATGTCTTTTATACCTCAAGTCTTTTACACCTCAAGTAATGTGCCATGTAATTCAGAGAAGTATTATACTGTATGAAGAAAAAAAAAAAGACTAAGCAGCAAACTGTGAAGGATGTGTGTTTTACTAAGAAGAGAATCAAAATAAATGGCCAGGAGGTACTTCTCAAGACAAGTAACAGATGCTTACTTCAAACAAGTGGTGTGATTTTTATATTAATACTATTTCAACATTAACTTGGTTGGCAAAACGAAGCCTTACTGATTAGGAGCTGAATTATAAAAGGGTCATTTGATGATTTTTATTATTGATGAAGAACTAGCAGATGTTTTAAACTAACCATCCAATAACACTGAAATGCCTAACACAGCTACACATCCACATGTAACTGAACTTACAGGACAGTTAACTTGTCCAACCATCAGCATGGTGTAGAAAGGCTCCTCAGTGTTTCCACAGTGGGAACAGCACATTCTGGAAGAACAAATTCACACTGAAAGTCTGAAGAGGCAGAATTACACTTAGAACTTCTGCACTTAGAAATTCTTCAACTGCCTATCCTGGAATCACTGGAATACAGGTAGACAAATGGAATTAGTGTTTCTATCTGCTTGACTACAAAAGTAAACCCACCTAAAGCCACTGGCTAAACTTTAATTTAGAATTAATATTAACTAAAGATTATTAAACCATTTCATTCCACCCAATGAAAACAGTGCCCTACCATTAAGGGAAGTAATGCAGTCAACTACTTTAACTAGACATACAAAAAAAGTCTCTCCAAGGCCTGAAAGAAGATGAAAACGTTAGTCAGCTGATAAAAGCTGCACTGAGAACCTTGTTCTTAAACAGTTCATCCGAACTGAGCCTCAACAAATGCCAGATTCTGCTATATTATGGACAGTGCATCAACACCTGCTTACAAGGAAGACTGAGAGTCACTCACAGTGAGTTTCATGTATGACATGAAAAAACCTTAATATCCTGGTATATCACACACGTCCAATTGCAACTGAGGGAAAGAGAACAACACTGGTCATTAACTCTTTACTAAGAGATATTCAGCAAGGAGAAGGATGGCATTTTTCTTCATTGGTGAAGTCCTTCTGTCCCTTCAGTGCTTCAAAGCATTCATCTAGCCTTTAAAAGAGGGGAAATGACAACTCCAGCGACATAAATCTGGGGCTGAAATGAACTTGGCATTAAATGTGTATTCTAACTTCCTCTAGTAAGATAAAATCAATGATTTAAAGCCTCAGGACCAACACAAAAAACACGATTTTTTTTTCCCCCATGAAAAAATAAATTTTATTTCCCACTAAAACATCACAGTCTGAAATTAATCCTCCCCTACTTTCCTCCATTCTCTCATCTGAGGTCTCTATCAAGGCATCAGCATGCTTGAATGGCCCACACAGCATGAGCTCCACTGACAGTTTATTAGTAGAATTAGGTCTCTGCTTGTACACTACTCAATAATCCAGAGCATGGGAAGCATGTGCCTTTGTTCAGGAAATGTATTCTTTCCATTGCACTGTCTGCTTGCTTTTTATTGCCTTTACTAATCAGCAAAATGAGCTTTTCACATTTTAAACCTAATAATTCAAAACCTAGCTGCATCAGACCTTCTTAATCTTTTAACTGAAAATATTAAATAGATACCCAAGGAAAGAGCACTGAGTGGACTTCCATTTGGAATTTGTGATGAATTCTTATCGTAATGTCAGATTTCACTATTTTCATCTTACTACTATTTCATTCATTTCTTCCCTCAGTTTCCTTTATGACTTCTTTCATTCTTTTAGGGAAAAGTCCAGCCAGCAACTCAGCCAACACAGGACCTGCAGTACTACGTTTAGCTCAATATAGTAGGTTAAAACAACAACAGCCTCCAACCCAAAGCCTAGCATTTCACAGGTTTTCAGACTACCTACTTGTGTCAGCAGAATTCACTGCCAACTAACTCAGAACCTGTAACTTTCTTAGCAAGTTTGGCTAACTGCCATGAGACATGGTCACACATACGTAGGAACTAACAGTAAAATACAGAGAAGACAGTTCAGGATTAATGATTGAAAAGACATTAGCCTAATAATGCCCATTTCAAAATTTAATCAAAGTATGACTTGTTTCTTAATGCACCGTTGGTCCCTTCCACAACAAAACCATACATTTCCCATACTTACAAATAGAGAGAGAAAAAAAAAAAAAGACAACACAGAACCCTCTGTAATGGAGAGGGATGTGGGTTTCTATTAAAATAGAGAAAAGTGCCACATTGATAAGAAACTTAGTAACAAGCTTTTTGTTAGGATTAATGTAGATACCCATTTTTGCTTGCAATTATTTCTTGTTTTCCAAGACCTGTTCTGACGGATCAGAAAACTTCCCCACACCACAGACACGCACAGAGTGCTCATTACTTGTGAATGTGACATCCTACTTGGGATGTAGCTATCGTTCAAGAGGCTCAAAATACCCTGGGGTGGTGATTTATTATTATGAAAGTGAACTGTGTGACTACCTGTACGTGAGGGCTGATCCTCTTAAGACGCAGAGTGCATGTGCATGTCTGACTGCCTGCCTGAGACGTACCAGATGAAAATAAGGAAGCTGTTCTCACCATGGTCAATGCTGAAACAGATTTCACATTCCCTCCATGTACAGGAAAAGGTCAAAGAATCACAGAGGAAATAAGGCCCACTGATTGATTCATTTTGCAGGACAAGATGCAGACAGCAGCTGCAGTAAATCTGCATTTCAGCCACTGCAGAGATGTGCTTCAGGTAATTCTTCATGCAGTCAGAGCCCAATGTTAGGTCACAAATTTGCAGTCTCTGTTCCATGTGTTCTGTGCAACAACTTCCATGCTAATTCTTTTACAAGCTTAAAACCAAAGCACCTACAGAACAAAGATTTGCTCCAGACTCTACGCCTGGCAATTTAGTTTGTCATGCTGTGCTCTTAGACACAGGTATTGCTTCTGTTGGTGCCAAAACTTTTTCTTGGTCCTGTCACAGTGTGCATGCGTTGCTAATAGAATACCAGACACACTACTCCAAACAAGATTATGGTAGTATTAGAAGAGTTTCAAGAAGCAAAGAGGGTGATTTTTTTCTTAAGCAGGAAGAAAAAGAAGTTTGTGCCTTTTACAGCTGGGCAATGCTCTCTGCTGTTACATCCACTATGGAGAGTGGTGTATTTGGAACCCAAAGCAAACTGAAGAAAGCTTCCCCCATGCAGAAATAAATCACAGAGATAATCTATTTTAAGATGCTGGCATCTAAAGAAAAACAAAAAACTTGTGAAAACAAAAGCTGTATGGGATTCATTGTTCTGTCTGGTGAGTAATGAACACCAGCATGATAATTACATCAAAACTGATTGCTTTAAAAATATCTCCTTTAACTTATTATAATCCTTATACAACAGTTTCAGACAAGCTCTAACGCACCAAGGATTAAATGTCATCACTGAGGAAGCCTGGAGAATGGACACAGCCATTCACAAAGAAACTGCCTTGGCTATTCGGTATGGATAAGTTGGTGAGGGAATCTTCCCTTCAGGCACTGATGTAGTTTCACACGCCACGTGTGCTCAGCTGCTGAGCCTGGGAAGACAAGACTGAAGATTTTATCAACATGTATAAATACCTGGGAAGGGGAGATGTAAGGAAGACTGAGACAGACCGCTCTGTGACTAGTGAAAGGACAAGAAGCAATAGACATCATCTGAAATATGAGAAATTTCATTTAAAACTAAAAAAAAAAAACACCAAAAAACACTGTTATCGTAAGGATGGCTGAAAGCACATTGTCCAGAGAGACTGTGGTGTGTCTGTCCTTGGGTGTATTCAACACCTGATCAGACAAGGTCCTGAGGAAGCTGCTGTGAATGACCCCAATTTGTGCACCGGGTCTGGAAAAGGTGATCTCATGAGGGCCCCTCCAACTTCAACTACTAAAAAATACTGTAACATCTATCAGAAACAGTTTATTTACATCCAGCTAAGCATGCTGTGGGCAGAAAGACTGATGAGGTGACCTTCTGATGTCCTTTTCCACCCTACTAGCTACAGCATTGTCTGTATACAAAGCAGCATCCACAAAGAATACCATGACTTTTTTTCCCTTCCATTCCTTTTTGCCTAGATGAGACCCTAAGGTATGCTCTAGCTGTCACACAGTTAAGGGAAACAATCCTAGCTACTACCCTAGACATACAGTTAACGTTGCCCTAAAATTAACCAGTTTCTAATCTCTTCATAGATGTCCTTCAGTTGTATCTTTTCATTAACCTTTGTTAGCAAGGCTGATTTGTGGAATTACACGAGTAGAGCATCTCCCAGGTTTATGTCACCTTATTTCCAGGCCTGTGCAAAGTTCTCTCCAATCCTGTGGGCACGAATTAGAACCAGATAGCTATTATAGCAGATCATGGCCTTCACTTACATACTGCTGATGTTTGTGTTTTTCAAATCACTCCAGAATGGAATTTTAAGTGCAATTTACTGGGTGAGGATACTTCAAGTGAGAAATAACTTACAGTTAGATGTTTAACATTTAGAGAGTGCTAAGCACTTGAAAATTACAGCAATTTCTCAGTGCAAGCCACATTGAAGAGTAAGTTCCAAGCCAAAGATCCTGGGAATCCTTAGGACTCTCATGACTTAGGCCAGGTAGAAACAGGAGGTTCCAAAAGCAAAACTGTCCTCCTTTACCGACTAGAGAGGTGTCACAGTTCACACTTGCAAGGAGGAATGCTCAAAAATGGAGTCTGTACTCACCTTCCTCATGTGAGCCAGGGCTAAAAAGTAAACCTGTGCTAAAAAGTATCATAGGCATTCAGAAAATGTTAATGCTGGCATCTTGATTTAAAGCCTCATACTTCCTACTTCACAGGCTTCTAGGTACTCAAGAGTCATACTTTGCAACAAACCATGAAGCCAAAAGGAGAAGGTTTTTTTAAGAACAGTTTCAATGTCTTCTTGAAAGAAAAATAAGATTATTTGCAAATTTTTCTGTTTCAAAGATCTATATATTAAAATCAATCAGACCGGTAGCATGAAAAGTCGGAGTGCAAGAACATAAAATGGCTGAACTCTTACTTCCAAATCTGTATTTTCTTCAATCTTAGTATTATATGGAAGTATTTTACATTTAATTTTCTCCTTTGTTAATTAATTAATTAATTTATTTTAATAAGGAAGAGGTGCAAAGATAAAAGATGCCTCAAATCTCAGCTCATACCCTTCTTTTTTATTCTGCTGATGAGAAAATCTGGCTGGGGATTTTACCACTTATCCAGATTGTGGGAATGACAGCTCTTCTCCTAAGAGGTGGGAGTTGAGACACACGCATTAGCTAGAGAGATAGAAAGACAGCAAATAATCAAAGCGTGTTGATTTCTTCATTTTCAGATTACTTTGCCAAATAATTTAGGCCAGAATAATAAATTGTATTTCTCACATTCGAATGTACGTACTCCAGCTGTGACTTGATCACACTGAGTTCAGTTCTTTATAAACAAATACTTAATTTTAGATTGAGTCATCTGGCCACCCATCTCAATGGCTAATATGGTAAGGTTTCATTAACAGAGGAGAAATGTGCATTCTACCCAAATATCTTGGCTGAAAAATATCAGCCAAGTGCTTTAACTATAGAAACCATATACACACACACATATATATAAATAAAAATTGTAAGAATATTTGATAATTTTTCAGATTCTTAAAATAATGTTTGGTAACTGTTTGAAAAGCTTAACAGCACAATCCAGTGCGAGGGCATGAGGGGTTTTTTATTTGTTTGGTTTTTTTTAAGACAGTCAGTTTACTTTTTATCAACTGAACACAAGTTTTATTTCTCGTTTTATTTAAAACCAGGAAAGCATAACACCACAAAGACCAGAAGGCCTCTGTTGGTACATAAAAAATGCTGTGCAATTGAGTAAGAGCTTGGCCTGAGCAGGAGCCCATTAATAGCTATTTCTATGAGAAAGGCACTCATGTATTTTTGTTTGTTTCTGTTCTCCAGTTCCTACCCTACTAAAAAGAGCCAAAGGCTAAATAGTGCTGCTTCTAGTAAAGATTAAGTAGCAAGCAATTCAACTTCCGGCACTATGCTTTCATGCACAAAAGGGGTTATGTCATGCAAAAAGAAAAGGGTTTTCTTTGGAATTGCGCATTCCTCCTTTCTTTATGGCATGAAATGAAAGGGAAGGGTTGCATTCTATACCTCTTCAACGTTATCAAAACTTAGCTATAGTCACATTATCTCAAAGATGCCCACTGCACCACCAAAGCTATGCGGACACTTAACATGACAGTGAAAAAATAAGCATTAACTGTTCATGTTATCCAGTATATTACAACCCGGCGTAAGAACCAAGCGCTCTGATCTGCCCCATTATTTTCTGCTATTGGGAAAGAAGTCACCTTCACTCACTGGTTGTTTACTACCTTGAGTTACTCAATGAATAGTAAGAAGAATCTGAGGCACAGCAGCATGGCAAATCAGCAAGTGAAATGCAATGGGCAGGTTTTTTGTTTCAGTCCTATTGTGGTAGATCTTAATAAGTCTAACGAAGTTAACTGTGCTGCTCCAGACTGATCCTCTGTTAAGCAGGGCGGAAGAACCATGGCAGTAATTAAGCAAACTAAAAAGATACATGAAGATGTTTTCACAGATACGGTGATCCACAACTTAAGTCTTTCATTAATAGCTTCTGGGCTAGTTATTTAATCAGCATTATGATAAAGCCAAGCAAGCTGCATGCAGCGCAACAATCTGAACTGACACTGCAGACTGAACAGTTACATCTTCGACAGCTACGTGACTGCCTGCAATTTTAATAGCTACCATCTAGTAATTAAAATTCTCTCATTAATCACTACTAATTAACTTTATTGATCCTTGACACTGGAATTTCCACATTAAAGCACAAGCATCATGTTTTTTATAATACAATTTCAGAGGAAATGGAATAAGAGAAGCTTTGTGTCAGGGAAGAGAAATATCTTCCCTGATTTAGGCCAGGATGTTAAGTGACATCTGCTCTTGGTGTTGTTGTGCTCTTTAAAGTCTACATTTGAGAAAAAGAAAGCAGGAACTACAACATGAGTATGACAAAACCGAAGTTGAACAAAAGCACTGCAGAGTTGCTATTCCAATGCACTGTTCTTTTACTTCACACATGTAGCCTGAAAGCCCCACGTAACCTGCCCTCATTATTACTGCTAACTATTACCATTGGAAATCACAGTGGGCAAGGCTCAGTGCATCGCTGTGTGAGACACAATAACAACGAGCAACACTACAGCCATTGCTCTGACTGCCATGGTGCTGCTGTACAGCAACAAAGTGTTGACTGCTAATTCCATGAAACTACTCCTGCACAGTTGGCTGCCAGCCTAAGTGGTGCCATGCAGCAGTTTGTTGGAAGGACTACAGTAGAGGGAAAAAAGGCTTTTAAGTAAGGATTTAAAAAATGTTAAGATTCCAGATCCATCAAATCTTCATGGGATGGTGAGAGGGAAAGAAAGATTTGGTGCAGTTTCTCTAACAGCCATCTGAAATCTAAATCATAAAATGCTTATGAGAAGATAACGAAAGAATTATAGTACTAATCAGGCACAAAGATTAATTCTTGGAAGATAATATAGCCAGTCAAAAAAGTGCAAACAACCGAAAGGGATTAAACTTGTACTGCGCTATTAAACTACCCTGTGTAGTTTGATCAATATTGCACTGACAACACATTTCTGTGCCTGGAATGTATGATAAAAACACACGCTTGCATTGTAGCCCAATGATCTCAATAAAATATGAGACCACAGCACAAAGAGCTGAAGGAAAAAAAACTAAACAAAAAATACTTACATCATGCTTACTTTTGGAAACAATATTTTAATAAACTAGTGATGTTAACCGATACCAGGGGAGACAAGCAGCCCCACTCATCACTTGATGCTGCGTGAACTCGAGCAAATCAGACTCCTGTACAAAGCTCAGCTTTCCTTCCACTTGTAAATCTGAAACCTGTTCTTAGAGACTAATTTTGTTCTTTGAAGACTTTCAGAAAGGAGCACTGTATTCCAGGATGTGATAACGTTTTACAGCGTAATAAATCATCAATTAATGCAAAAATAAATTAGATGAGAAAAAAGGTGGGTTTTTTTGCACATGCCAGTTTTGAATAGTTTGAAGGTGACACCATAAAGCAAATAAAAGGAGAAAGTAGTTTCTCCTCAACTTCAGCTTAAACCTCTAACTGAAAAAGTAGCAAACTCAGTGTGCACACGTGTCACTGAGCCTCGTCAGAATCTGCCAGGAAGACTCTGCTTAGCTTTCTAAACGGGGAACATTTCAAGAGGATGTACAGCACAGGGACAACTCAGTGATGGCGTGGCAGCCTGAAATGTCCAAGAATGACATGAAAGCAAACATACAAAGATTTTCAAGATCAAAAGCTGATCATTTGAGAAGTAAATGCCTAGTACTGTCTCCCAACTTCCTGCTGTGTGTCTTTGGATGACACAATCAACAAGGCTTCCTTTGTATTTTAAGTTCTGCTTGATTGTACATTAATGCACTAGATGGTACTGAATCATCTGTTCTTGTCTGCAAGCAGTGCTGAGGATTTATAGCTATACAGCAGGAAGTTACAACTGCCATGTATATGCAAAGTTAAGAAGAAAGACAAGGTCAGCCCCAAACAGCTGTCCCAAAAAAAGCAAAGTAGTAATATTTTAAAATGAATCAATTATGGGTAAGATATCAATAAACATCTAACAGATGTTTCCATTATATTTTGATCATTAAAACTGTTTTCAGCCATGGAACAGGACTGATATCACTTAGTTCTTGGACACTGAAGAAATGAACGGTGAAATTACACACTGAACACTGAGCTATCTCAGCCATAACTTGCCTCCTTCCTCAGCAGGGGCTCCAGTGTTTACTACTCAAAAAGCCTGGGAGCTTGCACCTTGTGGCCAGGCATGTGGAGCAGTGTCGTGGATTTCTCCAGGTCCCTTCCAGTGAACAATACACAAAAACATGGGAAATGTTACAATCAGAGGAATAGAGAGATTCTGCAGAAAGGTGTTCTGTATCATACCACGCTCACGCAAACCAAGGGCAGGTCAAATTCTAAGTACCTTTTGTTTTTTCGAATGTTGTGTGTGATGCAAAAGATAAACCAATCCTGGCTAGCAGGGTGGTGATGCAGTTGCCGTCATTCCATGAAAAAATTCAGTGAAAAATTCAGATACTGTGATTTTTAAGCCACACCTTCTACAAATATTTCTTCTCTGTGGTGTTGGGACTTCTATATGTGCATTTCAGATGGCTCGACTTGTAAATAACTATGTAAAATTAGATACTGTATGTATCACGGTTCAGTTCAGGAGTCCACATGCTTCCCATCAAAACTAATTGTGCTAATGGGTCTAATTAGAAATAAACACATATTTAAGTGCTTTGCTGTAGACCCACAAATTACGAAGAATTACCAAAAATCCATCCCAGGAGAGTCCCCTTGTTTAGAACTGACACTCCTGCTTCAGCGACAGAGCAGAGCCCTGCAGAACCCAGACTAATCTTGGAGTGACTTCAGAACATTGCACTCCTACAGCTGAGAACATCTGCTGAAGAACACAACAAAAATCCCCAACTTACATTCTCAGTACTGTTCTTACTCTTCCCAGTGTCAGTTTTCCCGCAGTGTAAACAAGGACCCACTAAACCCAATTCCTCTATCCTTGCTTCAGAAACTGAAAAAAACCTCATGGAACATGCGATATGAAGTCTTCACCCAGTCTCAGAGATTCACGTAGCAGGCTTATTTCTCCTCCTAATACTACACCCACATTGCTTTGGCTATTCTTTTGTTTTCATCAAAGGCATTTGTAGGTGGTGTCCTGCATAAAAAGAATTAGAACAATGATATATCTTTGACTGGAAACCAGCAGAGGGTAGCAAGAGAGGTGACTAAACAGGAGATATTGCCAGCTCTACAGAACGCAATACATTCGCCCAAGGAAAAAAAGATGCTTAAAAACAACACAGTGCAATCTCTGTTGTGCAATGAACTGAATAAAGATCTGATATTGAATGGCATTTCATCAAGAGCAGGAGAGGTAAAGGACTGACTCAGCCAGGTCATGTCCACCTGGCCTTCTTAGTATGTACCAAATGTATTACAATGATTACTGTCAAGGAGGCATCTTTAATTCAAAATAATATAAGGCCATCAGCTGAAAATAACAGGATAGGGTTATTCTGACCTAAGTCCATGCAACAATTGGTGTTATATTCTTCATAGACCTTTACCTGTAAATGTTAGATAGCACTTTTAGGCCCTCTGCAAAAACCCTTATCGAGTGTGCTGTTCACACACAGGGATAAAGGCACTGACATAGGATGCTATAAATATTAACCTAATGCAATTAGCAACTTCAAAGTAGCAGCTTTCAGTAACGGAGCAAAATCAACAGTTTCAAGATCACAGCACAGCTCTGTGATATGCATTTGAGAAATACTCACACTTTGATCTATTTAACAAGGTCATCGTGGACAAATTCACACTTGTAACAGCATTCTGCTGCTTAAGAAAAGCACGCATTAAAGGTCATCAGTTCCTAACTACAGACGGGACAAAGACGTTAAAAATGTGCCCAAAACCTAGCATGCTCCTGCTGCACCCCAGCAGCAAATTACTTGTTTTGCACCTGATTTGACAGGATTCATGATCCAAGTCTGTATTTGATGTGTATTTGCTGTTAATTTATTGTGTGCACAAACCATGAACTGAAATACTTATTATTTCCATTTATCAAAAAAAAAAAAAAAAAAAAAAAAGCTAGAAACAAAAGCATCAACAGCAACCATCAAAACTTTTGCTGAAGCTTTGTCTCCTTCAATTTGCTTTCAATTTGCTTAGTCTTTTAACTGCCTTTCAAAGGAAGGAACTTCATATACATCAGCCAAAGTTTGCAACAAGAATTAGAACACAATCATAGAATCACAGGATGGTTTGGGTTGGAAGGTACCTTGAAGATCATCTAGCCCCAACCCCCTGCTACAGGCAGGAACAGCTCCCTCCAAACCTGGCTGCTCAAAGTCCCACCCAGCCTGGCCTTGAATGCTTCACCACCCTCACAATAAAGAATATCCTCATGCTACCCAGTCTAAATCGACCTTCTTCCAGCTCAGGAGACCCCACCTGGAGTACTGCATCCAGTTATGGAGGACAAGACAAGAATGACATGAAGCTGTTGGAGCAGGTCTAGAGGAGGGCCATAAAGATGATGTGAGGGCTGGAGCAGCTCCCTAATGGGGACAGACTGGGAGAGCTGGGGCTCTTCAGCCTGGAGAGCAGAAGGCTCCGAGGTGACCTTATAGCAGCCTTCTAGGACCTGAAGGGACTTACAGGAAAGCAGGGAGGGACATTTTAAAAGGGCACATAGTGACATTTAACTCTAACTTGTCATCGAGCAGACAATAATAGCAGACAATAATACCTACCACAACTTGGGTTTGTAATTCAATGCAAATTGAATCAATCATAGCACCTCAAATCGGCGCAGTCATTCTTTTCTGCTAGCAGAAATGAGTTTTACTAAGGCAAACGGTTACGAAACATTCCTAGTAAACAAAGAAATTCCCAGCATTATAACAAGAAAAGATGTTCAATACATTGCAAGGCAATCAGTTGTATTATTATTGTTAAAAGTTTCATTGCAAAAACATGAGAATTTAAGTATAGATCTGTACAGAACTGAATGGACCGACTCTAAAAAAATCCACTTGATGTATCGTATTAGAAAAAGAAATCTCCCTTATAAGAAGTGAACTTCTGTTCATTATTTCTATTTGTTCACCTCAAAAGTTGAGTGATATTAAGAACGCTTAGATAATGCCTAACAGTAGATATACACAAGGTTCATGCTTCATCAAATAAATTTGCCTTACACCAATGCTACAACACAGGAAGAGCAGGGGAAAACTATGAGAGAGGTACACAAAGTCTGAGATCTCATGCCACTTTTAAATCTGTTCTGATTCCTGTCAAAAGTTTGTTTTAATTACATAACTTGTCAGTGAAAGATTCATAACAAAAGTTCACACTAGTAATATAATGTTAATTATATGTATACAACTGTAGTTATAGCTGACTCTTTATGGTAATCATATTAAAAATATTATTTTAACTTCAATTTGTGAAATTAAAGAGGCTTTTAAAACTAAAACGTACATCTGCCACAATAATGATTATTTTATTTAATATTCAAGATTGGGCTTTGAGAGTTCCAAGGGGTGTATTTCCTTCTCGATGTACTGATGCATTAGAAGGGATTATGCATGAGACTTGGCCACAGTAAGAAGAGACCTTCTGTCTTACGTAGGATGAATATGATCATTCAGATCGTTTGTGAAAAAATGGAAGTGTTGCGGAAAAAAAGCCAAAGAAGAGCAAGATTTTCAGTAATGAAATATTTCCACCTGAAATCTTATGCCAAAAGCAATTTGAATGGTCAATAAACTGCGGCTCCAGCTAGTTCATAAACAGAGCAGATGTATTAATGCCTGCCTTTGTTTCTTTCACGCTAGCAGCAGCTTACAGGCATTTCACTCACTCAAATGAAAGAGCAAGGGTACTAGCACTGGGGGGGCTCCGATTCATCCGATCACTTAAGCTGCTGCATAGTAAAAGGACACATTCATATGTTACAGAACAAATTAAAATATTGGTCCTGCAAAACTACTGAAATGCTATTGAGCGCATTCAAACAGCAAGAAGAAGTTTGGGAAGAAAGATATGCAGACTGAGTAAGGAACAGAGAAGGAACAGCACAAAAAGATGACAGAAGAAAGAACAGTACACATGTAATTACATGTACTACTGCACAGTTACAAGACCAGCTGTCAGAAATGCAGAGCAGGCCTTGCTATAGCTGGAAATATATTATTAGAAAGTGACAGGAAGTAAGCTTCTGGCTTCTCAAAATGGTAAAACGCATTTATCATGTCTTAATTTTGCTGAAGCCTTCCTTACCTTTTGCCCTGAGCGCTCTCTTCCAGCACATCACTGAGTAAGCCAGTGAAGCAGTGAAGTCACCAGAGCAGACCAGGACAGCATCTCCTTTGCAAAGAACCCTGCAATACCTGGGCGGTGTACGCATGGGGCACGAGCTGCCATAGCCCTGCCAGGGAGTATGTGGAGGCAGAAGCAGTGCAGGAATATACATACAATTCTTAGGAAAAATTTCCAATCACAGGCTGGGAATTCATATAAAGCACAGACTGCAATACAAGCCAAGAAACAGAAAGACTCAGGACACTTTTCAAGCTTCTGTGTGGAAGTGAATTAAGAAAGGTTCCCTCTGAGCCTCAGATGAAAATTAGTGCATGTTCTGATACAAAGTCATAGTACGTTATTTTAGCAGTGGCACAAAACTCAGCCATTGTATGAAGCAGAAAATTTCCTCCAGGTGCAGTGCATTTGAAGGAGGCTATTTCTGGCTATTTTTAAGTTAGAAATTATTCAGTTGAACAAAGATTTTGCATTTAACTTGAACTTGATTGGAAAATGTTATTGAGTTATCTCCAACCCAGATTGAGAATACAGCAGCAAAATCAAATAATGGGATGACTTTCATGCTCTCTTACCGTAGCAGTTTAAATTTGTTAATGTATTTCTGTTGAATTACATCAGCTTTCTAGCTGTAAAAGAAGATACTAGTATTAACTAAAATATTATCAGTGTATTATCAGCAGTCTGCTTTTCAGTGCCTGCAAGACCAGAAAGGAAGATTGTTGTTTTGGACAGTCCAGCATACACCAAGCAGACTGATGCAACCTCAAGAAGCAGCCACTCAAAATAATCAGAGGACCTGGAATCCCACTAGATTCCTTGATGCTCCTGGATGCAGAAACAAAACAGTCACCAGGAACAACTCCTCTGACTGATGCTGAGCTAAAAGGTCTCTGTAAAGCACCTTGTATCTGCCCATTGATACCTGGAGTGGATTGAGAGCAACAAATACCTTGGTACACCACCAACTGCCAGTTATTTTTGGTTGAAATTCCAAACGCCAGCTTCTGCATTACAAGCCCTAAAGAGTCCAAACTGCATCCCTCCAAAACTGTCTGAGTTGGTCAGTGCCAAAAACCACAGAGAATTAACGACTGGGAATAAGAAAATCTCTGCATTTGGAATTTTAATTTCTGGAAATATGCTGAGGTTCCAGTCAGTCGTAAGCTTGCTGAGCAGTCTTTGCATCTGTACTTTCCATTACAGAAACTTCCCCTGCTACGTAATCCTGATAACTGCCTTCAAATGATTCCACATGGAATCAAGTAGGCTGCTTCAGGGATTCGACACGTATAGATGTCTGTTCCCCAATCCTGACCCAACGTTCATCTTGCCAAAAATTAAATGCCTCTGGCAAAGCAATTCTATAAAAAGTACATTTGGAAGGAATAACAAATAACTTTGGCCGGAGTACAAACCAGTTTGATTATACAAAACCACCTTCCCAGCTTATTGGTAACCCAATTCATAAAGTTGGGCAGAGAAGTTCTTTGCTGTCCTTCATTCTTCCTTGAAAACTGTATAGGTTTTAGCTGATATAGATACACACACACAGACAGAGAAGTGAGCTAAAGAAAAGCCAACTTTCCATCATTTTGTTGCAGGCCATAGCTGAGCAACATGAGAATCAATTGCCTTAAACCTTTCAGGGAGGAGACAAATGCCATTTCTCTTTGCTTAAACTTCACAATACGAAAGGTTAGAGGAGTGAGATGACTAAAAGGAGAAAGCCTAATTCCTAACCTCCAGGCATCTGGTGGTAGTTGCAAGTATTTGAAAAGCGCGTGAGCAAAAGAGGAACTGGAGATTGGGCTTCATGCAACTAAGATAAAAACAGACTGTTCTACTGCCTGCATCAGCAGGGACGCTGTTATAAAGATGATTTAAACATGAAGCATGACTTCATTCATTTACAGTTTGGCCTTCACCAGCTTTCCTGCAGTCCCACTGATCTCTAAACTCCAAAGTGCTGCAGCACTCCAACCTGACCATCCGAACATCAAATGCCACTGAATTCCATCAAGCAGCCACTGTACCCAATCTAAAGATTCCCTGAGGTATCACTGTATGGCCCCCACAGACAGAGATTCCTTTTCTCATCTACCGGTTCTCTGACAATACATCAACTTCCAGGCAAGTATCTGCTAACCAACAAAGAACTACAGAAGAGAACACCTTGCAGCCCCTGACCTATTTGCACTCATTTGATCCCAGTAAAACCAATGAATTTACTCAAACTTTGCTGCATAGAATTTGGCCCAACAATTTTCTTTTCTACTGTGCATGTTTTGTTACAACCAGTCACAACAGATCAGCACAGTGTGATGTAAACTAGCTGCTCTTAATCAGAAATGTACTAAATACCCATTTGACATCTGCATACATTGTTAGGTTCCTGCCTGCTTTGCATGCACAATTTAATTAGATGAGTAATAAATGTGTCAAATTCATGTAAAACCTTTGACTGTAGTGAATTTACATCCTCGATTTGTATTGTTCGCAGATGGCTTATTATGGCTAACAGCGTTTACTTATTTATCCTAAATAATAATAATAATAATCTTCTTTCATTTACATTGATTTGTCCAATTTTCCAGAGAGGAAACACAATTAACCAAAAATAAGAGGAAAAAAATCAAAGTTGACTGATGAGATGCTGCTTTAAGACACTCGGTTCAATTACTCTAAAAGCATTCTCTCTTTATTGCAGCAGTCGTCCCAAAATAAAGCCCGAATTGCAACAGAAGTAATTTGAAAAACTAAACCAAAAGTCTCAAAAAGGATTTCCACATATCTTCTTCTGTTGGGTAGTTGTAAGTATTATATATAGCCAGCAGAAATTGTTAGACTATAATAGGTACAATAATGGAAAATATGAATAAACAGTTACTAAGTGCATTTTCTTAAAAGTGCTATTATTATTATTATTTATAAAGTGAAAACACTAAGATCTTGGATATTGAAATGACTGTAAGTCATGCTAGGAAAAAAAAAAAAAAAAAAAAAAAAAAAAGCAGTTTTTGCTGAAGTTCCAGTTTGCTGGCATGCAGGATGCCTTGCAACACCAACACCAAAGCAGCTTTCTGCTCTGACCAGCCACTGGAGCAGCCTTTCTGCCCCTCTGTGAACTGCAGGAAGAGACCAGGAAAACAAAGGAGGCTATACAGAGAAATGCTGCTATATGCTTGCAACCATGTGCTACAGCTGAAAGCCAAATATTGGACTAGAAAAAAACTGATCTAACACAACAAAGCCGTTGTTATGTTGTTTCATTTTTGTATAACGCTCCTTAGTGGGAGATAGTCTCTGTGAATTACTTCTTCCCCATCTCCCCCGGTATCGAGTTATACACTAATATGTTTGAAAATCTGTGCTTAGGCCCTAAAACATTAATCCAACATGCACTAACTGAACAATTCCTTTGAATTGAATTGGTTTGGAATCGGGCCCAATAAACTGCTCTACTCTCAAAATCATAATAGGGAAGAGAATTAACTAGTACCAAAGTTTATTACACAGCCAATGGACACAAATGCATTCAGTATAATCAAGTTGCTACTTCTCATATTTTAATTATAGGAGAAGCATTGTAAAAGTCAGAATTCCATTAAAAACATGCAGTTTAACAAGACCTAATAATAAAATTTTTATCAATAGGAATATTCAGAATTAACTTTCTGTGTACAAATTAGATTTTAAATGGCAGGTTCATTTCTCTGGTGATCTAATTTAGGTTTTGGTATAAAACAAATGTTTCAAACACATAAAAAACTTCACATGGTAAATTTTTACCCCTAACGTTTTCCAGCTGGTCTCTAATAACTATTCCTAATTGTACTTGTTCAAAAGTGGATTTACGAATCTCAATTATACTTGTTTTACTTATCCTACAGCAATTTTCAGTACCATCCAGATCCATTTCAAGTTAGAAAAAAATTTTATGTAGGTGACAGAATAATTATGAAAATAAAGAAGAAAATGCCTTTTACGCAACTTAATTTTGCAATTTCACTTCAGTGATCCAAAACAGAAAATACAGCACGTAATAACCATTCTGGGAACTTTGCTCATTCCACAAGTTACAAGGTACTTTTATTACTGGAATATTCAACTTCGCTTGCGTGTCCTACTGTCAACATTAAGATTTACATCATTCGCAGTGAATCTATTTTAATTTTCTTTTCAAACTTGATACCCTGATTCAGCAAAGGACTGAAAACAAGCTTAATTCTAAGCACACACTGAAAACCAAAATCAACAGAAATTTTCCTGCATTCATGCAGGGCACTTCAGAGAGGTTGCTATGTGCATGCCTATCTATCTTCAGTGTCACCGAGCCCTCAGCACGCACCACACTAGCCATTTAGCTCACTATTTTGTTAGCCAAGGTCCTGTGTTGGAAAAGAGGTGTTAAAATACATCCTTGCAAAACACTGGGCTCCCTCCATGACTCATATGTGGTCCAAGGACCAATTCTCACTCCTCTGCACAGATCTCACCACAGTCCACACAGACTTTTTGAAGAATGGGTAACCATGACTATGGGTCTGCTATGCCATACTGATGAAAAATAAAAGTTTAATAGAAGAAACAAAACTACAGATGAAAAACTATTTTAGACTGCAGTATATATATTCCCATATACATGAAGAAACTTCTACAAACACCTCTTTTCCCATGACAGAGCTTTCCCAATGGTCAGGCAGCGGCTGTTCCTGGGGGGTCATCACACGCTCTACGGTCAGCAAGTCGTGTCTCTGACTAACATTCAGATCTCTGACAAACGTCTGTAAAACCAGAGCTGGAGGCAAAACCCTTCCACATCAAGGCAGGATCAAAGGTTCTTCTCTTGCAAATTGTAAAATCCACAGTCACTATATCCCATAGGATCACTACGGACATTCTCCTTGCACACCACTTCTAGCCAAAACAGTGAACCAGGCTGACTTATTTCTGCAAGTTTCTGTTCACTGCTAGGCAGCATACAGACAAAAATGCTATTTTTAAAACATTACGTTACGACATCGTCTTCTTGTTCCAGTCAAACATTTTGGCTTGACAAACTGGCTTTGGATACGCATTAAGTAATGCACAATAAATTCTTATCCAAAAGAAAAAAAAAAAAAGTTTAATTGCATGCAGACCTCTGCTCTGGATCCAAAATAGTGAACACACACCTGCTGTCCACTCGACATTTTCCTTAAAAGCTGCTGTGCAAAAAAAAAAAAACCCTCAAACCTCTCCCCAGAAGTATTTATGATTGAAAGCAGCAACTTGAAAACAGCAATGTTTTTATGGGCTCCTGTGAAGAGGATTCTCCAGCGCTCAGTAGGGTGAACCCAACCTTCTGAAGAATACTGATCCCATTATTCAGTTTTGGTAATTAAAATGTTTTCTAAATGATCGTTTCTCAGCAGGAAGAGATTGATTAACTTTAATGCATTATTGTATTTTAGCATGGAACAACTGTTTCTTTTTTTCCCCTCCTCTTGTTCCTACCATTTCCAGATGAATTATTTAGACGTGAAGATTTGTCTGCTGCATTGGACATGATGTTTTAGGGATCGAGTAGGAATGCCCAAAGAGTGCCTCATCATTTGCAAGTTCAATTTCTTTGTATGTGTATATTGATTAGCTGGGCATATATCTTGAAGTAGTAGGTTGGCTCAGGGAACACAGATCTAACAAATATGATTTTAACAGAACTTATTTAGAAATGCATATAGGGCTCTCATTACCTTTCCTCCTAAAAAAAAAAAGTGGCTTTTTTAATGAGGCCAGAAAATCTGATTTAAGTATCTTAGAATCTAACACTACGAGCAGCATTTACAAATCTAGTGCCTCTTCAAAAACACAGACCCTAATTTAGGCTTAGTTTCTAAGTCCCTTAAATCACACCCATTGACTTAGCTGACTTTGAGCTATTTAGCTATTAGCTGCTCATACAAGTACTCTAAACACTGAAGCTGCAGACATCAGATAGCGAACTTCAAACACTAGTTATGAAAACTAGATCCTGTCCATCTTTTTGAAGAAAGAGTTGAAGTACCTTACAATTCTATCACAGCAATCTTTTAAATAATGAAAAGTATTTTGTGCTTGCATTCATCTTCCACAGTGATTTTGGTTTGTGCAGAGTCAATGCTGATACAGACGACCTAACATTAAATAGTTTCTTCAAATGGTGTTTACACTGCTTACAATGTCTTCCAACATATATTTCCCCCCCCCCTCCCTTTTGTTTTTTTTTTTTTTAAAGGAGGTCTTCTACTTGATTGCAGTTTAACGGAAGGAAGGTACAAGGTGATTTTAACAAACAATATAAGTTTACTTATCCAATTGTTTTCAAGCAGACTTCAGATAGGTGAGAAAACTGATAGCCAGACCTTCTCAAAAGAAGCTATTACCATCCAACTGCACAAAATATAGCAACACACTGGAACAGAATTAATTGGCTTTGGACTTACTAGAAACCAACAGCAGTCAGCTCCGCAAAATTAGAAGAGAAACACAAAGCTGATTTATATGGAACACAAGACTAATTCATCTAGGGATGCATACAGTATTAGTAAGGACTTTGCATGTTACACAGGACTTTGTATGTTACGATACACCAGTGAAAAACACAGGTGCTGCACTACACTTTCGGCAAATTTTGTACAGATTTAAGTTTCATGTACAATTAAAAATAATAGCATTACTAAATGAACACAATGGTATGAAGATCACCTTACCCTATTTCCAAATATTCTAGTATCTGATACTGTTGAATAATTACTTTCAGCTACATGAGTAGAATCCTTCATCACGATGAAATCCTACGTAATGAGTAACAAGCTGTAATACTGACAACAAGAAAATACTTCTGCTAAAAGAACGCCTTGCTTTTGTTGTTATCATAGCCTTGGTCCTTGGAAGTAGTGAAACTGCTTCTGCTAAGTTCTTTGCAATACCAAGCCAAGTGTCATTAGGAATATCAACAACCATACATAGAAAAATAAATCGACTCCCCAGACCGGTGATGGGGGCTGTGGTTACAGAACGCTGCTTCTCAGGAGGTGGCCTTAGAAGGGCACACCCAGAGTCCACCTGCTCCAGTCAGGTGGGAAGCACAGATGAATTGCTTACACCTGTGCCTCCTGGGCCAGCCACCCCCTTCACCGGGTGCTCAGTCATCAGTTCAGGCCCTGACATTTCAGTTCCACTGCACTGAATGCATTTACTTACCACGTACAGAGATATCCAAGAACTTAGCTGGTGAGAAAGGTCTGACCAGCAGCTGGAGTTCTAGTAGGGAATGCATATGTGCAATCACTGCTTCCTCTGTGAGTTTATCAAAGTCTAAACTGGGATCAGACCTGACTATAAGATATTTCTCACTGTGCCCTAAGAATTTACCCAAAGTGATGTAACATTATAAGACTGCATTCTTCACACTGTTAACCAGAATGCATCACAACAGCAAATGCACCAACTCTCATGCAAAGTCAGCTTATAATGTACACTGTAGTCTCCTCATTGACTTTTTTTTTTTTGCATACTAACTTACATAACTTCTTCCCCAAAACATGCAAGGATTGAAAAGTTTATATTAGTTTTTCTTTTTCCCACACAATGCAATAAACAAGTGGTATTCAAGCACCCCAGAATATGCAAAAAGAGACCTTTTCAAATGTAAAAATTAACCTTTTTGTAAGAAGAGTCAATGTTCCTAAATGGGTTCACTGAAGTAAATCCAGTGCTAACAAATCTGTAATGCTGTTTCTTGGTAATAGAAAACTGAAATAAAACAGAAGCAATAACAAGAACTTCTGCAATGCCTTCCAGGGAATTCAGTGTCCATCAAAGAATACTGGCAGGTGCGTTCACTTTTCGGTGACAGCAGCTAAGTACTTCAGTCACTGCAGTTAGTTTTGAAACATTACATCCTTATAAGCGCTTACATTTCAGAAAGCTAAGGTTCATGTGCATACCCAAATATTGTCCTTGTAGAAGATTTTTGTCCTCCTTTTGTACTACTTCCTTCTCCTGGATGAAGTGAAATTCCTTTGTCTTCCTAACTCTAATTTTCACCTTTGACTTCCATGATTCTCAAGGTAAACAGCTGGAAATCTGCCCTGCACAGGCACTGCAGGGCCAAATGCTGCAAACTTGGTGTACCAGCTTGGTGGCAACCATTCAGAGTAGAGGGGGAGAACACAGCACACAGCTAGCAGAGTTTGTTAAGCTTACAGGAATGGCCAGACTGAAGCCACTTCTTGTAAGGAAGAAGCAAAGTAGCCCTGAGTCACCAATCCTTCCCCTTTCTGGGTGCTGCTTCAAGCACAGTTCAGCAGGACAGAACACTTGGGTCCAAACAACTTGTATGCATTCCTTCAAGTAAATACAGGGTGCTACATTACTACAGTTTACACTACAGCAGCACTTTTCCAAGCTCAGAATACATATTTGCCTTCTCCTCAAGTATATTCTGCATATTAGTAGGCTGTGTATGAAAGTCAGAGTCTATTTCATCCTAGACTACCTGTGCAAACACATCTTTTGCAACAGTCAACAGAACTACAAGTCTATATTCTGCTTCCCATGCATATTATTTAGAGAGCCAAGAATCAGCCAAACAAGATGCAGAATATGTTCAGAAAGCAAGAGCCTGAAGAAAATAGACTAACATTCTTTCCTTCCTTCTCTCCTTGCTATATTCCACAGTCCACGCATTTTTAGCTGCAAAAATCATTCAGAATCATTTTCCTGGACTGCAGGTCTTCTGTTTTTTGAATACATGCATACAGAACAATGTAAACTTAGTTCTCTACTAAACAGAGAACTCATACCATCCTCTGCTAAGCATTACATCAAGCTGCCCTTCCAGTGGAGAGTTTTATCCTTAAACAAAGCCTAAAAAAATGCTAAGGAGGATAACAGAAAAGAAAGACCAGCAGAGAAATAAAAGAGCAGAGAAAAAAAACAGCTGATTAAAAAAAAAAAAATTAAGAGGATGCCTGGATTATCTAGAAACCATCAGCTTTAAATGCTGGACATTAATCAGTGCAGAAGCATCCTGCTAACCATTTCTACTTCCCTCTCGCTTTCTGCCAAGCACAAGAATCGTGCACACCATGCACAGAACTGATTCCTCACTTCCCCATTCTCATTTAATTCATATTTTTCTGAGTGAGTCTTTTGTTATTAAATTCTGTTTAGCTGTCTCGTTCCCCCCTCTTGTTTATTTTCCTAATTAGGGTTCTTTTTCTTGTTCTTTTCTATATATAAAGGTGGCTTTCTGTATCATTTCTACCCATGCAACTCTGCCTGCCAAGCTATTTTCTATTGCCTTTCTTTAACATTGTTTGCCCCTTATTCAGAATTCTCACATATTTTTTATTTTACAGATCAGAGCAAATGGAAAAGCTCTGTTTCCACGCTGCACTCAGTTCATCCACAAACAGTCCCATGAAACGTATTTGACAAATGAATTTCTTGTACAAGTTTATCATCCAAAATGACAAAATATAATTGAGAAAGAGAGGCAAAGAAAAAGATGCCTGTGGATTGGAGTGGACATAACACACGCCTCAACTTTTAAAAGCACCCACTGCATTCATCCCAAGGATACTTTGCTACCTTCTGACCACAGACAGCAGGTGGCATTTTGTGGTTTGACAGATCCCCATTTACATCGGTCACAATTCTTGCCCTAGACAGATGGTAACCCAGTGTGAGGTACCAAGTGGCAACAGATACCACCATGAAAACGAGTCTCCTTTCACCGGTAGTTCACACATCTTTCCATACATTTTACTACCATTATTACAAATAAGTATTTAGTAAATATAATTCAGTGTTGTTATAATTTCTGTGACTTATTCCCAATAGCCTTCACTGCAGAAACTGCACCTAATCAATCCTCAATTGCTATGCAAATATACCCTATAGGCTACTTTCGAACACTTAATACATAATTAATGACAGCTATAATGGCACCAAAGACTCTGAAAGAAAAGAACTTCTTTCTATAATTTATACTTGCCACCACTAAAAAACACTGATTTGTTGGAGCACTTATTCAGGATTTTTGCAGTCTTCTGGAAAAGTGATTATTAATTCTAGTCAGTGTCTGCGATGACTGTACTTTTCTTCACAAAACAAAACTCTAAGCATAATGGTTATTTCATGTCCTAACATTGCCTGGAAATACCTCGGATTAAGCCCGAAAGTCCTCATTCTGGAAAAGCTCTCAGAAACTTGAAGTTCCTAGGAAAACTATCACTCTGTGCTGTGCATGAGATACGTATGTGAATGCCAAGTTTTGTCCTAAAACTGTCAAAACTATGATAACTAGACTAAAGCTTGGAATTACAAATGGCCATCTTCAAAATTGTTCATTCATTCATTTCCAACAACTCTTTTAGTCTTTCTACCTTTTTATA